>NC_141689.1:530295466-530940049 GCF_964263255.1 Lissotriton vulgaris
AACCACGCTTTCCCGAACCCCTACAGTAGTGGTTAAAGTGAGCGGCATGTTCTCTAATAAATTCAATCTAGTTAGGAGTACCAGGCAGGCTTGTCTGCTCTTATCCCTGTTGTTTGCACTGTGTCTAGAGCCTTTGGCATGCTTGGTCTGATTGAGGGCAGACATACAAGGGTTTCCAGAAGTGAACTGGAGAAAATCTCACTCTATGCGGATGATGCACTGCTTTAACAATGGACCTGGGAACAACAATCCTGGCCGTCCAATCTATGTATCCTAACTTTCAGGGATATTCCAGATAATACATTAACTGGTATGAATCTATTCTGTACATGATGGGGGACTGGACACAAATGAGGCAGTGATCTGAAACATTAAGGTGGTCAGAAGTGGTTTCAGATATCTAGGCTTAGAGGTGACCATAGATAGAGCATTATTTCAAGATCAAAATCTGGAGGGATTCCCAAAGAGTTTGGAAAAGCCGTAGAGATGTCATAAACCTCTCTTGTCTACAATGGACCAGGCCTCACTTTACAAAGTGACTCCTCAAGGGGGAAATTAAAACCATTTTGAGACACGACACTACAGGCTGAATATGAACAACAAATACTTGCATGGGGAAAATGCTCTGACTGTGGAATGGCTTTAAGGGAAAGATATACCAGGCATTGACATAATGTGTGGTGCTGATAATGGAAATACCACACAAACCAGTTTTGCACATACACTGCACCCCTTTCAACAACAAACCTGATAATCTGTTGTGATTCCGGAAGACTTGGAAGGGCTACATGACACCCTGGGGGGCAGCCCGGTGCACCCCAGGGTGATGGTGATTAAGGCCAGGGTACACCTTATCCAATTCAAAGTACTGCATTGAGTATACAATATACGACCAGGCTGCATAAAATGGGGAGAGCTCCAAACCCTTTATGTTTGAAATCTCAAGTTTAAATCGGCTCTTTCTTCTATAAAATATAGCAAGGCCCAAAAGTGAAGCATTACCTGGTATAAATCGTAGATGACTTGGGAGTCTATAATGGCAATCAAGATTTCGCCCATCCTGCACCTGGTAATTCTGGGAATCCCAGGAGACAGCGACATCCCCAGAATCACACTGATATTCTGTTACTTGGCTTTGTAGTGGCAAAGAGAGACCTACTCAGAATGTGGGGAAGACTGCAGATTCCAACGAAAACATCAAGGCAGACCTGGATGAACAAGTGCACGGAGGAAAGAGGTGGTTATGGAGGGAAGGGCTGCTCCAAGAAGTATCTTTCTATGGAATAGGAGGTGATGGGGCTGAGTCATCAGATAATCAATCATCCTTCTTCAAGGCCCCCGCACATTCAAGGAATTACAGATATAAGACATTGGTGGGCTAATATGAGAACCGGATTGAGTGAACAACTAGACAACCCAAAGCATGGAGGAACATGGCCTAGCTGGAAGTGTATGAGACACTTCCATATGGATATTATGTTCTGTATTCTGCTGTGGAATGTGCACGGCTGAGTTGTTTTTCCTTTTTCTTCTGGTTTGATATAAAGAAAAATATATTTAAAAAAGGAAAAGTTGGTGCGCAAATTGTGACCACTTTCAGCGACTACAATGTTCGGACATCTTGCCCATAGTTCCCTGTGATGATCAACAACAAAGGTAACTATAAGGTCTGCATCCTCCTTAGTGAAGTTCTTCTTCCTTGCAAGTGGAGGTGACTGCATCCTGGAGGCTGCAGCAGCTCTCAGGGTCTGTGTTAGTAAGCATACAAAACACTCCAAGGGGATAAGACGGAGCATATGATGTGGACTGCATTTATGTGCTTGCAGAATAAATATTTGTCAAATGTGTGTGATTTAGGCCAGATGAATGTTGTTTCTTAATTATTGTCCAATCTGGGTTTTCCTCCATATAGATGGCGATCTCTGCCTCTACTACAGAGTTCTTCACCAATAGGCATACTTCAAGAATACAAATGTAAAGGTTCTAGTGTTAACTTTCAGTAAAGTAACAGTCATAAATTCTGTCATAATATATGTCATCCGCTTTGTAGGGTGGTTTAGACTCAGCATCTGACTTCCACCTGAAATAGGTGAATTGCCTAGTGGGTGGACATTTCTGCCCCAGAGTTGGTTGTGGGAGTTATTTTTCTTTTTTTACTGTTCAAAATCACCAGGTTTTTCCTGGCAGGGATGAACAGAGAAGAAAATACATCAGACTGTCTGCTCTAAATAAAGCACGTGGTCTGATACCCTTACACTGATGTACAGTAAAAATAAACTTTCTGACACCAAAGCAATCAGAAGCAATGCCATTGAAAAGATGGTGATCTGTCCAACTCATAATAGACTTGGCAGACTGAGGGTTTGCAAGGAATATTGGTGTCTGTATACTGGGGGAAGACTTGGAGGTGGATTGCAGCTGGAGGGAGAATGGATCCCTAGCAGAACCTATCAGGCAGTGGCTGCAACCCAAGTGTAACATGAATAACTTTCCTCCTCCCCGAGTAAGTGCTGACTCTTGTGCGAAGATCCAGCCCTCCAACTACAACATGTTGCTTCTCAAACAACAATAATCCAGGGATGCACTATTGAGAACTAACGGGCAAGCATGGATGCAGATAGATTGGAGTTTAAAGAAAAAATTACATGTTATATTTTCCTCAAAGCGCTTTCCCCAAATCGCCAATCAGGAGTAGAATTAGTGCTCAGTCTTTACCATCATTTTCTTTTCAATTTGAGTCATTGAGGGTGAAAGTAGTAATTCCATATGTAAATAGGAACACCTGGTTTGATTCTGAAATAAAACACCTGGATGGTCGTCCCTCAGGAGCCAAAGGCCCTCGGTTGAGGTGGAGTGGTGGCTTACTACCTGGCAGCGTCCACCTGTGACATCATGGATCCGCACTCCAGCTGAGAAAATACAATTTCTTATCAAAGCAAACATCTCTGCTGATCGCTTCCCCCTTGAAATATATATGAATGAAATCATCCTGCGGTGTTCTTTGTATATTGAGAACTCGCTTAGCAGTCAGTGCACCATCGAATCTGCTCGTTTCGAAGGTTCTTGTTAGATACAAAAAAATGTACTTAGTACATTTAATATTTCCCAAGATCACCGAAAACGTGTAATTTCCAATCTTTCCTTGCACCCAGCTGCGATTTGTTTCCATTTGCCAGTCACTGCCGTTCTCGATTACATGTTTCTCTGAAAACAGCTGAGTTTCTGCTTTCTTCTAAATCAGGAAGGGAAGCGCGCCCTGAGCGGAGGAAACTCGTCAATGAACTGCACCACGGCTCCCGCTGTCATTCACCCGCCATCTCCTGACCACCGAGGCATAGTGACACATACCTGCACTAAATCTATCAGGCAGGCAAGTCGTAAAACAAGCATTTGCAATGCAATAGGTCTCGCATTAGGAACGTTTGAGCTATTGGTATTGTAAATGACACATTTTTTATTTATGTACTGCTTTTGAAAATAGCGAAATTATTAGCTTTGTCATTTACAATGCCAATAGTTTTAACTTTCGCAAATGTGACACCTATAGCATTTGCAATGCAATATGTGTTGTATTTACGTGACTTATATGTACTAATATTACAAATTACAATGGCTTTTGATTTTTTTATAATACTTAAATAAAAGCTATTTTAATTAATAGTGGCAATAGCTTAAACTTTTGTAAATAACTTTTGTGAAGATTATGTTCAGTGTATTTTATTGTGACGAAAATCCAAGAACAGAAGTGAAATATTAACATATTTTTGTGACATTTGTAATAAAGCTTGAAACATTGAGAGAACATATTTGAATCAGTTGTTGTTGAATGGTTGCACAGATTGATGCTGTTGTGGAGCTGAGTGATGTTGTGGTGGCGCTGAGTGATGCTGTGGCATTCAGTGATGCTGTGGTAGCGCATAGTGATGTTGTGGTGCCCCTGAGTGATGTTGTGGTGCCCCTGAGTGATGCTGTGGTTGTGCTGAGTGATGCTGTGGTGATGCGATAGATAGAGTGAGGGCGATAGATAGATAGAGGGAGGACGATAAATAGATAGAGGGAGGGCGATAGATAGATAGAGGGAGTACCATAGATAGAGGGAGGGTGATAGATAGATAGTGGGAGGGCGAGAGATAGATAGACAGATAGATAGATTTAGGGCGATAGATAGAGTGAAGGTGATAGATAGAGGGAGGGCGATAAATAGATAGAGTGAGGGCGATAGATAGATAGACAGATAGATAGAGTGAGGGCGATTCATAGATAGATAGAGTGATGGCTATAAATAGAGTGAGTGCGATAGATAGACAGATAGAGTGAGGGCGATAGATAGGTAGACAGATAGATAGAGTGAGGGGATAGATAGATAGAGTAAGGGTGATAGATAGAGTGAGGGCGATAGAAAGGTTGAGGGCGATAGATAGATGGATAGTTAGAGTGAGGGCAATAGATAGATTGATAGATAGATAGATAGATAGATAGATAGATAGATAGATAGATAGATAGATAGATAGATAGATAGATAGATAGATAGATAGATAGATAGATAGATAGATGGAGTGAGGGCGATAGATAGATAGAGTGAGGGCGATAGATAGAGTGAGGGTGATAGATAGATAAATAGAGTGAGAGCGATAGATAGATAGAGTGAGAGCGATAGATAGAGTGAGGGTGACAGATAGAGTGAGGGCGACAGATAGATAGAGTGAGTGCGATAGAAAGATAGAGTGAGAGTGATAGCTAGATAGTGAGGCCGATAGATAGAGTGAGGTGGCCTTGTGATGGACGTGGTGGTGGCCGTGGTGGCGGTGGTGGTGGACGTGGTGGTGGTGGATGTGGTGGTGGTGGACGTGGTGGTGGTGGACGTGGTGGTGGTGTAGGTGGGTGTGGTGGTGGTTGAGGTGGTGGTGGTGGAGGATGTGGTGGGGGTAGACATGTTCGGGGTGGACATAGTGGTGGTGGATGTGATGGTGGTGGATGTGGTAGTGGAGGTGGTGATGGAGGTGGTGGTTGTGGACGTGGTGGTGGGTGTGGTGGACGCTGTGGTGGTGGACACAGTGGTGATGGATGCGGTGGTGGTGGACGTGGTGGTGGTGGACATGGTGGTGGCCGTGGTGGTGGTTCCTAAAAACCATGTTAGAAACACGAATGTCTTTGGTAAACATAAACATGATCCCATTGAAAAAACAATACAACCTCAAAAAGTTATGGATTTTGGCATGTAACAAAGACCCATGTAGATTTACAGAAAAACTGAAAGGTTGTTTGAAAGCCATTTCGGTGGGGTTGTCTTCTACCGTAGGTAGAGAAAAAGGAGGTGATCCTTCAAGGCTTCCAGAAGGCATGAAGAGAAAGTGTGTGAAAAGGAAAGCTTTGCCCACAATAAAGCTCAACTTTCACTTTCCAAAATTAGTTGCTAAATGACTACGCCCCTCATCAATCTTCTGCAGATTACAACAATCCATACACTAATAACTACCACCACTTAGAACTGTAAATCAGCCATGGAGGCAGAAATGAAAGTCTCAACTGGATCGATGTTCTGCCAGAAACCAAGTCATGAATAAAACTGATGCAATCTAATCTGTGAAGTGTAGTCAGTAAAGGAGTCACACAAATAGATTTCTATTCTAAGGGGGAAACTTACTATTAAAATATATAACTCCTCAGTTCAATCCCACACAGAAATAGAAAACTTCAATGTAGCTTTTTTGCATTTTTTTTGTACCGTGCTATTTTTCGCCCATCGATTAATTCCTCCATTCAGCGAAAAGGTTTCCGAATGAGGTCACATCCCAGCAGTGGGAGGCAGAATTGGATGCAGGGAGACTATCCAGATTTGCTCACAGATCTGCCGACGGGAACATAAGAGTCCCCGCCCCGCTGTCAAAGCCTGGTCGTGCCCTGACTCTGTATGGAAGGAAATGCGCTGGACTTGCGGCCAAACTCGCACGCCTTCGATACCGACTGTCATGCGGCATTGGTGCAATCTGTCAGCTTACTGACAAAAGAAAACAGATATTGGAAAGAATTAATTAAAATTGAGACGCTGCGTTACTCGTGTAGACACATATTCATGGATCAATTTTAGAATGTTGCAACATATATTATGATACTGTAACAAACAAGTGCACATTCTAAGTGATGTGGTCAGTACCCTTTCCTCATGGGTACAGCAGATGTTTCTAGTTTGGCAGGATGTATAGTGATACATTCCTACACTTGCATTGTAGCGGAGCAACGCCGCCCCCAGGATGTCACCACATAGGAAACTAAATTGTGCCTCCGAGTGGCTGTCGCTGTGCGAGGACCGGGAACCGGAACCTGAAGAGGACAAGATTTTCTGATGTGTCGGGAAAAGGCAGGAGAAACTGTTACGCGGAAATTAAATAAGAACGTAGCTAGGACAAGCGAAATGTCACTCGCTGGTGAGTCAAAGAAGTGTACGCAGGCTGTATTCTCATGCATCTAAAATAACAGTATAAGTGTAAGCGCCCATATTCGCACAGCCAGGTTATGGTAATTCCCTTGAGCTTTGTAACACACTCTCGGCAAGGATGGGGCCTCTCACAAATAAAAAACAAGTGGCAATGAAGGAAGTGGTGGCAAATGGTGAGCAATTTTGCGGCCGCTTTGATGTTCTCAGTGGCCGCGCGGCTCACTGAGAACATCAAAGCGGCCGCGAAAATGCTCCCACAGCCTGCAGGCAGACAGATAGTGTGCGCTTTCATGTTCTCGTCTTGTCTTGCTATTTGGGAGGGGTAGGGGGAGCGAATTGCTGTGCATGCTCCCGGCTCACATGAACTGTATGCGATCTGCTGTGGGAAGACTTTTTAGGTCTGCTTACTATAAATTTCGCCTATCATCCCTTCAGGATGTAATAGGCGAGACCTAAAAAGAAGAGGGGGGACGCTGTCACCAGAAGTGACGTTACGACCGGAAGTGATATCATGAAAGGTGCTGAGCTCCTCGTCCCAGAGAGGCCAAAGAGTGAAGTCCAGCTGTTTGGCAGGAGGGATGGCATCCCCCCGGTAAAATAAGTGGGGGGACAGAAACCACCCGCGTGGTACCCCGGCTCGAGCCCTCCTATCAGGACATACAAAGTACAGAAAGGTTTAAAAATTGCCCTCTGCAGCACAAAATACAATGAGCAAAAGCTGCAGGCTGGTGCATCGTCCCTTTAAAGAAGAGACGGCAAAAAAATAGAATTCAATGAAAGTCAAAAATTGTGATTGAAACAAGGTTCGGATTGGTAACGCAGGCACTCGGGCAATGCCTGAGGGGCCTGTGTCCAGTTCCAGGGGCCGATATGGGCGGTGTCTGAGTTATTTGGATACCGCCAGCGGCCCAGTGGGTGCCTGAATGGCCTTTCTATTACCTCCCTCATATCAATGGCGGAAGTGTCACTCCCTTTCTCTCGCTGAACCGGCCCATTAATATATATATATGCATATTGAGCGGGGGCAGGTGGCCTGGGCAGAAGTGGCCTCACTTGTTTTCAGGTGTTTTACCAGTGTAAACTAATCCGTGCATTTTTTTTTACCAGCCCTCCTTTTTTTTAATGACATTTCGCCGAAGCAGTGTTTGCAGAAAGTCAATATGCATATGTGGGGCCACTTTTTTTTAGCTTTCCCTGCCCTATTTTGAATCCCAAACCAACCCTGATTGAGACATCCATGGGCAGGACTTTTGCCACTTGACTGTACGTTGCGCCCCTTGGAAGGGCTCTGCTGTTTGTTGTACGTTTAGGTGGGCGTGTCTGGTCCTCACCTCAGGACATCCTCAGCTTCATCATTCGAGCTCAGAAAAACTGCTGCAACCCTCAGCTTGGATGGCGAGACTCCTGCCTCTGCTAAATATTTTTAGATTATTGTTTTTGGTTTGGTGTTGAATTATATGAGCCTTGTCTAATGAGGCAGACAGTTGTCCGATGTTTTTACTGTTGCAACGAGCCCACAGTGAGTGAAGTACGAGTAGGTGTTCACCCCGTGCATAATTTGTAAAAAAAACACATAAGTGCCAGTGTTCTGGTCAGGAGGCCAATGCAGCTTGCACCACACATTGTGGTGCCATGTTTTAGTAACAATAACTATTCAATCAATCAATAAGTTGTGTATAGCGCGCAGGGCCGGACTGGCCGTAGTGGGCACTGGACGTTTCCCCGGTTGGCCGCTAGGGTGGGGGGCGATTTTGAGCCCCGGGGGGCCGTTATTGTTACAGGGACGCATAGCTGCAAAATCGACCCCTGTAACAAAATTGTCTGAAACCAGCCCTGGCAAACAGCTCGGCCGCTCCCAGGGGGGCAGGCCGAACTCTTTACCAGGGCTAGTTTTGGTTTTCAGTCCGGCCCTGATTGCACGGCTTGTCACCCCATGGTGTCTCCAGGTGCTGGGTTTCTGTGAGCCTCAGTTGAGTGGCCCTGGTGGCTGAAGAGCCAAGTCTTGAGTTTCTTCCTGAAGACTTCTAGAGAAGGGGAGGTGCAAAGGTGGAGGGGGAGGGGGAGTTGGTTCCAGGACTTGGCAGTGAGGTAGGAGGCTTCGACGGACGCAGTGATGTGGGCCGGGGTGAAGGTGGAGGAGCGAAGTTCCCTGGTCAGTTGGTGGAATGTGAGGCAACTGTTGATGAATGCAGGTCAAGTTTTGAAGAGGGCTTTGTAAGTGTGAGTGGGGAGCTTAAACAGGCATCCTTCCTGGACGGGGAGCCAGCAGAGGGCTATGAGGTGAGAAGCGATGTTGGTTCTTCTTGGGAGGTTGAGTATGAGTTGCTGCTGAGTTTTGGGTCATCTGGAGACGGTTGAGGAGTTGCTTGGTGTTCTGATGTAAAGTACCCTGCCGTAGTCCAGTTGGCTGGAGACAAAGGTCTGGGTGACTGTCCTTCTGGTCGAGAAGGGATCCAGCAGAAAATCATGCGGAGAATGTGGAGGGTGCGGTAGCAGGAAGAGGAGACAGTGTTGATCTGATTCTTCATGGACAGTTGGCTGTCTAGAATGATTTCGAGGTTGCATGCGTGGTTGGTGGGTGGGGGTTCGAGTTCGGTGAGCCACCATGTGTTGTTGCAGGGGGAGGATTTGTTTCAGAAGATGAGGGATTCCGTTTTGTCCGAGTTGAGTTTGAGCCATTTGGTCATCATCCAGGTTGCGATGTCAGACATGGTGTTCCAGAAGTTGGACGTAGTGGTGTGTGCGTCTTCATTGAGGGAGGGGACGAGCTGGGTGTCAATGGCGTAGGTGATGATGTTGAGTCCTTGAGTGCGGGCGATGTCTACGAGTGCCGTCATGTAGGAGTTGAAGAGGGTGGGGCTGAGGGAGGAGCCCTGGGGGACACCGAAGATGATGAACAACACAACTACCAATCATCTCACTCCTACAAGCATGACAACTATTAGTATTTCAGGACCCCAAAGCTATAGGAATGGCTTGGATAGCACGTAATAACCATTTTTTATGTAGATTGAATTACTAACTAACTATTGTTGTGGTTATCTCTACATTAGCCAGGCAGCACCACCTTGTGGCAGATGATCAAGCGCTGGTGTTGACAATTAAGTGCTGATGTGGAGCCGCGGAAACCACTGTTCAAATTAAGCACTAACTGTTCACTGGTAAGTATTAATGTTGTAACTATATTTGGCAACCTATACAGGAAAATATCTTGATGTTTATGTTGCCCTTAATGTTATAGTTTTTCAATTTATGGAAACAAATGGGGGGTCTCTAAAAGAGGCGTGATCAACGAAATGTATTTAGGAACCCCTTCCGAGAGGCATGGCTATGTAAAGAAGTACATGCCTTAAAACATTTAAACTAAAACCCTGTGCTTTCCATAGTGTGCCAACCAATCAGTTTTTTGGAGCCTCTGTATGACCTTTCAGTTATTGCGTTCAGATATGTCACACAATAATAGACATTCACTTAAAACAAGCCTTACCTATCGTATTTGTCAGTGTTTAATAAACAGCATCAGATAAATGAGTAACAGTGCTTTTGTTGTGAATAATTAGAATTGACAATGTTTGTATCCAGAATACATGAGACTGTGAATTAAACTTTGCAAGGTCTGTGGAAGGGCTTTTGGTCTTCGGAGGGGTGTCTTAGTAACTCACATTCTTCCCATGTGCACCACTTTCCTCTGCAGTCTCTCACTAAAAACGTATGCAATTTTTTCTCTTTGTATATCTCACAACTCATTTTTTTCCTCTCCAGCACCCACTTTTCAAATTCTCCTGCAAGCATACCTACAGTGGGAGTGTTTGGTGTGTGACACTGCCGAATAGACTCAGTTTCTCTTCGTGAGCCAAGAATAAAAGACAAAACCGTGACCTCTGACGTAAACGAGAGGGAGAGAGTGCAAGAGGAAGACAGAGACACCCACCTGGTGGTTGAATTTCAAAATTCGAAACCAGTTAACCTGAAATTAGTAATGGCTTCCCTGCTTGCCCAAATTGTGTGAGCCTAAGTAAATAATTTATTTTAGAGCCTCATTTGTTTTTTATTATCCCAAATGAGTGCACTTTTAAACACCTGAGTTAAGGATGTGTGCCGTACAAGCACCTCTTTTATTTGTTAAAGTAGGCTGTATTGTTATTTCATCTATCATTAGAATCTATGCCACAGTTAGGGTTGACATCACAACTGACTTGCCTTTTAGTTCACTAATGGCATTGTCATTGGGGGGCAAGCCATGAATGTCTCTAAATATTGCTCTTTTTAATAAATATCTGTCTCTTCGTTAGTAATATCTGCTGTACTAAGGTGAAAGGCTTCCGCATGTTAAAGAAATACACTTTTTTGAATCATGAGGAAAATGTATCATATTTATACTTTATTTCTTTTGCATGATACATGTGTTAATCGCTTTCATGGCTCGCCACGTGCATGGACTCTTAGAGCCAAGCCAAACCCATGGCTCGGCTGTGGCTCACCCTATAATTTGACTGTGCTTCCTCCTCTCTTTGCGAGGCAGGCTTAATACATAGGGCCATCAGTCACTTGATAAAATAATTTCTAAAATGTGAGGAACAGAAACATGGAACCCTGGCCAAATGCACCCATCAAAGCTTATTGTAGCAGAGATGAAAAGAGGGCCTGCAGTGAACATGCATTTAAAATAAGTGATCCAGGGGACAGGATCGTCTTGCCTGTGTGTTGTATGTAACCATAGTCATGGGTTCCCAGGTTAAACTATGAGGCCCAGGTGGGACAGGCAGGGATGTAGCTTCAGTGAGTATGTGTGGGGTGTGACACACCTCAAATTCATTCATGGTTTGGTAGTTGTATCTGGAGACTCTGAGTTGGGTCTGCTATGTCTGGAGCTATTTTTCCCATTGGTCTGATTTCACTAACAGTTTTTAACTTATTAATTATTTGGATTGGGATCTTAAATATACATATAGTGACAGGTTTACCAAAAAAGTAATAAATCTGCAACCATAGAAGTTATGTTATCTTATGTTATGTTACCACAACTTGTATAGCGCAAAGAGCTGCCCCAGCAAAGGGGTGTCCCGGCGTTGACAGCGGATCAACTGACACATGCGGGTGGAAATGATAGTAGGACTATGGTGCCGGGAAGAGGTGAGTTTTGAAGTACTCCTTGAATAGGTGCAAATTTACAACTTTTTGAAATTCCTAAAAATTGGCAGTGGTAGGCTTGGAAAGCAGCACCAGTTTCCAGTTTCCAGTTGTACTACTGGCAATCAACCCACCAAAAGGTTTTGGGATGAATGCTTGCAATTAGTCTAGCCACATGCATTCACTTGGGGTAGCATTCCAAACTATCATTTTTTGCCCACTTTGCCACTCTAGATAGAGGTCCACCTTATGCAAATCTGTACTGACCCTCTTCCTCATGGAAACAGTCCATCCCAAACCTTGGTCATCTAATCCCTCCACTGTTCAGCCCAATACCTTTTTAGTTTTGAAATTTGATATTGCCTCCCCGCCCCCAATCTCATTGACTAAGCTACGTCCCTGCCTGCGTGCACTTCCTTGCATCTCCTTCACTTCTCTGTCCCCCTACCCACCCAACACTCCCACTTGCCTGCAAGAACTGCACTTTCTTTTACTTTAGTCTTGTCAATATTTCGAGAATTGAGAACCACCTTCACACGCTTTCGCATAGAATCAGAATTTGAATTGCCAGTGGCTCTGTGAGCTCTACAGAAAGTCCAAGAATTTAACACGCATGTGTTTTGAGCCCCTTTATATTCCACTCACAAGCACTGTGAGGAACTTGCCCTGTCTTTATTCTCAACTCCAGAGCCTCAATTGTGCCTTGTTATAATCATCCACCGGCAATCTGAACTCCTACAGACACCTAGAGGCAACCATATGCTGTGTGGAAAAAATGGCACAACATCCTGTAAAAAGCAAACACTCTTAAGGAAAGCAGGATTAAGTAAAACATGTGAAATGTTCACAAGAACTACATAGCTCTCCTAGATTACCTGAATGGTTTTTACAGTCCTCGTTCACACATCTTTCAATAGTTGTTCCTGAACAGCTAGGGATTAGGTTTAAATTACTGCCAGGTCTGAGAACCGGGGGGACACAACCTACCTAAAGCCCTGCTACTACTTAATGTAAGGCCACTCATGTTATCATCTGCAAAAGGATGAAAGGCTAAATTGGCCTTGTCAGATTTAAAAGTGTGACTTGCAAGTGGTACAAAGATGGCAACATTTAACAGATTGGACCATTTTCACGGCTCTGCTGAGATTGCTCAGGCAGTCAGAAGGCTTAGCATTTACTGTTAAAAGCTTATTTGCATTCTTTGTTTTCAGGTCAAGCCTAGAGTCATCACGCATGCGCTGTGAGTCATGCTGAATTCCGTCTGAGAGGTATGGACACACCCACCAATTTTACTTTGTTCCTTCCTGTGCCTTTCCAACTGCGTTGGTATTGTGTGATGAATTGGTCCCATTTGTCCCTCCTTTGGGTGTGTTCAGGGCCGGACTGGGAACCAGAACCGGCCCTGGCAAAGTGCTCGGCCGCCCCCCCTCTCCCCCTTCGTGAGGAGAGGGGAGGGGGGAGAGGTGCGACCGCGCTCTGTGACAGGGCCGGTTTTCGGCCGTTTTTGTTACAGGGCCGTTTTTGCAGCATAACGGCCCTGTAACAAAAACGGCCCTAGGGGCCCAAAACCGGCCCCCAACCATGCGGCCCACCGGGGGATTGCCCGGTGCCCTCAAAGGCCAGTCCGGGCCTGGGTGTGTTTGTCACACCCATGGCAACTGGCCCTGTTACATGTGTTATTTATCTTCAGGGCTTTTCATACTTGCAGCGCACTCTTTTTAAAAACTTTTGGACAGAACGCTCCATGGCGATGATGGACAGAGCTGGGAGCCTGCAGGAAAACACCTACCAGCAGAACTATGAGCTCTTTGGTGATTACGCAAACATGCATGTTTTTTTATTTTATTTGGTGACCTTATTTAACATTATATAGTCACCGTAAGACACTGTTAGTTTCAGAAAGGTGTTTTCTCCCACAAACAGGCGGCACAAGTCGCTGTCAAGCTCCTCCCCTCTCCCTGTACTGATCCCCTCTTTCTTTTAGCCTATACATTGCTGCTCAGAGGCCTCTACACCACCCTTCCCCTTTTCATCTCTCGCCCCTGTGGGAGTGGAAAGTTGGGTCCCACGGAATGATGTGCAGAGGCTATGGGTCGAGTTAAATGTTACTTTATTTAACAGTAAAATTTTTGCACTCTAAGAAGGCGAGAGCACGTCCGCTTGCCGCTGTGTCCGCGGTCTCAATAGCTAGCCCCCGCGTCACGTCCTCTTGCGATCCCTGGCCCTGGGTCACGTGACTGCGGGGAGGTAGACCGCCACACTACACCCCCTGCGTGCTGTGCAGTGGCGGCCCCTCTATGAGGGCAGAGGAGCATTGCACCCCCGTGCTGCCAGCACCATAAAGGTGAAAAAAAATGGTAATAAAATGCATTTATTACCATATTATTTTTCCCTTTCCCCAGCAGAGCCGTGTTTGGGGCGGGGCGGGGAGTCGTGCTCACTCTACTAGTTTACACTGCACAAGTCACTTTGGACAACCGTCTTGCGATGGCCAGCCTGACTTGTGCACTATAAACCTCTCCACCTAGCTGTCTGAGCTAGCCAAAGTGGAGAGCTGGAGCGTTGAGGCAGCGCACTCCAGCCAATCCTGGTGCCGATCTAATGCTGCTAACATCAGTAGCATTAGAGCAGCGTCTGGATTGGTGTGAAGTGTTGCTGCAGAGGCCAAGGGACTAAAGCACCTGGAGTCGAAGACGGGAGGAGGCGAGCCATGGAGCCAGCACATGGGTAAGAACACTTTTATTTTGCTTCTCATGTTTTATATTTCGTTGTGTTTGGCTACTGTATAAGTCAGTGCATATTTCAATACTTTCCAGCCTCTTCAACTAAAAACGCTGTCAATCACACGTTTACGAATTTGTGGAAAACGTCGAGTTGCCAGGCCTAGAGCCAACTACCCCATCAATATCCCTGCGCTTTGAGTGATTTTTTTATATAGTTCCTGCTTTTTCTCTCTTCTTTTCCCTTTCGCTCCTCATTTTGCTTCATATGTATTTGTATTCTTTCTCTTTCAGTTTCTGCCTGTCACTCTGCCTCACTCATTTCTTGTTCTGTCTAACTCACGTCTCTCCTTTCATCAACTTGTATCTATTTCTTAATATTTCCTCACCCCTCCGTCCTATTTTTCTTTCTCTTATTTCTCGCGTAGTTTGCACTCCTTGTCCTCTCTCGCTCTCTTTTCTCTCCCCTATGGTTCCCACTTTCTACCTTTTCAGGCAACAACTTGGAATGAAATGTATAATGTGCTGTATGGGTATATGCTTACAAGGTCCCAAAAGCAGGGGGCTGTCACATCATTTTGCACTGACAAACGCAATTTTACTCTAACATTTGCAATGATGGATTGATGCAAAAAAAATTGTTTTTGTACATGAACATCTTGTATTTTGCACGGGTTGATCAGTGTAAACTGTTATGCAAAATTGTCATTTTGATGCAATCTGTACTGAAACTAATTAATGCATTCATGCATGTACATGTACAGTCCTTGCTACAGATGCAAATGTGAATGCAAGCTGCCGCTATATAAAGTCCTCTGATGCCTTTGGGCCAAGTTCACGCTATATCAAACTTCAAAAAAAGTCACTAAGGTCTATTTTCCTTATGCATCAGTGCCAACAGCTTACACTGCCTACTAGTGCTCATCCCACATCGTGTCCACCATTGTTCAATAGTGAAATACCACATCAGCAAATCCGTTCCAAGAACTTGGAGTGGCTTTAACAGACGCTGCATACCTTAGAAGGCTGGTGAACATCAACAAGCCAGTGAGTTTGTGGCAATCACAAACTTTACAAGGCGTATTTACATGGTGGATATGACCTAACTTTTAGTCGTATCTTTTTCAGGAGCAATTTGTTTTCACGTTGGAAATGGGCTGGCAAGACTGTCAAAATTACTAGGGGTGTCAGAGATTGGATTTCTTTTTTCCCTTGAAATAAGTGAAATAAAAGATTTTGCATGTGCAAATACATATTGTATAGCTATATAGACAAGTGTAGCTGTTCCCCACTTACTTTTACGTTTGTAAATACCTGCAAATGTGAATACACTTGCAAATCTATGATTTTGAACTCTTTTAGTGCACAGCACCACCTCAGCACCACCACAGCACAACCTCAGCATCAGCACAGAACCATCTAATCATCAGCACAGCACAACCCAATCAGTGCACCAGCACTAATGCAGCACCAACTTAGCACCACATCAGCACAACCTCAACATCAGCACAGCACCATCTCAGCATCAGCACAGCACCACTTCAACATCAGTGCACCACCACCACCGCAGCCCCACCTCAGCAGCAGGTCAGCACCACTTCAGCATCAGCACAGCACTTCCCCTGCAACAGCACAGCACCAACTCAGCTTCACTCAGTACCACCTGAGTACCAGCGCTGCACCACCTGAGAACCAGCGCAGCACCACAGCATGACTCTGCATCACCACAGCATGACTAATCAGCACCTTAGCATCAGCACAGCACCATTCCTTGATCAGTGCACCGCCACCAGTGCAGCACCACTTAAGCATCAGTGCAGCATCACCTCAGCACTGCCCCATCTCAGATTCACTCACCACCACCTGAGCACCAGCTCAGTGAGGTTCTTTAATTTCGACTCCATCTTACATTCGCTGCCATTTTGTGTTGCCTTTACACAGGCTGCTCGATGAACGAAGTATCTCTGCCCTTTTGGACTGCAACGTGTCGAAAAACCCCTTTGTCCTTGTTTTGAAACCAATCTTAGACACTAGCTGGCCTAACTAATCCTTGTCTGGACTACCTAATCCCTGTATCAACTATCTGTTAGCCTTTAGTATTCTTCTCTTGCCTATCTTATTTTTTTGGCCTTCGCCATTCTCGCCCTGTGTTTTCCCATTTCAGAACCTTTCTTTTGAAGCATACAGACATTTCCTGCCATTGCAACACTGAACTATGGGTACCAGTATTGATTAACTCTGGGGGCTGGATAACACACAACATGTAAGCAGAAAGCATTCTGGTTACGCAACACCTTGTTTTCGAACTCTTCTGATTGGCTAAAACTTTGTGCATTGGGTGTATGTTTGTACAGATGTATTTTTGCTATAAAAGACTGTGAGCCACGGAGTAAAGTGGCAGTCTCCTGAGAACCTACTTGGTGTACTTCTGAACAACTGTGCTTAGCTGCAGCTAATAAAACTTGGTTTTCTTCGCCCAACAGAGTATTCCCTGTCTCTGTGCAACAAGGCAGGTGAACTCGGAGATTTCAGGCGTGCCCTGCGCCGCCAGGCCCCTTACGCCCGGTTCTTCAACAGCACCACCTGAGTACCAGCGCAGCACCACAACAGCATCATTCAAGCTGCCACATATTAGCTCAGCTCACCTCACCATCAGCACAGCACCACCTCTGCATTAGTGTACCATCACTAGCACCGCCCCACCTCAGCACCAGCACAGCCCCACCTCAGCAGCTGTTCAGGATCAATGCAGCACCACTTCAGCTTCAGCACAGCACCAATTCAGAGTTACTGAGCACCCACTCTGCACCACCTGAGCACCACCTCAGCTTGACTCAGCACCCCCTGAGCATCATCTCAGTATCACTCAGCATCACCTCTGCACCAGCACACCACCACCACCACCTCAGCATCACTCAGAACCACCTGTCATTCAGCACCACCTGAGCATCATCTCCGTAACACCGCTCCCCACCTCAGCATCACTCAGCACCCCCACAGTTTGCCTTCAGAATGTGGTATCTGTTGATCCTCCCTTAGTGTCCGTACACTGCTATGTTGTAATTCAGGTACTCCACTCCACCCTCCTGTTGTTTATGCCCCCCCTTTCCCGGCCCACTGCCATCCATTACTAGAAATATATAACAAACCATCATTAGAACAGACAGGGAGAAGTTGCCAGCATTGCAAGGACAAAAAAATTAGACGAGATATATATATATATATATATATATATATATATATATATATATATATATATATATATATATATATATATATATATTTTTTTTTATTAGGGTCGTTCAGTTGTACATGTCTTCATGGTTATATTTAAAGTAACAAAATCGCTTATAACACTTTTTTATTATAACTTTTGAACATGTTGCACAGCAGCAACCCTGCTCTACAACATAGCTTAAAGAGATTGGCAAAGCCAATAGCTCTGGCTAAACACTTATAAGGTCGCAAAGGTGAGACCTGTTGGCATGGGCGTAGGAAGTGTGGGGGACGCGGGGATATATCTAAGCATGGGCGAATTTTGCGAATCTCGCGTTCGCGAATTTTGCGGATTTGCGAACTCGCAATCCGCAAAATCCGCGAATTCCCGCGAATTTGCAGATTTTTTTTTTTGTGTTCGCCCGTGTTTCTGCCAGTTTGCGAGGGTTTTTACAATTTCGCAATTTGCGAACTTACCTGTCGGGTCGCAAGTTTTGCGAACTTGTTGTTTCTACGTGTCCAGCCTGTTTGGGACACTCTTCTTCATAACTGCCACTCTCTGTCACCACTGCCACTCTCTGACTACTCATGCCACCCTCTGGCCCACCCATGCCACCCTCTGTTTCATCACCACACCCTCTGGTTGTCCAGTGTACATTATTTTCGGCAAAGCAAAGCACACCTTCCCTGCCTCAAGTGACCTGAATTAATTTGGGGCTGATTAATGTGTCACAGAATATTTTTTTAGCTGGCACCTGCTTCCTTAGTGCGCCCTGATTAGTGATCTTTTGCACTTGCTAAGTGCTTTCATTGTTGCAAAATTAGTTACAACACCTGCCCTGCCCCAACTGACAATAATGAATTAGGGGCTGATTAATGGATTTTAACTTCCAGCCTGGCTCCTGCTTGTCTCCCTTAGCTGTAATTCAGGACCTTTGTGGCATATGTGTAACTATTCTGAGGTTCAGAGCAGGGTCACATAATAGTTGCAACTGGCAACTGAACTCTGGAGGGGCCCCTCAGGAAGCACTACAGGAAATGGCTACTAATGATGAGCCTGAACTTTTGAACCTGGTAAGTAGTTTCAGTTTTGCTAAGATCGTATTTCTGCAATTTAGCACTTATTCGTGGGGCGCGAAGTTGTACTGGGAAGCCGCAAACTCACGCGAACAGTGCGAGCAGTGCGAGCAAAATCCGCTGCTCGCGGATTTGCGGATTTTGCGGGAGATTCGCGAATCTCGCGGATTGCGAATTTCCCGAAAATCCGCAAAATCCGCGAGCGAAACGGATTTTCCGCCCATGCTTAGATATATCCCCCACAGATTTTGGAGTGAGGGGAAACGGGGGACAAGGGTGGGGGGGGGTGAGGGGACAAAATAATTTCCCCTCTCTCTCCTGTCTGTGGCAGGGCCATTAGCACGTGAAAGCGCTACCTAATGGCCCTGCACTTGACCTGCCTGGAGTCAAAGAGGCCACCCGCCCTCTGCCCTTTGTTATGCTGTAGGAAGGCTAGGCGTTCTGGGAAGGGCAGAGAAGGGGGAAAACTGTCTCTTTTCCTTCATACCCATTTCTGTCTCTGTCTCGCTCCTGCTTAAGTTCTGATTTCAAGAGCTCTTATGTACTCTCTCTTGCATCGCCTTTTCTTTATTTGTTTCTCTGTGAAATGAATACAAAATAGGCGGACACTTTGGCTGGATTTTTCCTCATTTACTGACCGTTTTATAATTCCAAAGAAAAACCTCGGGACGGAGAGAAAAAAAATGAAATACCTAAATTAAGCAATTCAGAGTGGTCAGCAGACAGGCCAGATTGTTATTTAAATCCATCCACATATGAACCACTTTACAGAGTTTGCCAGTGAAAGCGCTTTCTTTTTTTCTTCTTTCTTTGAACAACATTGTTTTCCCATGATGGGGAAGTGAACCATTCCTAAAGGGACTACAATACCTGGTTGATGGGTGAAGTGGAAATGTTTAATACAATCGTTTTCAACTGTTTTAATTATTTTAGCTTATACAATGTGTACTGCGGCTCTGTGTTCGGGGATGTGATTTTTTTTTTAAACCAACTGCTTACATTTTGAAAGGATAAAAGCAATGGACATTGAAACGGTCCTGTAGCCATGTCCTGAATTTTTTAGGAAAAATCACTTACATTTCTGAATAATGAGTTTAAAACTGTTAAGGTAACCATGTTGTTCCTGAACACATTTCACATGATTTGCTTATTCTTGCATTCCTTATGAGTGTTTGCTTTTTTCAGGGTGTTCTTCATTTTTTTCATTTTAGTATATCAAAAGGAGACTAGCTACAGATGGGGTTAGTCTGACATTATTGTTATTATTGTCATAGCGACTCAGTATCGTTTTGCCAATTGGCAGTGGCACCTGTTGGGTGTCTTTGGAAAGCCCTCACCCACCAACCTAGTTGGTGGCATGCTTCATCATCGGGCCCACCCAGTGACACCTAGCGTGTCCCGGGTGTGCTTCGACGCCTGATTACAGCGGAGCAGGTATGTCACAGTGTGTGCGGTGTAGGGTGTTCAGGTATGTGAAGTTAAAACGGCTTGGCGGATGGTCCCTGGGGTATCCTCACCCCAGGGACCATCCGCCTGCCTTCGTAATCCGCCCCCAAATTTGTAAACTTCATGGTCTCTGCTTCATGCACAAAAACTTTTAACATGTGCAGCCTTCTTTCTGGCCACTAGAGTTATGCAGTAATGGAGGCCAAAATTATGTTGCAGTGTTGACTAAATGATGCAACAATAAAAAGGCTGCAGTGTGATGCGGTGCATTTGATGATACTTTATTATTTTAACATATTTATACATACTAGCAGCCTCTGCAAAGCTTTTGCCTCATTAGTAACAGTGTAACATACAAATGCAGCAGAGGGAAAGGTGACCAGTCAACCTTTGCAAAGGGCCCTGCACTTCACAGAACATAAGTCACATTTCTTTTAGTAATTTTTGATCCGTTTGAGCTACAAAATTGTTTTGGGTCAAACTGTTAGATTATGTAGCAGATGATGTATTATGTGGCAAATATGATACAAAATACAGGAACCCTATGTCAAGGGTCCAGAGACCTGGTAGGTGTTTGTATGGTCACTGCTTATTAAGTCAGTGTGTACCAAAGATGTGTAAAAAAGAAAAATTTCTTTTTAGAGTCCCCTCACTCACCGGGGTTGCCCCACGGTGACATGCTTCATCATTGGGGCCATCCCAGTTCTCTACGAAAAGGGGCGTGCTGCGACAAGGCGACTACGCAGGAGCACTAGTTTTGTGAGATGACTATGTGTGGTGCATGTGTAATGATGATAGAGTGGGTGTGGAATTAAAATATACCGTGCTAGTGGGCCTCAACAATTTATTTCGCTCCTAGTGTGGTATAAAAAATTAAAAAGGGGTAACACTGTCTTCTAACTTTTACTGAGTTAGATCAGTGTCAAAGGTCAACATGTTTCAAGCTCCCCTAAGCTTTTCTTCAGGACCATACAGGGTCCAGCCCTGTATTGCCACTCCTGTTTTTCAAATGAAAAAGTATTGCTAAAAATACCTATTTACAATGAACGCTGTTGTCAATAAACATGCGTGTTGTTATACATACGTTTTGTATTTCACTTCGATTTCTGTAAAATAGAATAACAGTAGTTATTTGATGGACAACCCCTTCCAAGAAGGGGAATAACTCACATGCATCTCATTCTAGCTAGGGCGTGAGTGTGCCCTTGACATCATATTGATGCGTGCTGGTTGTCATACCGGTGTAGAGAAATAAATCACTGTGAATAAAGTGGTTTAGTGGTTTCACACACAAAAAACACATAGACTAAATGTGACTATTGACAAAACACACAACATATACACACGAAAATAATATGGCAGATGGTTATATTTACATAAATGAGTATAGAATTACACCCCATGGTCTTAGGCAAGGGCAGGAACGCCTCGTGGAAACATTGCTGAAAAGGATTATCAAAGTTTAGAGTTAGAAGGCCCTTTTCCTAGTTGCCACTCGAAATTGCCGGTTTCCTTGCAGTCTATCGCAACTAATACACTTACTTCCTATCGGCAGACCCGCTCGGTACTACCTGGTGTCTCCTCGCCGGACCGCATACTGATCTGAACTCGTGTTCGTGGTGTATTTAAACGCGCGTGCTTCCGGGTTGCCGGGAGACTAGAGCGCTCACCTTGGGCGGCCATCTTGATGGGATGTAATCGCGAGTGGCGCGAATGTTACCAAAAGGACGGGATTTTTTACCGAATAAGGCTGGGTTGCGGGATAAGGAGTATTTTACAGTGATACTGTTGACTGGGGCGTTTTAAAACTCTAATTTAGAACACAGGTATTTTTTCTCGGTTAGATGAAGTTTTTCACAGAGGGCTAGGCTTTATTCATAAAAAACGGGTTTAGTTTACGTTTGAAAGATGGGAAGGTTGGTAACTATCTTTTCAGGGAAGTCTGTGCCTGATCTTTATAAAAAAGTGTTCAAGGTGATGGGTTATGTTCTTAGGTAGATGGAGGTTCTAATGGGAAGTATTACCATGATATTACAGCAGGTGTGGTTCATACCATCCCAACTTTATTTCAGAAAAGAAGGGTGGTCTATGGGCGGAAGGCTCCCCATGGGATTTCATCATTAAGTCCCTGGGTGTCCGTATGTAGGCGAAACACCCATCTTTGTTCTTTTTCGTGGAGGACTCGTTCCTGATTGTCTTTATTCTTCACTGTTTCTATGACCACCCAAGTTAGATCATTTGGGGTGTGGTTGTGTTCAATGAAGTGGGTGGTCATTCTTGTTGTGGCTCGCTTGCACCGGATGTTGCTTCTGTGCTCTACAATGCGAGTACTGACCTTCCTAGTGGTCATTCCTACATAGTGAAGGTTGCACGTGCAGGTTATTAAGTATACAACCCCACTTGTATTGCAATTTGAAAATCCCTTTAGTTCCCATTTCGTAGTGTTGTTAAAAATTACGCTCTTGGTTGGGGAAGTCAAATGACAAACACTGCAATTGTTGCATGGAAAATGCCCATCAGGTAGTGGTTGAGATCTCACTGTTTGGGTTATGGGTGTTGGACGGGTATGCACCAAATAATCCTTCAGATTTTTACCCCGCCTATGACTGAACATGGGAGTGGGTATGTGAAGGCCACCGCTGTTAAGTATTGGCCAATGTTTTCTGATTATTTTGGACACACTATCAGAAACTTGATTGTACGTGGTGATACAAATTGGTTTTTTGTCCTCAGGTTGCGTTCGCTCTTTTGGTTCCAGTAGTGCTTCCCTGTTGTTGTTTGCTGCCCGTTTTTTAGCCTCTTTGATTAGTTTATCTGGATATTTTCTGTATCTCAGCTTGTTGCTTAAGTCTTCCGCTTGGGTTAGGTAGTCAGATTTTTTGCTACAGTTCCTGCGCAAACGAAGGAATTGTCCAAATGGCAGGTTTTGTTTGAGATGGCGAGGGTGGAAACTATCAAAAGTTAAGAGGCAGTTCCTTGCTGTCTCTTTAAAATGGGTTGTAGTCACCAGTCTGCCTGACTCGGCATGAATGTTTAGATCTAGAAAAACTAGATCGGTCTTGCTAATTGAGCAGGTAAACTTGAGGAAGGGATCCTGTGTATTAAGCCAGGAGAGAAAGGTCTGCGCTTCTTCTTCTGTGCCCTGCCATATCAACAGAATATCGTCGATATAGCGTTTCCAATGTAGGATCTGGTGTCTGTGTGGGTTCCTTTCATTCAGTATCTTGTTTTTCTCCAGTTGATGGACGTACAACCCGGCTATGCTCGGCGCAAAAGTACTGCCCATACTGGTCCCATGCTGTTGTTTATAAAGGGTAGATTCGAAGCGGAAAAAGTTTTCACACAGTGCTAGTTGGCAACATTCGAGTACTACATGGCGAGGAGTATGGAATTCCCATTCACTTTCGTATAATACTTCCTCTAGAATCTGTAAAGTCTCTCTGTGTGGTAAGCTGGTATATAGACTTTCGACATCCAGACTTATCAGAAGGCTGGATGTCGCGTCAAAGGTTAAGTCTTGTAACAGGCACAGTACGTCCTTGGTATCCCTCAAATATGTGTCTGTTTTTTGCACAAGAGGTCTGAGAAAGGCATCTGCGAATTGTGAAAGAGGCTCTAGAATTGAGCCTATCCCCGAGACTATGGGCCTCCCTGGTGGGTTCTCCAGTCTCTTCTGTATTTTGGGGATGGTATAGAAGTATGGTATTGTAGGTTTTTTGTTTGTTAAGAACTCAATTTCTTTTTTACTTAGCCAATCATTGGCTTGGCATTCCTCTGTCAGGTATGCAATTGAGATTCTTAGACGTTCTGTTGGGTCTTCATCCAGTTTGGCGTAGTTTCTTGTGTCCCCTAGTAAACGTAAAGTAAAGCTTAGGGGAGCTTGAAACATGTTGACCTTTGACACTGATCTAACTCAGTAAAAGTTAGAAGACAGTGTTACCCCTTTTTAATTTTTTATACCACACTAGGAGCGAAATAAATTGTTGAGGCCCACTAGCACGGTATATTTTAATTCCACACCCACTCCATCATCATTACACATGCACCACACATAGTCATCTCACAAAACTAGTGCTCCTGCGTAGTCGCCTTGTCGCAGCACGCCCCTTTTCGTAGAGAACTGGGATGGCCCCAATGATGAAGCATGTCACCGTGGGGCAACCCCGGTGAGTGAGGGGACTCTAAAAAGAAATTTTTCTTTTTTACACATCTTTGGTACACACTGACTTAATAAGCAGTGACCATACAAACACCTACCAGGTCTCTGGACCCTTGACATAGGGTTCCTGTATTTCGTACACAGACTGGAGGACGACCTGGTTTGGTTTAACCTCCTTCTCCCTCCTTTTTTGTTTATGCATTCAGCAGCCACGGGCTGCGGGAGTTCTTCTCTCTAAAACGTAGATCAATCGACTGGTATATACCAGGTTGATCTAAGGACTAAGACAACACACACGTAAAACCACCGGAAAAATCATGGCACAGAACACAGGACTATCCTTCTCGGAGGATGAAGTTGATAGAGCCATTGCCTCCATGTTACCACATACAGGAGCACCCACAGGAGAAAACAGTGATGCGAGCCAGTGTTGGGACGAACTGACTGAATTAAAGAGAACACAAATAAAAACATTGATCCATGGCGTCATGATGGCGGAGTATTTACAAGCCAACGCAGCACCAAGGGGCCTCATAGTCAGGAATGAACCTTTTATATTCCAGCACGACAAACAATTCAAGCTGGACTGGTCACAAATATCCTGGCATTGTACCAGAGATTGGCTGGTCTTGATTATTAAAACCGCGACCAGATTAGTAGATTCCCTAAAGGAAGAGATAAATTCCATGGAGATACGCCTCAAGTCTTTTCAAACTCCAGCAGAATTAACAAAAAGACTGAATGAGCTGAATAAAACGATGTCTGAATTTGAAATCAGCCTGAAGGATTCAAAATACATCAAATTATCCAAAGATAAAAAAGCATTTGCTCACGAAAAAGTGTATCCCTACATTAGGGACGATTACAGAACCAGCAATAAGAACCCTGGATACAACACTGACAGTGAGGGCTCGGACACAGGATCAAATAGCTCTGGGGGATCAAGTAATTATAGCACCACCCCCAACAGAAGACCCAGAAGAGGAAGAGGTAATACAAGGGGTTTCAGAGGAAACCAAGCACCGATGTGGCCCATGTATCAAGACCCATATAATTATTGCCCTCCGCCCCCGCCTTTCTTCTACGGCCCACCCATGTACAACCAACCCAACTACCAAAACTGGGGAAATGACCAAGGAAACCAAGGAAACCAAAGGAAACCTTTTTTAGGGAGAGGCCGCCAGGCACAAAGAGCAAAAAACAAACCCAACCAGGGAGTACAATGGGCAGAACCAGTGGTGACAACAACACGTCACACGCGGAGCAAAGGCCCGCCGGAACCAACCACGAGCACCAGCTCGATTTAGTAGTAAATCTATCCTCACTATGCCTCACGGCTATACAGATCCAAGTGCTTAATAAAGGCTTAGGATTTGTACCCACCCCAACCACAGACAAGTTCAAACTATGCTGCGAATTGAAAGAATTCCTGAGGAAGATCAAATTACAGGTATTCTTTCAAGACAAAGATCCCACAGAACAAACAAAGAGTGACACAGGTTTACATAAAAAATCAAACTTTGTCCCTCCATCACACAACCTACCTGTGGAGGTATTAACTTTTGAAAAAGCGGTCATGAGAGAAGTTCAGGAGTTAGACCCGCGAGCTATAAAGGTATTTCATAACACCAGCAAAGCTGAACAATCCGCGCTACAGGAACTGTCAAAAAACAACTAAATTACCATAAAACCAGCCGACAAAGGCGGGGCAATTGTATTACAAAACACCACGGATTACAGGAATGAATGTCTCCGTTTACTAGGGGACACAAGAAACTACGCCAAACTGGATGAAGACCCAACAGAACGTCTAAGAATCTCAATTGCATACCTGACAGAGGAATGCCAAGCCAATGATTGGCTAAGTAAAAAAGAAATTGAGTTCTTAACAAACAAAAAACCTACAATACCATACTTCTATACCATCCCCAAAATACACAAGAGACTGGAGAACCCACCAGGGAGGCCCATAGTCTCGGGAATAGGCTCAATTCTAGAGCCTCTTTCACAATTCGCAGATGCCTTTCTCAGACCTCTTGTGCAAAAAACAGACACATATTTGAGGGATACCAAGGACGTACTGTGCCTGTTACAAGACTTAACCTTTGACGCGACATCCAGCCTTCTGATAAGTCTGGATGTCGAAAGTCTATATACCAGCTTACCACACAGAGAGACTTTACAGATTCTAGAGGAAGTATTATACGAAAGTGAATGGGAATTCCATACTCCTCGCCATGTAGTACTCGAATGTTGCCAACTAGCACTGTGTGAAAACTTTTTCCGCTTCGAATCTACCCTTTATAAACAACAGCATGGGACCAGTATGGGCAGTACTTTTGCGCCGAGCATAGCCGGGTTGTACGTCCATCAACTGGAGAAAAACAAGATACTGAATGAAAGGAACCCACACAGACACCAGATCCTACATTGGAAACGCTATATCGACGATATTCTGTTGATATGGCAGGGCACAGAAGAAGAAGCGCAGACCTTTCTCTCCTGGCTTAATACACAGGATCCCTTCCTCAAGTTTACCTGCTCAATTAGCAAGACCGATCTAGTTTTTCTAGATCTAAACATTCATGCCGAGTCAGGCAGACTGGTGACTACAACCCATTTTAAAGAGACAGCAAGGAACTGCCTCTTAACTTTTGATAGTTTCCACCCTCGCCATCTCAAACAAAACCTGCCATTTGGACAATTCCTTCGTTTGCGCAGGAACTGTAGCAAAAAATCTGACTACCTAACCCAAGCGGAAGACTTAAGCAACAAGCTGAGATACAGAAAATATCCAGATAAACTAATCAAAGAGGCTAAAAAACGGGCAGCAAACAACAACAGGGAAGCACTACTGGAACCAAAAGAGCGAACGCAACCTGAGGACAAAAAACCAATTTGTATCACCACGTACAATCAAGTTTCTGATAGTGTGTCCAAAATAATCAGAAAACATTGGCCAATACTTAACAGCGGTGGCCTTCACATACCCACTCCCATGTTCAGTCATAGGCGGGGTAAAAATCTGAAGGATTATTTGGTGCATACCCGTCCAACACCCATAACCCAAACAGTGAGATCTCAACCACTACCTGATGGGCATTTTCCATGCAACAATTGCAGTGTTTGTCATTTGACTTCCCCAACCAAGAGCGTAATTTTTAACAACACTACGAAATGGGAACTAAAGGGATTTTCAAATTGCAATACAAGTGGGGTTGTATACTTAATAACCTGCACGTGCAACCTTCACTATGTAGGAATGACCACTAGGAAGGTCAGTACTCGCATTGTAGAGCACAGAAGCAACATCCGGTGCAAGCGAGCCACAACAAGAATGACCACCCACTTCATTGAACACAACCACACCCCAAATGATCTAACTTGGGTGGTCATAGAAACAGTGAAGAATAAAGACAATCAGGAACGAGTCCTCCACGAAAAAGAACAAAGATGGGTGTTTCGCCTACATACGGACACCCAGGGACTTAATGATGAAATCCCATGGGGAGCCTTCCGCCCATAGACCACCCTTCTTTTCTGAAATAAAGTTGGGATGGTATGAACCACACCTGCTGTAATATCATGGTAATACTTCCCATTAGAACCTCCATCTACCTAAGAACATAACCCATCACCTTGAACACTTTTTTATAAAGATCAGGCACAGACTTCCCTGAAAAGATAGTTACCAACCTTCCCATCTTTCAAACGTAAACTAAACCCGTTTTTTATGAATAAAGCCTAGCCCTCTGTGAAAAACTTCATCTAACCGAGAAAAAATACCTGTGTTCTAAATTAGAGTTTTAAAACGCCCCAGTCAACAGTATCACTGTAAAATACTCCTTATCCCGCAACCCAGCCTTATTCGGTAAAAAATCCCGTCCTTTTGGTAACATTCACGCCACTCGCGATTACATCCCATCAAGATGGCCGCCCAAGGTGAGCGCTCTAGTCTCCCGGCAACCCGGAAGCACGCGCGTTTAAATACACCACGAACACGAGTTCAGATCAGTATGCGGTCCGGCGAGGAGACACCAGGTAGTACCGAGCGGGTCTGCCGATAGGAAGTAAGTGTATTAGTTGCGATAGACTGCAAGGAAACCGGCAATTTCGAGTGGCAACTAGGAAAAGGGCCTTCTAACTCTAAACTTTGATAATCCTTTTCAGCAATGTTTCCACGAGGCGTTCCTGCCCTTGCCTAAGACCATGGGGTGTAATTCTATACTCATTTATGTAAATATAACCATCTGCCATATTATTTTCGTGTGTATATGTTGTGTGTTTTGTCAATAGTCACATTTAGTCTATGTGTTTTTTGTGTGTGAAACCACTAAACCACTTTATTCACAGTGATTTATTTCTCTACACCGGTATGACAACCAGCACGCATCAATATGATGTCAAGGGCACACTCACGCCCTAGCTAGAATGAGATGCATGTGAGTTATTCCCCTTCTTGGAAGGGGTTGTCCATCAAATAACTACTGTTATTCTATTTTACAGAAATCGAAGTGAAATACAAAACGTATGTATAACAACACGCATGTTTATTGACAACAGCGTTCATTGTAAATAGGTATTTTTAGCAATACTTTTTCATTTGAAAAACAGGAGTGGCAATACAGGGCTGGACCCTGTATGGTCCTGAAGAAAAGCTTAGGGGAGCTTGAAACATGTTGACCTTTGACACTGATCTAACTCAGTAAAAGTTAGAAGACAGTGTTACCCCTTTTTAATTTTTTATACCACACTAGGAGCGAAATAAATTGTTGAGGCCCACTAGCACGGTATATTTTAATTCCACACCCACTCCATCATCATTACACATGCACCACACATAGTCATCTCACAAAACTAGTGCTCCTGCGTAGTCGCCTTGTCGCAGCACGCCCCTTTTCGTAGAGAACTGGGATGGCCCCAATGATGAAGCATGTCACCGTGGGGCAACCCCGGTGAGTGAGGGGACTCTAAAAAGAAATTTTTCTTTTTTACACATCTTTGGTACACACTGACTTAATAAGCAGTGACCATACAAACACCTACCAGGTCTCTGGACCCTTGACATAGGGTTCCTGTATTTCGTACACAGACTGGAGGACGACCTGGTTTGGTTTAACCTCCTTCTCCCTCCTTTTTTGTTTATGCAAATATGATACAGCCATAGTTGAGTTGAAAACATTTTTCCACTTTACTTAATTTTGCCCCAGCATTGTAGTTGATCAATTTATAAGCTCCCCAAACCCAAAAGTCGAGTTTGGACCCAATTTGCATTTTAAAAGCAGTCCTACAACACAGGGCTACTTTTAAACTGACCTCAGGCTTCAGCAGTGAACACATGCAAACGCAGAAAGGGCTGCTGGCCTCTAAACTGCCATGCTCTATTATATTCTAGGGACTTAAATGTAGTTTTAATCTCCCTGCCCTATTATGAACTAGGGCCTTAGAGGAGAGGTCATGCCAATCATAGGGGTACCCTAATCCATAGGGCACCCTAGTGCATGTAGGTCTTTCACAGTATCTTTAAGTGTCTCTTTCAAAATAGCACTGGCCATGTGCCTGTTCAGGCAGAGGCCAGGGTCAGTCAGAGTCAGGTACCACCAGTACCAGTCAGCAAAACGTTGGGGAGGGCACAGGATGGCTTTGCAACACCAAAGAAGCACAAACTCAGAATTTAAAACATAACACCATGGTTGGGGGGTTCTCTTTAATAATCAGAAATGATTTCTATCCTAATGAACCCATTTTCCAACTTTATGATAAAGAAAGACTGGGGAAAAATCATAATGTTCTAATCTATACCTTGAAGTTTTCATGCAGCTCTTTGATGACGGTTAATAGCTCACTGTTCAATGTTAGGATTTTAACTTATAAACTGCAAATACCAAAATAATCTCTCAGCCAAAAGCAGTAACTCACTGACCAATTTAGATGATATGCATTTTGTGATCTGTGTACTACACATTCTTTGCAGCAGGCATATTAACCCACTGTGTCTACCTTACCAAGAGTCAAAACTTCCACCTGATCTCTCTCAATAAAGAACATTAATCACCAAAGTTATCTTCACATTTGTATTGTTGCCTGAAAATTGCTGGAGACCCGGAATGCAGCAGCAGGTACTTTTCAAATCATAATGCACTTGCAAACACGATGCCCCCACCCTAAGTCAGCGACCTATGTTTGCTTGGTGCAGCAATATTCATTTACATGGCTCTTTAACATTTGGTCTGATTACTATATGAATGTAAATAACATAAAGCATACATGAAAACTGTGACAACATATCTGTTATTCTCAATATTTCACTTCGAAAGTATGCAATTGTATTTGTTTAACGAGCAGTAATTTGTATAGGGTCACTGGAAAGTCCACAAGGTTGTACCTGATCCCCCAGAATTTTTGTGTCTCCTACGCCCCTGCCTGTTGGCTACACCAATGCTTGTTTTAGGGTGTCGTGCAGGAATATGAAGTACACAAGGGCAGTGTGCAGTGAGTTGCATAATTTTACAGGAGTAGGTGGTAATCACTGTATTGCCAACATGCAATAGGGCATTCATTAACAATTGTAAGTGGGCACATGGGTTTACTTGGGGTCATAAATGAGGCGTAGGCAATTACCAGAACCTCACGTCATATACAACAAATGTAATAAAACTTGAAATGTTATTTGTATGGCAACAATGGTAAATCAACATCATTATGAACTCATGAAAGGGCCTCAGGAATCAAATGATTGCGTGTCACAGCAGTAGCTCTTTTTGCGGCATGTCGTGTAGTACCACTGTACACACAAAGGAAAATATAACACAAGCGTGATAATGACATATTTTTACAATGACAGCTGTACATAAAAAAGGCTCGGTATTCTCTTAAAAATGGGCGCATCCAACAGACTTCTATTTCTACAGCAAAGCAGCAGAACATTTGTATTCAAGTCTACCGGGTTGCATTGTGCATTTAATTACTTCTAAGCAAATACTTTCTTCTCATTGCCAGTGGGCGGCAGTTGTAAGTCTCAGAGGAGAAGAAAGAAAGTCCACCACAGAGCATAACATCGCATTTTCCACATAAAGGCGCGTAGTGGCTGCCGCAGCGTGACCCTGATTTCAATTGCAAGGCTGGCTCTATTCAGAATGGCGAGAGAGACAGCAACCTCATCTTATATACAATATAGGACTCTAAGAAGACCTTTTCTATTTCTTTCTGGTAATTAACTCTGCGCTCTTTGTTGCAGGTTTTCATTTTGATTTGAGACTGGCCTTCAACATGCCACAGGGTTTGTAAACGTTTCCGCCTCATCCAGTCACAGGAGAGCTGCGCCGTCGCACTTCTCTTTTCACGCAGGATCCATATTTCCCAGCCACGTGGTTTCATTCTCGAAGGTGACGCAATCGCTTTTGATTAGCCATTCGGCCTTCGAGCCATCTAAATGGATTATAAAAAATAGAATACAATCCAAGAACTATAGGCATCAAATATGGTTGATGTCTCCCACTGTTAACGATTCACCGGCATAAAACAGTGAATAAAAATGATAGCGACACTCTAACTATATCGGGATATTGCCAATGACATTATACGTGACATCACTGATAGAAGCAAGTCACGATTTTTTAACACATATTTGCATAATAGATTGGACAGCGACAGATTCGGGTCAGCAGGGAACGGGGGCAGAGGTTAGGTCAAGGAAGGTTGTTGTAGGGTTCCATTTAAAGTGGAGTCTGGGGTGTACGGTCATCTCTACGCATCCAATCCTTGGTACTGGAGGTTGCATGCTAAGGCAGAGCTCCTAGAGGCCCATAAGAATGTGAGGCACTTTGGGGTTGAAGTGCAGTGCTGGTTTTGCTTGTCGGGTAATGAGCTTCGGGGCAGGGACTGATGAACATTGCCAGAGCTGCTTGTGAAGGACCTGTTGTTGCTGGTGGTGCAGGAAACCATACCAAGCAACAACCCCCACCTGACCTGAATCCTTTTACTTTGATATCAGGTCCGCCGTTAGCTATACAAACACAGCGCATTGATTTGTTTATTTACTTCATTTGGTTCTTTTATTATACTCATTTATTGAAGTTTTTTAAATACTATAAAAAACATTTTTAGTTGTACAAAAGGTAAAGGTCTGTGCAGCAGCATACACTGATGGGATCACGGAGGTTACATTTCAACCATCCGTGGTTGTGCTGACAACCCAGTTGGCAACACAACCACGGATGGTTGAAATGTCATCTCCTGCTGTTGTAGGCTGGGTGCTGTATGAATGTGAGAAGTGCGTGAAAGTATGACTTGGTATGCTAGGTTAGGATGTGACTGTGGTATCAGTATAGGGATATGTGTTTTGTCTTTGATTGGGAGCATACACCAAGTGTAACTAATACGTTACTGTCCAAATAATATGACAAGTACACTGGAATTGTGTAACATTCATGTATTGCACAGCACTTTCAAGATGTCTACTGAGGTTTTGCATAGGCTTTTACCTTTTGTACAGCTACTTTTTTTATAGTATTTAAAAAACGTCAAAAATAGTTTAATAAAAGAACCAAATGAAGTAAATAAACAAATCAATGTGCTTTGTTTGTATAGCTAACGTGGCTCCAAGAGCTGATACCAGCCGATTGTAAAAGGGATCAGAGCGGGTGGGAGTTTTTGCTTAGGATAGTTTTCTTGCTTCCCCCTTGCTCCCAGACCGACAAATTACCCTCAGGGGGCTACCTCTCTTTGTTGATGGTTGGTGGTGCAGGAGACATAGTGCCCACACCGCCAGTGCTCGCTCCACACTGCGCACGTTAACACTTACATACCAATGAAACTCATGAGACATATTTGTGGGAAAGCAGTGGTGCAGGTTTATTTTGCACAACAAGTAGCTGATAAGGTGGGTCATCTTACAGGCGATCCAATGCGGCAGCCCCTCGCTGACCCGCATGCCTAAGGAGCCATCTTGCACGGCAAGTCGATGCTCTGACGGTGCAGTAAATTATCACTTTATTTCGTTCTACTCCCGCCCCCCCTGTCAGGGCGGAGCGATGAGGCACACCCCCGGTCGGTTCAGGCCCCCCGACCGCCCGAAGGACTAACGGGGCGCCAACGCTGTTTCCTGGAACCCCCTCGGCTCCAGGTTCTTGGCTCAGGCACCCTTACTGTGCCAGGCAGAGGTATTTAGACTGTATCCTTCTGCCGCAGAGGTACCCCTACTGTCCATCTGCTTCCAGATCACCCTGTGACTCCGCCTGCAACACAAAACATGACCATTAAAAGTTCACAACTTTCGCCCTCCGCTCTGCCGCTGGGTCAGGGTTAGGGTGGGAACAGCGCAGAGCAGCCCAAGGCCCGACGCCGCAGGAAAGACCGAGCAACGTGCTGGGCCTGCTATAAAAACCCCCGGGAACGCCCCCCCACCTAGGAGCGCCCTCCCATTGGCAGTTAGCGAGGAGGGGGGGTTAGTGCACTGTGGGCTCCTCTCGCGCGTCGTGTGGTACTAAGACGCTGTCTCGCCCATGCTCCCCTCTGTGTCGCGCGGCCAGCGGCATAGTGCCCACACCGCCAGTGCTCGCTCCACACTGCGCACGTTAACACTTACATACCAATGAAACTCATGAGACATATTTGTGGGAAAGCAGTGGTGCAGGTTTATTTTGCACAACAAGTAGCTGATAAGGTGGGTCATCTTACAGGCGATCCAATGCGGCAGCCCCTCGCTGACCCGCATGCCTAAGGAGCCATCTTGCACGGCAAGTCGATGCTCTGACGGTGCAGTAAATTATCACTTTATTTCGTTCTACTCCCGCCCCCCCTGTCAGGGCGGAGCGATGAGGCACACCCCCGGTCGGTTCAGGCCCCCCGACCGCCCGAAGGACTAACGGGGCGCCAACGCTGTTTCCTGGAACCCCCTCGGCTCCAGGTTCTTGGCTCAGGCACCCTTACTGTGCCAGGCAGAGGTATTTAGACTGTATCCTTCTGCCGCAGAGGTACCCCTACTGTCCATCTGCTTCCAGATCGCCCTGTGACTCCGCCACAGCTCTGGAGGAGGCCCCCGTCGATGACAGAGCCCCCCCACCCACCTAGCTACTTCACCTCGCTGTTTCGTACCACTTGTACATCCAGGAGGGATATGTTCGCCCCTAGTCCAGACAAGTGTACCCAACCTAAGAGCATTCTTACAAGGCAACAATTTTATAGCCCGCAAGTGGTGCGGCACGTGTAATTAGGGCGCCATCAGGGAAGCCTCTCCTAAGTCCCTGTGGAACATTTGCCACGGTATTTCGCCTCCGATTGTACTTTGTTTCTTTTGTAACCTGCCCCTTGTCACTTTTCCCTTCTGTAATGCACTGTTAGCTAACTCATGTATTTGTTTACCTAGTGGTGTTACTTATCCCCGCACATCACATTCGGGATCTATTACAGAGGCACCCTTCACCTTGAACCCACCATTGCTGTTGTAACCCTTTAATTTAAACCCATTATTCAGGTGCTTAAGCCTGATAGTGACCATTGCATTTTGGGTGAGTGATGTAGTCTCTCCTCCTTTACTAAGCCTTTAGGTGCACCTCTATCATAGTACCCTTCACCACACCACTATGGCGATTTCTCAGAACGGTTCTTAGGACACGCCCTTAGTTACATGAGCCGCACCTCTGATGGGGATTGCTTAGATACGGTTCTTAGGCCACGCCCTTAGTTACAAAAGCCACACCTCTTAGAGATTCCTTGGCCGTTAGTTGTTTTTGTCCGGACATAATATACGGGGGATCGGCAGGTGACTATTAGCATTATTGTATCTGCTGATAATGGCAAACCAGTGATATTTGTCCAGGCAAAGTGGTGGGTTTGTGAAAGACATGTCCAGTGCTGTAATAATCATGACAGTGAATGTCCTGGCAACTCACTGCAAGATCGTTATTTGAGATTGATTAGAGCACGCACTAGCAGATGCCCGTAGCCGTCAAATGTCATTCCCCGTTCTCTGTTGCATTGCAGTATTTCACCTCTAATTATACTGTATTTTCCCTTGTAACCGTTGTTTGCCTTTGCTGCTTGCACAAGACCACCATCGCCTACATTACGTTTGTTCTAGGCCTGAGTGTCTAGCACATATTGCAGTATTTTACCTCCAATTGTACTTTTGCCTCTCTTGCAACCTGCACACTTATCACTTATCCTTTCTGCAATGCACTGTTTGCTACCTCATGTATTTTGTTTGCTTCACAATTGTCACTTTACCACATGTTACTTAACGTCTGCTTTTGTACGATTATTCCTGTAATTTCTTGTACTTATTGTGAAGAGCTCCGCCTTCGGGTAACGTCCGAGCTACATAAAAAACGCATAAATGAATTAAATGAACAAAAGTTGACCTCGAGCAACTGAAGGACTGCCTCATTCAGGATGACGTGCTTGTCAACCATGCATTGCATAATTGATTTTTATAGTGAGACCCAGGAAAGGGGCTGTGCCGCCTGCTAGAGCACTTGGTGTTCAGAATCTTTACTATCATATTTGAATATATGTGCATAAAACAAATTCCTTCTCTGTAAGGGGCTGATAGCCAGATAGCAAGAAAGTGGCGACAGTGAGCTATTACAGTTGTTCAACACGAAGCCTTGTCGGGCATGTATTGCTTCCTTGACGAAGACAAGTTCATGGGCCGTTTCGACTGGCGCCCCAAACCGACAGTTTTAATCTGCCATAATTCCAACTTTGTTTGAGCCTGTCTGTGCACTGCTAGTACAACCAGATATATTAGCTAATAATCTGTTACATAACGTATCAATCACTGTGCGCTCCATGTCACCTACCGCACCCTCCGCCATGTATGTACCACCAGAGCTCGCTCCTGTAAATGGATGCATTCTCAATGTGTACATAAACTCGCTCCGACCTAACGATGGAACTGTTGAATTAAAACTACAGCAGATGTGTGACGTAGTCAGTAAGGAGACACATAAGCTAGCCTGAATTGTCATATACACTTCTCTTTAAAACATGAAGACACCTTTGCATCATAATGGTTACCTGGTGGATGTTGTGATGCTTTCAGTGGCATTGGACCAGGCCTAAAATAAGGGCAAAATACACTTTAAGGATAGAGTGCTATTTCAGGATGCTGCACGTTTAGTTGAATGATATTGCATTAATATGTCAAAACATCCGAAATGGATAATCCTACAGTGATGTGGTTTACTGCATACTGCAGTGCCTTTTAGGATTACATGTGTGAGTTGGACACATTTGGATTTATGCTTGCAGGATTAATCCCCCTTTAAAATATTTTTCCACGTGTCCTACCCACCAGATCTATTAAGTTTTATTGCTTGAAGTTACTTCGCATAGTTGAACTTCACAACAGATAGATTTTATTGGAAGGGAAGTGTAAAACACGCTGCGATGGTTTAATGTTTCATATCTCCCTCTCCATCATACCGATGAAGGCTGTATCACAGATGTGTGGCTCAGCTTACAAGCCAGGGAAAGATTTTAAATCCCTGTGGCAAACATGCGTGACATATAAACAATGATGCCAGTCCCTTCACTGAGGGGATTACTCAAGGCCACTCAAAATCCCCGTTTGGTAAATTATGTTTACTTTGGGAGTACTCTTAATTTCAAATTATTACCTCGTGTCGCACTTGCGAAGTTTAACGCTTCATGACATCGCTGGGCCTGTTGTGGGTGCTGACCGGTCACGCTCCACTTGTTGACCTCAAATTTCAGCCACCTTAGTATCGGATTAAAGGCCCCACCTACTGGGACTTTAGAATTCTCACCATTAGGGTACTGGGTTTTCCTGGAATGGTTTGAGTCTTAGGTTTAACTTTATATTTTTTTAAACAACGCAGATGCACTTTATTGAATGTTGTTTGTGAATTGTTCTGATATACAAATATGGACCCTCTTACATGCTGTTGCCACCTGTGAGACTGAATCTAGTAAGTTTGTATTCCACATAAGCATCTTGCATAGTCTCCGATTGATTAATTCTGTGATGTGTGTATCTTGAAAATTGACTATGTTGAACTTAGTGTACTACTTTTCGTTTTGAAAGGAACCAAGCAAAAAGTCTAATGTCAGGGGTAAACACTGTCTAGTGGCTGGGTGGAAGACTGTTTGACTGAAAACTTTGCCTCAACTCCAGGCCTCTCCATCAAAGCCCCACCATGAGTCTGGCAGTTCGAGGACCACCAGACTTCCTATGAGGCCCTTAGAGTAAATGCTAACAAGACCACTCTGTGCGTGTGGGCCAAAGATAATGCTGCCACTCCGGTTAGTGCCATCTACAGGAATGCCTTCCCACTGCACTACGACCGCACAATATTGAAAGAGTGGGCCGACAGGAGCATTTTTTTGTACAAGCAGTTTTCTGGCCCAAATCTTTACATACCTTAGAAGGCATGGCTGAGAATCCTAACACGAGTATTTTAGACCTGAGTAATTCTTAGCCACCTCTGCACCTCACATTTATGTGATCCTAACAGTTTCTTTAAGGAAACAGCCATTCTCAGCTCCCTCTGCATTTGCAATGTGGGTGAAACTAAACGTACACTTTAATGCTAAAGTAAATATCAGATCTGGATCAAAACAACCTTTGTAATTAAGGCATGAAGATGGATCAGCCACCTCAACATCTCACATGTGGGAGAAACTGACTAGAGTATGTTAAGCTGAAAAGCAACTCTGGCATCAACTTTCAGCCAATGCACCAAGATGTTTGCATGTATCACGAAGTGTGAGTGCCCTGAGATACTAAGGTGGGCATGACATTGACCTGTAACAAACCTAAATATCTATTTGTCAAATGGCTGCTTAGCTTCGGAGACAAATACAATTTGGCACGATCGGAGCACATCTCTGACCCTCATGCACACCATACTCTTCCTACATGGGACACCCTCCACCCAAGAACCCGGCCAACCACATAGTCAGGCTCCAGTTTACAATCAATTGCAGCAGTGTTACACACCAATTACCACACCAAGAGCTTGCACGCTGTACACATATTAGATATAACAACGTATCATAAATATCCACTTTCTTATGTGGAATCGTTATACCAGCATTTAAACCATATCTCCGTACTCCCAGATTTGCCACTAAAGACATTTGACTCACTAGGGGTTTAAGACCAAAGATCACAAAATCTATATAGTCCATTAAGGAAAATGAGTTTAGCCCTGGGTCTACTGAGTCTGCGCACAAAACCTTTAGCACCAGACCACACCTCCTTCCGAAGATAAGAAAGTCTAATCTTACTCCCTATTTAGTTGTATGTAAAAGAAAATCACATGAAAACCATGTAGGATATAAAAATATTGACTTATAAAGGTTAGGACAAAACTGTGATTTCAATGGATTTCAGCTAAAAATATAAAAATGTACGACTTTGATTTCAGGTAATCTACCCACTTTCATTTCAACCTGTACCGAGATATTTCTGGCTAGTGTGCTCGAAGCAGCAGGTCGGCTACACTTGGCAGTTCTGTAGCGCAATTAGACTGTAGATATGTGGAGAAGTATAAATAAACCCACTATGGCTGGAGAAGGAAGACATGTGTTTGGTTACGTATGAGACAATCAAGCCCGGCCGCCTTTAGCACAAAGACATAATTAATCAAATGGACAAATCGTTCAGAATTTGCTCCAGTATTTTCAGTAGTGGACATGGGTTTCTATGGAAACATTGGATGTTTGCATCGCAGATAATGATTATTCTGTAAGGCAAGGTTCTGCAGCAAAAAGCTTTGCAAAAAGTGAGACGAGGCTTAAAGAAGAAGCCCAGATTGCTCAGTTTTCACAATGTCTGGCATGGAAGGACTTCGGCGTCAATAAAAGAACACGAAGACGCTTGAAAATTAATGGCCACTTGAATGCAAGTGCTGCCGTCTCAAAAACGCGTCAAGCATTATTTTTTAATTATGAGAAGACTTTTTTCATCTCACTGAAAACAAAACATTACACATTCTTAGTATTTGGTGTTGATACACTTGCATCTTGTACATACATGCAATGCCAATGCGTTGCTTAAAACGAGTATAGAAATATACGAAAAGTCACACACGGTTCGATCCCCGGCGGCAGGTCAGCCCAGCACCACGTGACTCCGGGCAACAGCCCGCCCAATCTCCCCGACGGCCCCCAGCGCCCAGAGACCCCCACGGGCGACTGTGCGCTTCACAAATGTGGAAAAGATCATACAATTAGAGTACTTTTCCTTTCAAGGAAACAACCGTGTCCTCTTCATTATACATTCGAAGTAACAAAATTATCTATATGAATGTAGTGTAGCTGCCAGATCGGTTGACCGCGAACTGGGCAACCGAGTCCGAGTCTCTGCAGGGACGCCAACCTCCTGCTATTCTGGACAAATCACCTAATCTCCTGCGACTAACAAAATAAATGTGTCCTTGTCCAAATAAAGCGCATTGAGACCTTTGCGCTTTGTAACTCTCAAAGAACACGGTGCTATCCTCACCACCATTAATGTATCTATTTTCGGTAATAACTCATATCATTTATCACTGGCAGCCAAAGGAGAACGCCCACCCTGCTTGGCTGAAAATCACGAATTAAAGTGGCTTGCAGAGTTGCGAGGTTACTAGACGATAACCGATTACTGAAGAACCGAGCCCCGGGCATCCGGAGGGCCGAGGACAAAAGACTGCTGCCGGCGGCGGCCCTGAATTTGGCACCACCCGAACTGCGGTTCAGTAGCACAAATATGCTTGCCCTCCCGTATCGCTCTATGGAGGCAGATCATGACTCCCTTGCCACCCTCTGCAACACGCTTTGCATTCCGCGGCCTTGTGGGTTCCAGGCTAGGGGGGGGGTATAGCGGGATTGCCGCATGTCGCCCTGTAGCTAGGCTGGTGGAGGCTGTTTGGGCAGTTGGGGTATGTAGCTCAATGAGAGCTCGTGCTTCTCGTGAATGTGGACGACGATACCCGATAGCTACTTCGGCCACGCCGCATGGCAGCCAGCCGCTAAGCTCGTGCCTGGGGGGGGGGGGTTCTCAACACCCGCATTCCTAATCAATTGCACGCAGACAAGGCTGCGCTTGTCCCAAGAATGGAACCTCAGATCAACCGGAATGGCGCGAAGCGCGGGCAGGTGGCATTCGCCACCAATTTAGTGAAAGCATAGCGCGATCAACCCCCTTACCAACAAAAGGTTCCAGCTGGGTCAAGCTCCCCCCCTCCCCCCCCCCCCTCCACCACAAAATTATCGACCTAGACCTGGCTGCCCTACCACCTTCCGGCCATGTCGGGATATACAAATAGATTGAATCTTAGATACAGAGGGGTGGGGGGTCCCACCGACCGGGAAGGACAGCCAGCCCGCATCCTCATTCTTTGCCACCGCGCAGGCCCCAAGCCTGCCAGTCCCACGACGGTGCGGTATGCCTGGGTGGGGGGGGGGATGCTGTGCTGAGAAGCGGGCCGCTCAGCAACCGAAGTATCCGCCTAGGTCAGCCCCATAAAGGCGCCCCCGCACCCTCCTGCCGGCACACTAAATAAATGCCCTAGAAGAAAACGTGGATATTGAGCCAGGGCCGTGCTCGTAACTAATAACCCAGCTCCCCGCTCAGCGTCGGCTCTGTCTGTTATGCCACCTTGGTCCACCAGGCCTCGGGCCCGCCCGCTCATAATCGGAGCTTCGGGATTCCATCTTTACCCCAAGTCTACCGCTTCTGAAGCTGCCCCGCCGACCGAGCCATCTTGCGCACGCCTTTTAAAGCGCTTTCACTAAGAAACGTTACCTCTCCCCACCCCTTATGCGCTGAGACCGCAGTTATTGCTGCGGCCTTTCACGAAGAAACCGTGAACTCTCCTCACCCCTTATGCGCTGAGACCGCAGTTATTGCTGCGGCCTTTCACGAAGAAACCATGACCTCTCCTCACCCCCTATTCGCTGAGACCGCAGTTATCGCTTCGTCCACCTCTCCCACCCCCCCCGTGGCATCCTACCACAGGGCCCCTGTGCAACCTGCTCATGTCCAGGGATGGGGCCGGGGGGAGGCAAGAGAGTGGCACCTACCTAGCAAGAGGACAACCACGAGGAGGACGAACGACGGCACAGCACTTGAACACGAACGAACGACAATACAGCGCTTGAACGACGAGAACAACGAGGAGGACGAACAGCGCAGAGCAGCCCAAGGCCCGACGCCGCAGGAAAGACCGAGCAACGTGCTGGGCCTGCTATAAAAACCCCCGGGAACGCCCCCCCACCTAGGAGCGCCCTCCCATTGGCAGTTAGCGAGGAGGGGGGGTTAGTGCACTGTGGGCTCCTCTCGCGCGTCGTGTGGTACTAAGACGCTGTCTCGCCCATGCTCCCCTCTGTGTCGCGCGGCCAGCGGCAGACTTCCGGTTAGGTGTAAGGTCATTATTAGAGGTGGTTGTGATTAACAAGTTACTGTTGCAGCTTTGAGGCCCTGCACCTTTCTGGAGAGAGGTACTAGAGTCGAGACGCTTGTGTAAGCTTAGCCTGCTGTCTCACGGGTGCCCTGCAGTATCCTTATATGAGAGAAGGCCCTGACTGGAGACTACGATGGGGCCACAGCAATACCGACTACGCCTCTGGATGGACGGTCATGCATGATGGGCCCTGCAGGTGTGTACAGATCTCAGGGTGCCAGGGAAGGTCTGATGATGGTGTGATGAGGACCAGCATGGGGCTGGAGTAAAGAAGGCAGGGATGAAGAAAAGGGCTGCAAGTCATTGGTTCTGTAAGGGCGGCCAAGTACAATTCTCTCATTTACTGATCTTCTCATTTTAATACCCTCTCTCATCCATTCTTCCTCTCTGCCCAACTAAGCTCTTGTGACCCTTAGAAGTGACGCTCTTTGGATTTCAATGGACAACTGTGGGCTGATACCCCTAGTTTGGTCCCCCAGTGTCAGAACTCGGCTTGGGAACTAATCTCATGGGTGGGTAGAGGGAAAGTGGGAGGTTTCTGGTGATGGCATGTCCTCAGGGGTGCAAGACCGACACTGATTGAGCTATTTATCCCTTGAGTGTGTCTATCTCCCCTTGCTGTTTTCTGTCTCTCACATTGTCTCTATCCTCTCTCTCTTTCTGTCTCTTAATCTCTCTCCATACACTCCTCCCTCTGAAAGTCTGACCTATGGTGTGCTCCAAGGGACCAGAGAGCTCTCTTTCTCATCTTCCACTTCTGGGGACTCTGACTCATTTCTGCTCAGTGATCTAAGCTCCATTGGACAGAAGCTGCCAGCCATTTCTGCAGAGGGACACCAAGACTCCCCTAGAACTAGTACATGATGTCCCTAGCTGCTTGCATCATCCCCCAGCATAGAAAAGGATCACAGGAAGTTGTGGGGATAGAGGTGGTCGAAAGATTTCTTGAGTGATATGGGGGAAGCAAAAATGATACCTGTTTGAGTCAGGGGAAAGCGAACAACTCTGACTAGGATAAGAAAATCGGACTGAGCTGCAGTACCAGCTGCATGATGTGCTAGTAATGGATTCCACCATAAATCCAACATAGAAAAAGAGTGATGCTGGGAGTGCTAAGGGATCAGAACAAGAGTGATGCTGGGAGTGCTAAGGGATCAGACATCAGAAGTCATTTGAAATGATGGTTAGGCACTGACTTTTTTTGTTTTTGTTTTTTTTTTTTTTTTTTTTTTTGTCCTCATTCACGCCCTTGGTATCTGAGTAGTAGTGCGTAGAGATAAGTGTACTGTCACAGATAAACTGGTATAGGCATTGGATGTTATGAGGTGGTACGCCCATCAGTACTTCTATATGCTCCCACAGCACCACGTCAAGATAGCCATCAGGGTAGTATGCTGCAGTCAAGTACCCAATCCTATATCGAATCGCCCTATTGGGTATACAGACGTAAAAGAAAATGATTTCCAAACAGCGTAATCATTGGACTTCGGGGAAAAAAAAAAAAAAAAAACCCCGATCACATACTCAACTATGGCCAATGTAGTAAAGACCAAAAGTTTCTCTTATCTGGATTACCCGATCTTTGTAGGTCCATTTTTGATGTTTGTAGAACTGAAATTCGCCAGTCCTGCAGGGAGGGGGGTAACGGATCTTTCCACTTCTTGCAGATTTCCCGTCTGGCTAACAAGATTCCAAAAAAGAGTAAGTTCTTTGCTGAACCCTGGAATTCTGGTGCAAACCCAAAGATTATAAGAGCGGGGCATGGCCGGACTTGGGAACCTAAGGCGGTAGTGAGCGTAAGACAGACCGCATTCCAAAAAGAAAGTAGCAAAGGGCAATCATAAAACATGTGTAGATCAGAAGCCGCCACCAGACCACATTTAGGGCATGCCACTGCTGAATTGTTAGGGAACTTTGAGAGCCTCTCGGGCGAGTAATACGCCCTATGTAGGGTAAAAAGGTGGTTTCGGCGTAACCAAGATGGTTTCACTATATTCCACAAGATCTTAAGGGACTCAAACCACAGGTTCTCCACATTTTGATTTGGGACGTGTGCGGCCCACAATGTGTTGGGCAAATGAAACTCACCATCAACCTCCTCCAGTAGTAGGTTGTACCAGAATGACACCTCTTTCTTTGTTATAGGCTTGTCAATTAAGAGGGAGACCATGTTGCTATTACCCCCTAACTGAAATCTACCCTTAGCAGAAACCTGTGAGTGTGCCCAGCTACGTATTTGCAGGTATTTAAACCTGGAGAGCCCTGGCCCTATCCTAGAGAATAACACCTCCCATGGGAGTAATCTACCCTCCACAAAGAGGTCCCCCCACTCCTGCAATCCTGCCTCTCTCAGAGGTGCTGCGAGACCATCCAAAAGCCAACTCGGGGACCCGGGTGAGTTCCAGAGTGGAGATCTACCAGAGAAATAATCAAGTTTTATGGAGCGCCTAAGTTTCGACCATGTTTTAGATATATCTCGCAAAACCTTCAATTTTATTTTCTTAAAAAACTTGGGGTCTCCAAACTTAAACAAGAATGCATGCTCAGCTATTTTTTCCCCTCTAAGCAATGCTGCAAACATATACCCACAGGCAGAGTTAATGGGTGATTTTAACAACATCCTGGCGTGTGAGAATTGAAAAGCCCACGCATATAGCTGGATATCAGGGGCCGCCAAACCACCCTTTTCCCTACGGCGCCTTAGTTTCTTCCAAGCTATTCTAGGGATGTGATCATTCCAAATAAAAGAACTTATATCACTTTGAAGTTTGGCTATCATAGAGGGTTCAAAAAAAAGAGGGATGGTATTAAACAAAAAAGTAACTTTAGGGAGAATAGACATTTTAATTAAGTTGACTCTGCCCAATAGAGATAAAGGAAGCGAAGACCATGATTTCATCAATCTGCGACACTCCTTAGCAGTAGACGAAAAATTTGATGGAACTATTTCGTTTATATCATTATATATATTTAGGCCCAGGTAGCGTAAAACAGAACTTAACTGAACCCCTGCCGCAGGCTCAGGGTCGTTCCAGACCATGATGTCCGTCTTCGAGGCATTGATTTCATAACCAGACACGTTACCATAATCCTGGGCCAAAGCAATTATAGCTGGAAAAGCCGAGCGGAGTTCAGAGGTAAAAACAAGGACATCATCCGCATACAGGGATACCTTCTTCTCCCATCCCTCGAAGCTAAAGGGCTTGATGTTACAGTCGTCACGTAGCCGCTGAGCGAAAGGCTCAATATATAGGTCGAATAGGAGGGGAGAAAGAGGGCAACCCTGGCGGGTCCCCCGCGTGATGTTAAATGGGTTAGTTAATTCACCATTGACTAACAAAGAGGCAGATGGATTTTGATACAAAAGTCTCACTGCACGCCTAAATTTTTCGCCGATATTAAATTTTCCCAAGACTTCCGATAGGTATATCCAGTTGACCCTATCGAAAGCCTTGGTGGCGTCCAGAGTGAGAACAGCCAGTGGAAGGGATTTTGCAGAAGCCATATCAATTGCTCCTATGAGATCATAGGTCAACTCATAGAGCTGGCGTCCCTTTACAAACCCCTTTTGATCTGAGTGCAGGATACTTGCAGCAACTGCCCCCAACCTATTTGCTAACACTGATGCAAAGATTTTGTAATCAGAGTTCAGGATAGAGATTGGTCTATATGACCCACTACAAGTTGCCGGTTTTCCTGGTTTCAGTATCAATGTTATTGAAGCACTGTTCCAAGAAATAGGAGGGAGCATTCCATCTTGGAGGATATCATTAAACAACTCGGTAAGGAAAGGGAGGATTGTTAAATTCAAAACCTTATAAATTTCTGATGGCAAGCCGTCTGGGCCGGATGCCCTTCCCTTTTTACTATTAATAATTGCCAGTCTCACTTCTTCCTGGGAGATTGGATCATCTAAAACAACACGTTGTTCTAATGTGAGTGTAGGAAGAGAGACTCCCGTCAACCAACCTTCAACTTGTTCGATTTCAATTTTTTTGTCCTCACGGTATATTTCACTAAAAAATTCCCAGAGAACCCCCCTGATTTCTTCATCAGTAGAGTATGTTATGCCATTGGAGATAATTGAATAGATATTATTTCTGACCTGCTCGGTCTTTGTTTTCCAGGCTAGTAACTTTCCAGCCCCCTCACCATACTCAAAATGAGCCAACTTACCTGCCTCCCATCTCTCTAGAACCCGAGCGTTCAGAACTGAGCCCAATTCCCCTTTTAGAGTAACTACTTTATTTTGCCACTCCTGTACTTTGGTCATAGGGGCATCCGGGTGCATGACTATTTCTGTCTGGACTCTGGCCATTTCCATTTCTAAGGAAGTCACAGCTTCTCTATAGATCTTATTCTTATGTGTAACTTTATTTATTATAAGGCCCCTTAAGAAGGCCTTTAGTGAATCCCATACACTTCCGGGAGAAGCTGTTCCAACATTATCCTCCAGGTAATGCTGCACCTCCACATTGAGGGCATTGATAACATCCAACGAGGAGAGCAATGAACGATCAAATGACCAGTTTCTCATACGACTCTTAGGAAACCCCTCCAGTTCTAAATAGATGGCTGCGTGATCTGATAAATGAAAAGGTAGGTGAGAAACTGATGTCACCAAATTAACCAAAGATTGACTTATCAAAATAAAATCAATTCTTGACTGGTGGTGGTATCTATAATTACGAAAAGTAACACCTCTTTGTTGTCCATGCAAAGATCTCCAAATATCATTGTACCCTAGTTGCTTCATGCTATCCTGCAAAAAAGACCTGGTTTTAGATAGAGGCCTAGCTCGGTTAGAAGGGGACTTATCCAATAGGGGATCTAAAACTATGTTAAAATCTCCTGCAAGAATAACCGGCTCAGGGAATGTATACAGGTGGGAAAAAAGGGTCTTCAAGACTGACGGGTCGTCCTGATTTGGACCATAATATCCTATAATAGTGATTGGGGACCCTGCTATGATCACTGATACAATTACCCACCTTCCACAAGGATCAACCAGTTTAGAAATCAACCTAGCTTTTATAGATTTTTTAAAGATTATTGCCACACCTCTAATATGTACAGACTGCGACGTCGTTATATATAGATCGATCCACCTATTCTTTTTGACCAACAGATCCATTTCAGGTTCATCAAGATGGGTTTCCTGGAGTACTATAATCTGCGCATCAGCGTCTCGAAGGTACTGCATTATGTTATCTTTTCTGGGATTAACACGCAGTCCATTAGTGTTCCAGGAAAGAATGGCTAGTTTACTCATTATAATGAGCAAACCACATCAAGACTTTTACCATCAAGAGCAAAAGATTAGTATCTATAACGGCACAACAGGGTTCATCTATTACATACCACCAGGGTAAGAAAAAAGCAATTATATAATCTACAGACAGCACCCACAAACTCAACAAGAGATTAGTGCGAAAAAGAGGACGTTTTATAAATTTTTTCCTTGACACCCCCACCCCTCCCCCCCTGTGCCCCAAGCTCCCCCCCCACCCTCCCTGGGGAACCCTTGCTCTATCTATCTGGAGCAACCAGAAGATAGCGCCCCAAAAAAAAAAAGTGTGGAACATAAACTAACATTTTCAGTATAGCGACAAGGCATATAAGGCATAAAGAATAGGTTTGAAAGTCTTGGCTGTACATATTCACGGGTAGGGCGGGGACCCAGGATGGGGCGCTATCTTCTGGTTGCTCCAGATAGATAGAGCAAGGGTTCCCCAGGGAGGGTGGGGGGGGAGCTTGGGGCACAGGGGGGAGGGGTGGGGGTGTCAAGGTTAGGCACTGACTTAATGAATAGCTAGTGTAAGGATAAACAAATAATCAAAGCCCAAGATACACCACACAACCTCACAAGACCTTACCACATTCACACAACATTTGTCTGATGTCCCATAATCTGCCTTTCATCAGCCTTCCAAAAAACACTCTATGCTTAACAGAGTCATCACACACCATCATTCCAGACACACCTTCAGTTGCCATTGTTTAACAACACATTAGGCAGAACTCTCTCATCCTCTCATGTTATGTTGTGTTGTGTTATGTTATGTATGTTACGCTTAGTGGGACTAGTAGAAAAGTCAGGTATTCAGCTACTTGCAAAATTTATGAAGTGAGGAGGAGGCTCTTGTGTGGAGTGGCCGGTCGTTCCACTCTTTAGGAGCGATGTAGGAAAAGGCCTGAATGCTGGATCTGGGTTTCCTCTTCAGCATAACACATCACCAACCCAATATAGTTGGAAAACTGCTGCCCCATCAATGCCAAGCAGAGAGTGACATACATCATAGGACCACTCTGATAAATGAATCATAAACATACCACCACCTCATGTGTGCAATATTGCATCATAAGTACTGCCCGAATTATGATGCTCATACAGATAACACATTACTCCAGCCAAAAATAGACAACCTACCACTCAATGCAAAAAAATGTAGGTCCTTTGACACACCCAACTATACACATCTGACTTTAGATGGAGCTACCAAGAACAAACTAAATTTTGCTTCACAGTAATCTACACAAACCGCTGCTAAACACTGAATGCATTGTCTAGTGATATCACAATCAAACACCAACAAACATTACATATAATTGATGGATGGCGTTCAGTTTGAACACGTGCCACAATGCCATGGAAATGATGAGTGGGGCTAAACAAATGCAAAAACATGTCATACAAATTTAGTATATGATGAGATCAGTGGTGCATCTAAAATTACCTTTTTAAGATCTCTTTACTGAGCATTTTTTTATTTTTAACAATATATTGCCACAAGTAAATTTTGCTTGTAATTGCATCATTAGCGCAAGATAGTAAACAAACATAAGCATCATGTAGGGTGTACCATCAAATGAATTATCTGACAGATGCTGCTGTTACAAGCAAACACACACATTAAGCATATATGCATGACATTTTAATAGGTAAATAGGTTAACAAATCAAGATTCAGCATGATGTCCTGTGATGCCGGGAAAGCATTCGTGGGTAGCTACCATTTGCCATCACTCATGGCTAGTGTGCATATCAAGGCTCAAGAGGATATTAACAGCCTGTAGAAACTAAATGAGGTAGGAGCAAGGCCTAGGAAATACAGGCTACCCATTGCCCTCCTAATAATGGAACTAGAAGGGGAAGAGGGGCCAAACACGTGTCTGGGGACTAAGTGAAGGTCCATTTAGATATGGTGTAAACGTATATGGAAAAGCAATGGGGCTCCCCCTAGCCCAGTGGTGACCATATTTCTGAAGAGCATATCTTTCAAGGATTTGCTGTGTAGTTATGTAACCAGGGGATGAGTTGTCATATGTTTACAGATGCTGTCATCAATATGATGCATGTGCCTATGCTTGTTGAGCACTTTCTTAACTTCATTGGCCTGTTTGTTGAATGTAGTAATGTACCTAATGGGGTGTGTCACCTCTAGGAGGAGGACTTCCCTTTTGCACATACTAACTTTGGTTTCAGTGTTCTTAAGATTGTCATTGCTGTTGCACCTAACACAGAACCTTTCCAGCTTAATGCTCGTCTCACACTCAAAATCCGCATTGCTGCTGCAATTGTGCCTGTTCCAAATCAGTTCACTATAAGAGATACTGCTGAGTAAACTTTAGGGTGGTAGCTTGATGCATGCACAATACTTTTGCCAGTTTTCTCCTTTCTAACCAAGGCAGTTTCAATCCTTGAATTTATGTTGGCCAGTTTAAGGTCTTGGAATTCAAAGCTGCTTTTTTTATATTGCCAGTGAGTCTGAGGTTGAAAGTGTTGGAGTTCAGTTCTTTTATAAACTGTAGAGCAAGCTCAGTAGATCTCCTCCATATGACACAAATGTGATCAATGTACCTGGCCCAGAGCTCTAGGTCTTCATCATGAAGATGGATTTCCCTCACATTTTGCTCTATCCACCGCCCATGTACAGACATGTGTAGCTAGGGGCAAAGCATCTCCCCATTGCAGTGCCATGCGCCTGGCAGTAATGGTTGTTGTCAAAAATAAAATTGTTATTATTGAGGCAGAACTTTATCATGTCAAGAATGGCTTTTGTGAGGAATAAATGGGACAGAGACCTAGCCCATAGGAAATATCTGCATGCCTCAATCCCCAATGTGTGGGTATACATCTGTAGAGGATGCAGACATCCAAGCCAAAAAGGAGAATATCATCCTTCCATAGTATGCCATTGATTATGCTTAGAAAGTGCCCACTGACTCTTGCGTAAGTGGGCAATAATTGCACAAATGCTCTAGGTAAATAGTCTGTATACCAAGTGTTTTTTTAAAGCAGGCAACCGATTGATGAAACTATCGATCTCCCAGGTGGATCACACAGGTTTCTTATGAATTTACAGGAGCAAATACAGTACCGGTGATCTCAGGTATTTTTTCAATAAGAATTGGTATTCCTCCCATTCTATTAAACCTTGCTCTCTCCAATCAAGCAATTTTTCCCAGTTGATTCTGTTAGCTTTATCCAAAGCTGCTTACACAATTGTTTATAGCCTTCAGCTAAATAATTTTAAGGGCCACAATCAAAGTGTTTCAAGGTGAAGGTATCAGACACACGCAAAGAGAATGCAATGTTTCCACCTAAGTTAGGAGATAAAGAGATTGGTTTAGTAATTTTAATATAGATGCACCCTACCAATTTGCTGGGGATATACTTCCCCTGCAAACATTTGTGCAACAGTGTATATTTCAATACATGGGATTTACTTACAAATACCTGAGAACAGATTAGAATAGAGCACTTACTACTTGCAACTCAAGTGAGAATTTCGTGGTATGTGCACTCCCTGTCTTGTTTCTCTGTCCAACATGCTACCAATTGACTCTGTTACAGGGAGATTTCTATAAAAACACTTTTAAGAATTGTTTAAATACAGCCCTGACATTGAGAGTGACTTGGCCACTGATTTAGTGCAGTTGACATTAGTACCTGAGCCCGTGCACTGTACTGAAGCATTTTTCACAGGGCCAGGGCCCGAATGGTGCACCTACATGGCAGACAAACATTTGTACTGGACAATGGAGCTGCTCGAGAACACTTTGTATGTAGGAAAAGATGGGTGTGCAGTTAGCATTAAACTAGGCCCACAAGCAGAGAGATTATTTTAGTGCCTACTTCAGAACAACACTGTCTATAGCTGAAGAAATAGGTTTTACCCTAAACACTAGGGCCTCATGGTCAAATGCTTTCAAGCCTAACAAAGAATTAAGGATATTACATTTCCATTCTGACTTGTGCATGTGTTGAGAGATGATGAATGATTGTGTTAGACTGCAGTTTGATAAACTTGAAGGTAATACGGCTTTACAGATGACTAAAACATGGTTCTAGAACTTGTGAACTGAGAGTTTTGGGAAAAACAAAAAAAGCCTGCCCAAGAAAGAGATATTTGAAAAAAGAGAGTATTGATTAAATCATGCTGTACCCATAAAATGATTAGCTTATGACTTGTGGTTCCCTTAGCACCTGTTATGCCTGACACCAATACTATATCATCTCTATACCTGTAAAGGCAGAATATTTTTCTCTTATCAGCATTTTTAGCATTAAAGTCCATCCACAGAGTGACGGCCTCTTTGCTATAGCCCTAAAAGATACCCAGTATACTTCCTTCACTGAGAGTCCCAAGGTCAATGCGCAGGCACTAAAGAGAGACTTGGACCACCTATACCTGAAAGGTGGTAGCATCGACTTGCAATATGCTGATGACCTCCTTGTGGCATTTTCATCACCTGAGTCCTTTGAAAAAGGCAATGTAACGCTGCTGTACTACCTACAGGAAAGAGAACACAACGCCTCATTGTTAAAAGGCTAGTGCTGCCAAAAAGAGGTGACTTACCTGGATTATGTGATGTTCCAAGGTACACACGCCATGTCACCTGATAGAATAAAATGGATTCAGGGCATGCCGGTCCTTTTCACCAAGAAAGGAATGATGTCCTCCTGGGGAGTCCAAACTACTGCAGCAAGTGGCTTCCTGAATGCAGGTGCTATGATGCCATCTTAAAAGCACTGTACACTAAAAGATGCACCAAACAACATTCTATGGACTAGTGAACTTGCAAACTCTTTCAGGATATTGAAAGACACATTGTGTACTACAACAGCATGGGGACTGCCTGACTACAAACTGTCCTTCCATCTCTATGTGTCAGAGCAAACTGGCATTGCAAATGATGAGGTGTTGCAAACGGTGTGTTGACACAGGTGGAAAATAAAGACCTATGGGATACTACCATGTGACTTTGACTTCGGCATTGACTGGGTGTCAGCAGCTGTGATGGTAGAGAGGATGGCTCCCATTGTGCTGGATTATACTTGTATTGTCTAGGTGCCACATTTGGTACAGTTGTTGTCATCTGGAGCTACACAACATGTTTCTGCTAGCTGGCAGGCACACGCAATGCATCCTTGTGTTATACTTGTGTGACTTTATAACCACTCAATGCTGTATTGTTCAACCATGACTCTTAATAATTCCCTCATGTACCTCTTGCAAATGTTATCAAATAACATGTAAAGCGTTCTGATACCTTTGAGTCTAGCTAGCGCTATATAAAACTCAAAAATGATAATAATATTTATATAAGTTTCAATGCAGGTGAAAAAATGAAGATGGCATATAAATCAATTTTATATTTCAGTGCAGAAATGTGTTTTGCTTCCACTGAGAAAACACTGACTGCTTTATAGATGGCTATCCTTAAAGAACAGTCACATTCACAAGGGAAACACATCATCGTCGTTACCCCTGTGCCAGCCTGAGAGGCTGTCACCATAGCTAGAATTCCCAATGCCTAGATGGATACAGTGGGCGACATCTCTAACAGCTGTTGATGTAGACTTTGTCTTTGACCTGTCTTTCAGACTCAAGAATTCCTCCAGTATGTGCATGCCTATCTCATGACTATGGCTGTATTACCAGTAGAACACTATATATTGCTTTTACTGATGGTTCAGCCCAACCTGCTACAGGTTCTAAACAGCAAAACTCATCGGCATGTGCCCCTGTTGTTGGGGTAACGTAGGATGGAAACTTCCAAAGACAAAAATCGAACACCTAGTGTTTGGGGGACTGTACTGCGCAGTTAGCTGAACTGAAAGCATTGCCTCTTGCACTTGAACATACGGATCACGAATTCCCCACACGTATAGGGCCCGATGTAGGTAATCCCAGATTACCGATTCTTAAATACCGAATCATACCGATTCGGTATTTAAGAACAGGGAATTGGGATGTAGGTAAAAAATTACCGAATCGGTAAGTTTTGGTAATTACCGAATCGGTATTTACCGATTCAGTAATTGCCATTCATTCCTATGGGCCTGGAGGCCCATAGTATTGAATGTCAATTACCAAATCGGTAAATACCGATTCGGTAAAATTGGAAAACATTGAAGGGTGGCAGGATGTCACTTTGACACCCTGTTGCACCCCTCAATTGTGTATGGGTGCACATGTTGCAGACATACATGCCCTAATTGCATGTATGTCTGCAACATGTCACTGTTGGAAAATAAAAAAAAATGCTTTTTCAGAGGTTTTCATTATTTACCACCAACTTGTAGTTGGTGGTAAATAACAAATCCTAAGATGGGAAAATCACTCATTTGAGTGCTCCCTACATATCAGGATTCGGTAATTTACAGAATCGGTATTTAAGAATTCGGTCTTTTACTGATTCCTTAAATTACCGATTCGGTAAAATACTGAATCCTTAAAAAATGCCACCTACATCTGGAAAGCCCAATACGAATTCGATAATTTCGGCCGTTACCGACCGGTATTTGGCTACCTACATCGAGCCCATAGTGTGTGATTTGTATGACCATTTGATGATGATTTGCATTACTGGAAAGAGAAAGGATTCCATTATTCTAAAGGCAACACAATCAAGCATAAAATGCTTTGGGTTAAGGTGGCAGGACTCAAGGGCAGGCTGCCACCGGCTCAAGCAGCCACGGCCCATGAAGGGAGTTTCGGTGGGCAGAGAGGCGGGGCGGGGGAGGGGAATGGTGGGGGGTGCTAAAAACTGGAGTATGGATAATTGAAGGTAAGTAAACAATTTAATTAATAAAACAAATTTCATAGCGCGCCCTGCATCGCAAAATGCGATGCAGGGTGCGCTAAGAAATTCATTTTATAAATTAAATTGTTTACTTACCTTCAATTATCCATACTCCAGTTTTTAACACCACCCACCCTGCCCCTCCCCTGCCTCGCCTCTCCGCCTCACCGAAACTCCCTCCATGGGCCATGGCTGGGCTCAAGTTATTCATAAGTTGAGCACACGGAACACATGCTGTAGGGAATTCTTTGGCAGATAAAGCTGCCAAATCTGCAGTCGCAACTGCTACTATTGCTACAATTACACGCTCTAAAATGAGGGTTGATAATTAAATCTTGGCTGCCGTTAATGAAAATAAAGACAGCACACCTTTACCTAAAGGCTTACCTCCTAGATATTGATACCACTTTAGCAAACACAATATTCAGTTTTTAATGATTCTGGGCTTGCCTGTCGATTGATACCCAACCGATATCAAAGGCTTTAGCAATAGCTGGACATGAAGGTGGTGCTTCTGGACATGTTGGTGTGGCGGCCGCCATTTCACTGTTACAGCAATGTTTATTGGTGGCATGATTTGTACCAATAGGCCAAAAAATATGTCATGTGTTGCTACATTTGTCAACAAATTAAGGCTTCCACCTTGGCTTGTCCCCTGCAGACAAACCTGTTAATTCCAAATAAGAGTTTTGTCTGTGTCTATCTGGATCATTGTGATCCACCGATTTTGGATACTGTTTAAATTTATTTTAGTTGCAGTTGGTTCTTGCTCCAGGCTCCTCTTGGTTTGGCCACAGCGCTCGGCTGGCGCTCGTTATTAAAGACATGCAAGTCATTATCAGGACGCATGCATGTGGGACAATCCATTCGGACCATTGACCAGCCTTTGCTTCAAAAGCTTTTTGGGATTCCATGGCTTTCCTGGGTGTATAGGTGCATTATTCTTCTCCATACCACCGTTTTCTGGTTGGATTAAAAGAATTGGTGATCTCAAGCGAAAGAAGGTAGCAGTGGGAAAAGAGTTCTGTCCCTCATATTGAGGGCCAGTGCCAGTCTTTGGCATTCAAGGTACAAGAACAGTTATTCTGACTCCGTTTACTGGTTTTAAAGACAATCGATTTGTTTCCATTGATCATGTCATACTACACCATGTGGCCGATCCACAATAGTAGGCCACGAGGAGTCCTTGGTAGTTGCATCTCTACTCTTGCTACCATAGAGGAAGTTCCTCTGGAGCTAGTGACTCACACCAAAGCTGTTTCTCCCCAGCTGGGGGCAGGGGCAGATAATGCACTACAGGTAATTCCTACATCCACAACCAGCAACGCACCTTGAAGCGTGTGTAGTGGTTACTTCTGCATCATCTAAAGCGTATTTCATGTATACCGATCCACATGTTTTGGATTCATCTCTTCTGGACTCTTCCAGGCAAGTTGCAGTACCTGACCCACCAGTTTTTCAACTAATAGTTCTGGGTATTAGATAGCTCGAGATGCTTTTTTATCTGACAGTTCTTCAGTTTTTGGCACTTCTCCGTTAAGGATCTGTGTTTTTATTTCCTGGCTGAAACACACTTACCTGGTCCCATCCTGGATATATGTTTGGATTACTCTTTCCTCGTTTTTTTAATTTTTCTGGATTGGATGCGTGATTGTTTTTTTCTTATTGATAAGCGGCCATTATCTACCACAACACTCTGCTACAGAACTGGTTGATTGGGTATTGACTTTCACATAAACTAAAAAGAGACTTGTCCCTCATGAACATTTCAGCTGTGTCAGTGACTGATGGAATTGTTTGGGATAAAGTTCATTTTGATATATTTGGTCCTAGGGAAATCCTGCAGATACTATACATGTTTAGGGTTTCTATGGGTGATGTAATAGTACCTGGGTTGCATTAGGATGATTGGAATGTCGAAACTGTGCCCTTCATGCTCACAGAGCTGGACTATACTGGTTTTGGGTGAGAGGATTTGTATATGAACTGTGCGAGTTATGGAGAAATGTTTGGTTATCATCATTTCAGACATAAGTATATGCATCGTGCCACTGTCCAGCATTCCATTTTTAGTTACATTCAATGGGAACATTGCTACACACCCCTGCAGGGATTTCAAACACACATAAAGGCAAATGTAACTATTTTTAAGGATACAATACATCAGACCCAAAATTGTATTATTTTAAGTTAGTCCCTACTCCTCCAAAATAAAATATGTTTACACAAACCAAACTCATACACTGCTTCATTTTTCATGCAATTAGCTGTGAAAGGCTATGACTATTGGAAGGATACAATTGAAATGAAATCAATTTGGGGTATTAAACCTTGGCAAGTTCAGGGACAGAAACCCTGTTGCTGGCCTGCTTGATTTAAACACAAATGATTTTCCTGAATGACACCGTTCAACAGAAAACCTGTCTAAGATGTGCTCAAATTAAAGAAATGAATGCACCCACTATTTCTTCTATGGCCCGCTTTGAAAATTGGCAAAATTTGACAAATCACACTGAAGAACAACTGAATAGTATGTTACAGAATGGTACATTTAATGCCACACTTTTGAATCCTCATCGGTGGTTATTGTGGCCAGTGTACACAAATGGTTGTGATGCCTTTTACCTGAATTAAAGCACAGGGTTTAAGGCAAGCAGGCCCGATCCCCATTACTCCCACTCCCAACATTCAGGTATTGTTATTACCTATTTGATGGGGAAATCATGTCAACAATGGTTGGGACATTCCACGCTGGTTGTAGTTAAACAACATCTTTTTCTCTTGTTCGAAGATATGGATTTGCCAGATATTTTATTACCGTATTTTCCGGCGTATAAGACGACCCGGCGTATAAGACGACCCCCTACTTTGGCAGAAAAATTTTAGGTTTTGTGCTATACTCGCCGTATAAGACAACCCCCCACTTTCAGCGCAGCATAGCCATTCCGAGTATGTACCGGTATTTTGAACTTACCGTATTAGTCTAGTCCTCCTCCCTGTGGGTGAGCAGTAAGGCTTTATCAGTGGGCAGTGGGTACCTATAAGCGTTTATTTTACAAACTGAAAGACTGAACGCAAAGAAATTGGTTGTAGAAACAATCTTGCTTTACTCGGAATATTTTTATTTAAAACCATATCAAAAACTGTCACTTCTGAATATACCGGTACGGTACGGCAAACATAAATAACGTAGTGCATGAAACAGTGCAAGTGCATTAAACGTTCCATAACTTCCCATAAATCCAAGCGATTTCTACAGGATTTATAACGTTCCCTTTAAAAGCCTTCAAAATCCTCCTCTTCGTCATCTGATCTCATAAGTAAGTCAATGAGATCTTGTGGTACATCTGTAAGGCAGTCATCGTATGGATCTTGTACCAATTCCGTATCAGATGATGTGGTCTCTTCTTCAGCATCCTCTTCACCTTCCCACAGATAGTCGTCCTCCATACCATCTAATGAATTCGATATGCCACACTTCTTGAAAGACTTTATGACTGTTTCTGCATCGATGTCGTTCCAGGCCTTTATGACAAAGTTGCACAACTGTGGCGCACGCATGTTTCCTCCTTTTGTGAATGTTTTTTCACCGCTAACCATCCACTCATTCCACTGTTCTCGGATGCGATCTTTAAATGGCTTGTTTAGGCACACATCCAGTGGCTGCACCAACGATGTCAGTCCTCCAGGTATAACAGCAGCATCCGTTTTTAGTCTTGCCAGCCTTTGCTTGGTGCTGGGAGTTAAATGAGCCCTGAACATATCCCACACCAGTAGACTACGCCTTTGTAAAAGTCCACCTGGTCGCCTGCTCCATACGTTATCAAGCCATAGCTTTACCCCTTCTTCATCCATCCATCCTTTCTCATTCCCATGCACAAAACAACCAACAGGAAACTTGAGTTTCGGCATTGTTTTTCTTTTAAAAATAACCATTGGCCTCAGTTTGCCACCATCAGCTGTGCATGCAAGTGCCACAGTGAAACTGGACTTCTCATGTCCTGTTGTTTTTATTAAAATTGTCTTTTCGCCTTTTTGATGGACAGTTTTGTTGGCAATCATATCAAAATTCATCGGAGTTTCATCCATGTTTCCGATGCTACTTAGCGCATACACATGTTCATTGCGCAGCCTAATGACGTAGCGATGGAAGCTATGCATTTTGGCATCAAGATCCGCAGGTAATTTCTGGGCAATTTTTGTCTTTTGCCGCAATACCAGATTATGCCTTCCCAAGAATCTGGTACACCAGGACACAGTGGCCTTAAATCTGTGGCTGAGATCGGGATTAGATTTGGCCCACTGAAGTGCAACCAATCGGATTTTATTTCGGGTCACGACATACCCGCTTTGCCGATGCTCGGCCACCATGTCTGCTACATGCTTTTTCAGTTCTGGCCAATGTGGGGTGCCTCTTCTTAGTGCACACTTGCCCCTTGGCATACTCCGCAATGCTTGCTCATTTGCTCTCCAGGCCCGAACCATCTTCTCTGTCACTCCATATTGCCTAGCAGCAGCACAGTTATTATGTTCCGTGGCAAAAGCCACAACTTTGAGTTTGTAGCTGGCTTCATATTTCCTTCTCCTTGCCACTGCTGGAGCCTTGCTGAGTTCTAGACTGCCAGCCATTTGCTCTGGATGCGCTGCTGGAGCCTTGCCGGGTTCTTCGCTGTCTGCCATTTGCACGGAATGTGCTGCTGGAGCCTTGCCGGGTTCTTGACTGTCAGCCATTTGCACTTGATGTACGGTACTGGTGCTGTACAGTATGGACAGGTGCAGAGACTGTCTTCAACACCACACGTACGGTACGGCAAATACGCTATCTGGTCAGGAGACTGCCTTTCCTCTTAGCAACAACCAGCCAATCACGGCAAGTGCTCTACTGCCTTCAGGAACATTCGGGAACATTGTACAGTCCCCTTTCTATGCCACGCCCATGCCAAGGGGAGAGGTGAGCGTGCCAAAACGTGCCAAACGTGCCAAACGTGTCAACACACTGGGCGCTGCCATCTTCGGCGCTGGCTGCCCATTACCATGTACCGTGTTTCGGACGTCCTGCTGCCTCGTCCTGCTGCCTCGTCTGCCTGGGGATGTGCAAGCGGTTGGAGGCGCGTGTACAGCGGCAGCGGCAGTCGAGGTAAGACTCATGGCGCCATTTGCTCGCTTGTGAACGGGTTGACACCTTCGAGTGAAGTCCTTGCTATGAAAAAAACGCTCGCTTTCGATACTTCATGGCGCGGGGCCTGGGTGTGGACGTTGCCAAGGTCGGTGGCTGTATTTTTTGACATAAGGTGTGTTGTTTCTTGTTATTTCCTATTGTGAAGCGGTCTGACACCTTCGAGTGAAGTCCGCGCTATGACAAAAACACGCTCGCTTTCGATACTTGCACAATTCATGGCGCGGGGCCTGGGTGTGGACGTTGCCAGGGTCGGTGGCTGTATTTTTGGACGTTGCCAGGGTCGGTGGCTGTATTTTTTAACATAAGGTGTGTTGTTTCTTGTTATTTCGTATTGTGAAGCGGTCTGACACCTTCGAGTGAAGTCCTCGCTATGAAAAAGCGCATGAAAAAATACCATAAAATTTTGTACCCGGCGTATAAGACGACCCCCGACTTTCCAGAAAATTTTAAGGGGTTAAAAGGTCGTCTTATACGCCGGAAAATACGGTAGGCCCTAAGTCCGACATTCTAAAAGATTTGCTTATGCTACCTATAATTAAATTAGGAATTTGTCAAAAATAGAAGCTGCTATAGGTTTAAGACAAATAGATCAAGATAATTTGGATCAGGTGCTTGCTGTTATTGATAATAGTCTTAATATACTGCCTGTATATACAATTTGAATAACATTGTGTCATCTTTTTTTATATTACGCAAAGTGACATGTCAGCATTAAATCCTGGGCAAAGTCAGCTTACATCTATTATGCAGTTCACCTGGACATTAAAAACCCTCAGGAATGGACATGTACCCTGGTGTTACCTCAATTCCAGTCACCTGTTATTGCACTTTAATTTAACACAAACAACTGATGGCAAAATAGGATGCTGCATACACAATGTTGAACCTAGAGAAGTTAGAACAGCTCCCATTTACAACTGCCGAAACACCTTCTGCTATCTTGTTAATACACAGCATAACTCTTTTACCAATGTCAACATTTCAATTCACAGCATGCACAAAACATTTCCCAGTCATTAGATATGAATCCCTAGGAGGCAGCTTCATTCATGAATTATGGTTACTCTCCAATTTTTGTATCATTGTGAACATGCCAATAAGGAGTGAAATGAAATGAAATTATGATTTCTAAAGCACGCTCCTACCCACGGGTGTCTATGCACTGTCTTTCAAAAAAAGGGTGGGCCAGGGAAAAGAAAACACCAGACATCAGTGAGACACAAGAGTAGTGTAAGAGAATACTAGGCTAATAGTTAAATAGCCAAGTTGTAAGAGCTTTACGAAATTTGAGCAGATTTTTTGAGGTTTTGAGTGTTAGCAGCATCTTGTTCCAGGGTTTGGCAGTCTCCACTTCAAAGCTCTTGCTTCCCCAGATAGCTCTTTTAAATTTGGGAACAACCAAATTTGCCTGGGAGGCAGATCCTAGGTTTCTGGCAGGGATGTAATGATGGAAGAGTTGCCTAATAGTAACTGGACCCTCAGAATTGAGGGCTTTAAAAGCTATGCACAGGGATTTGAAGATAACCCTTTTTTTTGACCGGGAGCCATTGGAATAAGAGGAGAGACTTGGACACGACTAATATTTTGGGATCCCTAAAAGCAAAATGGCGGCCGCATTCTGGACCATTTGTAGTTTGTCTAGAGCTTTCTCATGGGCAGTCAAGAAGAGCCCATTACAGTAATCAATTTTAGAAAAGACCAGTGCAGTAATCACTGCTTTACGTAGGTCCAGAGGGATAAAAAGGAAGACCTTCCTAAGTGGTTTAAAGATTAAAAAACAAGATGAGGTGATGGCATTGGCGTGACCCAGAAAGGAGAGTTTTTTATCAAACTGAACTCCCAAATTTTTCACCTTTGGCACAGGATTGGGCGATTGCACCCATTTCTTGAGGCGACCAGCTAGGGGACCAAAATGAAGGGTGATTACCAAAGAGCAGCACCTCAGTTTTATCTGAGTTCAACTTCAAACAGTTTTTAGACATCCAACTCACAATCTGAAGCATGCAGTTGTGGAAGCATTTAGCTGTGTCATCAGCGTTCTCTGTGACTGATACTACAATTTGGGTGTCGCAGGCATAAGAAACAACCGAGAAGCCAATGCCTTTGATCAATGAAGCCAGAGGTGTAATGTATAGATTAAAAAGGGTGGGACTCAGTGACCACCCTTGTTGTACACCATAGGGAATGGTGAAAGATGTAGCTATGTGACTGTTACATTCGATGTGTTGCCTTCTGTCAGTGAGAAATGAGCTGAGGAGCATAAGAGCAGTACCTCTAACTCCTATCGTGAAAAACCGATTGATAAGGAGTTGATGGCTAACAGTATCAAATGCTGCTGAGGTGAGCGTCACGAGCCGCAATACGATCTGGTTTTGGCTCCGTTTTGATGTAGTTATAACAGCGCTGGCTTGCCACAAGGCATTAGTATCCGGTAATGTTTATTGCGATAATGTGTTACTAAACACCGGATGTAGGCATCATTGTTATTGGGCTGCCAAACCAGATGCTGCTCTCACTTAACGATGTTTTTAAAAAAATTAAAACTCTTAATTTGCTTGAATCTCGTAATTCGCATGCACGCAATGGTCTCAATAGTATGGTGGCGTGAACATAATTAGGGGCATGTTTGAACAGTGGCCATGCGGTAACTTCTAAATACGCATACTAACTTTTCTCCTGACCCTCGGTGCCATTCGTGTGTATGCTGGGCCAACTGAGTATGTATGACATCGTTTACACTACAAACCAGCGGGTATGTTTGAATAGTGGTTACTTGGCAATATCTGAAATACGCATACGATATAACATTTCTATGAACCATGTAGCCATTCGTACGTATGTTGGAATAATTAAATATGTATGACACTGCTTCCACTATGAACCAGTGTAATAACTGCTTGGTACATTCATAGTGGCTACTAGCAGCTCTAGACTGATAAACTGGGGCATTTTCGAGCCGTGGCCATATGACATCATACAATATCTGTAATGGGCATACAATGAAACACCGATTCTGGCCAATGTGGTCAGTTCACATATACGCTGGCCCAATTATGTATGTACGTGACTATTTCCTTTGGAAATGAGAGGAACTTGTCTTTACTTATAGTGGCAGGATGTAAGGTGACCCAATGTTTGACGATTGTGCTTTTGAATGAATTGACACTTCTATGTGTCCTACATCTCCTTTTTTTATCCAATTTCGCTATTTAGAGCGGTGCTCCGTTTTACTTGAGCTGCAGCCAGGTGAGGTGGGGTTTTACTCTCCTGCCACAAGGGTAAGTGAGCATCTGCAATAGATGTAGATTGATGTTAAAATATAAATACATTAGTCTAATTTTGAGACACTGTTTACATGAATCAATATTCTTCAGTGATCAATATTTAATCGTATGCATTCCACGTTTCATCTTTTTACATGTGTGATTCCTTTGGTAATGGATTCCTATCTCATTGAACTTTGAAGTCAGGAGAAGGATGCTATCACTATATGTCAGGTGATATTTTACCTTTTATTACTATTTTCTCACAAAGCAGTAGCGTTACATGGTCCTGAGGAAGCAGCGTGATACCATTTGGATCAAAGTAGTCTGCAGAAACATGTCGACCTTTTACCATCAATAGTGGTTATTTGTTTAGTCCACTACGCACTTTTTTAATCTTAGGATTGAAGAGAAACAAATTAAAAATCTTTTTTTTCTTCTTTACCTACTTTTATGATTATTCACATTCACGTATTATCACTATACACTTCACACTTAGAGCACTGCTTTCAGTCACCCTTGTCAATATTAGTTACAACTCTATCACTGGGTCCTATGTGTAGGTCTAGGCTTCAACATCTGCCAGTCCGCAGTGGGTATGCCATTCTACCTTCATGTGTGAAGGATCCCAGATGATGAAGGGCGGATCCGAGTGGTGACTGATGGGAATCTTCTCACAAAGAGGGAGACCCCATGTGTGACTGTAGCAGCACAATATTAGTCTTTTTTATGTGATAGGAATGAGGTTCCCCATTTCTTAGTTGAAAATTTGGTTTGCATAATAATTGACCCCTTGCTATTTTTTGTTGGTTAAACTGGTTATAGGGATAGTAGCACTGTAGGGTCGTTAAACTGTCCCCAGGACCCTCCCCCCTCTGTTTTTCGAAATGTTCTTGTGCAGCCGCATGGCTGTGGGTCCTTTTTAGCTTTCATGTCCCAGTTAGGACTTCTTTCTGGGGAAAAGGAGTTGTGTGACCTGTAAGGTGAGGTTCGTTTGAGTACAATAGTCTTGCTAAAGCACTTCGCATCATGGCTATTATTCTAGGGTTGGCGTTTGACGAAGCAGAAATTCAGTCTATTCTGTCTGAGAATCCCAGCATCTTGGATATTCTACCAGCAGCCCAAACCAACAGTGATGAGGGTTGGGCAAAAATCTTACTGCTGAAAAAGAGGCGGGGATTTGTGTACACGGAATATCCATGGCAGAGTATCTACGTGGGAATTGTGCCCCAAGTGGATTAATTGTAACTAATTCTAATTCGTCTTCCTGGACGACAAAGATTTCCTACGCGATTGGTCACTGATCGCCTGGAAGTGTACTCGGGATTGGCTGGTACTTATTATCAAAACAGCCAAAAAAGCAGCTGAAAAAATCTTAGTGGAAATCCAGGTATTAGAAGGCCAAATTAAAACGACTATTACATCAAAGGCTTTTACCAAAAACCAAGATGAGGGTAATAAAGCTAGCAAGGAGTTTAGAGATTCAATCCTGTTCACTAAACTTGAAAAGTTCAAAAAATATCTTGCTTAATTCTCCATGGAGAAAGTATATCCTTACACCAGCGACTCATATACACCTACGCCTTTCAACAAAAACGGGCGTAAAGGAGGTTCTACTTATGGAACCTCAAGCTCCGATGCAGAGTCGAGTGATTCCGATGCATCCAACTCTGGCAACACATAAATCAACAAAAATGGCAGAGGGAATAATAGGCGGAACTGGAGAGGACATAATTATGGCTTTAATCAACCATCTTTTGCCCCTTGGTGGCAACCCACAACTTGGGGTGGTCCCACTTTTCCAACTACAGGAGGTCCGTTTGGCCTCCAACCGTTCTATCCTGAATACAATCAGCAGCCTTTTTTAGGTTATGGTCAGGGGAGAACCAGAGGCCGGCACAGATCTCAACCACAGGGCCAGGTCCAATGGAACTTACTCCCCCAAACAATGGATCTGAGGAATGGGAAGAAGATCCCCCAGGAACTGCCAGGGACGTCAGCAGGACCTCCCTCGTAATTAACCTCAGCTCCTATACAATGACTGAGATCGAAGAACAGGTACTAAACAGAGGACTTGGTTCCGTCGCCACAAACACTGTTGACCCTTTTCTCACTAACATCGAGATACACAAGTTTTTCAGAAAAATCCGATTACACTATCTGTTTGCTAAGAAAGAAGGACAGACAGTTGATGCCACTAATGATAATGTCAACACCGGTTTAAAGAGGCCTTCTACATTTAACCCGACCACTGTAGGGTTACCAGCGAAAGTGGTGGCTTTTGAGGAGGCAGTTGATCATGATATTCAGACACTATTCCAACACCAACATAAACCCTTTATCAATGCAAGCAAAAGGGAACAAGAGGCTCTAAATAGTTTGGCAAATAATACATCTGTGATAATCAAACCCGCAGATAAAGGGGGAGCTATAGTCCTGCTGGACTCAAGCGCATACTGAGAAGAATGCTTGTGCCAGTTGAATGACAATAAATCTTATCAGAAACTGACAAGTGATCCAACTTCAAGATTGGCAACCGTCATTGGCACTATCATGGAAGAAGCTTTGGCAGAAGGATGGGTGACAACTAAAGAAGCACAATATCTATGTGCCACTAACCCAGTCATGCCATACTTCTACGTATTGCCAAAGATACACAAACCCCAGAGACCACCGCCTGGGCGCCCTATAATTTCGGGCATAGGCTCACTTTTGGAGCCTTTATCCACATTTGTGGATTTTTTCCTACAACCGATTGTACGTTAGATGCCAACTTTCCTAAAAGACACAAAGGATGTGCTGAGGATCCTACCGGATGTGGAATTTGATGCCGAACTTGACCTCCTGGTCTCTTTCGACGTGGAAAGCTTGTATAATTCCATACCCCAGACAGAAACCTTGGAAGTAATTGAGAACCTGCTGGAAGCCAGAGACCTCAATTCTATCACGCCTGTGAGATTAATCATGACGCTAACGACCTTGGCCATGACGGAGAATTTCTTCATGTTCGAGGATAATGTGTACTTGCAGATTAGCGGGACTAGCATGGGCAGCGTTTTTGCCCCTAGTCTCTCTAATCTATACGTGCACATGTTTGAGCAACGACATGTGCTCAACGCAATCAACCCCTTCCTCGGATGTGTACGTCTATGGAAACGATACAAAGACGACATCCTGGTGGTCTGGCGAGGATCGGTTGATGACCTTAAAAACTTTCATGAGTGGTTAAATAACAGGAATCGTTTTCTGAAATTCACCATTGAATACAGCAAACATCAACTAGCCTTTTTGGACTTGCTGGTCACGTCAACAGGCACTGGTTTACAAAAAGAGATCTATCGTAAACCAATGGCTAGGAATTCACTTCTAAGCTACGAAAGCTTTCATCCGAAAGCACTTCGTGATAACCTGCCCTATGGGCAATTCCTTCGAATTCAAAGGAACTGCTCCACCAAATCTTCATTTGAGGAGCATGCGAAGACCCTTGAAAAACATCTTATTGAAAAAAAGTATCCTAAACGACTGATCAGGTCTTCCAAGAAACGAGCCTCAAATAATAATAGGGAAGGTCTATTAGAACTATTACCCCCCAAAGCAGAACAGAAAAGAATAACATGTGTCAACACTTACAGTACCCAGTCCAACCACATCAAAAGAATTGTAAAAAAACACTGGGCTATCCTTAACGCAGGGAATGACAATGAGGATAAACCCCCCCCGCTGTTCGCTTTCAAGCGCGGTCGGAATGTGAAGGACCAGCTGGTCCACACTAGACTAAAGAACAGCGTTCCTCGAGCTATAGGAACACTATAGGACATGCCCGCAGTTACTGGTCACCACCCTTGTGGTAACTGTGCCGCCTGCCCTCAAACGACTAAGTCTACACAAATTGACATTGGCACTGACCGTCCGAGGGAACAACGTCGCTTTACTAATTGTAATAGTCAAAATTTGATTTATTTGATCACATGCCCCTGCAGCAAACAATACATAGGGATGACTACGCGTAAAGCGAAGGTCCGGATTTCAGAACACAAAAGCTCAATTAGATGTTCAAGACAAGCAACTAAACTCACCATCCACTTTATTGAGGTGGGACATTTACCCACAGAGCTGAAATGGACCGTCATCGAACAACCATTGATTCCTTCCCATGTGACCGATATCAGCAATTTCCTATTTAAAAAGGAACAGAGATGGGTCCACAAACTCAGGTCGGACAAGCTAGGGCTAAACGAAGACATCCCATGGATGTCACTCTAACATGAGATAGAATAGCCCTGAGAGATGATGCTTGAAATATCATTCCATTTAAATGTTTGTTGAGAAATACTGCTATTTCTTGCCCACGATTGAACTTGATTTGTTGTGTACACTTAGTCGGAATGTAGGGTTCAATAACTATTTAATGCACAAGTAGCTGATCTATGGGCGTCATTTCCTATATTCTCATAACTATGGGTTTATTAAATTTTTAATTTGGCCATTCAGAAATACAGTAAAATCAGTGGTTACTTCTTAATAGAACATATTTATTTCCCTGCATATTTGTATTTCAGAGATAAATACACATATATGTTCCATGCTCTTAGTTTCCAACAGAGATGAACCTGAAATATCACCACGTTAACTAGTTCCAAAGGGGTTCAAATATAAGTTCACGCATTATCGTATTCTAGACAGTTGGTGGCCAAACCACGTGATTTCTTCCCCATTGAGAACTTGTAGGATCTGTATAAATCGTTATTATAGGTCTCGTGACTGTCAAGCGATTCAAACGCTTCTTTCGAAGATACCCATCAAACTACATTTCCCATGCTCCGTAGAGGTAGTCGCGGACGTTTGACGTACTACGCGAGCCAATGGGGAGCGAGCAGATAAGGAGTTGCTCGGCGCCTCGTCGGTACCTCCCACGACAGCCCAGAGGGACGCCCGGGGTACTGACGGACAGGTGAGCGTCACGAGCCGCAATACGATCTGGTTTTGGCTCCGTTTTGATGTAGTTATAACAGCGCTGGCTTGCCACGAGGCATTAGTATCCGGTAATGTTTATTGCGATAATGTGTTACTAAACACCGGATGTAGGCACCATTGTTATTGGGCTGCCAAACCAGATGCCGCTTTCACTTAACGATGTTTTAAAAAAAACTTAAAACTCTTAACTTGCTTGAATCTCGTAATTCGCATGCACGCAATGGTCTCAATAGTATGGTGGCGTGAACATAATTAGGGGCATGTTTGAACAGTGTTGTTTTGTTCAACAATTATTAACACAATGCCTATAATCGCATTAATGTCGGTTTACTTGCTGGTTGTCTCGTTCTGGGTTATTGAGGAGAAACCGCGGGGCTAATGGCATTCTTTCAAAACAAATTCCGGGGCTTCCATCAAGGTTGTATGGAAACGCCAGGAGCATGATGGCTCAATTTTTATTGGCAGGAGCACTGTGGCTAATACGGGAGTCCGATGGAAGTGATTTTTGTGTTAATAATTGTTGAACAAAACAATAATGCTGATAATTCTTGTCCTGATGATGATGTCATAATTTAAAAAGGCTTCGAAACGTCGTCGACAAAAAACCCCATATGCAATATGATGAATGCTATATTGTTTGACGCAATGGTATGATTATGTTTAAGAGATTGAGTCTGTAGCACTGAACAATAGTATACAGACAGATTTTCGCTTTGCCTTTATGGCCATTTCTTTGTTGTTTTGTCTTAAATGTTGTGGGTCACGGCTGTGCCCACTTGTTATCTTGGTCTTAAAACTCTCTCTATGAACTTGATCATTTAAAATAAAATTCTTGTCCGGCTGGACAAAGAAACATACTACTTATTAGGTGTATGATTATTATTTTTTGCTATCCTGTCCACATATAGGTACCATTGTCTTTTGTAAGCTAATACCATAACAGTCAGTGGTGAGGAAGCCAATTGTAGTTCAAACAGGTTCCAAAATAACTACCTCATAGTGCTTGACTATCTTATACTCACATAAGACAGAAATGCTACAGTCATGTCTGTCATCCAGTGCTGTACCAGTCCTCTGCAATAAACCAGACATCACCAACTGAATAGGAATAACTGAAGAAATAACTGAAAACATCTGCCACATACTGCCAGCCAACAGAAGACTCTAACTTAGTCCACCGCTGGGGGGTCTCAACTAGCGCAATACTATGGCTACTTCTTGACATCTCACAATGACAGTAATGTATAGGATGATAGTAAAAAAAGTCCTTCCCAGTAGTTCTCTCCATCATCTCTCCCTCTCAGGATCAAACTAAAAATGTCAAAATGGATAACCAGTTTAGTGGACTGTAACGATAAGAAATATCATTAAGGGGTGTGCAGAACTGTTGAAAGCTACCAGCTTACTGAAAACCATAAACTGTACACCTTTCTCTCGCAACTCTTCATCCATCATTCTGGTAAGTGATGAGTCCCTTGCAACAAATAACACGATAACTGTTCATCACTGATGACATAGACACACTTCCCAAACAGGATCAAAGCAAAGACAACGCCCTCAGCACCAGGAGCTCATACTGGACAGGTGGGGTGGGACGGGAAGGGGGGAAGAAATAAAACACTTACCTGGCTACGGGCGGCCGCCGCTTCTTCTCTGTCCTCTGCATATCTTCTTCCTGTCTGGAGTGCAGCAGCAGGAATCACCCAGGATCCCCAATGCCAATCACAACTCTGCAATGCAGCATTGTGATTGGTCTGAGCACTGTGGTCCAGCGCTCAGACGGAGAATGGGAGCCTGGGCATGTTCTCCAATCCAGCCTGGGTGAAGAACATGCTATCCATGCCTGAGACTGCTGGCCAAACAGTCATGCATACTTTGAGTTAGCAAATCACTCCTCCCCCTGGCCCCTGCTCTGTCAGCAGATCAGCCCTGCCCGCCATGCACAAGGAAACGGAAAGCTAAAATGATAATAACATTTGTTATTATCATAAAAATGTTCCTTTAAAAACTGCTCGCAGAGCAGTGGGGCGGCGTTCCTCCGCCTTAGCACATGAGCCGCCACTGCGTCAGTACAACCCTTACGTGGTACAGGCTACTCATGCATGCAAGCGCGTCAGCACCATACACAAGGGTACAAAGTGCTATATAAACGTTACAGTATAATATAATGCAAGAGACCTGCACTACAAGCGTGATCAAACGTTTTATATTGAGGCTAGGCACACGTCCTTCTTTAAGCAGCACTAAATGACGATTTTCTTCCTGCACTGAGAACGAAATACGATTTTCCATCAGGACACTCTTTTCAAGCTGTTCCCTTTGCATCGATTTGATTTAGGGTGTTTTGTCAGCTGCGGAATTGGTCTGTTTGTTTTCCGTGTGGATTTCCCAATTCCTGGGAGCGTCTCTGCTGTTAAAGCGTTCACAAGGTGGCTTCTGACCAGCCTCTTAGTGGACATGCATTTTTAACAAGAGGCAAGGGGGAAAGCTATAAACCTTTGCAATCAACCAATACACTTTACTTTCTAATGGAGCTCCCCCGAGGCAGCAAGGTCAGTGTTTTGATAGAAAATGTGCTGTGGCTTTTATAGCCCCAGCCGAGCACGACGGCTTTAGGCCTCCTATCGATCAAACAGAAATTGGTTGCAAATTGCATCCAAGCAAGCCATAACGAGGCACCCTTAAAAAACACGCTTTATTATTTTAGAAAGTGGTGACTGAACAATATAACTAAATCAAAATAAAACATCTAAGCAAGACTCTTTTGCAGATACATTAAGAGCAAACAATAATTTAATTTGTGGCTCAAATGGCGATGTTACTTTAGTTGCCGTCATAAGCTTGTTTTAAATATGTCCCTGTCTCGGGCTAGTTCGGATTTGCATTTGGTTCCATTTTGTTTACTCGTTTTTTGCCATAAACTGTAAGTAGGGAACACCATACTAGAATCTTAAGATTATTGTTTACTGCCAGAGCAGTGTTTGAAAAATGTACAGCAGTGCCAGGCGTTTGAGACCAAACAACAGACAAGAGCAACCAATGCACCTGCTGTTAAAATAACTGGCTGCTGCTGCTGTACCCAGTTGTAAAAGGGATGGCAGTGTGGTAATTCAAGCGAGAAGAGTCCACAGAAAAACATTTTAATTCTATGTTTATGAACCCATTTATTTTCTTAGAAGGCCAGATAGGTGGCTTGTGTTGTCTGGCCTCCTGCATAAAACCATTTCCAAAACTTAATTTGCTCCTATTTAACCTTTGTTCTGTTCAATGTATAATTGAACAGGCCTCTTTTGTGGCTCATTTTCTGTTTAATTCAAGCCTTCTGCTCAGCCAGAAGGGGATCCAGCATGAGCAGGCATTGCCACTTCTGTTGTTTCTGTGAGCACTGTATGAACATATGATTAAACAATAATGAAGGAAAGTCCCACTACACATGATGCAACATAAAAAACTAGCTGACATGCTGCATTTCTAAAACTCCACAGAAAACAATATTTTGCTAATTTTGTAGCATAAACACTTGTAATGCTTGTATAGTTCAGTAGTGATGATTAGAGTTAGAGATTTAATAATATTTAAAAAAAAAGCAAATGTACTCACAGCTAAACATGTTTCAGATATTTCTCTGACTTATCCTTTTATGTGCGAAGTCTTTGCAATTGTAAAGATACCAAATAGTAAAATACCTTTGTGAATAGCAAACAATCGTAAACACACAAAAGTGTAAGTATACCTTTGTGAATGAAACCCTTAGGTGCTTATTTACAAGCCCAGTGCACCGCTGGAGCGTCACTTTTTTTGACATTCCAGCAGCGCACTGGGCTTACCCATATGTACGGGGCCACGGAAAACCACTCTGCATGACTCTTCATGTCCCCATAGATATGGTATATGGCAATGCAGGGTGTGTCGCTGCGTTGCCTCACGCTACCCTTATTCCCATTCAATCCCCATGGTTTTTGACACATTCCCAGATTTACAAGAAAGTATAAATCTAGGAATGCGTTCAACAACTGCACTTCCCCAGGGATGGTGTAAGCGTTATTTCTGTGAAGGAAGGTGTCCCTGATTTCAATGCATACACCCTTACACAGGTGCCGGCGTTGGCGCTAGGGAGCCATTGGTGCACTGGTGCAGTTTAAGAGGACAGGAATGCGCTCTATCTCATATGTACAGTGCATTCCTGACTTTTCTTTTGACGCAGGGTAGCGCAGCAAACCAACCTGCAGCGCTGCCCTGAGTCGAATTGTAGTAAATGAGGGCCTTAGTGTTTCGTTAAGTAAGTTGGTTGATTTTCTTCTGTGCTGAAGTGTCGGACCTTGGACCACCCCAGGCATTGTTAGGTCTTGAATGTAGCAGTCTATTTCCAGTGTGAACTAACTTATATAACAGAACATCAGAGTGTTCAAACCTGCTTCACTTTATCTTTAATTTAAAAATATTGAATCGTTCATCTTGTTTGTCTTTGATCCCAGATAACATTCTTGAGTACAGATTCCAGTTCTTAGGAGTACTGAACACGTGTCTGTCTTAAGTGCATCAAACACATTGCAGAACCCTACAAGAATAATCATCTTTACCAAATTAAAACAGCTAATTAGCAATATCTGTCACCAAGGTCAGCCTGACTGAAATCATGTTGTCAGTTAAAGTTTCTCAAACCATCCACCCTAATTGTGGGGATATTCTAATGCTTTTTTTGCCATATTTGGAACCACCAAAGAAAGCTTGACAGTCACAAATACCAAAACAAATAAATGACCCCCACATATTGGAAGAAAATTCCCACCATGCTATTACATTTATTTTTAGTTTTTAAAACATAAACTCCCACTTAGAAACTTTGTTTTTTAAAAACATAAAACGTTGTTGGGCGGTGGCAATGAATACTGCCGATCTGTAAATATAGGGGGTTGTAATCCAGCAGGGACGGTGTAGTGCATCCCTCTGATGATCTGCCAACATGGAGTACATCCCACCAAGCGCTACATAAACCCCTAAATTCATACCAAGAGATTTGTGTGAATCCATTTGCTGCTTTCCGCATAGCGAGAATGCTCGGATTTTGTGCACAGATCACCACATCACCAGCCCATGATTGTGTCTTGACTTCCCCCATGTGGACGTTACTGCCTCAGGTTGGAGTGCCCTCGTTTGATTGGTTCAAATTAAAGAGCAGTTCTCAAGGAGGATAGAATACACCACTGTCATGTACCCCTGTATATTATATCTCACTTTTTACACAGCCAAATGAACGTTCCTCCAGTGCCGTTTTTGCCAGCAGCCCTATTAAGAATTATTGGTACTAGTTCAGAATTTAACTGGTGTTTGCACTTGAGTGACTTGTGAACTGTGTCTCTAACAAGACACCATAAACCGAACCCATGACTGGACCATGAAGGGAAGCAACACTCGGTGGGGTCCTTGTAGGTAGGTTTTTAGGGATACATCATTCTGGTGATGGTGGTGGAAATTGATCTGCCGATGGTTCAGTTAACTACTTAACTCAGTTGTCCACTGTGGTATCAAAGGCTGGCGCAGGACTGAAGTTGGGGTCCAGAGTCCCTGTATCAGTATATTTGCCAACAACCTAAGCCGGTCCGAATCAATGGGATAATATTGGCTACTTTACTGCTGTTAAGAAATAGCTAGCGCCTAGCACTATGGAGATAGAATATAGATTGGAATAATATGTTGGCCCGCTGGATGCTACCATCTTCTGGTTTTATGTTTTTATCATATTCTATCATTACACTGTAGTATTTACATACTGTTTATTAAAAGTCCTTTTCTTTTTAAAAGATAAAGAAATGCCCGGACATTAATGCTGTTGCCGATCAACTACTGCCTGCGGCGAGACTCCAAGAACAGTCCTGACACATAATAAAATAATTTCAGACCACAATTTTGGTTTGCTCGCTATAGTCAAAATAAACATTTTAGTGCCGAGTTGTTCCAAAAAATGTGTATTTGTATTTCTGCTCTGAAAGAAACAGATGTAGCATCTTGGCTCTGATTACAGAACATGCACTACTTATGGATGCAAATTGCACACCTGCTAATTACCATTTGTGAGAGGTGAGGTAATTAGTGGCTGCACAATATCTACCTTATTTTGAGATGCAAATCTCAGAATTCCGGATAACACACAGGGACCCAGATTCGCTAAGGGGTTGTGCCAGCACTAGCACTACACAATGTGGCATATGCTATTTACCATCCTGAGCAAAAGGTGCCTTGCTCTCAAAACGGGAACTTTTCGCAGAGCAAAACATGCTTTGCCTCACTTTGCATCAAGGTGGTGCGACTAAGGTAGATCGATGCAAACACCCATATATTCTGAAGCAAAGCCTAATCTACTAAGGTAAACAGATATTGTTTTCCATCAAAACTAATGTTTACTTGAAGCAGGAAAACATGGGGAAATGTGTCCATTTCTAAAAAAAATATAAAACAACAATTTATTGCATGTGTGCTGCAGTGCACAGCATAGAACCCGTGCATCAGAATATACTGACGTACTCTACACATAGCAGTCTGCACTGGATGGGTAGACCTCCTGTAGAAATCTTATTCTAGACAAGGCACACTCACCTCTGCATCATGAAACGAGACTAAGCATTGCGCGAGGCAGTCTACGGGTGCCAGCATAGGGAGTGACACCAGCAGCAGGCCATGATGATTGTAGATATCCCTCTGTGCTGTGATTTCTTTTCCTGAGAAGACGTCACTCACCCTGAAACAACAAAAGAGGTGACTACCGGTCAGCAAACGTCGAGACCCAAGAGAATCGGATAGAAGACAGAGCAATACAAATTCAGCTACACTATATTGAGATAGATCCCATCAGCCCACCATGCTGGCGGAACGTCGTCATCTGGGAATCCAACTCGGTTATATGAATTAGTGCTGCCCACACCTTTCCAGGGGGAACCAAGCTGCACTTAATTCAAAACCAGTGGTCAATCCAACCAACATGAAATCTCAGAGAGTGGTGCTGATGATTTGCAGTGCAAAAAGAAAAAGTGAATGTGAACGGATTAAAAATGACTACTAGGATACAAAAATGAATTTACTAAACGCTATCCTAGTGTCAAGATTAACTGACTGCAAGTATATTGGCATCCCCTTGAGTTGCCGTTACTATGGTACCTTTGATCTGAAACATACGATGGTTGGGGTTCAAAATGTGGTTTGAACTTCCCTCCACTTTGATTGGTGAGCAGCAGAAACGCAAGGTCTCCCATGTTCAGTGTGCAGGTCTTTGCTTAACTGCATTGGCTTGCAGCTTCACTGTTTTTCTGTTCTGCTATCTCTGATGTCTTCTGAGGTCTCAACAGGAGGAACAAGTGGCTTGGGACAATCTCTAATTTCTGTCACTCTCCATGCATGGCAGCTGGAGCTGTCTTAATGTCATTAACGCATATATTAAACCTCAAATAAACGTGTATCTATTGCTTGTATTAAATAACGTTCGTTATAAGATGTAACTGGTCAGCGAAATGCCAAATATAATAAACATATTAAAAATTGGTATGTGTTGCTCTCTTTAGCCACACCTCTGACTCCGCCCACTGACCCAATCCTCTGTTATTCCCACCTCCTGATGCTCCACCCACAGTTCCCCTACTCTTTTTTTCCCCACTTTGACCACTGTGCAGCAGGCACGCTGCTAGTTGCTGAAGGAATAGCTCAGGCAAGACTGTCTATCCCAGTCTGCGCAGGCCACCGCAAGCTGACACTCCAAGGATTCTGCTCCTCTACAGGTGAAAAAAATCACCTGCTGAGTGTTGAACAAACAAGTATCGCTTATCTGGGTGAGTTTTTACTTTATCTCGTCTCTTCCAGTTTCTACTAACAACAGAAACCATTATTTTTGCCTAAAAACGAAAACTGGTGTCATCCTTCTGCGCTGCAATGGGGACATCTTCTTAGAGGGTGGGGAAGGATCCATCTTGATTCTATTCTATATACTTCACCCACAAGCACAGGTACAATTACCTGACCTCATAGGCAATGGGTCAAACTTGTATTAGATAACTATAGAATCCATTTTTGACAAGGTGGGCACAGAGGGGGCAGAGGGAAGCTAATTGCACACCAATCAATAAACTTGACAGAAACTGACAGCCAGTGGGAATCCAACATCCATCACCTGAAATTTAACTGCAAAGCGATGGATTTAGAACTAAAATATACTCTATTCTAATGTCCTCTCCCTTTGGCTACTACCAATTTATCAAAATATGTCAACGATTTTGGCCATTTTAACTTGGAAAGTTATATTATCACAGTCGTTTGACTTATCCCAACAATGGTTAGAGGAAGCAAAGGGACGGATGCTAAATTTCAAAGATGATATGTCTGTTTTTAAACTAATGCCACTCAACGCTGCACTAACACATAGAGACATGCACCTGCTTAACCCAGTTCATGACTTCTGGTTACTTTCTGTAGGGGCCCAATTGCCTTTCCCTGGCAAATCATGGACATTCCTATTCAAATAACCAGCACTGTCTCAAACAGGACTCTAAAGAGAAAGAGACTGAATAAAGTTTTTAAGCTTTTCGGGACCCTGCTGGTGTTTAACATTAAACAGTCCAAATTGTTGGATACAGTGCTGCCAAATCAACAATGGAAAGTAGCTTAGGTTATTTCAGACTCTTCCGAAACATAATAGCTGCTTCTCTCTAGCGATAGCTAAGTTCAAATTAGAGCTCTATCAAAGTGAAAGAAGAAGGCAGAAGAGACTTCAAAGCTCAACATGTCTCACTGGTGGTAGACTATACCCTTATGATATACGATTCTAAAGTAACCTACGCCACTCACAGAATCACCCACACCAATAACCTATCAAGAGAGCTAAAAGCAATTACAGTGTAACTTAAAAATTCTCACTCCCAAACAGTATTTTCTGACTCACCTATTCTAATTGATGTCTATGTGATCCCTTGGCCGCCTTCTTTGATGAATAGATCTGGAAGTATCACTCACATATCACACATTAAACTATTCCTCTCCATGACAACGTGGTGACTCAGATGAAGCCTGCCTGATAGCTCTTTAAAACACATAGAGCATTTTAATGTCACCGCCAAAGATGAACTCCAAGCTGTGGTTGCCAGCAGTCACCCATCAGGGTCCCCTGCCAACATCTGTCCTGCATTTCTTTACCTATTGTTGTTGTTTGTTTATAAAACATCATAAGGCGATATATAAAAAAGGTCCTGCATGTAGTATATAGTGATATTCTTAAAGCATGTCCTGGTCAGTGTTCTGTTTATCAGCAATGATGGCGCACTTACCTAACAGTATATTAACAACCTGCTTAGATGGACAACACAAATAGAACAATAGCAGTAAAAGGAGTACGAAAAATAGAGAGACGCTGGGGGATCTGACTGAGAGGGGTTCGGGATATAATGGAGAGGAGGTGAATCCGGATTTGAGTGAGGAGCGTCAAGTGTTAATTATTGAACATTCCTTGACATGGCGCTGGTGGTCTAACAGACCTGTGTATGTGTGCGCTCTCATACTCATTGGGCTACCAGTAATCTCACCAGGTGGTGTGATGTATGTTACAAGTGAAGATTGGGATGGGACTGGAAAGGGAGAGGGGTTAGTGTGGAGAGGGATTAACTGCTTTAACCATGCAGATATCATAACTAGTGTAAAATTAGGGAGGGTGTGTCCCAGAGTGTTCTAGTCGTGGGCCCCATATGCAGTCAAGCATAACCTTTTGATCATGGGGTCTGTATATGAGGCAATAATGTGTTCAAGACGGAAGAGTTTAGTCATCCATTCACTGTGAAGGAGGACCATAGGCAACCTTCAGTGTCTTAAAATGCATATCCAAGCTGTGAATACTGCTGTGGCCATCCATCTCCGCCAGTGACACATGCTCGGTCCATGTCCAGAGTATTCATGCAAACTGGCTATTTTTTTTCATTAGTGAAACAGGCAGTCGCTAGTTGTTTGTAGCGTGCACTATATCTTATGCTAATAATCAAACAATTGGGGCCATGATCATAGCATGAGTGTCAAGTCACAGCCTGGACTTTGCAACTCCAGCTTAGATCATTATTTCCAAACCCTGCTCTATGGAGCTTACCGGGTGACCAGAACCAGTATGCATGATTTTAAAAGATAAAAATTCAAGGCACAATTCTCAGAGTTCTTTAACATGTATGTAGCAGGGATGTCCACTTCTCGGCTCAGTACTCGGGGTCAGATTTACAAGAACTGATGCATTTCTGCATACTAGCAGAGATGCGTCAGTTCAAGTGCGCCACCATGGATATGTCGCATTTACAATGCTGCAACGTGTGGCGCAAGGATTGATAGATGCGTCACGCAGCTATTGTCGTAAAGGTAACACATTGCTGGAATCATGTCGCAAGCGTGACGCAACTTCAGCAATGCTTAGGAATGCTTATTCCTATTGTGCTGCGTCACTCCTTATGGCTGCTTTAAGCAGGCGTAAGGTTTTGACGCAGGGGCATTGCAGAAGTGACTGAGTGAAATCTTGTAGATTTCACTGCGTCAGTTTTACAAGTCTTTCTTGCGTCGAAACGCCCACCCTTCATAGATTATACCTGATGCAGGTATAATGTGACGCAAGGCTTTACAACGTGATGCATCTCCCTATATGCGTCACGTTGAAAATGTGTTGCAACATGGCTCATTGTTTACGACACCGCTGCATCACAAACGTGATGCACGGCGGAGTAAATGTGTTGCAAGGGGCTTGTAAATCTGCCCCTGGGTGTCTAATACAGGTAAGGGGGGAACAATAGCATCTGCCATTGTGCTCTGGTACTTCTGAGTATCTTATCTGAATGGAGAGAAGATATCAGAGTATTGTACAAGCTTGACACCACTCCTTACATTTGTGCCCATTTCTTGATGTGGAAAAGTATCTGGGAGGTTACGAAGGAGTATGGGTTTTATCCCAGGTAAACAAGCAGACTTTGCCTTAGTTGCTGGTATTTTCAGTATTGAAAGTGCGGGAAATTAAATTCAGCAAGAATGTGGTCAATGAATTTGACGGTGTCCCCTTGCATCATGTCATCTAGTGTATGTAGGCCATTGGTTTCCCATATTTACCAGCTAAGGGTCTGCCCTCCCATCGTGAGATCTGCAATGCACCATATCACAACTCTGTGAGAAAGTGCCATCTTTCTTGCATTGGTATGCCCCCACTTTTTTCTGAACTGCTGATGTACTTTGACTGAGTGTGCCCTGGGTTCCTACCAACCAGGTACCCAGGGCCTCTGTTCCTTCCCTAAAACTGTGTTTTAAAACTAAAAACCCAATTGGCATCTCTGGCCACCTGTCAGCCCCTAGTAAATGGTACCCTAGGTACACAGGGCATGGTGACCAGAGAAGACCCCTGATGGCTGCAGCACCTATGTGCCACCCTCAGGGGCCCTGTACCCTGGCACCCACACACTGCCTTTGTAGGCTGAGTGCCTAAGTACAGAACTAAACAAAGAGTCGACATGGCACACATCCCTGTGTGCCATGCCCACAGAACCCACTGCCCTGGCATGCTTCAGTCACCCCTCTGGGTGGGTGCCCTATGCCAGAGGTGTGGGCACAGGAGCAGGAGCCATGTGCCCCTACAGTACCCGGGACCATTCCTGGGCACTGTAAGTGCAGTGATGCCATTAAGAGTATATGGTGCTGGGAGGTTGCCATTACGAACTCCACAGCACCATAATGGCTACACTGAAGACTGACAAGTTTGGTACCAAACTTCTCAGCACATTAAAGCCGCACTGATGCCAGTGTGGGATTTAATGTAAAATGCATCAGAGGGCATCTTAGAGATGCCCCCTAAACCCTAACCTGCAATCCATGTCTGGGCTGAGTTGCTGCAGAGGCTGCCACACAGCAGACATGTTGCTGGACCCCTGGGTGGAGAGCCCCCGCTATTCTGAGCCTGCAACAATGCACTTCCTGGGCGAGGTGCTAGGTCTCCTCCCTCAGGATGGGCAGGGGGAAGCTTCAAAGGCATGCCGCCTCTGTGAGCTTCTCCAGATCATTTGCTGTACACAGCAACTGACCCCCACCAGTCCTGACCCCCACTCTGGCAGGAAGACTGGTGGGAAAAACTACGTCAGGAAGGGGGGGTTGCTAGCCTGTGCCAACCCCACCCCTCAGGTGGGGGAGACGAGGTGAAGCACGACCCCCCAGGCTCTGGCCATCTTGTAGATGGGGAGCCCTGCCCAGTCACAGCTAGGCTCCTGCCCCCCTCCCATAGGAGAGGAGCAGGCTAGGGGGTGTACCCACCCCAGGACAGGGACCTATTGGTCCCTGTCCTTGCCCTACCTGTAACACCCCTAAATTCAGTATTTAGGGACTCCCTGAACCTTCCTTCCTTAGATCCCGATAAGAAAAGAAGAAAGAAGATCAAGAAGAAGAAGACCCGCTGTGCAACTGCTAACAACAGGACGACAACAACGGACTTGGCCCCAGCCCTACCGGCCTGTCGATTCTGGAACCTGCTCCTGCCTAATCCCGGCACTCCTGCAGACAGCAACCTTGGGACACCGAGAGGAACTGCCTGCCTTGACCCTCTTAAATCCTGGGACTCCCATCAGCAGAGGCTCTGCTGCAACAACACCCCTGTTGCAAGTCAGGAAGCTCCGGACCAACCCACTCTGCACCCGCCGAGCCGGGCCTGTGCCCGAGTGATCCAGGACAATGAGGACGTCCCCCCGGTGACTGGGACCCAAAGTCCAGTGCCCAAAGACCCTCCTCGATGACCCTGATGACTCCTGCAGCTTCAAGACTTAGGACCAGCAGGGGGTAAGATTTCCCGATCTCAATAGACACTCCTGCACTCGGCGCCCCACGGTCCCCTGTGTCCAATTCCTGGGTGCCTACCTATCCTCCGAGATCCCAACTTACCCCTCAAAGTGTTCGTCACTCCAGAAGATCCTTCGTCCTGAGCCTGCAGCCTTTGTTCCCTTTTCAAGTTCCTCATTGAATAACATTGAGCGCCCGACGGCTCAAAAGCACCCTGCCCCCAGCCAACCGAGTGCCCCTGGCAGTGCAACCTGTACCCTATCCTACTTCCCAATTCGCCCTGAGCAAGTGACCAGGAGCCCAGCTCCCACAGCTGCTTGGCCTGCTAGCCAACAGCCACCAACCGGAGGCCTCCTTTCCATCATTGGATAACATTGGGCCTAACTACCTCTGCACCCGGCCGCCCCTGTGCCGCTGGGGGTGAACCAACTGTACCTACCTGACCCTGGGGGACCCCTGAGTCTATGCCCAGAACCCTAACTTCACCAGCCAAGTACTCACCTGGAAACCGATAACTCACTTACCTGCCATTGGATAACATTGACTGGTTTGACTCGAAAAATCTTCTAAGTGTGAAGTTTTGGAAAGTAAAAATATTCATATAAAATCACCCGAATTCCGAATTCTGAAGTATTCTCCTGTGATCAGGGGAGAAGCCAGTACTGTACCTTGTAGCCCAGTACTGAACCGCCAAAGTAGTCCTTACCGGGTTTACTAGTAATCTGTATTTTCTCCATAGGAATCCATTGTCTGCTTTTCTATGACATTTCTTCTGTCTACTTTTGAAAACTTTAAATATTCTTTAAAAATCATAAGAAATACTGAAACGCAATTACCTACCTGTTTTAAGTTGAGACCCCAGTGCTGGACTTAGGAGCCCAGTACTGAGAGAGAGAAAGACTCTGTTTATTTAGACCTTAGTCTTTAAAACCAAATCATCTTTGACTTTTAAAGTCAGGGCTGTTCATTATCTTCAGCAGTCCACCATTGCTGTAAGGAGATTAAAAGGTATTAAAGCCCATTGGACTTGTCCTGCCTAAGTTACTCTTCTTCTTTTATTGTATACAGGGTTACTGGGGTTTCTCACTACACTTCTTTGAGCCTTCCCCTGACCATTTGATTAATTTCTTTCAGGTAATAACCCAGAGCTATAGCTATTTCTAGATATTCCATTCTTAGCACTAAATTGATTGCTTGGGCTCTCTCTCTTGTGTTATATTTTCTGAATATGGGTCGCAGAATTCGTTTTCTCACTTCAACATACCTGAGACAGTCCAGAAGAATGTGCATTATCTCACACTTAGACCCCATTCCGCACTTGCAGAAACCATCTGGGTACATCATTTCTGCCGTGACTTTCTCCTCCACTCGCCAGGGGATAATGCCAATTCTCATTTTTAAAATATCCCACCTAAATCCATAGTTCGGGAGTGCTTCTAGGTATGGATATCCTATATCGGTTTCCCACACTTCTATCATGTTTTTTACCGATTTTTTATTTCTTAGATAACCTAGGTCCTGTGACCTCGAGTGCTCCCTTCCTTTTTGTCTAAGTGTCACTTTTGTAAAGACTGCTTCTAAGGGGTTTTGGGTTGTACCCACATCTAGGCAAAAAATTGTCTCTTTTATCTTCTTTTTTGCCTCAGCTGCCCATCTTAGATTGCTATGTTGTATTTACCCACTACACCAGTGTGACACCTTTTGCGCTTCCTCTAGAGATTGCCGTTTCCAAAATCTAGCCACAGCCATTCTGGTCTGGGTATTCCACCCTATCAGTCCTGTTTCGAGTCTAATTGCCTGTAGCATGGCTGACTTTGGCAAGGACAGTAGCGTTTTTACCGCTTTACCTTCCTCCCGATTCCAATCCCCTTTACCACTAAGGAATAGGACCTCTGCCCCATATAATACTTGTGGGGGGACCATGGCTGAAAAAGCTTTTATCATTGGTTTATGTGACATATCTCCGTAGGTTTTATTACATTTTTTCAAACCACAAATAGAGGAGGAAGCTTTTGCATTTTGGTTTTCTACATGTTTGTTCCATTTTAAGGATGATTCGAACCATAGGCCCAGATATTTATATTCATTTACTGTTTCTAATTTAGTTTTATCTAGATACCAGCAAAAGCTCTTTGGCTTTTTACCAAAGCACATAACCTTTGTTTTGTCCATATTTACTATTAGCAGTTTATTCTTGCAGTATTCGTTAAAAGCATTTAATTTCCTCTGTAGCCCCAGCTGTGTCTGGTCAGTGATAACGAGATCGTCTGCATACAATAAGCATGATACTTTCTTACCACTCATTCTGGGGCTAGCACTCTTCTCCACCTCCAATGCTACCGGAAAGTCTGCTAGGAAGATTGAAAAGAGTAGAGGAGCTAACACGCAGCCCTGTCGGAGTCCATTGTCTATTGCTATTTTCCTTGTGAGTGCCCCCTGTGTATCTTTTACTACTTGGGCCCAGTTTCCTCTATGTAATTCTTTTAATATCGCTAATAGGTCAGTTGGGATATTATATTTAATCAGGCACTCCCAAAGTTTCCCGCGATCCACTGAGTCAAAGGCTGCCCGGAAGTCGACAAAACAACAAAACAAGTTTCCCCTTTGCTCTATCGACTTCCGGGCCAGCGCCCAAAGGGCATAACAGTGGTCCATTGTGGAATGGCCTTCCTTAAATCCTCCCTGTTCTACTGGGATAATTAGATTTGTCTCTACCCAGTTTTTTAATTTGCCTAGTACTATTTTGGCGAAGATCTTCTCCCCAATGTCAAGTAAATTGATTAGCCTATAGTTTTTAGGACTATGCATAAACCCCTTTCTTATGTATGGGCCGTATTATGGCCCCTTTCCAGGTATCGGGGAATCTCCCGGTTTCTAGGATTATTTGAAACATGTCCGCGAAACATTTTGCCCACCAGTCTGGTTGTGTTTTGATTATCAGTGCCGGGAGGTTATCAGGGCCTGACACTCTCGTAAGGTTTAGACTCTTTATCGTTTTTCTAACCTCATCGACAGAAAACTCAGGTTTCATACCTACTACCAGACCGCTCCAATCTGTGTACAGGTTCTCTTCCTGATCTGTTTTTGCGCTATACAGGTCCTGTAAGTATTCCTCCCAGGCCGCCTCCTCAACAATGCAGTTCATTGCCCCTTTGTGGCCTTCTGCTGCTGAATTCACTAGTTGCCAGAACTGGCGTAGGTTCCTTGTTTCAATCGTCTCTAGAAGTTTTACCCAACATACTTCTTTAAATTCTCTTTTTACCCTCCTTGTTAACATGTTATACTCTCTTTTTAGGGCCACTAAGTCCTTTCCACTGGCCTGATTCCCATTTCGGGCAAACCGGCGGGCCATTCTCCTGACTTCTCTTTTCTTCTCCAGACATTCCTTTGTAAACCAGCCTGTTAGTTTACCTATTTTTCTATTACTTACTTTGGTTTTGTTATTTCCCCCATTACCATCTCTTAATCCTTTGCAGAGTATTTGGACAACCTCCTCGATTTTTCTTACATACCAGTCAAGGGTTTGTCCACTTACTATCTGTAGATCTAGATTTTGTTGCAACCTTATTAGTCTTGAGATGTATTCATCCGTTAGTTTTGTTGTACGGCGTCTAGGGTAATCCATCTGTTGCTCTAACACTTGAGTGCAGGGTTCTACAGTACTGGATTACAAAAGTAATGAGATCGTTCTTTACCTGCATTCTGAATTTTCTCCCATTGGATAACATTGTCAGATTTACATTGAAAAGTTTCTAAGTGTGAACTTTTAAAAACAGCTTTTAATTCATGAAAATTCACTACAGTAACTAAAACGTTTTTCCTAAATTGGTTTCAGTTTAGACCCCAGGACTGAATCTAGGATCTAGTCCTGGAACTACTAAAGTAATCTGTATAGTAATCAACTGTACTTATATGTTGAAAACCCATTGAGCTCAATTCTAAAGTGTGTCTAGAATTGTGTTGCCTTCTGCAACCCCTGTATCTATTGTGTTCACACACTTTATTGCTTCCTGGCAAAGTAATTACATGAGCATACGCATATTGAGAAAAGTATATTTTTATGCCAGTTGGTTCTAAAAATAAAACCACTATATCTTTTGATATAACAACAATTGGCCTAGAGTTCAGTCTTTTTAGTGTGTGAAATCCTTTGCTGACTGAGTGTGTACAACACATGCTTTACACTGTCCTCTGGTACTGCCTGACTGCTCGACCAAGATACCACTTTTGAGAGTAAGGTCAGTCCTGACTTTACCCTCTGTTACACCTCTGGGATTTGTAGACTCTATACACACTGTACCTCATTCTGGTCCAGTATATATAGAGCCACTTTCTCACAAACTCCACTGTGAATGTCACTTTGTATCTTAGGGCATTTATGGGCCAGCTTATCTTATTCATGAATTAATCATTGTATTGATCAGTTCTTTTAGAAGGGACCTGGTACCAAAAAAAGATTATTTTGCTATAGTTACACCTCTCCTGAAAAACATCTCTCAGTGCAGGTGACCCAAACGACTTCTGTCTCATGTTCCTTCTTTGGTATCTATGGAAAGTACTCAACATATATTCGGTTGTCAAAAAGCAACAATTTGTAGAGGGCATGGTTTGCTTGCCCTTTGCCAGGTAGATTTCTGTCTGAGGTGGAGTTCAGCGTGAGTTGTTCTAGTAGACAAAGAGGGTGTCAGGGTGCTGACCCAATTCAATCTATTTGCTTCCTTGACATCATTGATCACGCCATCCTTATATCTAGATTGTCCAAAACGGATAGAACAAGTTCAGTCTTAGAATGGCTGAACTCCTATCTGAGTAAAAGGTGTCAGTCAGACCTCTCCATACAGCTCCAAACCTGCAACTCTCAGCCGTGGCATCCCTCAGGGTTCAATGCTAACGCCCCTTCAGTTTAACCACCATTCTCTATGTATCTGAAGTAGCCACAGCCACATTTGGAGACCATGCTCTCTTGACTGCAGCAGCAAGGGCCTAGAATTCACTTCCTCTTACACTTTATGCCGAATCCTTCTGTTGAGCTCTGCATGATGCTAATGGTGTAGTTGTTCGAGCAGCAGTTTTTGCTCCGATCGGCCTGGCCTTCTGGACTGTTTTATTTCATTTTGCATAGCTGTTGTGTTTTATCTAAGTGCAAAGAAGCTTCTGCACGCTTAGTAAAATATAACATAACATACCATAACAATAGCATCTTTTTGTTCTCTTTCCTAGGTATAAAAACGTATAATGTGCCCTGTTTTTCCTTCTGATTTTTGTTAGGCTTCAACTGCCACAAATCAGAAGTTCAAATAACCACGCCAATCAGAATTTGCACCTGTTATTCTGTTCTGTAAGAGGAGCTTGCACCAGGATTAGCAGTACTGTAGACTGTGGATGGGTACAGCTTTCCATGCTTACACAAGGATAGTTGTGTGACTTTTTAGATATTTCTATTTCCACAATTTGTGTGCACAGTTAAATCCCGTATTGTGAAAAGGTAGCCCGCTGTACCACTGATTTTTTGTTTTCTTTACAGAGAAAATATTTTTCCTGTTGGGCGTTTCATTTCATTTCCCTCCCATGAAGAAGGTTTACTTTACTCTTTCTCAGGAGCAAATTCCTGTCCATTACCAGGATGGTAGAGGGCCAGATAGGTTTTTTGTATGCCAACAAACTGAAGTGTAACATGGACACTGACAAACCATGCCTCTTTTCATCCCTTATGCCCTCCTTACATGGGAGTTACTTCTGCAACTGTGGTGTGGAATTAAGCAGAAGTAAATAGATGTAGGCTTGCTAGATAACCTTTTGCAAGTGCCTAGCAGCTGCAAAGCTACATATTTTCATACGTATACATCTTTGTGTGCCTGAAAATGCTTAATGCCTGTTAGGACAGGCGTAAGCAAGATCTTTTGATTTTACTAACATTATACGTATAATATTCTTATTTATAGGAGCTTTCAGCCACCCTCATCACCCATGTGTGCTATTGACACGCTCTTTTCATTCACACACACCATGGAGCAGTAGTCAGCTCAGCTTAGCCAATGGCTAACTTCTACAGTGAGAAACATTATTTTGCACTTTCACAAGAAGCATAACCAGACACAAAACGTCGTTTAAAACTAAATAAGCGTTTTCCTTTATCCTTATATTTATATTGGTGAGTGCCTAGCAGCTCCCTCGGCAATAAAGTTTTAGAAAAAACTTGACAAAACAATTATTGCAATGCACAACCAAAGGCTAGAACCACCACCAGATTGCGTGGCTTTGCCAGTGCTTCTTCTTGAATCGGTTGATTTTGGGATCTGTGTATCATGCTGAAAGGTGTGAGTATTTTAGCGAAAATGCTGAGTTTTTTGACGACTAAAATTACTACTGCAAAAGAGATTCCCAAAAGATTCTCCTCTTTGTAAATATATCATCAGTCAGCTTGACTCGTCCAGGCTATTAGTTGAACTATAGTACAGTCGCACCCTCTTCGTCCACCAAGATCGCATACATTAAACACACAAAGCTCACAGCCTATTAACCAATGCAACTCAAGGGCAGTGCAGCTGTGCACGAACGGCTCGATCAGAAGTGATTATTCTGAAGTTGTCGGAGAGGCTCTATCAGCGGGGACATTGGAGCCTTAACAACTTGCCCTTGTTGTAAAGGTTTCCTTAGATTTACAGGCTGCCACACATTAACTGCCCATCTACAGCCCTCAATTTCAAACCAATTGATTTGCTAATGAGTTTTGATATGCTTTGGCTCGATAGCTGCAGCTGCCCCTCCACTATTGCAGATAATTACGACTCTGGAAAATGCTAGGCCCGGGACCCTCGTGTGCCATAAAACCAGCATGTTTTTCTTTTCCCAGTTATTAGTATGGGAAAGGCGCTGGGGGTGGGGAAGGTACGCTTTTTTCTACCACAAATATATTATTTGAACAATCCTGATCCCATTTCACATACATTTGTAAAATAGTTGGGTAGATGTAGTTCATTATATATATATATATATATGTATATATATATATATATATATATATATATATATATATATATATATATATATATATATATATATATATATATATATATATATATATATATATAATTGTGTCTCATTAAGATTCAGCTAGTACGTTTTTCGCCTGTGTTCTGCTAACTCTGCATTTTCCTGAATACCACAATTTTCCAGTAAAGGGGTTCTTTTTTTACACGCCCATACCTAGATGCTTTTGCTTTTTCTGTGTAGAACATACAATAGCAAGGTGCATGTTTCTTTGATAGCTGCCCAGAAGCAAAGGGAGTACACTATTAGTAGTAGCAGTTACTCAACCTTTTCAATGATTGTATCATCACAACGTGTAATTCATGTATGAGGATTTTTTCCATATTGTGAGCTCACATCTGGGGGGTGCCAAATCTGTGTATGCTTCCATTGCACAATTATGTGAAATTCTGCATTAATTAGGCAAAATTTGACATAATCAAAACAGCATTTAGAGCTATATTTTAGCGCTAGCAAAATAACAACAAGCACTGCGAGCAGTAGCCCCTCATATTCTGTCTATTCTCCTTGTTCTCATGCTAACAGTTTGCCACAAACGTGACATGAAGGTGCAATTTTGGGTAATATCCATAACAAGCATAACAAAAAATTCGCAAAATTGCTCAAGATTATGTTAGTGTCACAGAAATTTCACCGGGGTCTACTCACAATCAATACATGCTAGTAGTGTGCATAGTCAGGAAGGGGTATACCAAAAAGAGATGGATGGAATGCTTGAATAATATCAGCCACTGATCATTTCTCCGGGCCACATGGTCCATTGTATTTTGCACACCATGCCACCTCAGTTTGTACCCAACCATATGCAAATCAGTCTTGACCCACCTATAGTGGAAACAGTCCAGCCCGAATGGCCAAGCCAGGTCCTCCCTGAACTGGAACATAAGCAACCCAGGGCAGGTTTCACCCTAGTTGTGGGCTCAACAGCCTAGTGTAGCTTGGTACCCACATCTAGGCGACACACTAAAGTATACTAAAAAGTGATGGATGGAATGCTTGCATTAACCGTAGCTACTGGTAATTACATGGGTCACCTCTCAGTCCATTGCTATTTTTCACTCCATGCCACCTCAGTTTGGACCCAGCTATAGTCAAATCAGTCTTGACCCAGCTCCAGTGGGCACACTCCCCTATTTGCCAGTGTATCCACTGTACCGAGATACAAAGTAGGGATCCCTTCCCCTCCTCATCCTCCTCTTCCTCCTCCTCCCCTGCACCTATGGAAGACACAAGTGTAATCCTTGGGCCAGGCTGGAAGACAGTTTCTTCCTGACCAGAAGAGAAGGCTTTGTTAGGATGCAAAAGTCTCAGGCAGGCTAGTGAGCCTGAAGCTACCAGAGGGCAAGCCATACTTGTTCCTGATTAAGTTGGGAGTAGGGCATGCATGAACACCACCCATGGCTCTAGAGCAGCCCTTCTCTCGCATTCAGAGCAACTAGGCACCAGTGGGAGGTACTGAGAAACCTAAAACCGTCCAATCTAAGAGCTTTTCTGTGTAGAATGTCTTCTGGTACAACGCTTACTCTATCCAGACAAGACACAGCTACAGCGAACAACAGAACCCTCCTCAATGTTTTCAGTTGTAGAAGGCCTCCGATTTGTATGTATTAGATTGGTAGAGTGTGATGCTCTAGTCACAGGTATACCTTTCTTGGGGTCCGGCTGAGTAGCCTGGGTGCCTGCCTCCACTGAGGATCAGGCCAGAGTGTTATGAAAGCTACACCCACAGCATTTCAGGTTGTGCCTCTGGAACACCACACATGGCCAGATGACTGGCGCCATCACCCAGCCCTGTTGGAGAGGAGGCTGTTTCAAAGTCCTGGTGTGGGGAGGATCAGTTGTTGTGCATTTATTCATCCTCAGTACTCCCGACTGCTGGGAAGCAATATTGAATAGCTTAGTGTAGTCTCTCCTTACACTTGGAGAGAAACCAACAAGGCTGGGGCAACTGGCGGGTTTCCCTTAGGCTAAAGCAATGCTTAATTTGAGCTAGTGGTTGCCAGCAAGACCCATAGGTAGTCTATTTTTGGGAACAGCACTTATTTTTCTGCATCAGACATTTACTGTAAACAAGAGAGGGTACACAAACAATGTGTAAAGACAGAGGGAGAGAAACACTGAAAACAAGTAACAAAGGAAGAAAGAAGGGACCTGCAAGAATAAGATAACGGGGCAGGCATTTTCTGAAGTGGATTAAAGAGGCATGAAGGGGGTTCAACACTATATAGCTTTGGTATTCAGTGGACCTTTTGTCACCGGTACTCGCTCTTTTACAAACTAAGCACTTGACTGAAGGGACTGTAGCAGCAGTCAATCTATGTTTCTTTGTACCCATCAGTAGTCAGTGTAATCTTGCTCACTGCTGAAACCTAAGCAATAGGGCTCTGACAAGCTTAAAAACTAAGACCTCAGTCAGTTCCTAGACCACATATGAGCCAGGTAGGCCTCACGTTGATAGATTTGTGATTCATGAAGTAGTGGTACTCTGGATGCAGAGGTGTTGTTTTCTCCTTGTTTCAAGATTGACATTTGTTACTCAATAATGTCTATGAAAGTAAAGACATAGGGGTTTAGAACTATATTGCTTTCTTTGGTTTCTAGTTCAAATATATATTCAAAGTTTGTTTTCTAAATCTGTGGTGTAACAAACATTCATCAGAAGTCCATAATTGTACAATTCAATTCAATTCATGTTTATTACATTTGATATAGACCCCTACTGAGGTCAACAAATACACAGACATAGTTTTAAAACATTATTTATAATGCCTGAAAAACAGCTTTTATGATTTTAAAGCATTTATCATAATAAACTTTAAAACAACTTTAAAAAACTCTTTAAGAATTTATACAATTGATAACAGACAAATTCATTAGGCGGTGATTCACAGAGCTTAATAATACCTTGTGTGGAAAAGACATTGTTATATGCTGTATTTTATGCATATTGTGTATAGTGTTTTAATTTAAGACAGTGTTCTACATCCAATTCGAAGCTTAATCTTGGTGTCAGGCGCTTTCAGAAGAGCTTCAAGTGTGCCGGTGTCCAAATTTGTAAAAGTGCTACAGTGCAGTGAGACAGGTTAAGAGATATAATAAGATTCTTGTTAAAAGTGTATCGCAATGACTCATCTCGGAAAAGTTCCAATTTTAAAATATGCCTTAAAGATCCAGAATCAGCGTGTAAAAGGTGATATGCTCATCTTATTATATTTGTGCTAGCCCTAGAATATGTACTAGCTAGGGAATGCTTGAGGCGAAGTGCTTGAACATGAACAGCTTGATTTACTTTTACCAGTTTGCGTAGAAGATACCCTTCTTTAATTTTCCCAAATTGCCAGGTTTTAATATGTATATACTCTAGGGCATACGTTAGAATGGGAGGGATGTTCACTCAATAGACCTCTAGCAAAGGTTGGAAGTGCCTGTTTCTGGAAGAAGAATATAGCCTCAGTAGTGCCCCTACACGTGCGCCTGCCTTTTGCCCTATGTTATGTAAATGGGAGGAATTCTGTAAAGATTGGGAACAAACTTGACCTAAGTAAGTATATTCTTTAGCGGACTCTAATGGTTTTCCTCCCAATGTCCAATTAAACAGTCACTTTTTTCCCCTAAATGGTACATTTTGGTTTTTGAGATGTTTGGGACTATAAAGTTTTCTTCTTAATAACAATTTAGTGCATTTATGTTTCTTTGTAGTCCTATTGATGTAAGATCTAATCTCATAATGTCATCAGCATACATTAAAATATGTAGTTACTCAGTGCTAATTTCGGTGGGAAATTATTTATTTCAGTAAAATACTCCATCAGGTCGCTTAAATAGAGAGAGAATAACAAGGGGGTGAGGAGACAGCCTTATTTTAGTCTGTTTGACGTGGGAATTAGTCTAGTTAAACCCTTCACTCCCCCCATTCAGATTCGGCACCATGTTTCTGTATGGAGAGATATAACTATTGTGAGTAAGTCATGTGGAATTCCCAGCCTCACCAATTTCTTCCAGATTGTTATCCTGTCTATCCTGTCAAATGCCATGGTAAAATCAATAAAAGTATACAATTTGTAATTTTGTCAGGAATCACATACAAGATTGAAAAATTATCTGGTACTGAATGTTTGGAGTGGAATCCTGCCTGAGACATAGGAATTGTTCTACTGGAAAAGGCCCAGTCCATCAGGTGGTCCAGGACAGAGGCTGCAAAGATCTTTCCCGTTGCATTTAGTAGAGCAATTTGTTGATAGTTCTTAGGATCTGTTGTGGAGCCTTTTTTTAAGATAGGTACCATAATGCTCCCCGCCATGATTTAGGAATATCTCCTGTTGCAAAACAATGAAGAAGTAGAGGGAATAAAAACTTGCTCTACTCATCCAAGTTTGTTTGGAGAACCTTAATCAGGATGTTATCCGGTCCCATTGCTGCTGAAGATCTTGCGGCCTTTATAAAATAAGCTATTTCTTTAGGCGTTAGGGCTATTGTGTCATCATTAGACTGATCCTTCCCTTGAATCTTCTGTGGGTTAAGTTTGTACTAATTACGAATATGTTTTTCACAGGCCAAAGCTGATACTGAAGGTGCTTGTATAGTTTTCTTGATACCCATTTGTTTTTGACTAAGCTCCAGAACGCTTTACTGTTTTTACTTTTAAGTGCCATTTAAATGTCTGCCCAATTTGTGTCTTTTTGCTCTTGCTGTCTTTTCAAATTTTCCATTGTTGTATTTTTTCAACTTTTTTATTTTTTCCTGTCTTGTCCCAGAGAAGTTTCGAAATTTCGATCTAATCAGAGTATTTAATTTAGGTGATTATTATTTTGTGCTCTTTCCTTTTGGCCATCTCCTTCTCTTGTATTGCCTGTTTGAATTTTCCTGTAGGGATATTATGACCGAGGACACTATAGCTTAGTAATTTTGTATCGGGTTTATCTCGTTTTTGGAGACATCTAAAAGCATAGCTGAGATTGCAGTGTTTGTTATCTTGACTGCTTTAGAGTTGCAAGTAATCCTACCATTTCTTTTATCTATATTGGCGCTACCATTCAGAGAACCTAATGACCATGGGAAAGTAGATTGCAGTAAGATTTCTATTTCCAGAGACAAAAGTGCATGGCCGCTTTCATACGTACCCTGTACGTTCAATGATTGAACTTTCTGAAAAAAGGCCATGCTACAGATTACATAGTCTAAAATAGATAAGCTGTAGGTACCCAAGCTTGTAGGCAGCCGGGATGTCCCCTTCTACTCTTCCATTTAAATTTAGTCTGTTCATTGCGGTTACTTGAGACAATAGTAGTTTCCCTGATTTATCGGCTTTTATCTTTGTTGGGAATAGTGGTTTTGGGATAAAACAGACTTCCTCTTTTCCACATATTCCCCCATTGTCCAGTAAAGTATTCGAGATTTTCCCATTGAAGTGTCCGGCAATTAATACTGGTGGGTAGCCTTTAGTGGCCGTTGCTGTTTGTATCGTCTCGAATATTTTTACCAGTAGAGAGTCATAACAGGGTCCCAGAGGGATGTAGACATTGAAGATTGGCAAATCCTGAATGGTATTCAAGCTTTTGTTTCGATGTTTAATCTTGATGCATTGAGAATTTAAAAGACGCAAATCAATAACTTCTAGATCCCGATAGATTTCTTCCTTGAGGAGAATTGCGAGTCCTCCTTTTGCATTTCACCTTTTTTTGGACTCAGCTGCAATGTCGATGTAATAGTACAAAATAATCAAATGACTATTTCAATACTTTAACACAATATACACATCATGGGAATGTATCAAAGTATATTAAAGAGATGAGGATCCTTCCCATTCCTCATGTAAATAGGAAAAGATTTGCAACGAAAATTTAAGTTACACTGTTTTTCAGGATGTCGTGAATGCAGTACTATATCAAATAGAGATTCTTTTCAAAACATAATTGGTTTTCAATCGCTTTAAAAAAAATTAAAAAAACAAGGTTTTTCACATGTTCTGGCATCTTGGCCCAGACTGAAACAACCATGTAGCTATCAATAATTTCAAAATGGCTGTCGAAATGATGCGCGAGTTCTGCGATTTCATGGGAAATTTAGTTTCCTTAAGCAAGCTTCTCCATCATATCAGCTGTGTGCTGTCAACATTCCTGTGGGCTGCCAGCAAACTCTAGCCCCGGTGGGGGGGGCTAACTATTCCTTCCTGCTGAGCAGAGGTCATTAGATTATGAAGGGAGGAGAAAGTCAGAGAACAGGCTGCGATGAAGAAGGAGCCGCCTGGGTTACAATTGCATGCAGAAAGATTGTGAACTGCTGATATCATGGCATTGGGCATCAGCCCCACTGCTTGATCGATAATTGAGATTGTTTCACGATGAGCAGGAGTTAGGGTGATCAAACTATGAACGACTTGAGAGAGAACACTGCAGCAATCACAGAAAAACAATATAGGCAAGAAAAAAAAAGTCTGTTGGAACGTTGCCTATTGATGAGCATTGTGTGGTGTGTAGGCGCTGACTGCTAAACATAAACAATAGAATATACATTGAGCAGTGCAAGAGATAATGGGGAAGAAATGGTAAAAGCGAGCCAAACTCAGTTTTAGCCCAAAGAGGTCCACCAGGTTGCTTGACACTAAACAAGGTGTCTATGGTGGTGGAGCGACCTTGTCAACAGCAGGCCCGAGGAGGGGTCAGAGGTGAAGTTTTTTTATTTCAAAATAGAAAATAGTTTATGTGCCAATACTGGAAAAAACTGACTGATTGACAATTTGAATGGACTTAATGAATAAGTCCATTGACAAACACACTACTGCATATTTTACAAAGAGACAGATCCATCAACAAGAAAATAGAACTAATCCAAAATTTTAATGGTTTCGTATTTGGTGAATGCCAAGAATGAGGCTTTAGAAGTGAGATCCAAGAAATATAATGTCTGCATAGTTTGGCCTCCTGAGGTGATTGAAACAAGGTGTGTGGAATCATTAATTAAGAGTATGCTTCTGGAACGTTTTGGTAAGTGAAATTGCTTGCCTATTATAGTGGTAAAGCGGGCTCAGAGTTCTCTGGTGCCATGGCCTTTCCTGTGAGAATTGGCGAGACCCATGAAAGCAAGACATCTAAACTACAGAGACCATGGCAGTGTATTGTGGCTTGCACTTGAGAAGAGATATTTCCACTTGCGCCTCTGTATTGTTTTACCCTGACATCACTTAATTTGTGCAGCAGACCACAATCACCTTCTCATTGGTCGAGACAAATCGGCAGCAACTGAGTATTATATACAATATACTGGGTCCTTGGTCTTTGAAATGCTCTTACATTCAGGAATTGCCATTCCTCAACAAAAAGAGAGCTGCTAATGCTTCTTCCAAATCTCAGGCTAAAAATCATGTCATTTCAAGGCTCTGTAGCAATACTAAATATTAATCTAAACATCCATATTCAATAAAGACATAGATTAGTTATCCATCAGACCATCATACCATACCACACACATAATTGCACTATTGACCCTCACAGAGCTGTGCCAATATGTTGTTCTGTATGAATAGTAACAAAATCAGCCTCGGACAAATAACAGCTAAAGCAATTACACCTAATAAAAGCCCAGTTTATATAGTCTACTTCCTTCACAATGTAAACAAAACAGCCCTTTCTAACTTAGACAGATAACTTGTCTCTCAAGCAGTAGTAAAAGGTAGAATACATTCCGTACAGGATTTACAACAAGCATAGCCATCATAATTATAAACAAGAAAGATAGAAAGACAAAATATCAAATAAATCATTGGGAGATTTAAATTAGATGACCACCACGTTCATAAGAATGTTAACTAGTCATTCATGTGTAAAGTTCTCCCAGTCTAAATCTTTTTCAAACTGTATTCAATGGTAATAATCTTAACAATCTATTGTGCTTCTTGAATATTCAGCCTACTCCTATATCAATATTCTAGGACTCAATTATTTTTCAGAAAAATGCCATCCAATATCATTTTCAGATGTATTTATCTCCCTAAAGTGAGGGACATTAGGTGCAGTAGAATGTTTTTTCTAATACAAGACCTGCACTGAATGATACAGCTACAAGCTGGTCTTGTTGTCTGTTTAATATAAGGAATTTTTTATTGAAATTGCATTTGTCTAGCACTTACTGCCCCTGGTGTGGCATTGAAGTACTTTTCGCTGGCCAGCACACTGATTCAGAACCCAAGGTCAGTGGTTAGTCCAGTGTGAATATTTATTTTATTATTGAATAAGTCTTGTGCAATCAACCTATACCATGCATTCATTCCAGGTCCTTTGTGGTAGGTTACAGTTATAGGAGTTTGGTGAGATCATTAGTGGGGATGTATGTGAATTTGTGCAAATGGTTGAAGAGTTAGTAAATCAGCTTGAGGATATTAGGTATTTCTAGATTATTAAGCTGCAGGATTTGACTTTCAAAAAAGGAGAAGTTGTGAATTTTGATATGAGTTGTAGGCAATTGTCAGAAATATGGTCAAAGAGAATAAAGGAAACATGAATGTGACTTTGAGAAGGTTAAACTCGGAGAGAGGAAGTATGCAAACAATGGAAGGGAATGAGAGGACTATTTGAAAAAATAGAAGAGGTGACAATCAGATGTTTTCAGCAAAAATCAGTTTTCTGTGTGTCAGATTTAGGGTTATAGAGAATGCTTTTTGAGACAGCATGCAAGTTGAACATGCATGACTGGTCAAAGAAGCAGCATCATTTGCAAGCACAGCTGACAATATGATCGGTACTTTTGATAGGCACTAGAATCAGGTGGCCAATTATGTTATGTTATGTGTATTTGTGGAGCACACTAATCATCCAGGAGTGCATCCTGGCACTGAAAAGCAGGAGGGGTGTGGACCGAGCCAGGGTCGAGACTAACAGCCTGATTCATGATGTAAAATTGCGCCCGCAATCGCTGCGAAAATGCAATTGCGGGCGCAATTTCCTTAATCGGCATTCAACATCAAAATTGCGAACTCGCAAACACATAATAGCGAAATCGCTATTATATTCGCAGAATCCCGGTAGGAGAGCATTAGCGAATCGGAAAATGCGACAAACCACGGATTCTGCGAAATAAATAGCGAATTCGATATACAATCGCAATCGGCATTCATGAAAAATCGCTAATAGCGAAAAACCCAAAAATCGCAGTTTGGGCCGCGCAAATTAAGGACAACTCAAAGCAGGTGGTAACCATAAAAGTCATGCAAAAATTACATTTAAAAAACCGTTGGCCAATCACCAACAGGTTCAGGCCTGACCAATCACACATAAGGACAATCAGCAGCAGCATTAGGAGTTCCACAATGCCAGGAATGTACATGGTGGTGAGGCGTCGAAGGCTACAGCGATTAGCACGGAGGAGATGCAGGATCCAGGACAGGATTTTCCGCCAGCGGGTCACCTTGCTGGGCCAAACCAGAGAGCAGATATATGCAAAATACAGGCTGAATGGGGAAATGATAATGCAGCTAATACAGGACCTTGACCCCCTCATGCAGCACCCAACAAGCCGTACCAATGCGGTGCCTACACATGTGCAGGTATTGTGTAGCCTGCACCTCCTGGCCTCCGGGAGTTTCCAGGGGATAGTAGCGGCTGCTGGGGGGATATCCCAGCCCACCATGTCACGCTGCCTCCACACTTTTGTTGACGCCATGCTCACCCAGCTACACCGTCACATCAAATTTCCCACCAGCCAACAGGAATTGGACTTGACCAAGCTACAATTCTACAATGTAGCCCATTTTCCACATGTACTCGGATGCATAGACTGTACCCACATCGCCATCTGCCCACCAGCTGCCACGGAGTATATGTTCCGCAATAGAAAGTCCTACCACTCCCTCAACATACAGATGGTCTGCAATGCTAAGACATACATCACTGACATTGTCGCCCAGTACCCAGGGAGTAGCCATGACTCCTTCATATTCCGGCACAGCGGCCTCCACACACGACTGGTCAGGGGAGAGTTTGGGGAAGGACACCTACTTGGTAAGTACACTTTGTCGACAATGTCACATTGCTATGAAGTAACAGCGCAGCACAGGCAATCACCATCTGCTCCTCTCATTCAGGTGACAGTGGCTACGCCCTCCGTGAATACCTCCTGACCCCATACCTCAACCCTGCTACACCACAGCAACGGCGCTACAATATTGCACACATACGGACAAGGAATTGCATAGAAAGGACATTTGGCCTGCTCAAGAGCAGGTTCCGCATACTGCACAAGACAGGTGGGGCCATGTATTACAGTCCTGGAGTGTGCTGCCGCATTGTGGCTGTCTGCGCAATACTACATAACATTGCAACCAAGCGCCGGATACCTGTCGACATCTCTGGCAGTGAATCTGAAGGGAACAACCGGCCACCTGCACATGCGCGCCATGCACGCAGGGAGAACCCAGCTGAAGGCCACAGACGTCGCAACCACATCACAGTGAACAGTTTCTAGTGCACCCTCTTCCCTCACCCCACAAATCACTAATGCATGCAAAATGTAATAATGACACAACGCTAATGTGTGCTGCAAAATAAATATATTTGTTTAAATCACAAAAATGGTACCAGTTCAACTATCTTCTACTAACAGTATTACTGCATACTGCTGTGTCAAAGGGCAGGGCAGGCTTATAGTCAGCCTGTGCCTGTAATTGTCAAATGTACTCAAGTGCGCCTCCTGCGCGTTCCACCCAAGCGCCTCTGAGGCGCATCCTCTTCCGGGGCACCTGGATCTGGCGTGGGCCTGGTGCTGCGCCTGAGTGGCGGGACTTGTGAGGCAGAGTGGCTGCTGATGCTGGATGCCCCCTCACTGACATCATCACTCCCAACAGTGGCAGGTAGAGCAGGAGGGTGTAGTGCTGTAACCGCCGTGGTGAGGTGCTCCAGGACCCTGGTCATGTCCTCACAGCACTGGATAAGTTGGTGCTGCTGTGCTAGGGACCGCCGCGACAACAGTGAAGTTGCATTGGCTGCAACATAATTGGACCTGCTGTAGGCGGCCAGCCGGCTCATGAGCTGATGGTGGCGCCGGCGTGCTGCACTGCGCTGAGTAGTCATCGCTGCAGTGTTGGCCTCCATGGCTGCAGTCATGCGGACCATTCCCTCCCCCATACCTGCCATGGCTGCAGTCATGTTGTTCATGCGGTCCCCCACACCTGCCATGGCCGCCGTCATGCGGTCCATGCGGTCACCCACTCCGGCCGCATTGCGCCCAATCTTGTGGAGCTGGAGCTGAATGGCACCTTGCTGCCGTGCCTGGCGCTGATGGATGCACAACATGCGTCTTTCGACGCTCATACGCGCCAGCCCCTGTCCATTGCCCCTCCTGCTGATTGCTGCAGTGGTGTGCTGGCAAGACCTGCCACGCCTGCTCTGCTGGCCTGACACTGTGGCTGGCCGCTGTGTTGCCGCTGTCACGGGCCCAGCTGTTGTAGCACCAGCTGCTGGTGGTGTCACAGCAGGCGTTGCTGGTGCGGCAGGGACTGGAGGCACAATAGTTGCGGGCCTGGCTGTGGCTGTAGGTGGTGCGCCAGACGCAGGGGGCACAATAGTCGCGGGCCTGGCTGTGGCTGTAGGTGGTGCGCCAGACGCAGGGGGCACACTGCTGGTGGACCTGGCTGCTGGTGTTGTTGCAGCGGCAGGGGCTGGTGCCTGTGTTTGTGGTGGCACCTCCTCCTCCTGGGCCTCCTCATCAATTAGCAGCCTTTCGCTGTCGCTGCTTTCAGCGCCACCTGTGAGGGTAAGTGGACGATCATTAGTTGCATGTATCTGTCAGACGTGCAGTTGCTTCATGCATGCTGGGTGACATTCCCTGAATGGCAGTGGCTTTGCGTACTTTGGAACCTGTCTGGCTGCATTGTGGTACTACTACATTGTGGCCACACTACATCTCCCACAATGCTTCAGGGCATTCCCTGATGTGCTACAATGGCATGACTATGGGACATTATGGGAGCCTATTTGGTCATGGACATTCATAGGGGACAGGGTCGCAGTCGCATGCCACTTACCTTGGGTGTCTTGGGTGGGGCGGGATGAGTCCAGACGTGTGAAGCCAATGCACGCCTCCCTCTCAAGGGTGTCTTCCACCTGGTCCTCCAAGGCTGTGTTAGGAGGGACTGTAGGTCCGCCACCTCCAGTGCCCGATGCCTCTCCAAGGCGCTCCGCCACCTTCTCTTTGGCACGACCTCGGAGGTCGTACCATCTTTTTTTCAGTTCATCTAGTGACCTATCTGCCACACCCACGGAGTTGACGGTGGAGGCTATTCCCTGCCAGATCCTCCTTTTTTCTTGCTCCGGGACCCTCCTGGAGTCTTTGCCAAAGAGTTTGGCGTGGTTGGCCACCACCCCTTCAATCAAATGTTCGAGCTCCTGCTCTGAAAATTTGAGCTTCCTCTTCCACCCTGTGGTGTTGCTGGGGCCAGGAACAGGTTCCTCTGACATGGCAGCAATGTTGTTGCAGAGTACAAATCACCAGAATAGCAGCAGCTCTCCCACTTGCTCCCTCGAGGTCTGCCTCACTGTGGTGAATGGGGGTGGGAACTGGCTGCTTCCTGGTTGTGATGTCATCACTGTGCTCGAAATGCGACTTCCCGTTTTCACGATCTCGCGATTTTGCGATCTCGCAATTAGCGATATCGCAAATAGCTATATCGCTATTTGTGAGTTCGCAATCCAGACGCGGGTAGCCGGAAATAACGATTTTTCTGCGATTATCATTAATCGCAAACGGAATTTGCGCCCACGTGCGAATCGCTTTTTTTTATCGCTAATCTTCATGAATTCAGATTTGCGATTTCTCAATAGCGAATCGCAATTTATCGCTATTTGAGAATCGCAAATCCCGTTTTTCATGAATCAGGCTGTAAGTGAAGGGCCATGTTTTCAGTTTGTTTCAAAATTCAAAAATGGAGGCGGTGGCTGATGTGCAGAGGAATGTTGTTCCAGGCTTTGGGAGGGAGGTAAGAGAAGGCACAGCCACTGGATTTGGTCTGTGTATGCTGGGTTGTGTGCGAGTAGGAGTCTGGCTGAGCAGGGGTGTCGGGCAGAAATGTGGAAGCTTATGCAATTGTATGTATGTGTTTGTGAAGATTTTCAAGAATGGGTGTTTGTGAATGGGGAGTCAGTGACGGTTTTTTAAGTGTGAGGTGTTCAGCTTGCCCCCTGCTAGGTTACCACTGGACCACTGCTCCAACAAGATGAGCTCATAAGTTGCAATAATAAAGTAATGTCTGGATGCATTACTTGTAGGCCTGGGCAGAGCTTGCAGAGCTGCACTCCACTGAATTCCAGCGAGTTACATAACAACTCTGTGGAATTCTACGGACTTCCACCCACTGGTAGAGCGAATGTTAGTTGGACCCAGTCATGGTCTATTCACAACTAACAGCCCTTTAGAAGCTTTCCACTCCTATGGCTCATGCTTGACAATACAGATTCAGAAAGCTCGACCAGAGCAGAGTACTATATGTGGCAGTTCGCTAACTCGAGGCATTTCTAGCAGTTGCTGATGAAGTTGGCTAAGCTGTTTCACAAGAGGGCACATAACTGTGGGGTACCGCTTACCTTGCAATGCACCTGACTCGTGGCACGGCACGGCATTCCTCCCCCAGCAGTTGGACCTTCACTGTGGCAGGATGCTCCCACAAACTGCGGCTCTGGCTCGGGTTGTGCGAGGGAGGGAGCCCGGGGCCCCCGGTGGATCCGATCAGGTGGTGCACTGTATCATTGTCCCGGCTGCCAAGCTGCAGTAGTCTGGCTGATCAAGTCCAGCAGCGGTGGGCTTGGGAGTTTCTGCTGCAGAGCCAGGCCCTGGGGATGGAGCAGCATGCCACTCCTGGCTGCAGGTCAAAAAAGTCTGTTTCTGAAAACAGATCTCCGGATGCAGACCACACCAACTTGTCTATCTAGCTTGGGATTGAAGCGTAGTATTCTGGGAGTTGTGATGCTAGTGTTTAAATAGGCGGAAGGACAAATAGTAGAAGAAACTACATTTCGCAGGTATGTTATTTTTGCAAGTTTTCCCACACTTACAAAGTGATAGTGACAAATATGAGGGCTGCTAGCTGCTGCCCTGCTGTGTTAATATGCATGTAGGGTGTCCATCACATGATGTAATAACCCTGAGCGACCTTTATCTTGCCACTCGATGAGGCTATATATTTAATTTTTGGGGCATCTCCAGAGCAACTCAGCAAGTGCCAAATGGTGCGAGGGACACTTTCCAGTGTTGGTTCGTGCTCAGGGTACAAGAGGCTCTCCATTAGGAGTACTGGTGTTGGCATGATCCTTTAACAGAGATAATCCCTCGATGGTCTCATCCCTCCCAATCCCTCTGCCCCCAGGTACAGAATTATGCATCAGTGTTCCCAGATAAGCCCATTACACGCTCCATCCCCCAATTAGTTTGCAATTATGATTTTAACTCGCAGTCAGAGTAATCAACATGGAAAAAATATGGCTATGTTTTATTTTCAATAACAGCTTTACAGCTGGTGAGGCACAAGTCCCGCAGAGTCAGGAGCTGGTGAAATGTGTTTTAATTTAAAAGCCTGAACTGAGGCATGTCAGGTCTGTGCATGACGCAGCATGGCTGAGGGACTCCAGGAAGGGGTGTACAATCCGAGAATGTGATGATGTGCAGGTGTTGGAAGAGTGGGGAGGGAGGCTAGGTCAACTGATACTGTACGGAGCAGAGGACATGATGCATATAAAAACTGATGAGAGACGTAGAAGATAACACTCGGGTGAGCGGCGCTGGTGAAGTCTGCTCCACCGACAGTAGGCAGATTTTTTGGGTTGAAGTCCGCATTGCAAATGGAGCACAGAGTGGCAAAACTCCACGAACTCCGCCGGTGAAGCAGAGTTTACCGCACACCCCTAAATGACTAGAAAATATCAAGAGCTTTCAGCTGTGTTTGAAGAAGCAGTAAACTGAAGGTCATAGCAATGTGACAAAATAAATGTGTAAATTATGCAAAAATGCTGGAGTGAATGTATTATAATGTTCATTCTTAAGTTTGCTCACAGTATTATTTATAAGGGCAGAGTGGGATCCATTTTGAATATCACTGGTTTTGGGCTGAACACAATGGAGAGCAAGGACAACTTCCCCAAACAGTGAAAGTCTATTGCCTGCATTCCTGAGGGAACTTATCCATGCACTGCGGTGAGAATGAATGGTGACTGAATTTCCTTTAGAAATTAAATGAAGACTTTGTTAGCCATTGGCATCTGCTTAAGCTCCCTGAAGCACTCTGCCCTTTGTTAGATGGTAGGGGCATAAGTGGGACTCTAGATTTTATTTGTGCATAGTAATGAGGACCTTTAGGTGAAGCCGAGCCATTTGTCTGTCTTGGTCACAGCCAAATACAGAAACCTCACACCTCAGGAGGGGACACTAGGACCCTGTGGGTCATGAGGGAGGTGACCAGGTCACCGGACACCACATCCTGTTAGGGGACAGGAAGGACAGACACAGAAGGATGACTGAGCAAGGGGACGGACGTGCTGAGGCTGGCTGCTGCAAACACAATAAAGAATGTTGTGTACACTAACCTGAGTCCCTTGTCTGGTGTATCGGCGGTCCGGCCACAAAGATACGACATCTGGCGACGAAGGTACCTGAAGACTCCACGCGTGTCCTTCGTGGAAAAATCACCGAAGAAACCAGGAGCCCACCCTGGATGCTGCATCACCGAAAAGGAAGGAAGAGTGGCCCCTCGATCGAGCGCCGCGACGCGGGAGCCCACCCAGATTGGCAGCCGACTGAGAGCAAGATCGCCATCTGATCACCCATCTGGTCCGGTAAGCGCTGGGAAAAAGCGCGCAAAAAAGAAGAAATCGGCGTGAGCTCTCGCGAGAGTCTCGGCGGCCATTTTGGGGTCAGGCGGTCTGAACCAATAGGAGAGCAGGAAAGAGGAGCGGCCATTTTGAGGTCAGGCAGAAGAGGTTTGGGCTTGAAACGTCGCGGGATTCTTGGCGGCCATCTTAAGGTCAGGCGAATCGACCAATAGGAAGAGCAGAAAAACGGGCGGCCATTTTGGAAACAGGCGAAATTTAAGAAAGACATAAACAAGGAACAAAAGCACCGAAAAGAGTGGAAAAAGGGCAAATAAGAAGGAAACAAACAAGGACAACAGCAACAAAAGTGTCCCACAAAGGAAACTACAAAAGGAAACAAAGGGCAGCCAGTAGAAAGAAGAAAAAAAAAAAAAAAAAAATAAAAATAAAAAGGAAAGAAAAGGGACAAAGAAAGAAAGGAGACACAAGAGAAAAGAAAGTACATAAGAGAAACACCAGAAGAAAAGGGGCAAATAAAAGGACAAAAGAAAGAAAAGAAAGGAAATTAAGAAAAAGGCACAAACAAGCAAAGGCAAAAAGAGGCAAAATAAGAAAATAAGGGTTGAACAAGCAGCAATAGAACAAAGAATAGAAAACAAGGTGACAGCACAACGAACAGGTGCAAATAAAGATACAAGAGAACAAAGCACAGACAAAGAAGAAAATAAAGAAAGAACAAAGGGTGACAAGGACGAATAAGAGAATAGAACTAAAGGAATTGAGCACAAGCAAAGACAAAAAAAAAAAACAGTGAATAAGAGAAAAAGACAACAAGTAAAAAGAAAGAAAGGAAAATAAAGACACTTAAGAGAAAATAAAGACGACAAAGTGCAGAGCACGGAGAATAGAAGAGTGCCAGGAAGAGCACAGAAAACAGAAGAGTGCCAGAAAGAGCACGGAAACAACAAAAGAAATAGATAATAGGAGAAATAACAAAAAAAAAAGAGTGCCAGGAAGAGCACGGAGAATAGAAGAGTGCCGGAAGAGCACGGAGAATAGAAGAGTGCCAGGAAGAGCACAGAAAACAGAAGAGTGCCAGAAAGAGCACGGGAAATAACAAAAGAGTGCCAGGAAGAGCACACAAAAGTGCCAGGAGGAGCACAGAAAAGAAGAGATAGCACAGGAAACAGACAAAGAGTGCCAGGAAGAGCACAGCAAAACAGAAGACAAAGTGCCAGGAAGAGCACAAGAAACAACAAAAGAGTGCCTGGTAAGAGCACAGAGAATAGAAGAGATAGCACAGGAAACAGACAAAGAGTGCCAGGAAGAGCACAGCAAAACAGAAGACCGCCACCCTTCAAGTTATTTGAGCCACAAGTAGGAATTATAGAACCAACGTCACTAGAGAATATCATGTCGCTAGCAAGAGCAGAGGCAAGAGCGACAGTACACGCTAAGGAAATGGAGCGAGGAAAAGACAAACGAGTGGACCCAGATCGCGCAGGCAGCTGGAAAAAAGACAGGAATGAACAGGCCACGAGGAAACACCACGAAGGAACATGCCACAAGGGTGGACGTGACCTTTCACATCGAGGCCCACGCCTAACATTTGGCCAGACCTGCAAGAGATGGAACGGGAGAAATGACTATGCCAGCGCACGCCAAGGAGTGCAGGTCAGGAACGACAGAGGAAGACTATGGAGACCGCAAGTGTCAACAAGTAGACATGTTGAAAAAGGAACAAGGAGCTCATCACTAGAACCGGGCGAGGAAGAAGAAGAAAGAGAAAGGACTAAAGGACTGTATCTTATGACGAACGTCACCATAGAGTCAACAGATGAAGATGAAAAAGGAACAAGAAGGCGCCTGGTGGGCACAAGCAAAATGAAAAAGACAGAGTACGTGACTATAGGAGGAGGATCAGACAAAAGAAAGTTTGTTTCAGACAGCGGTGCAACATGTAACATCATGTGTGTATCGGAACACGAAAAGATGAAGAAAAAGCAGACCTCGAGACTGTCCCGAGTTGAGGTTTTCACTTGGGGGTCACGGAAAGAAGTGACAAACATGGGGAAATTTACAGAAGAGCCAACACACAAAGACCAAAGGATCAAAGAGGACATTCATCTGCTGAAGGGCGACATCCCGGTGCCATGTTTGCTGAGCATCATCACAACTCTGACAATGGGTCTCATGGCCATGACTTACAACATGCCAGAGAAAAGAAGCATCCTAGAAGAATACCACAAGCAGCGCACTGAACTGACTGTAAATGCCAGCCCAGTGGGACTGGGACCAATATTGGCACAACACAAACAAGGAAAAGATTCCCCGAGAAACATGGTGGCATATGGGAGCAATATTCTATCAAACGCAGAAGAAGGATACTGCCAGCCGGAAAAAGAGAGCCTGGCGGCAGTGTGGGCGTGTGAACGCGACCACATGGTCATCCACAGAAAGTTGTTCAAAATCATAACAGATCACCAAGCACTGGTAACAACATGCGGACACCAAAAAAGAATGAGACTACCCAGGATAGAGAAGTGGGAGACAATACTGATGGATCATAACTTCACAAGGATACACAAGACGGGGAAGGAACACAATGAAGCAGGCGATATATCAAAGCAAACGCCACCACAAGTGTCCCAAGCGACAACCATGGCGGAGGAACATCTAAACTTTGCACTGAAGCGTAACACACCGGCAACGATAACAATGAAAGAACTAGAACAAGAGACAAAACAAGACATCACCATACAGCCCACAATGAAGGTGACCAAACAGCAAAGGTGGAGTCACCACAACAACAACAGCAGCTGGAGAAAAAAAGTATTGAAGGAAGAGCTGTTGGCGTTCAAAAAGATTAGCGAAGAACTATTAGGAAGTGAGAACGGAATAGTGACGAAATGCACCAGGATAGTAACACCACGGACGATGAGGAGAAGGACAGCAAGATTGACGCATGAGTCACATAGAGGGACTGTGGCAACAAAAAAAATGGTGCGAGAAAAAGTATGGTTCCCGAGATTTGTAATAGATGAACTATCCAGATTCCTCATAGGGAGACAAGTGGAATCAACATCAGCCAACGCAACTTTGCCAGCTCTGGATGACATATTGGCAGCATGGGTGTCACCGCAGACAGAACAAACAGAGCTGGTTCTGGGGCAATCAAGTAGAACGAGGTTGCCCCAAGTGAAAGAAGTGGAACGGGTGGAACAAAAAGACATAGCTGAAAGAGACAAAGAAGCGAAAACAAGAATGAAGGCGTATGTTGATCGGAAGGGACATGCAACAGATGGAAAAGCGGAAGAAGGAGACACTGCGCTAGTTCGACAAAGACAACCACGGAAGTCAGACAGCACTTTCGCAAAAGACCCACTGACGATAACAGAAGTGGAAGGACAAATGATAACGGCGTTAGCAGGACAATACCACATCACCAGGAATGAGTCGTACACTAGAGAATTAAAGACAAAAGAAGAAGAGCAGCAGAAAGATGGGCTGGGAAAAGACGCCCAAAGGAAAGTAGCACAAGAGGACCTAATAGAACAAAGACCAAAAAGAGAAGGCAAGAAGCACAGGAGACTGACTGAGGAGATGCAAAGAAACGGAGACCTGTGGACACACTTTTCCGTATATCAATGTCTATCTATCTCTCTCTCTCTCTCTCTCTCTCTCTCTCTCTCTCTCCCTCTCTCTCTCTCTCTCTCTCTCTCTCTCTATACCTCTCCAGTATCATCAGCAAACATTGTCAACATAAAAAGGGGTGACAATGTCCAGTGAAATGTACCAAAGATTCGTTTGTATGTACCAAAGATTTGTTTGCGACAAAGGGGGAGGTGTAGTGACCTGACAGATGGGCGACTGGACAGGAGGGGACACTAGGACCCTGTGGGTCATGAGGGAGGTGACCAGGTCACCGGACACCACATCCTGTTAGGGGACAGGAAGGACAGACACAGAAGGATGACTGAGCAAGGGGACGGACGTGCTGAGGCTGGCTGCTGCAAACACAATAAAGAATGTTGTGTACACTAACCTGAGTCCCTTGTCTGGTGTATCGGCGGTCCGGCCACAAAGATACGACACCATTGGCATCTGCTTAAGCTCCCTGAAGCACTCTGCCCTTTGTTAGATGGTAGGGGCATAAGTGGGACTCTAGATTTTATTTGTGCATAGTAATGATGACCTTTAGGTGAAGCCGAGCCATTTGTCTGTCTTGGTCACAGCCAAATACAGAAACCTCACACCTCTTTGTGCATGCTCTAGGAAGTAGACGACCCTGTTGTGGGGGAATCATTAAGATTTTTACAGTGAGTCTTTAGAATGCATTTGCGTGACATGTTGTTTGGTGTGCTTAAAGTAGAACCGAAATGCAATGCATTAAGATTTATTAAGTGAATATTTTAAATGTATTTACGTGGGATGCCATTTCAAATGTTCCTAAATGATGCATTAGGACATTTTATGCGAATCTTTGAAATCCATTTGCACGAAATGTTGTTTTAATTTGCTGTGTTTAGAGCGAAACAAAGATATGGAATGCATTGCATTTTATTCTGCAAATATTTAAAATGCATTTACACAATATGTTTTCTCTGCTCCTGTGCATAAAGTAGCAATTTGTACCACAGGCTCGTTCAAAACTTTCTACTTTGCTAAAGTGAAAGTAGCAAATAAAGGGCTATGCTTTGATTATTTTTTTTTTTTTTATATTTTTTTATTCATCAACATCAAGATTACAATTTCATTTTCATTATGTATTTCACCAAAATAAGAAAATCAGATAACATTCATTATAAAAAAATTAATTCCTCAACAAGTTCATAAATTCAGACTTTCATTTAGTAAATTCTATCCATACTAGTTCTTGCAAACTCAACGTAAAACAAATTATTAATTATCTTACTGTATGCTTACAACTCCCCCAGCTTTTGCTTCCATGCTATTATTGGAGCCCATATTCGTCTCGCAACTTCTCTTCTTACCCTTCCCTTTTTTTCATATAGAGCCTGTTCCAAGGTGAAGATCGCCAACAGCCTAGAAACCCATTGATGTAATGTCGGTGGTCTAGGATCTTTCCATAGCGATGCTATACATAATCTACTTAATACCATGGCTATATACAAAAACTCATAGTGAGGTACTACCAAGCCGTCCTTAGCTACTCCTAAAATCATTACTTCATCCGACAGTGCTATACTCATTCCCAACGAGTTATTAAAAAATTGTTCCAATTCTTGTTTATAGCTATCTAAAACAGGATATGAAGCAAACATATGAATCGTATCAGCTTGGGTAGATTGACATCTTGAACAGGTTATACCGCTTATTCCACCCCACTGTGCCACCCTGTGGGGGGTATGATACAGTTCAAACAATGTTTTATATTGCTGGGTTTGCAAATTTGTTGTTCTCAGCACCGTATTTGACATTTTTAACGATTTCTCAGCCTCATTCCCTGTCAGCCCCAGTTTAGTTCCCCATTTCTCAAACATTTTTTCAGAGTCATCCTCCTTGTATTTACATATTTCGCCATACAGCTGCGATATGGAACACCCTGTTTCATTTCTTAAATCTTCCATCAGGTCTACCTTTTGCATATCAGCATCCCCGCCCCTCTTTCTTGATAGGGCTGACCTAATTTGTAAATATTTATAAAAATCTCTATGCCTTAACTTATAAAGCCGTTGCGCGTTTTCATATGTGATGATTACCCCTGCCGGCCCTACAAGGTCTCCTATAGTTTTTACCCCTTGCCTGTCTCAATCTTTCATTATGGAATCATGGAATATTCCTGGGAGCGATGGGTTCCCATATAGCGGTGTATAATAGTTCATTCTACCCAATTTTAACTTCTTCTTAATGGTAGACCATATAGTTATTGCAGCCCCCAGGGTCTTAAAGCGTACCTTCTTGTAATAGCTTTTCTCATCATATTTGAGCAACCATCTATCCGAATCCTTAACCAAAAGCTCGTATACATCCGGAATCATATCCCTCCCTCTCCATTTATCCGTTATATCTCCCCCCAGCATCCCTCTTATATATTGTAAAACTGTTGCCCAATAATAGGCTTTGAAATCGGGAAGCATCAACCCACCACGTTCTCGGGGCAGCGACAGAAATTTTTGGCTGCGACGTGTTCTTCCTCCTGCCCATATAAACCTGTTTGTTACCCCTTCTAGCTCCCTGAACCATTTATTATCAAATAACAGGGGAATGGACCTGAAAAGATAAAGCACTTTAGGCAAAAAAGACATTTTTATCAGGTTGCATCGGCCGATTGTAGTCAAATGTAGATTGTTTAATTGATTAAAATCCGTTTTAGCCTTACGTATTATAGGTTCTAAATTTTTCCCCACTACTGTCGAAATATCAGAGGTGATTGAAACCCCTAAATATACCGCTGTCTCGGTGACTCTTTGATCTGCCAGCGTTATTTTTTGATTTATTACAACTTGTGTTTTATCTACATTTATTAGTTTATATCCTGATAATTTTCCGTATATAGCTGCCTCTGCTTCTATTGCCCGTAATGCCATTTCTGGATCACAGGATGTGACCGCCAGATCGTCCGCATACCCCAGAATTTTTGTTTCATGTCCGTTCAAAACAATTGGCCGTATGTCTATATTCTGTTCTATTCTCCTTATAAATGCATCTATATATAGGGCGAAGAGAAGTGGAGAACAAGGACATCCTTGTCTGGTTCCCCGCCCAATCATTATCGCCATAATTCTAAGTTTTATTCTTGGATTGACATATAATGCCCTGACAGCCTTTATAAAGCCGCTCCCAAGGTTTACCTTCTCTAATACGGCCCAGAGGAATCCCCACGAGACCCTATCAAATGCTTTTTCTGCATCTAATAATATTAATGACATAGGGTCTCGTGAGGCTGCCGTTCCATCAAACAGGGTTACAACTCTCCTGATATGTTCTGTAGTGCCTCTCCCAGGGATGAACCCAGGCTGTGTGGGGGATACTATCTTGCCTATTACCTTCCCTAATCTATTTTCCATGATTTTCGAATAGATTTTCGCATCGCTATTCATTAAACTTATTGGTCTATATGACCCAGGATTAGTTGGTGGTTTATTTTTTTTAATAAACACTATCATAGTTGCTTCGCTCCATGACTCTGGGGGAGGGATGCCTTTTTGAATATTAATAATTAAATTATAAAAATCCCCTTCTATTTCAGGAAAAAAGATTTTATAAAATTCTAATGGTATAGAATCGGGACCAACAGCTTTCCCTGCTGGAAGATCCAAAATTGCTTTATGCATTTCCCCTCGACTAACCATCATTTCCAAAGCCCCTTTGTCAGCAGCCTCCAGTTGTTCTAAATTAGCTCCTTCCAGAAATTCCTCTATCTCATACTTCTCGCCCCCTTGATCAGGATTATGAAGTATTTGATAACATTCTTGAAACCTGGCACATATATCCCTTGGTGCTGTCACCATACTGCCATCTTGAAGCATTACCTCTGCGATATCACCCTTTGTAGCCACCTGACTTGTTCGCGAGGCTAATATGCGGCCGATCTGTTCTCTGTATTCATACTGTTCTTTCCTCCAAACCAGGTATTTCCCTGCTGCTTTAGATGCAAATATCTCCCCCACAGCTGCTTTAGCCACTGCTAATCTCTGTGATATTACAATAGTGTCTTGTTTAGACCTTATAGCTACAACTAGTTCTTCCTCAATATTTGCCACCGTTCTTATTCTCCCTGCCATCTCCTCCCTTTCTGCCTTATTTCGTCTAACTGAATAACTGAGTGTCTCCCCCCTTATGCCTGCTTTCATTGTATCCCAAACTATAGCTGGGGAAGCTGTTCCTCTATTAACCTCAAAAAATTCTTTCAGCCATCCTCTCATAGATTCAATATACTTGGCATCTTGTAATAGTGCCCTCTCGAATGCCCAATTTGAGCTTTGATTATTTTGTGGTGCAATTACGATGTCCAAAATCAGTGGATTATGATCCGACATAACTCGGGGAAGCTTACTCACTTTGCCCATAGTTGCTATTGTAGGGGATCCCAAAAAATAATCCAGTCTTGCTAATATTTTGTGGGGTGCGGAAAAATACGAACTACCCCCCCGACCTTATGCTGTTGTTCCCAGATATCTATTAAGCCATTATCTTCCATTAGCCTTATCAAAGCCGTATGACTTCTCTTTTTCCTCCCCCCAAAATTTTTCGGATCTTGCTTCCATAAACCATTCAGACCGTTAATGTTAAGATCTCCACATACCACCAGGGGTTGGGGCCAATTAGCCAATTGTGTATTCATCAAATTAAGCATTTCAGGATCATCAACTGTCGGGGCGTACACTGTACATAGAGTAAAATTAAATCCCTTCACCTGACATTCCATCAACACCCAACGCCCATATGAATCAGCTTTTTGCCTTTTAACGTTCACCATACCTTGCCGTGCTAATACCGCCACCCCTCTTGTTCTCGTCCCTTGTGTTGTGTAAGCAAGCAGTTGAAAACCTAACTGCCCCAATAATCCCTTCTGGGACACCTCTATATGGGTCTCCTGTAGACAAAGCATATCAACATGGATTGTTTTTAAATATTCCCTCGGCTCCCTTCGCTTCCTTCCATCATTCAGTCCACATATATTCAATGTGCCTATCCGCATTGATATTCTTGTTTTATCCTCAGTTCAGCATACAGTTTTTCTACAGCTCTCTCATCTTTTAAAAAATGATCCTCCCCTTGTTCTATCTTGTCTTGATGTGATGTTTTTTTTGTTTCCCCCCCCCTTTCCCCTTCCCCCTCCCCCCCACCTGTTAGAGCAAGCAGGCCGCTGGCCTCTGTGATGGAGTCTGGCTATCGACTCCCCTTTGCCGACCTTTATAATTAAATGAAATCACCTGGATTAGTTACTTCACTTTGATTTCTCCTTCAGAACCCCTTTAACCAGATCCCCCGTGAAAATAACATTGGTCTTGGCATTTCATTCCATTTATCCATATTGCCCGTATTTTATCCCCAAACAAAATTTGCACTTCTTGTCCTCTCTCAATCAGATACTATCTCTTGTATACGTTTAACAAGGCTAAGCCCCTCTTAGACCACCTTATCTCTTGCTAAGCAAACGTGTTAATTAATGAAAACGTCACCGCTGAGATCTTCAAAGTTTGTCTCTGGCTTCACTGCTAGTTTCACCACTGGTTCTAATCATATCCATATATTCTTTTGCTTGGATTTCAGAAAAAAAGACCTTAGTGGAATTCTTGTGGATTATCTTTAGTTTTGCCGGGTTCATTAAATAGGCCTGCAGGCCCATCTTATGGCATGGATCCAGTAATTCTCTCAGTCTCCACCTTCTTTCTACTGTACTGTGACAGTAATCTGGGGTTGAGAAGAAGGATTGATTCTCAAATGTACGTTTAGCGTTGGGGCGAGCTTTTGCATACACCTCTTCCCTCAGCAAAAAGTTGCCGAAATATACTAATATGGCTCTTGGTCTTGGTGCCCCCTCAGTAGTGGAGGGCCCTTCCTTTTTTAAAGTTAGTGGGAACCTGTGCACTCTTTGCAGTTCCCTGTCCCAATCCCAATGGCTCAGTTCCGGGAAGGCTCCTTTGAACATTCTCAGGGCATACGCCCTAATATCCCCGCCTTCGGCCCCTTCTTCTATACCCAGGATTCTAAGATTGTTTCGTCTTTGACGATTCTCTAGATCCTCCAGCTTCCACTGGGCATCCACCATCTGTTTTTCATATCCCATCAATCTAGTCGAGTCTTTGGCTTGTTGATCCTCCATCATCCCCGTTCGGTCTTCCAGATGTGTCATCCTCGTATTTGTGGCTGTGCATATCTTTGCTACCTTCTTTATAGCTCCTTGCAGGTGTTTAGGTGCTAAGCGTTTTTTTTTCCCTCGGCTTTTGTAGCATCCTGCAATTGTTTGATTGAGTTTAGTATTAGCTGTAGAGTGGGTTCCGCTGCCTGTGCCTGTCCATGTGCCCCCCCAGCTTTAGAATCCTCTTTCTCAATCTCAATTTCATTGTAAATCTGCTGTGTATCTGAGTAGTCCCAATTTAAAGCTGCTTCTGTTTCAGTGCTTGCCACACTTATCCGTTTACGGCTGCTGCCTGATTTCTCTTGTGACTGTGTACTTCTTTGACGCCGAGACAGCCTTTATTTCCTTGGCTCTTGACTTGGCTCTTGACTTTTCCCTTTTGGTGAGGATCCGCTTCCCCCGTCCAAACTTACAAGCTTGAGTCGGTATTAATCCTGCCATTTTCCTCCAAGCCTGAGCATGTCTCCTCAGATGCGTCTGACCCATCTGTTACTGAGAAAAATTTATCCACTGGATCTATGTTATCCTCTAGCCCGCTCTGGCCACTATTTGCAGTTATTTTCTGTATCAATATTTCAGTTTGTTGTGCTAGAGTAGTTATTGTCTCTGGAGTCTCTATGATTGTGTGCCTGCTTATTGCCGTTGTTATCTCTTCATTAGGTCGTGTATTTTCCTCTGTACTGTCTATAATATCATTAAGATCCATAATGTTACTCCATTGTGTCTCTGCTAGAGGGGTGCCAGGTAGCTCAGAGGTATTGGTATTGGTAGTGCTCTCTTTTGAATTTGAATTTGAAGGGGATTTATAGAGCGCATGGCTGCCCGAGAGCGTCCCAGCGCTAACTGAAATCCACTACGGTCTCCAGAGGTAGGGTCAGGCGGGGTGAAGAAGAGGTTAGGGGAACAGCCATGTCTTCAAGGATTTACGAAATGACAGGAGATTAGGTTGGGCCCGAAGGTCCGGTGGGAGAGTATTCCACATCTTGGACGCCTGAAATGAGAACTGCCGACCTCCAAAGCGTGTTCTCTTGATCCTGGGTATTTGGGTCAGATGGGCGTTGGTTGAGCTTAGGATTCTGTTTGTCGTATAGGGAGTCACGAGATCTTTCAGGACCAGAGGGGCTTTTCCATGCAGGATTTTGTGAGTTAGGCACATGGCCTTGAATTGCACCCTTTGCTCCACCGGAAGCCAATGGAGTTCTTTGAGTGCGGGTTTAGCAGAGCAGCGTTTTTCTGTGCCTGTGAGGATTCAGGCGGCCGCATTTTGCGCCACCTGTAGCCTAGAGATGACTTTTTTGGGGGAACCGAGATATAAGGCGTTGCCGTAGTCAAGTCTAGACAGTATGAGACCCTGTATGAGTAGTTTTCTTGACTGGAATGGGAGCAAAGGGAAGATCTTACGGATGGAACGAAGTAGGCCAAAGCATGTGCCTGCGGTTTTCCTGGCCTGCGTGTTGAGGGTTAGTTTGTCATCCAGCCAAATCCCCAGGCTTTTAATATCAGTTTTGGGGATTGGTGGTGGGCCCATGCTGGGAGGCCATAGAGACTCCGGGCGGAAGTGGGACTGGTTGCCCAGTACCATTAGCTCGGTTTTGTCCCCGTTGAGCTTTAAGTGGGAGTCGTTCATCCAGCTGACTATATCCTCCAGGCAGGAGTACAGATCGATGGTGGGGGGTTCTGACTGGCTGGGGGAGATGACCAGCTGGGTGTCGTCCGCGTAGGTCAGGAGTTTAATGCCATGGGGGACGACAATTTGTTCAAGAGGTGCCATGTATACGTTGAAGAGTCTAGGGCTCAATGAAGAGCCCTGGGGCACTCCGCAACATATCGGGGTTTCCCTGGAAATGCAGTCTCCCTCCGCCACCTGAAAGGAGCGGTTGTGGAGGAAGGATTTTAGCCAGTCGAGGGCCGTCCCAGTGATGCCAAGGTTTTCCAGGCGTTGGGCCAGAATGCTATGGTTGACGGTGTCGAATGCTGCGCTGAGGTCCAGGAGGATCACTGCCACTGATCCTCCTGCATCGATGATTTTCCTAGCTTCTTCAACTACCGCTACCATCGCTGTTTCTGTCCCCTGTTCCGGGCGGAAACCGGCTTGGGAGGTTTTTAGCAGCTCGTTGGACTCCAGGTAATGAGAAAGCTGGGAGTTGATGTATTTTTCCGCCAGTTTGCTAATGCCGGGGAGGAGTGATATCGGCCTGAAGTTAGCCAGGTTGTCCGGGTCAAGGTTAGGTTTTTTTATAAGTGCCTTCACCACCGCCTTTTTCCAACTTATGGGAACAGTTCCGAATTCGAAGGAAGCGTTTGGCTGTGTTAGCTATGTTCGAAGGGGTGAAGTATCCCGTTATACCCTTTGATTGACCTGATGGTTGTGTAGCATTTGTTGCAGCTTGCTTCCTAGTTCTCGCTTTGCTACTGGTAGCTGCCCCTTCCTCATTCATAGCTTGTAAGTCCTTGTCTCCCCCTTTATTTTTCGCAGCTTGCCCTGAAGCTTGTTTCTCAGCCCCTTCAGGTACTTTTGCTTTCCCTCCTCGAGCAGTTTTTGGAGCCATTATGACCCCTTTGAAAGCTGCAACCACCTCTGATACCTCTGCCTCTGTTGCCAGGATTAAGTGATACTGTTTCTGCCGGTCTTTCTGCCGTTTTAAGCCTGGCAGGCTCCAATTCAGGCTCAGATTCTGGCACCAACTTTGTATGTAGCTTCCTGCTGCACTCACTAAGCCCCCAGCTCTGCCTGTTCGAGTGGTGAATACTGTCACGTTTCTCTCACCCCCTCTGGCCTCAAGCACCGCTTCTATCTTACCAGATACACCAGCTTTGCAATCTTTTGAGGCGATGACACAAAAATCCGAGCAGCAGTGTATCCGTGTGTGCCTTGTTTTCCTCTGCAGCTACCGGTTACACCACGCCAGCTGTCTTCGTCTCGGCTGCTTGCTTTGGCGACTCTGTCGTGTTTCAGCAGATGCTCGACTCCTCTGAGCTCCGCTATCCCTCCTACGTTGCAGGCAGCTGCCTTTCCCGAAATCTTCTCGCACTCCGCCGGCTCCGCAGACTCCGCCGATTCTGCCTCCTCCGCTATGCCGCTGGGAACGCCATGAAAATTGCACCACAGCTACTCCGCCGATTCCGCCTCCTCCTCCGCTATGCCGCCGGGAGCTCCGTGAAGGTTGCGCCTCAGCTACTGCCGTCACCGCTGTTGCCAAAGCTGTCACTACAGCAGTGATCGACTCCAGCGCGTTGCCACTCTCCATTCAGGTATTGCTGGAAAAGCGTCTTTGCTTTGCTTCGCTAGAAATCAGCGTGTATCTTCTGCCTTCTGTTATCTAATCCATTTTCCTCAAAATGAGCAGGTCGGCATCGGAGCGTTCTCCTCCAGCCGACTAGCCAGACGCCATCTTGCTCTCCCAAGCCTAGGCTGGGACATGTCAGGGCTATGCTTTGAAACAGATTTAGCTAACATTCACTGTACATGTGGGCAAATGTGTAATATTAATTGTGTATATTGGTGCGTATTAGGTGGAGAAGGTTTGTGAAGATCCCCAGTGAAGAGGGGTTAAAGGTTCTCTTCATCTGTGGAGTTGGGTAGGAGGTCATTCGGGTTCGAGGGGTGCGAACATACTGCAGCGAGCACACACTCAGCACAGTGTTTTCTTGATAGAGGTAAACTGCCACCCACTGGCTCCCTCATAATGGCAGTGCCTCGCAATTTTCCGATATCCTTTGAATTCTGAAAGAGATGAGTGTGGACAAAGTCAACTCTCAAAGTCCTATTTCTTTTGCAAGCAATCATCGATTGCTTTAACAGTTGAATATTTCTGACATCAGGAATCAGCCAAATACATCTAATGAAATGAGCAATCGCTTTGCAGGCTTGATTCTGTGTGGAATCACAAACAATTCTTTAATCTTGAACAACAGCCTTTGATTTTTGGGGCAACACTTCTCAGTCCTGATACTTTGCCCGTTTTCTTTCCATCCTGATTATTTTATAGGAATACCCTTTCTACAACAGTTTCTTTAGTAATGTCAATGCTTTTCACTCATAATCTTGCAGCTAGTTACTGTTACGCTGAAGCCGTAAAAAGCTGCCGAATTGGTAGGACTCTCTTTAACATTTCAGGATAGGCACTGCTAAAATGCGACAAAGCATTGCTTTCAGATGATTAAATATACACTTCTGCAGATACTTTACCATCCAGATATTTAATCCAAACATTGAGGAATGAAATTGGCTCCTTCTCCTGATGGCAAGGATATCTAAACTTCAGGTTACGTGACTTGGGCCAGTTACCATAATTCTCTAATTCTTCAGTGGTTCCTTGGTAAATAAGGAAGAATAAGAATAAGGAGCCCCTAACTTGGCTGCCCGCAACATTGATAACATGTTGTGGCAACCATTACATGACTTAAGGTCATGGTCAATAAAAACCTAATTCTAAGGGTCACAAAATGGAGCATGTATAAAGGAAGAAAAGCTATTTAAGTCACAATATAAATCATTTTCTAGTGCTGCCTTGCTAAATTTAGAAATTGTGGTTAGCCCTGAGGTGATTTTACTCTGCTTTGCTGGCATATGATGAGCGCGCTACTCACCAGTGAGGGTCTCAAGGTGCTGAAGGGAGGGTGGGGGGGTGCCGCTACTGCTCGAATAACCAGGTCTTGAGGTGTTTCCTGAAGGTGAGATGGTCCTCGGTCAATCGTATGTGTGCGGGGAGGGAGTTCCATGTCTTCGCTGCCAGGTAGGAGAACGAACTTCCTCTGGTGGTGGTTCTGCGACTCCGTGGGACGGTGGTGAGGGTGAGGCTGGTGGAGCAGAGCTGGCGGGTGGGGATGTAGAACGAGAGGCGGTTGTTGAGGTATTCGGGGCCCATGTTGTGGAGCGCTTTGTGTGCGCGGGTGAGCAGCCTGAAAGTGATCCTTTTGCTGACAGGGAGCCAGTGCAGGTTTCTCAGGTGGGCGGATAAGTGGCTGTGGCGAGGGATGTCGAAGATGAGTCGTGCGGAGGCGTTCTGTATGCGCTGAAGGCATTTCTGCAGTTTGGCTGTGGTTCCAGCATATAGGGCGTTCACGTAGTCCAGTCGGCTGGTGACGAGGGCCTGGGTGACCGTCTTTCTGGTTTTGGTGGGGATCCACCGGAAGATCTTTCGGAGCATGTGCAGGGTGTTAAAACACTAGGACGAGACTGCGTTGACTTGCTTGGTCATTGTGAGGGAGGAGTCCAGGATGAAGCCCAGGTTGCGTGCATGGTCCGTGGGTGTCGGTGAGGTGCCCAGCATCGTGGGCCACCAGGAGTCATCCCAGGCGGATGGGGATTGTCCGAGGATGAGGACCTCTGTTTTGTCCGAGTTGAGCTTCAGACGTCTGTGCTTCATCCATTCTGTGACATCTTTCATTCCATCCTGGAAGTTGGCTTTGGCGGTGAGAGGGTCTTTGGTGAGGGAGAGTATCAGTTGGGTGTCGTCGGCGTAGGAGATGATGTTGATGTTGTGTTTGCGTGCGATGGTGCGAGGGGGCTCATGTAGATATTGAAGAGGGTTGGGCTTAGTGAGGAGCCCTGGGATAGCCATCTGACAATAAAGTCTGATATCATAAGTAAAACATGTACTTTCAAAAGCAGCAGCTACCTGCCAGTTGATTCCATATTGCGCTAATTGCAGTTTTCCACAGTATTCTAACGAATTACAGTGCTAACTATATTTATTCATGGAAAATGTGTGGCACCCGTGAATCCATCTTAGTGGAACTAAAGCTGCAAAACCTAAAACATCACCTTTAAAAAGAACAAAATGAGGGGGTATGTTTTGTTTTAGAAATACTGTTAGTGAGCAAGGAAAGCTAAAATGAGGACATAATTTCTATGAGTTCGCAAATACCTTTCTGAGTCATTCATGTCAGTGAGATATTCCGACAAGCAGACTGAAACATGTTTTTTCAGCATCAGCAGTCTGTTAATTAACTCCCAAGTATTCTACTGCAGCTTCCCACTGATTTTTAACCCCTTCCGTGCTCCCTCCCCAGTGCTGCGAACGGCCAACGACTGTTGCAGCCCCGCTCTCTCAATAGAATGCCCGCACTGCGGCAGAATTGCCGCCGCGGTTAAGGCGTTAATTATCAACTACAGTGCTAACATTGTATATTGTATAATTATGACAAAATAGAGTCCTATCTAAATCTATCTGGATGTCATCAAACTTGTAAAACCTAAAGCATTTCTCTGAGAAATTAGCAAATGAGGGGGTTCTTCTTGTCGCAGAAATTGTGGTTAGTACTCTAAAAAGCTGAAATGAGGACACATTTTCTACAAGTTCTCAAATTCTTTCTCATTCATTTCACTGAAACATTCTGACAAAGAGATTGAAACAAATACTTTCAACACCAGGAGTAGGCTGTCCATTAACTCCCTAGTGGTGGCTATTACAGGATTTGGGGCCTTAGTCCCCTGTCCTGAAAATGTTTTTTAAAACATATTTAAGGGGGCAGGGTAGGGATATGCCCCCTCTAGTCCTTACGGGTGGGTCCGAGAGGATCCACCCAGGGGCCAAAATTCGAAACAAATTAGGGTTTTTGCTGCAATCACTTAGGATTACAGCAAAAAAAGAAAATGGCAGCCGCCATGTTTTTTAAAGTCAAATGACCAACGGGGTGGGCCAGGGCATGTGGCTCAATAAATATATAGATTGGGAGGGAGGGTGTATGTGGGACCTGATTACAGCCCAAGGACTCCATTGCACCCAATATCATTATAAAAGGGTAGGGGGACACATAGCATCCCCTCCCTGAGCAGATTAGGCCCCGGTGACCTCATCCTCCAGGTCTGTAATAATATTCAAAAGGGAGGAGGGCACACAATACATTCCCAAGCTGCATATGGCTTGGGGAACCCCATTTCCCCAGGGCCCAGCATAATTATTAAATGAAGGGGGCACACATTTCCTTCCTTTACCTCTTAAAGGGCTGGTGACCCAAACCCCCTAGACTAGCTCACTTCTTGAGTTCTGGGAAGTCAACACTTTCCCTGCCCTCGAGAGCGCAGTCCCGGAAAACCTATCTGCTCCCACCTAGCGGCAAAAATTCTCACACCAGATGGGAGCAGACATTTGTTTCCCTGCCCATGCTGTTTCAGGCAGTGGAACTCAGATTGGTCCTGCCCGGATAGAGCAGAGAAAAATGCTAACTCCCATTATACAGGAGCCATGTCAACTTCCAATGCACCCAGAATGGGTGCATGTGGGGTGCTGGCAAGGCAGGGGGGAGGCCCTGTGGTGCCCTGAAGACCCCCAACATTGTGTGTTGTGAGTGCCCTGGGTGATGGGGTGCCTGGTACCTTAAAGGCACTGAGGGTGCATGCCCCCTTCCCATAAAAACAACAACATTCTAGTTGTCTCAAGTGGTACTTGGACACACAAAATAATACAAAATAAATAAATAAAGTATAATAAATGAGACACAGCAGCCACACCTTTATCATTCACTGCTCCTAGCAAGGAGTGACCCATGTGTCGTAGGCCATCCAAGATTGGATGTATTCAAATTTCTAGGCCTGGGCTGTAAATTTCGTCCCGCTTGCGGAATTTGTGGAATTTGGGTAACTTCGCTTTTCGTGGAGAACGCGGAATTACCAAAAATTCTGCAATCCGCGGCTCCGCAGAATTTTCTTCTTGTTTGCGCTTTTGAAATGCGCGTGCGTAAGATTTTACTCCCCGAGCACAGAAACAGCATTCGCAAACAGGAAAATAGCATCAGAGACGGGCGGAACAAGCAATTCCGCATGTTCACAGAAGTTTTGCGTTCTCACAGAGATTTTTTACCGTTTTATGGAGCTTGGCGTTGGTCGACTACGCAAATTCCGCCCACCCCTACAAATTTTCAGAAAACTGAAATTGATGAAGTTCCACAGTGTCAGAAATGAGCAACATATGAAGGAAGATAAGTACTCAGGTAGATGATTATCAAGACTTGAATATAATGAAACAGTTGATTGAGACTATGCAATTAAATATCTATAGGGAAGTCAATACATCCTTCAAACCTACATCAATGTGTTTACCTATGATGCAAAAAGGATAGTATTGATATATTTTCAGACATCATTACACAAGAGACTAAAATGTGTATATACGGACATGTTTGAGAAAAAGAAGAACTAGCAAATGACGCGGAGTAATAGGATCTACTTAACAAGATTCAAAATCAGTTGAATATTGTAATTAGAATTTCTTAACAAAGGAGGAAATATCATGTTGTGGCCTTGTCATAAGGTTAATAGTACCTATGTATAAACGCTCCCACTTTTACATGTTTATGTTTAAAGTTGACATCTTTTAGATGATTACTTTTGCCCTTTTTTCTGGCATGTTTGCGATAAGGCACCCAGAAAGTGTTAGTCTGCGCAAACTGCCCTTGCTTTTTATGTTCTGTTTGGAGACAGCTCTGAATTCATAGAATCAACAATGATAACAGGATCTGAACTCAGGCACAGTGTGAATGGGTCCAGTTTTTATTGTATAAACTGCCCTGAGTATTTGTTCGGCGGATGTGCATTCCATGGATTATTGTGGTTGCCCTGTGCTTTAATTGTAGCCCAGCTGAATCTCATCACTATCCTGAAACGGATGGTGACCTGTTCTACACCTGACAAGCTTCTAGATGAAACAGGCCCACAGGTAAAGAGGTAGTTAGACCACTCCAAGGTATCCGACTGAACCACATCCATCCTCTGCTCTCTGGGATAGGTCGTGCTAGGTAGAAGTACAATTATATGTATTCATAAAATCAAAGTAATGATTAGGATTATTTATCTTTTTCACCATTCTTGGAATGCTGGTTACAATACCCTGTTTCCTTCTACTAATCATTGCAGCACATATATTTTACACAAGAATCCAGTTGCTTCAATAAATGTCTGAAATGTCAATTTGTGTATTTAACGCCAGTACTGCGTGTGCGCAGGCTCCCGCGCATGCGCAGTTTTCAGATGAAGCCGCGATGGGAAAGGATGCGGCAATAAGGTAAGTTTTATTTAAGTTTCATTTTAGGGTTTTAAATATACTTTCATAAGGCAGGCGGGAAGCGGGAGGGAGGCGGGCGGGCGGCCAACTTCCGTTCTGCCCCCGAATGTGCGGAGATTTGCCTCAAATCTCCACCTTCTTTGCATAAGGGCGGAAGGGCAAATCTCCGCACATTCCGTGGGCTGAACGGAGATGTCCGCTCACTCCTACTTTATACCTTTGTAATGGTGATGATAAATCCTACTTACTGGTGAAGTTGGATTTAACATTACTGTTTTAGAAATGCCACTTATAGAAAGTAGTGCATATAGGGGTTAGGCCCAATGACAGGAACCAGGTAGGGCCTGAGGTTCAAATTACAACAACAGAGGACCTGGATTCCCACTTCTTAATTTTCAGACACCACACTTAGGGGCCAATTATGATCGCGGACGGACTTGCGTCCGTCCGCAATCATTGAGGAGGAGGGGACGTCCGCATGGGCTGCGGAGTCCCCTCCTGTGCGATTAGGATTTGACCGCCAGGGTGGCGGTCACATCCTCTATTTTTAACATTGCGGCGGGTGCGGCTTCAAGCTGCACCCGCGGCAATGTTAAAAATGCACGCATTGCATTTGCATGCAGAAAGAGGCAGGCACCGCGCGGTGCCTGCCGCTTTCTGCATACAAATGCAGGGGGGTACCATAGGTACCCCCCATGTGCACCCCCCCACCCCCCTTCACCTAGGGGGCCCGCAACAGGCCCCCGCAGTGAAGTTACACATGCTTTTCCACGGCGGAAAAGCCGCCGCGGAAAAGCATGTTTGCAGGCAGATACTAATCTGGCGGACGGTGTCTGAGAGACACCGTCACCAGATTAGTGCTTTTCCTCCGCGGTTGTAAGCCAACCGCGGAGGAAAAGCTGCGGACGGAAACCAGGACCCACCAGCCATCCTTATGTGGCGGTGGGTCTTTGGTGGGTCCGCTGCGGATTTTCCGCATCCTCCAGGCCGGCGGTGGCTTCCGCCGGCCCGGAGGATGCGGAAAATCCGCAATCATAATGAGCCCCTATATTCCTTTGGTGGTTAGGTTTTTATTCAACCATTTATTTTCTTAAGTTTACTTTTTTTTTAAATGGACTCTCTTCCATTCTCAGAACCACATGCAATTCATACAATACAAAATATTACTACACATATATCATATATACAAATATTTTTTGCCAAAATAAATTTGTCAACAATCACATAACTATGAACAACAATAGCTCCATTTATCAATTTCAAAATAGAAATCGCTGCTAAGAATAATTCATCACTTACTGCAGCGTATAACACATATGTTTGCCTATTTCTCAAAAAACCATATCACAATCAAATCAATTATTGTGAGCTAGGAGGATATCTAAATCAATTTATGCACAGTTTAAATCCTTCAAATCGTGAAACCAAAAATGTTCTAAATGACACAGTCATGAATAAATGCCGACGCGTTTCCAGCCGCGCATATATTCTTCACGGTCTTTCGTCAGGGCTTTCTTATTATAGGCAAAAGTTGAATAATCTATGGAGCAAAAGAATAATAAAAGACTAATCAGCACCATTGTTTCGAACCTTTCGCTCACTTTTTAGTCAACCCAAGGAGGTCACTTAACATACCTTCTTGTGGATTTCTAAGTGGAGGAGATTAGTAATTTTCCAAAGTGCGGTTAATAGTCAGCGGCCATCATTCTGCAAGATACAAAGTTCTTGTTCAATCTAATTATGTTCTCTACTCTGTTTTATGCGTTTAATTAAGAACACCAGCCATGCGCCTACCTTCAGCTCACTTAGTTAATGCACAACCATCCACATATTAATCCAGAACGGGGGCGCTGGGGATCGAGGACTGGGGATCACAGGCCGGATCAGGTTCTAATGAGAAGAAAATATGGCCATATGGTATGTCTCCTGTCTGCCCACTCTGCCACCACAGTTCAGACATGCCTGTATGTAAATCAGTCTGACCCTGTGCCTCATTCCAGCCTGAACTGCCAAGCCATGTCTTCCCTGGACCGGAAACAAGCTTCCGATGACCGGTTTCTGGCAATCCAGCCGCCTTCAGCCCGGCTTGTTTGAATCCAGTGGCAAAGTGAGCAAGGGACTCATGTCTGAGCATACCCTGTCACACTTATGGTGGCCAAAAGCGGTACAAAAGGGGGTGGTGATGGACGGAGCATCTGAATCTATCAAACACTCACACCCAGTCAAAAGATCTGGGTTTAATCCATCACCGTTCTTTAGCCCACTCTGCCACCCCAGTTCAGACGTGGCTATATGCAAATCAGTCTGAACCTGTGCCTCATGGGAACAGTCCAGCCAGAACTGCCAAGCCATGTCTTCCCTGGACCGGAAACAAGCTTCCGAGGACCGGTTTCTGGCATTCCAGCCATCTTCAGCCCGGCCTGCTTGAATCCAGTGGCAAAGTGAGCAAGGGACTCACGTCTGAGCACACCCTGCCACACTTATGGCGGCCAAAAGCGGTACAAAAGGGGGTGGTGATGGACGGAGCATCTGAATCAATCAAACACTCACACCCAGTCAAAATATCTGGGTTTAATCCATCACCGTTCTTGAGCCCACTCTGCCACCCCAGTTCAGACATGGCTATATGCAAATCAGTCTGACCCTGTGCCGCATGGGAACAGTTCAGCCCGAACTGCCAGCCTAAAGATTCCTACTCATAATACTCCATAAGACGTCTGGAGTGGGTGGGGATAATATCTGCCATAGCTGAGTAGGACAAAAATCCTATGTATTCGCTGTTTGGTTTGTTCAACGTTGAAGGATACAGTGATCCAAAATATTTTGCACCTTATCTTTGTTCCCTTGAAACTTGCTCTGCAATTTTCATTAAACAATGACCGAAAACGGCACATATACCAGAACCGGTGGAGCTGTAACCGACGAAGTTGCAGCAACTTTTGATTATACAGGTTTTAATGAAACCGATGCAAATGTGATTCCTACCAATTCAAATTTAAGGAAAGTCATCACTCTAAAACTTATAAAACATGGCCTAACACCTAGTGGTAGAGCAGTTTTCGTGATAGAGGCACATGAATCTCACCAGACAGAGGTATTCCACTATAGTATTGCCTGAATCACTTCCAGTAACAAAAATGTTTCACTTCTACAAAGAAAATGAGCCACCTGAGGAATATATTCCTTTCGAGGATGTTGAAATTCTACTCACATATCAGGAGCATCAGATCTGGTTTAAAGGCGCTCTAAAACATTTCAATCACATTACCAGGCTCGGTCCACTAGGTAGACCTGGAGCAACATGGCCGATTTTAGCCGGCTACACACCTCATCCTGACATCTAAGACATGTCAAATGAGGAATTACTCACTCAACTAAAAGAGTTAATAAAAATGTACAGACAATTAGTCCAATATGTAATGCAGACTTTTACAGTCCAACCACCATTAACCATTCCAAATCAAACCCCTCACCAGGGAAATACGCAAAAAATTACTCCACAGACGTTGCACGCAGTCATGGGTAATATGCCCACAAAACGTGAACAAATTCCATTCTGGATAGCTCAAAAACGTACTCAAATCAAAGCGGTATTTCCTAATACTAGCCCTTATGAGAAACACAGAATTCTAACAATCTGTTTACCAATGGGAAAAACACCACATCTGGAAGACTGCACCACTTGGGGTACAGTATTTGCTGCCATCTATACTAAAACACATGGTGTTCCATCTATTGCTGTAATACCTAATGTCCTGAAACAAATTCAAAACGAATATGGGACAAAGCATGCTCTGAATTTCGGTATGAAGTTACTGAAACATTTTGACCAGGTCTCAACAATAATATTATCTAATATTAAAGGAGAAGCAGCATCAGTGGCAATCCGCCAGAAATTAGGGGAATTTGATGTAACAGAGCATCTACACAAACTACCCAGAATGATTGGCAAGTTAACTGATTTTGTACATAAGATTGTTCTAAAAAATTATGCTTGTTCTAAAATTTTTAAGGGTAGGAATGTTCCTATTACTGTCAGGAGCGATGTAGAAAAATCATGCCAATGGCAATATTAGTTTATGCACTTATTTAAGATATCTTAACAATAATATTCTCGTCGACCAGTTTCCATTGCCTCGTTTTTCTGAGATACTTATGTCTGTCAAAGGTGCTAAATTTTTCTCGTCCATTGATCTATCAGTAGTTTATCACCAAATTGTTTTACATGATGACTGCAAAATCTTGTCTGCTTTTATCACCCCTGTTGGATGTTACCAGTACAAAAGAATGCCTTTTAGACTTGCGTCCTCAGCTGCTGTTTTCCAACGCATAATGCATTCTTTGTTTGGTCATCTTGATAATATACAGTGCTTTTAAGATGATATTCTTGTGTACAGTAAACATAAAGCTGAACATGACTCCATTCTCTACAAAGTTTTAGAAATTTTAGAATCCAGGGGTCTTACTGTTAAATTTTCCAAATGTAAGTTTGCTGAAACCTCTGTTTCTTATGTCGGTAATGATCTATGTTCTGATGGTGTAAAACCTAAGCCTGAGCTGGTTGAAGCTATTCTCTCAGCACCGGCTCCTAAGTGTAAAGATGATGTGCGTTCTTTTTTAGGACTCACAGAATTTTATGCTAAGTATATTAAACAAATGTCATGCATGGTGTTTCAAATCAGACAACTTCTGAAAAACAAATACAAAATTCTTTCGGTGCTCTGATTGTGAAAAATAATTCAAAGATGTCAAATCTGCTATTACTGAAGCTACTACCCTATCAGGTTTTGATCCCAATCTTTTGAGTATTCTTACCACGGATGCCAGTTCCAAAGGTTTGGGCGCTGTTTAGTCCCAGAAACAAGTTGATGGTGGTGAGGCCATCATTGCATATGCTTCGAGATCTCTTACCTCTGCTGAGGAAAAGTTTTCTGTCATTGAAAGGGAAACCTTGGCCATTGTTTGGGCTTTGGAATATTTTAGAGCCTTTTTCTGGGGTAAACAGTGGCACATCAGAAGTGATTACAAATTTTAAGTTAATGTCCTTACTACTGATGGCATGATCAAAGAATCTGCACGCATTGCCAGGATGTCTATGCGTCTTTAAGATTTTGTTAATGAGAATTTTTATGTTCCAGGCAAAGACAATGTTTTGGCCGTTTTTCGTCCGGAATGCCTTTGAAGATTAAAGAAATTGTTACCAATTCTTGAGATGACTACCACATTGCTTTAGTTCATGATGAGGGTATTCCTTGTTTCTGTAGGCATTTCTGTTGGATTCTTATACTGAGGATCTTGTTGTACAAAGGGTTTTGCTTTCCATCAACAATGGTTTGCCATGCAAAAGTCTTTTGAGTTCTGATTTTAGGTGTTTCTGGGAAGTACTTGATGAGCTTTCTTCTGCTGATGGTATTCTTTGGGGGGGGGGGGGGGGGGGGGGAATAAAGCCGTACTCCCTTTCAAGTTTATATATTCTATTGTAAAATTGTGTCATGAGGGACAGTGTGGTATTGTTAGAACTAAACAGACTGTTAAGAGAGCATAGGGGGCAACAAATACAAATGACATCTGCTGCAGTTGGGCCTCACTCTTGCGAAAAAGGACATCGCCAGGGCATGGAAGGCGGCGCAGGCCACTCCAGCGACCATGTGGAAGAATGGCATGGACTTCTGTATGGGGCTGGAACACCCCATTTTTGTTGCCAGGGGATGCCCCCACAAACATTACAAGATCTGGAAAAGATGGGCAGATTATCGGGCCAGTTTTTAGATCCACCGCCTACAACGGGGGCACACCTATTGGGCTGACCTACATGCACATGTTTGGGAAATGGAGGTGCAGGGCAGGGAGGAGACTGAGGGGGTAGATTATCCTGCTATAATTATAAGATAGGCTCAGGAGTGTAGGGGTTCAGTGCGATGGGGGGTAGGGTGTTGGGGTAACCCGTTATGTTACTTCTTATATTTTGCTGTATCTATGAGAAAACTGTCAAAGTAAGTGCACTAAGTACAGTTTGATTATGCGGTCGTCTCTGGAGTGCCCTGCAATAGAGTGAACCTTGACAAATAACATTTGTTGTAAAAAAACAGACTGTTAAGAATGGTTTCTGGTGGCCTGGTCTTGATATGTTTGCGGAACGAATTGTCAGGAACTGTGTAATTTGTGCTACTGCTGAAAAGTCTCTCAAAACTTTACTGCCTGAAATGTCTACTCCTTGTATTCTGGATGGTCCTTGGGAGACCATTGCTGTTGACATCATGGGTCCTATTGGGCATGTGTTTAAGTACCCTGGGCCATATTAACAAGCTGAAGTATCGCCGCTTTCTCGGCACAATTCGCTGAGAAAGCGGCAATACTTCCAGGGCCCTATTAACAAGGGCATTGCAACGCCTGCCACAAGCCCACTTTGCATGTCAGTGAGAAACATTGCTAATGACATGCAAAGTGGGCGTTCCCACGTCCAACCACATGTAAAATGTGGTTGGAGGTGGGAACACCCTATCACCAAGGCAGGCGTTGGGAGGGGAAGACCTGCGATAAACTTGTTTATCGCAGGTCTCCCAATGCCTGCTCTGACCAGGTGTTAGGCATTGTTAACATGGGGGTGTGGATCATAAAGCTGAATCCACCCCCCCATATTATCAAGGCACACATTAGCGCGTGAAAACAACGCTTGTTTTCACACGCTAATGTTCACTATCACCGGCTATCGCAGGATTTACTATTGCCTACGTGTTGCGCGTTGATAATATCGCGCTAACAAGGCGAAAAAATCCGGCGATAGCCGGCGATAGTGAAATGTGCGATGTGTGTTTTTTAACGCACATCTTGTTAATATGCCCCATAATTTTTGCCTTTGATGTATTTTTTAGGTTAATTGTGATATACCTTCTTCTTTAGTTAAGAGAGTCAAGAAGAAGCCTTCATGGATGTCTGAATATATTTCTTGATTGTGTTTTTGTTTTTTTGTGTATTTTGGGGGGAAGGTGTGTAGTGTTGTGGGTTTCTAGCTCGTGCTATCCTCCTTAGCTCGTGCTGTCTTGTATTACGTGGTTTACATTCCATTTGGAATATTGGGGTTATTTGACAGTTGCCAATCTTACCTGCTGGGGTTCAGCTGCTCCTTTCGTGGGTGGTGTGGTGGTGTTTCTATCTGGAATAAATGATTTCTTTCAACCATAAACTTGTGGAACTTACTTTACATTCACTCAGCCTTTTTATGCTTCCACGGTCGATAAAATAGGTATCATTGAGTTGGGTTACAATAAACATATGCACCAAGCATCCAAAGACCCAGGAGTGAGCATGTGCTTTACACATCCACATGTTAAATGTTAACACTTTCAACATTTTGCGAGAATTATTTTACAACAGGTATTTCCTAGAGCGTGTGCTTTTTAAATCATCAGGAATATCATTTATGCAATAAAGGCAACAGGATGTACTTAGAAAAACTGATCAGTCTCTGGTTGTCAGTGCTACACCTCCCACACAGTGTCAGTCTCATTTATGTATTCATTAACTTCATAGAGGACAACCCAACCTGATAGAATTGGGAAGCTTCGCAAACTACCAGTAAAAACATTCTTTTATTTTTTTTCCAGTTTTTAGGTTGAGCCTGGGCAGCATATTCGCTGATCTGCGAGACATGCTGTATTAGAGTATGGACTTGAAGCTCCGCCCACTCTCTGCCCATATTGTTCATTGGCTTGTGTCTTTGTCTTTTGTAAATGTTGGCTTCTGATTCAGTAATCGGCTTGTTATTCCCTCCTTAGTACCGCCTTGTCTTCATTTGTAACCTTCCATGAGGACTTGCCCCTTTACTTCTGTTGTTACACGGTCTGTGTTATTTAGTCTTTAAGCACTATCTTCTTAGTGGGTTCTGTTCTACTGCAGGCACAACGTGCTTTGCAGCAACATTCAGCGCACCATGCGCGCTTTCAATTTTCAAGCTGTCTGGACAATGGCGGCTGCTTCTTTGCAAGGCAATAGGTCTCGCATTTAGGAGAGTTTGAGCTATTAGCATTCTAAAAGACATTAGCTTAAACTCTCGCAAATGCGAGACCTCTTGCTTTGCAAATATTTTTTGAGGGGTTGTTTCCAAGCGCCCAATGCCACTCTTGAACTTTATAGAGGACAGGCCTCTTTCTTGAGACGAGCCACGTCTAAAGAAAGGGGCACAGCCGCCATCAAAATGAAAGCACAGTTTGGGGTGCTTTTACAAAAAGAGCATTTGTTTTTCAAACAAATGCTTCTTTGGTAAAAATGTCCCATACTGCGCTTTCACTTTGATGGGGGCCACGCTCCTTTCTTTAGATCTGGCTCATCTAAAGAAAGAGGCGTGGCCTCTATTCACATGCAAGCGCGGCATGGGGTGCTTTGAAACAAAAAATATTTGCAATTCAGTAGGTCTTGCATTTGCAAGAATTTAAGCGAATGACATTTACAGTGCCAACTTCTCAAAGTCTCATAAATGCGAGACCTATTGCATTTCAAATGTTTGTTTATAGTGCGAAGTAGACCCAAAGGTATTGGCGCGATTTATATGAGCACCTTTTACATTACACAAGGACACATTCATTTACATTTTGCTGGCACAGGAGATTAAGTAAATAGCCTTTAATAACAGGATTTTGAGCTGAGGCCGAGACTCAAAATTCGTTTCCCAGTTCTTAAGTCGGCAACTCTAGCCCTTTCGCCACATCTGCTCTCCATTTATCCAATCACACATGCATCCCTCCAGCTATGTAACCATACTCATCCATCTATCCACCACTAACCACTGACTACTCCCACAACCCTCTAACCATCTATTCATCATTGCTCATATCCACCCAGTCATCTACTGCATGTGTCTGTCTATGTTGCCAGTGTTTGAGTGTGCATATGCACATGCATATTGGTTTTGTCTTTGTGCATGTGGGCACCTGTATGAGTGATTACATCACAAAACATACAGCCATTACAACAAAGAACACATACACCTTAAACAAACCAGACCCGTTGGTTTAGACATGCCATTTTTAAACGAATGTCTCAAAAGTTAAGTAGGCTGGTGACTCTTTCGAGTTTGTGCAAACGTCATAGCATTAACACGTGAAATGAGAAAGCTAGGGATAAAGGGGCATATTACCAAGCAATAGCGATAATTATCACTATTGCTTGGTTAGCGTGAAAAAATTAACGCTGAGCTGCGGCGATTTTTATCGCAGATAAACCTTGGTATTACCAAGGTTTATAGCAAATGCGATAAAAATCGGCCGCTATGCATGAATATCGCTGAAAAGTCAGTGATATTCATGCATTAGCGAGCTAATGCTCTTAGCCATGTTATCCACCTCCCATTGGATAACATGGCTAAGAACTGCTCAGGGCAGGTGTTAGCTTTTGGAGATATTCGCGCTTAGCGCGAATATCTGCAAAAGTTGGTAATAGGAGATAGCGATGTTAGCGACTGTTTCCAGTCGCTGACATCTTGGCACGCCCACTTTGCATGCCATTAGTGATAAATATCACTGACATGCAAAGTGGGGCCCAAGATGGTCGCTATCTCCTACTAGCTGTCGCTAACTGGTGTTAGCGACAGCTAGGTAATAGGGAGATAATTTTATCTCCGCTTTCTTGGCTTTTAAAGCCAAAAAAGCGGAGATAAACCCCCTTGATAATATGCCCCAAAGTGCTTTGACCAGTGTCCCAAAACATCTTTAAGTGTGGAATTGCAAACTAAAACTAAGTAATCCTGGTTTTACACCCAATAATGCTAACAATTGCACCACGAAATAATCTCATGTCGCTTCAGAAATAATAAGCGTTTGTAAGCTGGGAAATTGCCTCTGCCAGAAAAGGGCGTCTTTCCTTTTGGAGGCCAACCAGCTTGCCTTCCTGTCAGGATGAGGAGGCCAGCTGGGGCCCAGCACCTGCGCAGATTGTGGGGACAGCTAACAGCGCCTCAATGCGCCTCCAGTGAGCTGCCAGGGCCATTATCTGCCTTCCAAGGAGGGGGACGAGGGAGTTATGAAACGGCGGTTGGTGTCCCGCATGAATCAACTCTATCTGATTAAATAAGCGACCTTTCATCGCTAACTGTAGTGGTTTAATTAGGAGTTTTTTGTTGGTCCAGTCCGCGACCACGGCATCTGCCAGGCTGCATAAATCTGCTTCATTTTCATTACAGAGCCGTCAAATAAACGTTTGCTGTAAAATTCGTTCGCTGCGTTTCAGTCAGCTGCGTGGGGTGACCAACGGATAAAGTAAGAAAAAAATAATATAGAGAGCAAGAATATCTGGCATCTCAGATTTCAAAGAAATTCTGAGCAGCGCTTACTTTAACACGCTCTTTCCGTGGGCTGCTCGTTAACAGGTGGGAAAAGCGAATGACTAGATCGGCTTAAGCCTTACTTAAAGACTAGAGAGAAGTTGCATTTACTTTAATTTCATGAATAACCAAACCTCGCAGATCTTTATCTTTTTTATTTTCTTTTTTGCAGATTTATATATACCGCGAACTCGACCTGAAGGTATTGGAGCGCTTTGCATGAGCACCAGTTAGGTTACACACAGACACATTCATTTTTGGTAGTCAAGGGGAAATTTGGGGGCATATTATTAAGCACGGCTTTAACATTATCGCTGTTTTAGCGGCAGAAAACTGGCACTAAAGTGGCGACAATGGGCTTGATAATACGCCGTAGAGAATGCCCATAGAAGCCCATGTTCACACCAGAACATGAGCTTCTATGGAAATTCACAAGGGTGTATTATCAAGTCCATTATCACCACTTTAGCGGCAGTTTTTTGCCTCTAAAGCGGCGATAATGTTAATGCTGTTTCTTGATAATATGCCTCTAAGTGAGTTGCCCAGGATCACAGGATTCTCAGCCCACGCAGAAGCTCAAACCTGGTTCCCCAGCTCCAAAGTCAGCAGTCAGGTGTAGGAGGCTGGCTCAGTATATTGTGTGTATACCTGTTTATGATACACTCTGCACTGAGTACACGCAAACCTTAGTGATAGTGCAAGTAGTCCCTGATAACCAGAACTCTCAAGGGATAGCTATGGAGAGCAGCTAAGGCTTATCCATGAAGGTGTAAGCAGATTCAATTACCACAATAGTCAGTGAGGGTCACACACAGGAAAGAATCACAGCACTGTTAGCAAAATAAAGTATTCTCTAATGCAACTTTAAATTTAAGTTTCGTGAAGATCTGTCAAACGACGCTAAAGTTATTAGCAAACCAAAAAAACTCAGGGGAAGATTTATGTTAACTGGCGCATCCCCAGGGATGCGCCAGTTAATGTGCGCCACAGTGCGCCATAGCTACGCCACCCATGGTGCGCCGCATTTACAATGCGGCGCACCATGGTGCAAAAACGGCACAGATGCGTGACGCATCTGTGCTGTAAAAGCGGCGCATTGCTGGAGTTGCGTCGCAAGCGCGATGCAGCTCCAGCAAGGCTCGGGGATGCCCCATCTACACAATGCTGCGTCAAGACCTACGCCTGCTTCAAGCAGGCGCAGGGTTTTGACGCAGCATTGGCCTGAAAGTGACTGAGTGAAATCTCGCCACTTTCAGGAGGCGTTCCTGCGCAGAAACGCCCCCCCCCTGCGCAGGAACGCCTCCTTATGGCGCAGGGCTTTACAACGTGACGCATCTCCTAGATGCGTCACGTTGTAAATAGGGCGCATAGTTTGTGCTGCCGTTGCGTCAAATAAAGTGACGCAATTGCGGCGCAAAGAGGCGCAAGGGCATCATAAATCTGCCCCTCAATATTTATGGAAAAGGATTCCTAATTATAACTACCCAGTGGGAATCACCACTGGGTACAAAAGAGATAGCCTGCACATTGTGTGCCTCTTTTTAGTTTTGAAATTGTCCTGTGAGCCTAATAATGTCTTTCTTACCTCTTTTCTCTCTGCTGTTAGATCCTAACTTAATAACAAAGTTTTTGGAAATCAATACAATAGATAAGGCATTTGGAGTAGGCCTGGGTGAGGAACTCCCCTCCGTTAGTGGAATATGCAGTTTTCCACACTCCCCGGAGCATGCAGAGTTCTGAAGAACTCTGTTCCACTTCGTGGAGCAGAGTTTATTTCGCACTCGTGCTCACAAACCTTAAGTTGGCAAGCGCAAGCACCTAAAATCCAAAACTATACCACTTCCCATCAAGATTTTTCAATGCATTGAGAAACCAACCGTTCACGTTGATAAGCTGCAGCACGAGTAGAAAATCGACTCGAGCGTCAGAAAGAAGCAGCACCCTCTTGCCCTGTGCCTGGTGCCTTTCACACTGCTTTTTCAGTGCAGGACAAACACTTGGTGCTAAAATCAGCATGAACGGCCTGACTTAACGTACTTCCCCGCTTGTGGAACTCCGCGTAGCGTGACCGAGTTTTTTGGTCACTACATGGAACTCTGTGATCTCTGCCGATGCCTAATTTAGAGAGCTGTTCATTTTTAAGTTACCAGGCTCACAGTTTACCTTAATTTCCCTTTATTAATCTTGATGTTTACTTTATCTGTTCCACATTAAGCAGTCTGGTAGTGAGAATGCATGGTTTTAATATCCCTGGTGCAGCTGGGATTGGGTATTGTGCTTCTTTGGTTCAATGAATCACCAAAAAAGGGTCAAGGTTCTGATTTATCCACTAAATGATAAATAAAAAAAATAATCCATCCCACAGATATACAAACTTGCTTATGCTATTAATCAAATGTGTGGACCCTGGGAAAAAACATATAGCTATAACACAAATATAAAATTATACATGTATTCAATATAAAAAAACAAATATAACTAGTTAAACACAAACATACTAAACATCACTATGTAAGAATTGTAAGAAATGTAAGAATTTTTTCAAAAAGCCAAATTAATATTAATGCGTAAGGAATCGGCTCTGCTCTCCTTTAGAAAGCTTCTAAAGACCTACCTGTTTAGAGAGACATTGACATCTGTCTAAGCTCCGCCTTCGCAGCTACGCTAGCGACCTGCCCTTTCTCTAGAAGCGCTTAGAGACCAGTGGTGATTTGCGCTATATAAAAATAAAAAAAACATAAAATAACATAACATGACAATCTATTCGTATGCCGACGACACGCAGATCGTGTTCTCTCTTTCCAGCAGTGAGGGCCATGAGATCTCCGCCTTGAAATCTGGCCTGTCACGCGTTGCTGCTTGAATGCACGACCACCTGCTCAAGCTCAACGGTGACAAGACCGAGGTTGTTATCCTGGGCAAGAATAAAGATCTGTGGGGCCCTCGACATTGGCCCAGTGATATGGGTCCTCTGCCGAAGCCAGCCCCCGTTGCCCGCAACCTAGGTTTCCTCATAGATGATAGGCTTTCTATAAGACAGCAGGTAACAAAGGTCGCTGCAATCTGTTTTTCCACCCTAAGATGGTTGCAGAAGATCCTGTGGATGCTGCCTTGCTCTACTCGGAGAACTGTCGTCCAGGCTCTTGTGATTTCTCGTATTGATTATGGGAATGTGCTCTATCTTGGGGCCAATAAGGCCACTATTAATAAGCTTCAAGTGGTGCAAAACTCGGTAGCCCATTTATTGTGTAACGTACCTCGGAGATCCTCCGCAGTTCAGGCTCTGCGTGACCTTCATTGGCTTAAAGTCCCGAACCGTGTAAAATTTAAAACCCTATGCCTCCTTTTTAAAATCAGGCAGGGCTCTGCCCCTAAATACCTGCAGAACCTGGTTCAAGACTATAAGCCTGGTCGGACTTTAAGATCTTCCACTAGTGGCGATTTCTTTGTTCCCAGAATCAAACTGGCCAAAATAAGCGGTCGCTCGTTTTCTTATCTTGTCCCAAAGATGTGGAATGCTCTCCCGCCGGCTTTGAAAGCTGAGACTGATCTCCTTCCTTTCCGTAAAAAATTGAAGACCCTCTTGTTCAATTAATTTCTTTGCACAGCCAGTTCTGTATTGGGCCTTCTGCTTGTTTTCTTTCTTTTATCTATCTCTGGCGCCGGGAAACCCATTGAGGGTAGCTGTGCGCAATACAAGTTTAAATAAAAATAAAAATAAAAAAAATAACATAATCAGACATAAAAATTTACATATCGGCCACATTTTGTCACTGTATAATTATGAATAAATATTTTGTATACAATTATTCAGCACCAGTTGATTGTTATAAAATATATTTTGTTATCGGATTTTGGTGGAATAGGTTTTTATTGTCGCCCTTCTTCGGGACATTCATTTATGTATTTATCCATCAATTAATTTAAAATATATATTTCATCATACGTAACATCTAAAGACAATCATTAAGGCACCGTTGGATAATGTGTTCAATGAGACTTATTGTGGAAAATCAAAATGCCTTGTCGTGTCTCTCCACTCCTTAAAGTACTGCTTTGGGGGCTACCTCTGCCTTCAGTATAACTGGATATCAGTCTTAGTATTGATGTATCACCATTCTTTTTTTCCAGAATTCAAAACCCACACAAAATGATTTGCTATTTATGTTATTAAGGAGAAGACCATTAACTCTGTACCTCTACCCCTTTAGCGGTTAAATTGTCAAATAGTGTATCCTTCATGATGGTTTGAAACTTGCACACTCTAGAGACAGGGTCATCTAAAATTGTTTTGTAGATTAAAATGCTTACCATTCCTCGAACTTGTAAAGAAATTAGGAAACTAAATACAGGTACTTTGAATGGCCACATGTTTTCATAGTTACAGTTTTACTTATTGAAATTAAGCCATTCTAAAAGTTTCACTACACATAGGAGGTCACTGTATAGTACATTAGGTTGCAGTTAGTGATATACAGATACATCTACTGGTAAGGTTCAGTGAAGTTTAGAAAGTAAAAAATGAAATGAAAGCACACACTCTGGGTGATTTATATATGCTACATAATATGCATATAATTGGTTTCAAGAGGATGAGAGTGACTGTGGTGCATCATGAGTGAGAGGGTAAGAGCTTGAGTGCCAATGGTTGCTGCAGGAAATGGATTCCCCATTGGGCATGGAATGACGGTCACAGAGAAACGGAAGCAGCTGAAGAAACTGATGCAGTCGAGGAACTTCCCAGTGCTCTTTCAACCTACTCGGCTTAATTAGAGGGGCATTGAAGGATCAAGAGTCTTTTATTAATGTTGAGTTTTTAAATAAAATATGGTTTTACACAACACTTCTCATCACAATTTTTCTGCTTTCTAGCACTTTTATTAACAGGAACCACAATATCCATATTAGCGGTGCTTGACCTCAAGCAAATGAAGAAGTGAATCAACCCATCGAAGATGTGAACCTGCAAGGTGAAGGTGAGGGACATAACCCATAAGCAATCTATAAACTCCATGATATTTCTTACCTATTATAGAAAACCTGCTCCTTGCACAGCTGAAACATATGTATATCACAATGTTCAGGAATAGAGTTTTAGCCAAATGGTGAAGACCATCTCATAGGAAAAGATGGTGTCCCTCTTAACTTGATGGGCTAACAAGATATAAAAGGTACTGGGCTCACAAACCTTTAATTTTACTGCTATATGGCTTTCACAAAGTTCACAGCTCGGTGTTTAGAAAATAAGGCTCCAACACTGTTATGTTGCATTTGTATTTATTCAAGTACAAATGAACACCCAGCAACAGACATACAGGACCTCATGTGCACACAAAAACAAACCTTTCAGACATCAAATCAAGTATCTTCTTTCCCTCGACTATTCCTTTTCTAAACAAATAATAAACTAACATCTCCACACCTCAAATTAATTTAATGTTTCCCTATACTAATTGCCCACTGATCCTGTTTGGGTTCCGGAGTAGAGTGCTACTTGCCACAAACCGCTTTGGCATGCATCATGGGTAGCAAGTGCTATATAAATGCAAACCCTTCCCTATTCTATCTTGCCACTACCCTTTTGAATCCAAATAACAGACTAACATGTCCACCGCTCAAATTAATTTCATATTTCCCGATACTAATTCACCACTACTCCTTTTTGGGTTCCAGAGTAGCGTGCTATTTGCCGAAAAAGCGCTTCACCGCCTCGTCGGGGGCAGTAAGTGCTATATAAATGCAATTACAATTACAATATTGATATGCAGGAACCATTTGATACAGAAAAAACACCTACAATCAGTCAAGCCCACACACATAAGCGAACATACAATCACGGTCTACATGCATATAGATAGAAATGGACGCACAGGCAGATGAATAATACATGCCTGTGTAGTTCAGTTGGAAGTGAGTTACTTCATGTTAAAATGAAAAAAAAACTAATTGTGGTTCATTTTTTCACTTCCGCCAAGAAGAAAAAGTATAAAGAAGCCTTGAATAAAACTTGAACAAATTAAAGCAGTTGTGTTTACCTTTTCAATTTGCTCTTTTGCATGCCAAGTCCTCAAGACCAGCAATGAGAGGTAAGAAAGCCGTTGGAAGAGCTTACAGATCCAGGGGCCAATGTTCAAAATGGAGAATAGAGAAGAGCCAACTACAGGGGAGTGAATGGCAAAATGAGAGAGAGATGGATATACTGCTCGGGGGCAGGATGGGCTAACTGTGGTAAGAGTGGTAAAAGAGTGAGAGACAGAATTAGAGACAGAGCGGCCAGTACTGCCTACTTAGATGGCTAGTTATCTCTCTCTCTGAGGGAGAGGCGGACTTCTCACAATATTAACCAAAGAGAAGTGCAAGAATGAATGAGCAAGGACCACCACTGCGTGCAGACAGGGGTAGATGCCCGATAGATGATTGGAAGGGTGGAGGAGTTATCTATAGTGAATGACTGTGTGTAACAGTAAGAGAGGCACACAATGGCTGTGAAGTGCATGCAGAGCAGTAAGCAACATATGTGGTGGCTAGGAAGAGGGTGTATTAAGTGTGACATTTTCTGTAATTGAAACAGTAGGAAATTACTGTAGTAAGGCACTTGTATATGATCAAAGTATACCAAAGGCCTGCAAGTTAAATTCTACTAGTGGACTGCAGCACCTGTTGTTCCATCCACTACAGTGACAGTGCAAACATGACTCTAGGCCTACTTTGTAGCTTGACTGGAACAGTTTAAAACTTAAATTTATTGTATGTAGCAAGGCTGGCTTTTCCATTGAGAAACACAGGGATGAAATATTACATTTAATAATGTTATATTCAGATACGAAACACCTAGAAATTTAATTCATGGACTCTTTTTAGTATTGATTGAAAGCCCAATTCACAGTTGAATTCTGATTTTCAATAAATATTAAAGAAAAAAGTACTCTTAGAATGTGACCTTTTCCTTACCTAAAGCCTTTGAAGGTTAATTTGCATTATCCTCCAGCTGCAGCTCTGGCCCTGAATGAGAGAAGAACCAAAGGCCTGGGTGTGAGTAGGTGTCACAGTTCCTTTGGTCTGACAGGATGACACATGGGTGCTGCCCAGGAACTTCGCAGAGGCCTCCCCTGTCACAGGCAGATGCTATGTGACACCCGCACAGGCATTTCTTTGTCCCCCAAATCAACCAGACTCCAATCACAGTGGGAGGGAACTGCACCGAGAACTGGTTCAAAATGACCATAGAGGAGGGGTTGCTCATTTCCTTTGCCACACCTCTGGGGTGGGCACACAGGCTCTGCACAAGGGTAGGGTTAGAAGGGTTTTAATATTTTGGATTTAGGCATAGAGAGTCAATTTGAGATTGTTTGCAGTAAGGCACACACGAAAAATGGAAACGATAATCTCTGGGAAATGTTACCCCATTAGTTAAGGAGGAGCCATGAGTCACCCCCACCCACAAACTTATGCTAGGCATAAATGGGGCGTCTCCAGTACCCTCCTCAGAACACTATTGAACACGAGGAAGATCAGAAGAGGACTGAACCTGCGGTAAACAACCATTACAACGCAACTATTACAACGCACTGCTTTTACTACGCAACCTTTACAACACAGGATCCTTTACAACGCATGCCATTACAACGCATGTCAGTACAGCGCAGATGTCATTACAACGCATGCCATTACAACGCATTTGAAAATCTTTTTTATGTTTTTTTTAAAATATATTTTTGTATTTAAAGAGTATTTTTTTAAATACTAGAGTATTATTTTGAAGTTTGAAGAAATACTTTTGGAAATTGAAAATAAATTAGGTAATGTTTTATAAGTATTTATTTAGTTATTAGAGTATCAATAAGCATTACTGTTTTTTTAATAGTAAAACAATTAATACTCTAGTATTAAACCCTCATGTTGTAAGAATACACATTTTTATCCTTAAAGTAAACTACACTTATCCTACTATTACACCCCCTGGAGTTAGAATAGTTATTTATACCCCTACACTATCCAGCACTTACCCTACTATTTTACCTCCATGGAGTTTGAATAGTAATTTATACCCCTAAACTATCCAGCACTTACCCTACTATTACACCCCCCTGGAGTTAGAATAGTAATTTATATCCTTACACTATCCAGCACTTACCCTACTATTACACCTCCCTGGACAAAGAATAGTAGTTTATACCCCTAGACTATCCAGCACTTACCATACTATTACACCCCCCTGGAGTTAGAGTAGTAATTTATACTCTTACACTATCCAGCACTTACCCTACTATTACACCCCTCTGGAGTTAGAATAGTAATTTATATCCCTACACTATCCAGCACTTACCCTACTATTATAACCCCCTGGAGTTAGAATAGTACTTTATTACCCTACATTATCCAGCACTTACCCTACTACTACACCTCCCTGGAGTTAGAATATTAATTTATACCCCTACACTATCCAGCACTTATCCGACTATTACACCCCCCTGGAGTTAGAATAGTAGTTTATACCCCTGGACTATCCAGCATTGACCCTACTATTACACCCCCCTGGAGTTAGAATAGTAATTTATACCCCTACACTATCCAGCACGTACCCTACTATTAACACCCCCTGGAGTTAGAATAGTAATTTATATCCCTACACTATCCAGCACTAAACCTACTATTAAACCCCCCTTGAGTTAGAATAGTAATGTGTACCCTTAGACTATCCAGCACTTACCCTACTATTACACCCCCCTGAAGTTTGAATAGTAATTTATACCTATACACTATCCAGCACTTACCCTACCATTACACCCCCTGGAGTTATAATAGTATTTTATACCCCTAGACTATCCAGTACTTACCCTACTATTACACCCCCCTGGAGTTAGGATAGTAATTTATACCCCTACACTATCCACAACTTACCCTACTATTACACCCCATGGAGTAATAATAGTAATTTATATTTCTACACTATCCAGCACTTACCCTAATATTACACCCACCTGGAGATAGAATTGTAATTTATACCTCTACATTATCCAGCACTTACACTACTATTATACCCACCTGGAGACATGCCTGTGTAGTTCCGTTGGAAGTGAGTTACTTCATGTTAAAATGAAAAAAAAAAACAAATTGTCGTTCATTTTTTCACTTCCGCCAAGAAGAATATATATGAAGAAGCCTTGAATAAAACCTGAACAAATTAAAGCAGCTGTGTTTTCCTTTTCAATTTGCTCTTATGCATGCCAAGTCCTCAAGACCAGCAATGAGAGGTAAGAAAGCCGTTGGAAGAGCTTACAGATCCAGGGGCCAATGTTCAAAATGGAGAATAGAGAAGAGCCAACTACAGGCAAGTGAATGGCAAAATGAGAGAGAGATGGATAGACAGCTCGGGGGCAGGATGGGCTAACTGTGGTAAGAGTGGTAAAAGAGTGAGAGACAGAATTAGAGACAGAGCGTCCAGTACTGCCTACTTAGATGGCTAGTTATCTCTCTCTCTGAGGGAGAGGGGGACTTCTCGCAATATTAACCAAAGAGAAGTGCAAGAATGAACGAGCAAGGACCACCACTGCGTGCAGACAGGGGTAGATGCCCGATAGATGATTGGAAGGGTGGAGGAGTTATCTATAATGAATGACTGTGTGTAACAGTAAGAGAGGCACAAAATGGTTGTGAAGTGCATGCAGAGCAGTAAGCACCATATGTGGTGGCTAGGAAGAGGGTGTATTAAGTGTGACATTTTCTGTAATTGAAACAGTAGGAAATTACCATCTTTTGTGTGGTGTACCTCCAGATTTTTGCCATTTTGTTTTTTGATGACTGTAGAACTCTGCTAACTAGTAGTAAAGTGTTCATTCTCCCTGTTTAAACATGGTGACTTGGTATAACCCTAATTGGCCTATTTAACTGACCTGTAAGGCACTTGTATATGATACAAAGTATACCAAAGGCCTGCAAGTTAAATTCTACTAGTGGACTGCAGCACCTGTTGTTCCATCCACTACAGTGACAGTGCAAACCTACTTTGTAGCTTGACTGGAACAGTTTAAAACTTAAATGTATTGTATGTAGCAAGGCTGGCTTTTCCATTGAGAAACACAGGGATGAAATATTAAATTTAATAATGTTATATTCAGATACAAAACACCTAGAAATTTAATTCATGGACTCTTTGTAGTATTGATTGAAAGCCCAATTCACAGTTGAATTCTGATTTTCAATAAATATTAAAGAAAAAAGTACTCTTAGAATGGGACCTTTTCCTTACCTAACGCCTTTGAAGGTTAATTTGCATTATCCTTTAGCTGCAGCTCTGGCCCTGAATGAGAGAAGAACCAAAGGCCTGGATGTGAGTAGGTGTCACAGTTCCTTTGGTCTGACAGGATGACACATGGGTGCTGCCCAGGAACTTCGCAGAGGCCTCCTGTGTCACAGGCAGATGCTATATGACACCCGCACAGGCATTTCCTTGTCCCCCAAATCAACCAGACTCCAATCACAGTGGAAGGGAACTGCACCGAGAACTGGTTCAAAGTGACCATAGAGGAGGGGTTGCTCATTTCCTTGGCCACACCTCTGGGGTGGGCACACAGGCTCTGCACAAGGGTGGGGTTAGAAGGGTTTTACTATTTTGGATTTAGGCATAGAGAGTCAATTTGGGATTGTTTGCAGTAAGGCACACACGAAAAATGGAAACGGTAACCTCTGGGAAATTTTATCCCATTAGTTAAGGAGGGGCCATGAGTCACCCCCACCCACAAGCTTATGCTAGGCATAAATGGGGCGTCTCCAATACCCTCCTCAGAACACTATTGAACACGAGGAAGATCAGAAGAGGACTGAACCTGCGGTAAACAACCATTTGAGGTTCCGTGACAATTGTAAGTGGTGTTTTCGACTCGCACGAATATGGTCGAGTCTGGTATCCGCGAACCGCAAATGACGAGTTTGGTAAGTGTGCGCAGTTTCGCTGTGCTAACTTAAACCGTTCGTTTGTTATGTGGGTTTTTCATCTGTACCCACGGGTTCCATCTTAGATACGGCATCCATTTTGTCTCTTGCCCTCAAGTAGCCAGCGAACGGATGCTGTCCGCTTCGCGACCCTGGGACTCTCAAGAGATTTGCGGAAAACACATGTTCTTTATAAGTGTCTTTATGATACTGTAAGGCAGATGGCGCCGCTCGAGGCCCATCTTGCCGCACGGACTTATTGTCTCAGCCGTGCATCTCATTAGGCACGTCCCTTTGATGCCTGTATCTCATGTTTCCCGATACCTCCCCTTTTACACCCTTTCCGATTTCCCCACTGTCTCCGTCTTCCTCTGCACCTGTCTTTGTTCCTATTTCGATCTGTTTTACTGCCGATTGGAATGCACTAATGTTGGGAAGATGGGTTTTTACAGTTGGGAACCGCCAAATGTTTCCGCACTTATGTTCCGGACGTTGTGTGTATCAAAGTGACCAAAGCGACCCCTCTGGGGGATAATTATGGGAACCGGGTTGTAAACCTTTGTGTGTCATGTTGTCCTATGGGTAAATTCTGTATAAAAGGAGCGATCCACAGAACCAATTTGAAGCAGTCTCCCCAAGTTGCACGTGTTGTACTTGTCGTGACTTCTGTGTTCCCTGCAGTAAATAAACCCTTGAATCTTTGACGCCCAAGGAAGTGTCCCGTGTCTCTGTCATTCGTACGCCGGAACAGGTAACCCACGAAGGTTTCAGGTGTTGTCCCCTGGCACCGCTGGGTCTTAAAGTACCCAGTCCTTCAGTTGGCGCCCAACGTGGGGCTGCATCAGTGGTACCGGTCCAAGCCCGACGATCGTGAGGAACTTCGTGTGAAATCTCCGAGGGAAAGTGCACTCCGCTTCATCGATCCTGTTGTCGAAACAAGTGGCCCGAAGACTTTTCCGCGAAGATTCCCGCCTCCTGACGGCTGCGACGGACTGCTGCCCTGACTGTAGACCTGTTTTGGCGCCTGGCGTAGACCTTGGTATAGCGAGACGATTGACGGGCCTTCCTGGTGACGCCATCGATCTTTGAGTTAAGTATTTGTGGGTCGCTCCCAGAGTCCTTAGTTGTTGACACTTTAGCGGGTGTTTTTGTTGTTAACGCTGTGTGAGTGTTTTTGTCGGTGACACTTTGCTAGCGTACTTTGTTGTGTTATTTGACGACTGCAGCCGCCAAAAACCGAGGGTTTTGTTCTTTGCTGGGACTTGGTAAATCCCGTAACCCTTGAAGTTTGTGAAACTCGGCTAGTGTGCAAGATGCCCGGTCGCAGTACTTTGTTTAGTTGTTTCAGACCTTGTGGTACGGATTCCCGACTGGAGGACTTGTGTCCGATACCTCCGGTTGGAACCCCGACTTATGAACTGTACAGTAAACATGGACTAGGCCCGATTACCTTTAATGAATACTGGATCAAATACACAAAGAAAGATGGTGACCTTCGTTGGCCACCACATGGTAGATTCGAGGCCCCGATCTTAGATAATCTAGAGGTTAAATTGTTTGCGAAAAAGTCAAGGCCGGCCATGTTTGATGCCTTTCGGTTGTGGCGCAAAGAAGCCCGACAGAAAGAAATCAGACAGACTAAGCGAAATCAGAGAGATAGTGCTGGTACCATTGTAAAGAAAGCAGAGCAGTTTCAGCATGATAAGGAGATTAGGGAAAAGGAAGTGTTTGACAGATTACAGCGTATGACTATAGATAAATGCTATCCTACTTTGCCTACGGAGTCGGAAAAGAAGGATGAGCCAGTTGAGGATTCCTTAATGTCCTATCTTATGAAGTCGCCACCTCCGTACGTACAGGGTACCACAGCCCCTGTGATTCCCCCTGTACCTGTTCCTGCACCTATTCTTCCTCCGCCTGTTCCTCAACCTGCACCCGTTTTTCCGACTGTTCCTGCTTCTTTGTCTGTTGCTATCCCTACTGCTCCTCCGCTTCCACATACTCCTGCTCATGCTACTGCTCCTGCTCTGTTAACTCCTGCTGTTGCTTCTGTTTCTACTCCTTCACTTGTTAGTCCTGTGTCCTATACTTCTCCCTCTACTCGTAGTCGTAATTCTCCTCTTGCGGCTAGCTTCTTTCATTCGCTCGGACCTGTTCTTGGGTCCGCTGGTTCAGATGGTCCTCAGAGACGTAGCCAGCTTCCAGGTAATAGGGAACGTGCTTCGCTATATAATATGGCGATGGGTTGGATGACGCACCCCCTTAGAAATCCACCCCGTATTGTACTCGACGTTTTGTCAGTTCAATATACCAACCCAGAGATTTGTATTCGAGGAAATGTGCAAGGTCCTTCGTGATCAGATATCGGCCGACGCACCTGACGAGGTGCTGACCGCGTTGTCTGATTTACAGCTTCAGTTTTCGGCTGGACTGATAGTGGATACCAACGTTCGACGAGCCGTTGAACGGTTGCTATCTTTTCGTCCCACTCCTATACCTCAAGCCTTGTTTGTTGAGGATATTGAAAGACAGCCAGACGAGTCTGGTCAATTTCCTATGCGAGAAGTTCCACCGGTTTGGATACCAGCTGATCCTAATGCTCAACCCCCGGTATTGGCGCATTTCCAGAGAGTATGGATACATCTCCCATGGAAACGCTCGGAAGTATTGCAGGTAAAGCAATCTTTGCCTGACCCACGCAAGAATCCTACAGGGTATTACAAAGAATTATCGCAGCTCGTAGATGCTACGGTAATGAATCTTGCCGATATTGATATGTTGTTCGGCAATGTCGTACCGCAACCGGTATGGGCTAAGATTCGTCATGAAAACCATCCGAATGAATTAGGTGGTGCTTGGGCTGCCATTGTAGCGGCAGATGCCGGACAAACGGCTGCTGCTAAACCCGACCAGCTGATTGTTGACCTTCCTCAAAGAATTATAACATTAATGAAAACTCTTATGCCAGCTATGAGGGTGAACTGGGACAAATTGTCAGCTTGTAAGCAAAAGAAGGACGAGAGTGTTTCCGATTTCTTTACGAGGTTTGAGGAGTCATTCATTGATCATAGTGGTCAGGATATGGGCACCGAGGGTGGTCAAAGGTTGTTCGTAGATAAATTCGTTTCGAACTTATTGCCCGATTTGAGCAATAAATTGAAGAATTCAGAAAGTGCATGGGCCGTTTCTACTTCAGCTCAGATATTGGCCACGGCACAATATTATGAGAACAGAGAGAAAGAAGAGAACGACCGTGTTGATAAAAAGACGAAAGAGCTTAAAACTAAAGTGTTGCTTCAGCAAGCGTATCCTCCACGTTCTAATCAGACTACTTCGCAACAAAATCGATCGCAGCCGCAATTGAACCGATCACAATCTCGCAATGACTCTTCTTCCCAAAGATCCTCGTTAGGGTACAATCAATGTGCTTATTGTAGACAGGAGGGACATATCAAATTTAATTGTCCTGTTCTAAACGAACGTAATAGTGGTAATCCATCTAGAGGAGGTCGTGGTGGTTCGCAGCAGGCTCCACGTGGCAGAGGTCGTGGTGCTCAGAATGATCGCTCGGATAACTCATCCAACTCCGATAATTGTTTTGATCAACGTGGATCGTCACAAGGACGATCTGCGCAATACAATGTAGACGATTATTACGTCGATCAGGGAACTGACGACAGTAATTACTAGGATAGCCAAAGACAAGGAGAGGGAGTGGTATCAGTTCCGGTTGATCAGAGAGGGCCTTACGTCGCAGTTGCTACATCGGGCGTCGTTGAGCCTTTTCTGTTGGACACTGGTGCAGCGAAAAGTTCCATAAAGCATTCGAAACTCCCTGGCGCACCTTTGTCTGGCTTAACAAATGTTTCCGTTGGATTGTCTGGCGCCCCCGTTAGCAATCCAGTTTCGCGCCCTTTGCCCCTTAAAATTGGGCCTCGTGAGCTCGAAGCTCCGTTGATTCTAACCACGGGTTGTGGTGAAAATCTTTTGGGCCTGGATTTGCTTAAACGTTTGTATGCGACTTTGCATTGTTCTCCTGCGGGTGTAAAGCTTACGTTGGGAGAGAGAGTTGTCTCTCCTATGTACTTGTCTCTCGATAAGCTTCCACCGGAATTGAGTTCTCTTCCTGCGTCTTTGTGGGCAACAGGTCCCAATGATGTGGGCCTGCTTGATATCTCACCATATGTTGTTCAGTTGAAATCTAATGTGCGGTTGCCACGTATTCCCCAGTATCGTATCTCTCTTGATGGTGAACGAGCGCTGTTAGCGATCATCTATGATTTGATCGAGAAAGACGTTATTGAGGAAACACGGGGAAACGTGTGCAACAGCCCTGTACTTCCCATTCTAAAACGTACTGATCCTTCGAAACCACCTGTTTATCGTTTTGTTATCGATTTACGGGAGGTGAATAAAATTGTGATTCCTCAGTTCCCTGTTGTGCCTGACATCACGGCCCTACTGACTCTGATTCCAGCTTCTGCATCGTGGTTTTCGGTGATTGACTTGAAGAATGCGTTCTTCAGCATCCCGATTGCAGAAGAGAGTAGAGACCTTTTCGGTTTCTCCCTTGGTGGACGCAGCTTCCGGTTTAAACGCGCTCCTCAGGGCTACTGTGAAAGTCCATCGATTTACAGTCAAGCCTTGAAGGGCCAACTGGATGCGTTTACGCTGCCGGTTGGTGCGGCCTTAATCCAATACGTCGATGACCTATTGGTAGCTGCCGATACTCAGGACATTTGCAAAATTGCTACAGTATCGCTGCTGCAACATCTCTGCGAGTTAAATCACAAGGTGTCGTCTTCTAAACTCCAATATTGTTGTCAAGAAGTAACCTATTTAGGTCACTTATTGTCGAAGGAGGGGAGGAGGTTGACCCCAGAGAGAATTGCGGCGATTGCGCGAATGGCTGTGCCAACAACCCAAAGAGATGTGCGTGCCTTTTTAGGTATTACGTCGTACTGCAGGCAGTGGATTCCTAATTTTTCATTGCTAGCGAAACCATTAGTGGCTCTTACGTGCAAGGATGTTTCGACTCCTTTACCATGGACGGAAGAATGTCAGAAAAGTTTTTCTGAATTACGTGATTCATTGTGTTCGGCTCCTGTGTTGGGTACTCCTGACTATAGCAAGCCGTTCACATTATATGTTCACGAGAGGGAAGGTTGTGCGTTGAGTGTTTTAACGCAACCTTTTGGTGGTAAGCAACGTCCATGTGCATATTTTTCCTCGACTTTGGATCCGGTAGCTAGAGCATTGCCGAGTTGTTTGCGAGCGACGGCGGCAGCCGCGGTCTCCATCCGACAATCAGCAGGGTTGGTCATGGATAATATGCTTACGGTGATGGTTCCGCATGCAGTCGATACTCTTTTAAATCGTACGAAAACTCAGCACTTGACGAGTGCGAGGTTGTCTGGGTACGAGTTGACGCTGTTGGCAAGCCACATTCGAATAAAACGTTGTAATGTTCTGAACCCGGCAACTTTGTTACCAATTAGCTCAGAGTCAGATGAAATAACAGAACACGATTGTTATTTGAGGACGGAGGAGGAAACAAAAGGTCGAGTGGACCTTAAAAACACCCCATTGGAAGACCCAGACGGTACACTGTATGTGGATGGTTCATGTTTCAAGTTGCCGAATGGCGATGTGACTACTGCATATGCTGTTGTAACGTTGAATACTGTTGTTGAGACTGCGAGATTAAGTCAGAATTCTGCCCAAGCTGCAGAGCTGATCGCTCTTACTAGAGCATGTGCGTTAGCAAAAGGGAAGCGTGTGAATGTGTTTACCGATAGCCAATATGCCTTTGGCGTCGCACATAGTTTTGGACGGTTGTGGAGAGAGAGAGGTTTTCTAACATCGCATGGTACGAAGATTCAGCACGGACAGCTCGTGAATGATCTTTTGGATGCACTTACGTTGCCTAAACAAGTGGCGATTGTTCAATGCAGCGCGCATCGTAAGGTGACGGATGATGTTGGTCGTGGTAATGCTTTTGCGGATGAGACTGCTAAGGAGACTGCCCGGAACCTTAGCACACGAATGTATGTGACGAGCTCGGTTAGGTGGCCCACAGAATCAAGTATGTGTGAGGACACTATCGAGAGTGTGAAAGCAATTCAGAATGAGGCCACCGAGACTGAAAAGACGAAGTGGAAAGAAAGTACGGGAAAGTTGGATACGAATGGTTGTTGGATTGATTTGTCTGATCAGAAAAGATGGATGTTACCGGATGCGTATGTGTTGGCTGTCGTGACTATGGCGCATGGGGTAGCACATATTAGTGCGAAAGGTATTTGTAAATTACTGTCTCCTGTGTGGAAGAATGATGGTATTACGAAATGTGCTGAACGCTTGGTTAAGAATTGTATGGTATGTATGTTGTACAATCCTGGTAAGGGAACCCCAACTCCTCCTGGCAGTTTTGCTCCCCCTTCATGTCCCTTTGAAGTGATCCAATTGGACTTCATCCATATGGAGCGATGCAATAACCTGAAATACGTCTTAGTTGTGGTTTGCGCATTCTCCCGATGGATCGAGGCTTATCCTCTCAAAGACAATACTGCTTTGTCTACTGCGAAAATCCTACTGAAGGAATATTTTCCTCGGTATGGAATGCCTAGAGTCGTGTGGTCAGATAACGGAAGTGAGTTTGTGGGTAGTGTGATGAAGAGTGTGTGTAAGGGCCTTGGAATTAATCAGAAATTCCATAGCGCCAATCATCCCCAGTCAGCTGGTTTGGTTGAAGGGTATAACGGCACTCTTAAACTAAAACTAGCAAAGATTCAGGCTACGACTGGTCTCTCGTGGCCTGACGCTTTACCCTTAGCATTACTGTCAACAAGGGCAACTGTACACTCCCGAGTAGGGCTCAGTCCCTATGAAATAGTGTTCGGTCGTCCTGCTAATGTTTGGGGGGTCCCTAGACCGGGTATTTTCTGTGATCTTGAGTATCCAATGTTGATCGATTATCTTCATGACTTGACTGCTAAACTGAGGTTAATTCACCAACAGGTTCACGAAGCATTGCCGACGCAGACGGAGGGTCCAGGCCACCAGCTCCAGCCCGGAGATTGGGTGGTGACGCGCAACTTTTCGCGCAAGAACAACTTGGACCCGAGGTTCACTGGACCCTACCAGGTCCTCCTTGCCACGAGAACTGCAGTTCGTCTTGAGGGGCGGAAGAATTGGGTGCACGCCACCCACACGAAGAAAGTCCCTATCCCGTTGCCAGCAGACTCGTGGGTGAGGAAAGGCATTGCATCAACTGAAACCGAAGGATTGCCGGCGTTTGTACCTTTCAGTGACGCACAACCTGTCGGAGAATCCTCAGCGCAGCAGAAAGACACTGTTGAACATTTGACAGCAAAAGACTCAAGACCAGAACATTCAGCTGATCAACAGGACGTTGTCCCTTCAACCGATCCTTTGTTTGACGAACAGACACGTCCTGGGAAAACCCGATACTTTTTGCGATCTAGCACCAGAGACTAATAAAAGATCCTGTTCTGTCCCCTGACAATTGCATTATCCCGTTTTCCACGATCAGTTTGAACACTCGTATTACTGTAATTATTTTGTATATATATTCATTGAGTTTCGTTCCTCATATTTTTGCTTCCACAGCTGAGAGACATTGTTTTCGCATATATATATATATATATTTGTGAAATAAAGACCGTAGGGCCGCGCGCGTACTTCCTTCTGGTTAGTAGGTCTTGACACTAGGTTAAAGACCGTCGGTTCCTGGGAACTCCTAGGGATTGACTACTGCTACACAGAACGAAGTGCGTCAAGAAACGTTGCGGACGGTCATAGGGAATGACATTTTCGAAGCTGACGGACTTGGAAGGAGCTCAAGAGCAAAGATTCAAGCTGCGGCAACTCAGTCGTACCAAATGCTTTAAATTCCAAATATTTGTATTGTTTTTGACTGTTTCTGCATTACTGGCGGGTGGGGTGTATTACACGATGTTTTACTTCTTACCTTCTGATATACCTACTCCTACCCCTGACCCTAAACTTACCTCCACTGCATCTCCTCATTCTTTTCATATCTTACCTGAACACGAGCAGGCTAGACGTGCAGAATTCCGCAACAATTCCTTTATTCAGCTCCTTCACCAGCATCAGTTAGTGGTTAACACTACTAATTGTTGGGTGTGTGGATTGATGCCACATACTACGGATAAGGGAATTCCATATCTGGTGTTACCGTATAGTTCCCAAGGGTCTGCTCGAGCATTTCAAACAATGTTTCGAAGCGCACTGGGTTTCCACCCCATTCGAGAACCACGTTCCCCCTACTCTGGTCCTACCTCGTACCAAAAACCTTTGTCTATAGCAATAGAGGATTTAGATAGCGATATCTATGATCCCTCGCTTATTCCTGAAGAAGAGGTACAAGCCTATAGGGTCCTAAGTAGAGGCGAATATAGTGTGTTCACTGGTGAAAAACAGCTTAAAAGCTCGCCTCCGATATGGGTCGTACCCCACATTGGTAATTTTTGTCTAATAGGTCGTGGCCGAAGATCGAAAGCCCGACTTGGAGAGAGTGCTTGCACTGAAAATTACATTCTACCGATGGTCTCGTCCCCTGTGTTTTTGGCTGCCAAGGGTACATACTTTATCTGTCATGATCGTGCGTATGCATGGTTGCCCTCTGACTTCATGGGCTCATGTTTTATCGCAAACTTGTTGCCTCCGACGTTCACTATAGATGCAGATTATCACAAGACTAGAGTTGTGAGAGGCGTAATTAGCGAAGAGGATACTGCCGGTCAAGAGGCAGGAGACTTTTTCAAGGGTTTCCTCCCGTTTTGGGGACCTATGGTTAATAGTAGGAACCTGAGACAGTTGACTCGAGTAGTAGAATCGACAGCTAATATTACTGCCAGTGCCCTTGGTAATATCACCACTGAACTTCAGGCGGATAGGCTTATGACGTTACAAAACCGTATGGTTTTAGATGTCATCTTAGCAGATCGAGGTGGGGTATGTAAGGTGATCCATTCAAGCTGCTGCATCTTCATTCCAGATAACGCTCCAACTGTCTATCAAGCCATCTCGAAGTTGCATAAGATCTCCGAATCCATACACGTGGATGTAGGGGATTGGACGCTACTTGGGTGGTTTTGGGGCCTGATGTCGACTTGGGGTTGGAAGATTCTGATGATCATCGGAGTCGTTGTGGCGTTCCTGTTCACGTGTTGCCTTTGTGTGCAGTGTGGTCCTGCCTTATGTGGCCTCTGTGCTACAACGTGTATGAGACAGCCACCTGTTGCCAAGGGGACTCGGTTGGACAGAGCTATGCTACAACAACATCTCGATGGTCTGATGAATATCGAATATGATTCTGACTAGTGCTTGCCTACATGAGGGCAAAAGGAGCGTCTGAGGTTCCGTGACAATTGTAAGTGGTGTTTTCGACTCGCACGAATATGGTCGAGTCTGGTATCCGCGAACCGCAAATGACGAGTTTGGTAAGTGTGCGCAGTTTCGCTGTGCTAACTTAAACCGTTCGTTTGTTATGTGGGTTTTTCATCTGTACCCACGGGTTCCATCTTAGATACGGCATCCATTTTGTCTCTTGCCCTCAAGTAGCCAGCGAACGGATGCTGTCCGCTTCGCGACCCTGGGACTCTCAAGAGATTTGCGGAAAACACATGTTCTTTATAAGTGTCTTTATGATACTGTAAGGCAGATGGCGCCGCTCGAGGCCCATCTTGCCGCACGGACTTATTGTCTCAGCCGTGCATCTCATTAGGCACGTCCCTTTGATGCCTGTATCTCATGTTTCCCGATACCTCCCCTTTTACACCCTTTCCGATTTCCCCACTGTCTCCGTCTTCCTCTGCACCTGTCTTTGTTCCTATTTCGATCTGTTTTACTGCCGATTGGAATGCACTAATGTTGGGAAGATGGGTTTTTACAGTTGGGAACCGCCAAATGTTTCCGCACTTATGTTCCGGACGTTGTGTGTATCAAAGTGACCAAAGCGACCCCTCTGGGGGATAATTATGGGAACCGGGTTGTAAACCTTTGTGTGTCATGTTGTCCTATGGGTAAATTCTGTATAAAAGGAGCGATCCACAGAACCAATTTGAAGCAGTCTCCCCAAGTTGCACGTGTTGTACTTGTCGTGACTTCTGTGTTCCCTGCAGTAAATAAACCCTTGAATCTTTGACGCCCAAGGAAGTGTCCCGTGTCTCTGTCATTCGTACGCCGGAACAGGTAACCCACGAAGGTTTCAGGTGTTGTCCCCTGGCACCGCTGGGTCTTAAAGTACCCAGTCCTTCACATTACAATGCAACTATTACAACGCACTGCTTTTACTACGCAACTTTTACAACGCAGGATCCTTTACAACGCATGCCATTACAATGCATGTCAGTACAACGCAGATGTCATTACAACGCATTTGAAAATCTTTTTTATATATTTTTTTAAACATATTTTTGTATTTAAAGAGTATTTTTTAAATACTAGAGTATTATTTTGAAGTTTGAGAAATACTTTTGGAAATTAAAAATAAATGAGGTAATGTTTTATAAGTATTTATTTTGTTATTAGAGTATCAATAAGCATTACTGTGTTTTTTAAATAGTAAAAAAATTAATACTTTAGTATTAAACCCTCATGTTGTAAGAATACTAATTTTTACCCTTAAAGTATCCTACACTTATCCTAATATTACACCCCCCCTGGAGTTAGAATAGTTATTTATACCCCTACACTATCCAGCACTTACCCTACTATTTTACCTCCATAGAGTTTGAATAGTAATTTATACCCCTACACTATCCTGAACTTACCCTACAATCACTCCTCCCTGGAGATAGAATAGTAATTTATATCCTTACACTATCCAGCACTTACCCTACTATTACACCACCCTGGACAAAGAATAGTAGTTTATACCCCTAGACTATCCAGCACTTACCATACTATTACACCCCCCTGGAGTTAGAGTAGTAATTTATACCCTTACACTATCCAGCACTTACCCTACTACCACACCTCCCTGGAGTTAGAATAGTAATGTATACCCCTATACTATCCAGCACTTATCCAACTATTACACCCCCCTGGAGTTAGAATAGTAGTTGATTCCCCTGGACTATCCAGCATTGACCCTACTATTAAACCCCCCTGGAGTTATAATAGTCATTTATACCCCTACACTATCCAGCACTTACCCTACTATTACACCCCCCTGGAGTTAGGATACTAATTTATACCCCTACACTATCCACAACTTACCCTACTATTACACCCCATGGACTAATAATAGTAATTTATATTTCTACACTATCCAGCACTTACCCTAATATTACACCCACGTGGAGATAGAATAGTGATTTATACCTATACACTATCCAGCACTTACCCTACTATTATACCCACCTGGAGATAGAATAGTAATTTATACCCATACACTATCCAGCACTTACCCTACTACTACACCTCCCTGGAGTTAGAATAGTAATTTATACCCCTACACTATCCAGCACTTACCCTATTATTACACCCTCCTGGAGTTAGAATAGTAATTTATATTTCTACACTATCCAGCCCTTACCCTAATATTACACCCACATGGAGATAGAATAGTGATTTATACCTATACACTATCCAGCACTTACCCTACTATTATACCCACCTGGAGATAGAATAGTAATTTATACCTATACACTATCCAGCACTTACCCTACTACTACACCTCCCTGGAGTTAGAATAGTAATTTATACCCCTACACTATCCAGCACTTACCCTATTATTACACCCTCCTGGAGTTAGAATAGTAATTTATATTCTTACACTATCCAGCAATTAACCTACTTTTACACCCCCCCTGGAGATAGAATAGAAATTTATACCTATACACTATCCAGCACTTACCCTACTATTATACCCACCTGGAGATAGAATAGTAATTTATACCTATACACTATCCAGCACTTACCCTACTGTTACAACCCCTGGAGTTAGAGTAGTAATTTACACACCTACACTATCCAGCACTTGCCCTACTATTACAACCACCTGGAGTTAGAATAATAATGTATATCCCTACACTATCCAGCACTTACCCTACTATTATACCCTCCTGGAGTTAGAATAGTAATTTACTCCCCTATACTATCCAGCACTTACCCTACTACTACACCTCCCTGGAGGTAGAATAGTAATTTATACCCCTATACTATCCAGCACTTTTCCGACTATTACACCCCCCTGGAGTTAGAAAAGTAGTTTATACCCATAGACTATCCAGCATTTACCTTACTATTACACCCCCCTGGAGTTAGAATAGTAATTTATACCCCTACACTATCAAGCACTTACCCTACTATTAACCCCCCCGGGAGTTAGAATTGTAAGGTATATCCCTACACTATCCAGCACTCAAACTACTATTACACCCCCCTGGAGTTAGAATAGTAATTTATACCCTTAGACTATCCAGGACATACCCTACTATTACACCCCCCTGGAGTTAGGATAGTAATTTATACCCCTACACTATCCACAACTTACCCTACTATTACACCCCCGTGGAGTAATAATAGTAATTTATATCTCTACAGTATCCAGCACTTACCCTAATATTACACCCACCTGGAGATAGAATAGTAATTTATACCTATACACTATCCAGCACTTACCCTACTATTATACCCACCTGGAGATATAATAGTAATTTATACCTATACACTATCCAGCACTTACCCTACTTTTACACCCCCCTGGAGTTAGAATAGTAATTTATATTCTTACACTATCCAGCAATTACCCCACTTTTACACCCCCCTGGAGTTAGAATAGTAATGTATACTCTTAGACTATCCAGCACTTACCCTACTATTACACCCTACTGGAGTTAGAATAGTAATTTACACCCCTAGACTATCCAGCACTTACCCTACTATTACCCCCACAAGAATTTAAAATAGTAATTTATACCCCTACAGTATCCAGCACTTACCCTACTATTACACCCCCTGGAGTTAGAATAGTAATTTATATCCCTATACTATCCAGCACTTACCCTACTATTATACCCCCCTGGAGTTAGAATAGTAATTTATACCCCTACACTATCCAGCACTCACCTTACTACAACACCTCCCTGGAGTTAGAATAGTAATTTATATCCCTACACTATCCAGCACTTACCCTACTATTACACCCCCCTGGAGTAATAATAGTATTTATACCCCTACACTATCCAGCATTTACCCTAATATTACACCCATCTGGAGTTAGAATAATAATTTATACCTATACACTATCCAGCACTTACCCTACTATTATTTCCCCTGAAGTTAGAATAGTAATTTATACCCCTACACTATCCAGCACTTACCTTACTATTACACCTCCCTGGAGTTGGAATATTAATTTATTCCCCTACACTATCCAGCACTTACCCTACTATTACACTCAATTGGAGTAACAATAGTAAATATCACCCCTCAATTATCAAATACATATTTTGGGATTACACCCCCTTTGAAAAAAAAATAGGTATTAATAGTTGATGAATAATTTATTTTTAAAATTAATAGAGTGTAATTTTAATTTAAAATATTTTAAGAATATTTAATTTACATTAATGTATTTTATTAAAATGTATTTTTGATTGAATAAATAAGTAAAAATTATTTTACAAAAAAATTCCCACGTTTTATCATTGATTGCTATGTAATGAATTGTCCTACATTTATTTTAATAGCTCTCTATGTGAATATCGCGTACCTGAAATAAGAAGCTTGCTGGAGACTAACAGGGTGCGTTACACAGTCAAAACGGAGTATGCATAAGGTAAGAATAATATTAAATGTATTTAAACATTTTAAAGAATAGAAAAGAAACAAGTTTAAATTAAAATCAAATGTAAAATAATTTATTACGACACAGTTTATTAAAGTTAAATTGTAAATAAATGTATTTATTAACAGAATGTATTTTAATACATTTTTGCACATATTTAAACATTTTAAAAAAAAGGAATAACATTTATAAAAATAATGTTTAATAATAAATAAAGTTTTACAAAAAAATAATCCTTTTTCTTTTTTTTTTGCAGCTTGTGATGACGTATAAGCGTGAACGTCAAAGGCGTAGGCAGCCATATTGAGGAGCGTCGCTGGACAGAGCAGAAGTATGGATATCTGCGCTTAGGTAGGAAACTTTATAAAGTATTTATTTAACTTAAAAAAAGTACATATTGTTATTTATTGCAAGGAAAGAATAGGGAGGTGTAGAATACATAAATAACATGTTTAGGTTACATTCCGCATGTTCACAAACACATTGTTAGAGTACGGCTACATCGGGTCACGTGTTTGTTTAAATCTTTTACCAAGTATGCTTTGATTTATTTTAAAAAGTAGTAAAACAATGGTTTGTGAATGTATTTTTGTGGAATTGTTTGTTCGGTATTCTGTCGGACACAGAAGATCGATTTACGAACATTGGATTTCTAGTGGAGAAAATGGATCATTATTCGTGGTGGATTTAAGGAATCGTGGAACACATGTTTGAATTGTTTTTGGTGTTTGAATTTCGATGGATTTACATCTTTGGAAATGGATTTTGAAGGAGTGCTGATTTCGATTACAGCAAGAGAATGAATCTTTATTTGGATTTTTGGGGACTTCGGATTTCAAGAACAGCAAGATGATGGATACATTTTTCGATTTTTTGGGAGTTGGAGATTGTTTCGATTTGGAGAAGAAAATCATTTTGGTGGAATTGTTTGCTGTAAACCGATCTTCAAAAAAGGAATGCCTTATTTTGGAAATGCATTTCTTTTAAAAAAAAATATGCAACAGGAAGATTTATTTATTTGCTTTTTGGGAATGATTTTGCAAAAATTAAAAACAAAACAAGCTTGGTTTTGGATTATATTGGATTGCATTAAAGAAAAGAAAAAAAGAAAAAAGAAGACTTCTAAGGTAAGGTGACCCGACTTTCAATTTTCAAAAAATTATTTTAGAAAAAAGCCAATTGAAATGCCAAATTAAATGTGTTGTAATGTAATTTAGGGAAAAACTGGAAAGTAAATCTGAAGGGAGTATTAGTAGTGGAGTATGTGTGCAACATTATCTAGGTAGTCTGAAGCCACACACATCGAAAACTGTTGTAAAGCTGGCAATAGTTGTTCTGAAATTTCTCTGGATCTTTTGCGTGGGTTCAGACTGCTTGTTAATGATTGTGAAATTCTCATTTCTTGAAAACTTTGCTCCTTCCTCAAAGTTTCCAAGAAATGATAGAAATTAGGATGAGGTTTTCCAACTGTGTGGTTGAAGGAGTTGTGCTATCCCTCTATGGCATTGTTTGTTTTTGCCTCTCCTTCTAAGCAGGACATGTAGCAGTTCCACCACTCCACACGGAAACGTGGCTTCCTCCTGCGACCCGACCTGCTTAGAGGACAAATCCATGTGTCTTCGAAATAATTAAGCAGGGGTGACAATTTTTCTTTATTTGTAGTAAAAAACTCAGATTCAGTAATTGCAGTGTAGTACTCGTCTACAATTGTAGGAGGGACAAAGCAAAGACCAGTTAGTTTTTGTAGTTCGAATTGCATTTTGTCTCATATGTAATCCACAACTAGGGATGATTTTTGTATTTTACGCCAAAATGCCTGGGAAAAATGGAAAAAACATCCCTGAATTTGGGTATCCGTGTACGTTTTGGAAATAACATTTATCATCGCAAATTCAAAATCAATAATTATTTTCCTAGGACTTTTATTGGATGTTTTTGATTTAACCACTGTTAAAAGTTCAGTGTACGTTGTGGATTGTTTATCAGGTAGCAAACTGTATACTAGGTGTACTACTGTATGGTTAATTTTTGCATGTATAGTGTATTTTTGGGTGAAAGGATGGGGGGTACTTTTAAACGTCCCATCCATCATCCAAATATCACTATTTTCTAACTTGGCAAGGTTACGGGGTGTGCTAACAATAATTATTCGTTTCGGAGGGTTTTGGTTATCATGCAGGGTAATCGTTTCATTAGAAATAGAAAGAGAGAGTTCATGAGGAATTACAATGTCAGTGAATGTCTGGGGTGTAACTCTTTGTGGGTTACTTGCCTGTTTTTTACGTTGAATAATTTGTCTCAAATTAGGTATTATAGTCATACTACTAGCAATGTGATCAGGAACATGTTGAGCTACCTCCCTCAAAATCGATCCAGAGGAGTCATTGGAGGTGCTTGCAATATTTTTCATTTCGTTAATGGTTTCTCTAACTTCAATCTCCATTGTAGAGGCAGAGTGGTTATGCTCAGTTGTTTTTTCAACGGTGTCAGCAAGAGTAACCGCTCTGCCTTTGCAATGGGATGAGTAATATTGCACGCACCTCCAATGTCTCCTTGGTTCTGTAATTCTTTCCTTGCAATAAATATAACCTGCATACTGTAGGAGAGGGTTTCCTTTCCTGCATGTAAATTATTTTGCCGCTTAATCTTGTGACAATTTCTGAAACGATAAATATAAAAGGAAAAAATTTTGTACATTTTTGAAAAATGTTTTTTATACATTATAGTGCATTTGCATTCTTTTTTTGTTTCATTTTAATTTCTGTTCCCTTTCAGTCATAGAATTAGTTTTTAAAACATGCTTTGAAGGTATTTACCTTAGTCGTGTACTTTGAGTTGACTTTTATATGGTGGTCGTTTCTGGATTGATTTTTGAATGTAGGTTCTGTAGGTCCTGGTCTTGAACTGGTTTTGCTTGAGCTTCTTTGGTAGTTTTCTGTAGAAGGAAATAAAATATGTAGGTTGTTTAATTATTGATTAAAAATACCCTATTGTTTTGGGATTTAAATGGCATTATTTTTATGATTAGTATGCATGACTGTTTTTTTATTAAACTTTTTTTAGCACAGCAAAACATTTATATTAATAAATTCAAAGATTTAATTCGAACATTTAAAAAATAATTAATTCTATGTGCTCACTTACCCGTATTTTTCAATTAAAATGTCTTTCAGCTTGGTCGCCAATAAGATGCTGTTCCTTAGGTGTGGTGTGTAAAGAAACATGTTAAAATGGTTACTTTGCTTGACTGCTTTTTACAAATACATTTCTTGATTACAACCACAAATACTTTCATTTTTTATAAAAAGGCATTTTAAAAAACAAAGATAGTATTTATTCTATCTGGTGAAATCAGTTCATTTTTATTTTTATTCATTAATTATTTTAAAATGTACTTACCGAATAATTAGGTTTTTCGATGTGTCTGAGTTGTTTTTTAGAAACTGTTCTTTTGGTGTTGTTTTCAAGCTTTAGGATTTTATCTGTTTTTAGGGAGGATATTTATTTTTAACCTATTTATTTTATATTACTAAACACTTTTTTTAAGGAATACAATGATTGACAGTTTTTAAATTTGCAATATTTTAACTTAAAATTGTTTGTTTGCCTTTTCATAATTCATAAATCTCGAAAACTGAGAATTTTTATCCGTTACTCATTCTGCATAATACCAGGTTCTTACATTTAAAAAGTTTTTAAAATATATTCTGCTTACTTGTTTAATTTGAAAGTTGTATGTTGTATGTTCGGATTTTTTCAAAATGATTCTTTCATAAATGAATTTGAAACTGCAAAAAGAATACCTGTATATTATTATTTTTGTTAGGTACATTTTTAGAAATATTAGTTTAATTATATAATAGGTTACTTACTTTTATTTTCAATGTAAGTTCAAGGTGAAAAGCTTTGTTTTCAGTCACGTTAGCAGTGGCATAAAATGTGTCTGCTCTCGATCGTAGTCATCCGACCACTGAGTTCAAAATGGTGTACCACCTGTATTTATAGTTTTAATTGTGTGTAATCAATATTCTTCTAAAAATAATCGTTTAAATTGTTTTTTTTGAGGTTTCATTTGATGTGAGAATGTATATTTTAATTTATTTAGTTAAAAAGTGAGTTTATTCTGTTTTAGTTCGACATTTATCCTCCATTTTGTTTGCTGTGGGTTCCTTTTAGTATCATTAAAACTGTTGTAGGACTGCGGCATTTGCGACCTTACAAAATGGTGGCTCCTTTTTATTTACCTTTGTTTACTCTGAATGAAGTATTTTGACTTGCCGTTGTTTTAATAATTTTTGGGAGGGTAAATTTAGTTTTCTTAGATTAAGTTTTAATAATAGTTTTTATTTGGTTATTTTAAATTTAAAAAATGATGAGTAGTACATTTTATACCCGAGTATTAATTTTAATACTCGAGTATTAATTTGGTAAAATAGTTTAGTTTTCGTTAAACTATACGTTCAGTGCGTTGTATCGTCATACATTCGAACCTGCTGTCCTAGACTTGCGAAGAGCACTACAGGACCAGACCTACTCTCATTCTCGTACTCAGGACCTCCTGTTTAAGCACTCAGGCACACAAAAACCTATAAATCGCCTATTCTTCAACTGCCCAGCTGACCACTTCCAACTGGACCTGCCCTGGACTTTGCAATTGTCCTCTGCTGGAGTGAGGTCTGCACCCCAAAAGCTTTACCTGAGGTTCTAGGACCCTGGGCTGTGTTAAAGTGTATTTTCTAAATTTGTTTGGGATTTTTATTGTATTGTGCTTTGATTTTATTACTGTTTTGGTCTTACAAATAGTTTACACGTTGCCTCTAAAGTTAAGCCTGTGTGTTCTGTGCCATGGCCTCCATGGGTGGGGAGGAGACACTGGTTAATTTACTTTATTGACTGGAGTGGGTCACCCTGACAAGGACTGTATTGTTTCTCAAGGTGGGTAGACACCGCCCGTAACTGACAAGCAAATTTCTTACAGAAGCAATCAAGAATTATCCCCCTGCTTCATGGTGGAGTTGTAAAGGACAGCCATATTTGAGGTGGAATATAATCCTCAACATCCTAGCCTCTATGCCACTGTACCTGCTGCACTAACAATAGCTACACCCCTGATAGAGATGATAGAAAGGGAGAGACAGATGGAGCTTCTGGCTATATCCTAACAATATTAATGAAGACAGCTCACGCAGTGTTCTTTTGAGTAACCACAATCTCTTCAACATAATCAGACAACAGCAAAACAGAAAATGGTCTCTTAGACAAGCAGGAAATTGGCATGGAGATAAGAGAGAGGAGAAACTAGGATAAATGAAACCAATTGAGGAGAGAGAAACCAATCAAAAATCTATCCCAGGAGCAATAGCAATCCTGGCAAGGCAGACTCAGTCCTCCTTTTGTATTAAATTGAGCACCATAAATTGTGTTATGATAACATCTGCTATTTTCAGTGCTTATAGATGTCAAAAAAGCACTATGTATAATACAAATTATTATTTTTTATTATATGTTGTCACAGCAGCCTTTAGTAAGGCACCCTATAGCAAAAGATACCGAAAAGGTTTCTTATGGAAACTCCATAACCTGCCCATTGTTAGACTTTGCAACTCTGATGCTTGAGGGTTCCATAGCACTGTGTTTCTGTGTCACTATGCTCTTCTTTAAGCAGCCTCTCTACTGCTAATGCTGACAAGAGGCTTGTGAGGGAAGTGTGGCATGAAGTGATGCTCGGGAATGTGGGGTTTGCCCATAAAGCAATTCAAGAAGCCACTTTTGGACCAACCCCTGAGGTGAAGTATTACTCTTTTTAACGGAAATAGAAACAAAGACTCTCACGTGTTTCTTCAGTTGAGCCATAATCTATTTATGGGGCTGATTCACAAACGTAAATTTCCACTTTGGGTAAGTTTATGATTGTTCTCTTTTAACAAATGTACTTTACTAGTAGTATCTTTACGACTACAGACTCTTTGCACATGAAAAGATAGGACTGTCCTAAAGATACTACTAGTAAAATACCTTTGAGAATAGCAAACAATTGTAACCTTACAGAAAGGTGTATGTTTATCTTTATGAAACAGGCCCTCATATCTTTATGCTACTCTATCAGCGTCTCAGAAGTTGATACTGGTTTTAGATTTGGCAGACATCCTGAACCAGTATAGTCTACAGTGTATCACCATGTTACCATTCCAAAATTGCAATCTCATAAAGCACCAGTCATCCTGTTGACCTTTTGTAGTTAGTTGCAGTGCCAGGGCGGTTGCCAAGCACCCTGCATTAGGATTGACCAACCTACTATCAGTGCAAGGGGCCTGCATGGCATGTTTGACTATTAAAGGAGCTGTGCATTAGCAGTAGTATGTGAGCTATTATGTGCCTGAACTAGTAAATGAGTGTCTAGTAGTAGTGCGAGGGAATCCATTGTGATGCCAAAGTAAAAATTAAGAATCTTGGAGGTATACTACTATGCCTGCTGGTGTTGCAGATGCACTAGCAGATGTAAAGCATCTAACTAAAGTCAATCAATATGATCGACAGTCCAAGGACTGAATGTTGATTCAAATAGCTGATCCAAAGCGTGAATGACACTTTGAGCAAACAATGGTAGGAGAGGGATGAAACAAACCCCTCCTTGTGCACTATTTTATTCTTAAAGTATGTATTAATGTGGTTGATTACAAGCTTCAGGCAGACGTCTAAAGCTACCTGTAGACCAGACTCAAAGCAAGCATTGACAAAGCCAATATGTCTCGGCAATGCCCGAGCTATAGGCCTTGTCAATGAGAATGTCTTTTATTCAAGTTATGCACCTTGCTGTATAGGAAACCAACCACTGGGAATTCCATACTTCATGCCACCAGCAGTCATCCACATAAGCTCATTGCCTGCATCCCCTATGAGGAACGCTTGAGAATTAAGGGGAACAATACAAGGGTTAGCGATTTTTAGGATGTGGTCCAAGAGAGTATAGCCAGATTCAGTACACTGGTTTATGATAAACAGATACTGGAACAAGCCCTGAAAAAGGTTGAGGCTATCCCCAGAAGAGAACTACTCAAGGAACCCCCCAGGGTGAATACAAACATGGGTTAAATTAGAATGATTACCACCTCTCGGAGAATGCCAACCAATTGAGGAACATTTTCCTCAAACATTGGTGCATCCTGAAAACGGACCCGGTCATAAGCCCTGATATACTGAAAAATCCGCTGCTAACTTTTAGAAAAGCTAGATACTTAAGTACCAACTTGACACACAGCCACTATGAGAAAGAAAACAAGGACACATTCAAGGAACTATTGGTCTTTTTCCCATGCGGGAAATGTAAAGCCCGCTTCAACAGCAATAAGATTTTGTTGTATAAAGTTCCAGGGCTACAGAAACATAGACCCATAAACAAGTGTATGACTTGCAGCACACCATACACTGTCTAGTGTCTATTGTGCCCCTGTGGCCTAAAATATATTGGAAGTACGATTCATGCTACTAAAATACGCATTTGATGACCCAACGTACCCGGTTGCTAGACACTTCTGTACGAAGCATCGTAGCAAGAGAGATTTACTTACATTTTTCTGCCTAGACCATGTACCCGACAATCCCTGGGGAGGGGAAAGAATCCTAAAACTCAGAAGGTTGTAATCCAGCTACATTATAGATCTACAAACGAAAACACCAAAAGACATGAATGTTAGCGAGGAATTATCAGTCCACCTAGGAGAGTAATAGGACTTTCTATTGATGAAAGGCTAGATTTTAAGATGTAGATCTTTCCCACTTATCTGTTTTAAAAAAAAACTTTTTGCTTTCTTTTACCACATTTGTATTTTTAGCACAGGACACATAGGGGTGTACCCTAATTTAGGTAAATAGATCTTAAACCATGAATTAAAAATAGAATTCTAGTTTGGTTGCCCATATAAGGCTGAATTACTGCTGTTAATCATGTATGATACCATCAAACCATGCGTAGGCAAGTGCACTTGATGTGAGCCCATACAAGGCAAGATGTTTAACGTGCAATCAATAATGAATGTTGCCAGGTCACAGTATAACTATTGCGCGTACAGGTATTTTGAAATGTGCATATATAATACTTTATAAATGCTTTACTTTTTACCTTGGGGTCACCATGCATTAGCTTGATAATAAGTGTCTAGTAGGATTGAAATGAATTGACACCACATTAAGATGGCATAGACATTTATCACAATGCACGCCTGCGAGTCCTTTGTTGATATAACACTGACGACAAATGTTGTCCATTTCCGGTGTGCTTGGTGGCACTGAGAAAGGTGACAGCTGAAACACGTCTATTTCTGCAGAGTTCAGAATAAACTTTAACTCACCCCAGCGAGTGCCTCCCCTGGACTTATTGGTATGGGATAAAAAAGCTGTCATTTGAAACGCGGTTAAGCCCCTGCGAAGTAACAGAACCCACCCAGGAGTACATGGACAAAGGTGATCAGAGCAGCAATATATATATATATATATTAAAATCCAGTTTTGCCCTATGCTAACAAAAGATGCAGACACTCCAGGAGTCGTGATGAAGTAAGTCTTTATTAAAAATTCAGAACCCAGCCGCTTCTGAGGCTATTCAGTTGAACTCAGCTTTTGTTAAGGTAAACAAGCCCCATTCCCCATAGAATTAAATACATGAACTTTGGTAATGGCAACTGAAAAAATACTACTGCACCTCAGCATGAAGTCCTTACATTATATAGCTTACAATACTTGTCAACACTCAGAGTTCATCATAAATCATTCCCATTACATGATTATTTTGCAAGTATGATGATAGTGCCCAAATTCATATTTAAATGACATAAATACACATTGCATCTTTAAAACAGGTGAAACATGAGCATTGCGACCAAATATCCACAATTGGTGCTTTATGCCTATTGGCACTATTTTCTCTAAAAACTTTAAAGTTCCTTATCCCCGGTTCTACTTATTGGATTTTTTGTTGTTTTGTTCTTATTTTATTTATTCAAATCAGGGCTATTTTTTTAACCTGGTGTGAGAATCTGTTCATGTGGTGTTTTCACTGTTTTACTCTTTGAAGTGTTCCACAAATACTTTACACATTGCCTCTAAGTTAAGCCTGACTGCTCTGTGCCAAGCTGCCAGGGGTTTGGGCACTGGTTAACTTGAGGGTTGCTTGTGCCTTTTCCTTACTAGGATTGTGGTTGCTTCTTGTCCAGGGCTCACACCCCATTGAACCAACAACCCAATTTCTAACACTACACTAACTATCCTGAGATACGATACGATGCCCATATGTCCCTGTGGACATATGGGCACACACAGGCAAGTTTATTCTTTGCCTGTGTGTGTTTACACGTTTACATGTACCACAACAGATATGTCATTACGGTGGTTCCCATCTTGAATGACTGTGTTGATAATATCCATGTAAGTTTCTACATAAGAGTGGGTAACATATAGGGCTGTGAGAAGAGTCCAATCCTAAATCAATCCATACATGACAACCTTTACAAGTTGTACCTAGTTCTTCCAGAAGAGAGGGCATAAACCAACCCCTTATTCTCCACGTTGTATTCATAACTCGAGATAATAACCAATTTAATCTGCATGTCGGACTATATGTTGCAATGTAATATGGTGGTAGTGCGTGCGTATTTTTGAGTTGACTACCATACCCAAGAGCTTCCCGAAGAAGGACTTAATCTCGTAAAAAATGTGGATGACTAATGAAAGTGGGGTATTTTTGGGATCTTGAAATTGATAATAAACTTTCATCAATAAACGGGTGGAATAAGATATGTAACTGGCATTGGTCTTGATTGATTAACTCTATATTTACAAAAGAAATTGATTTCACTCCAATATGTATTTAAAGCTATGCAGCAGGAGACACAGCTCCCTGGATTTGGGCAACACTGCCTAACTTCGAAGTCAAGTCAAGTACATGCATCAGTCCACTGAGTCCCCAGCTGATCTCTAGGCTGGCAGCATTATTCAGCACAGATCTCTAGAAAATCCACTACTCAGTGCTGTGCTCTGTGGAGGGAGCGGAGATCCTGTCGAGAGTGAGAGACTGAACACCACATCCCCACCAGTAAAATGACTGCATCCTCGCACAGGAGTACAACAAAAGTTGAACCTTCAACAGAACACTCTGAAGTGAGAGAGTGACAGGGTTGCATAGCTAGTTCATCCATTCTTAGAACATGTATAAAAGCAGGGGCGTAGCTTGGTAAGATTAGGGGGTGTGAGAGTCATATTTTCCAGCAGTCATGTTGGCATATAATGTTAAAAAATGATTGTTGGACAAGCTGGTGAGAGGGGCTAAAGTGGTACTAAGTGAGAGAAAACACAATATTTTGTGAAATAGCCCCAAAATATAAGACTTTCATAAAAGAGTGGGAGACACGTCACACAAGCCGACGACTGACAGCCCCTGTCCCAACTATTAACCAGAAAATACATTTATTAGGGGAATATAACATCCAAAACACCCATCCTAAAGCTACGACCCTGTGTAAGAGAGATATTTACCAATAAATATTTAGAAATCAACACGTATCTTTTCCCTATGGTCCGTTGTGTCTGCAGGCCCGATTCACAGAACTAACTTAAGACAAAATCCTAAACTTACTACTTATGGTATTCACAGAAGTTAGGATTTTGTCTTAAGTTTGTCTTAAGACAAACTTAAGACAGACTTAACACAGATTTAGGACAAGTCTGTCTGTCTGTCTTAAGTTTGTCATAAGTCTGTCTTAAGTCTGTCTTAAGTTTGTCTTAAGACAAAGTTAAGAAAAAATCCTAACTTCTGTGAATACCATTAGTAGTAATTAGGATTTTGTCTTAAGTTAGTTCTGTGAATCGGCCCATAATCCTTTCCTGTGACCCTGTCTATTATAAGTCTATATGCCCCACCTGGAATTTTTCAAAAAAACAATTAAAGAAGATTCAAAGTTCGGGCACTAAGTTCATGCTTCATGTTGCACAGGAAGATATAACAAAGAAAATTAAACAACGACCGTCATGCTGCTCATACATACATGCTTTTAGATTTCATTTTAAAAATTAATTCTGAGAGCGCACTGACGCACTCGAGAGCTCTGCCGGGACAAGCCCGACTGAACAGGGACATCATGCTGCAGAAGGACTGTGGGGGCGGGGCTGCGGCCGTGAGTGACAGCGCAGCAGAGAGCAGCATCTGCACCAGTGAGTGTCAGTGTGCGCATGCCAATGTTAGGCCTAGTACTTTTTAGTACTGGCCTGTGCATGCGCACACGCAGTACTGCTTCTGACCTCCCTAAATTTGAAGTCAGAGATTGGCAGAGACCCGGGCCCCCGGGTCTCATTATGGGCAGAATAACTCCTGCTCTTAGCCAATCCTGGCGCAGTAGCGCTGGTCATGCTGCACCAGGATTGGCTGGGGACTAGTCACTGCGCTGAGTTGACTACAGATCTGGTACGGTGCCCCTGCGCATGGGTGTGGTGATGGCTGCTCATGTCTCACTGCATGACCATCCACACCATGGCGTATTCGAAGCCATGCGGTGGATTGGCCAGGCATTTCCTCTAGTGTGTTGTTTGTTGACGCCACCGAGCCCGGCGCGCTAGTGCCTGCCTTTGCTACAGCAGTAGTACGAGTCACGAGACGACGAGTCACGAGTCCAGTCGTCGTAGTGCTGCTCTGCTCACCTCGTGCTTGGCTCCGGCTCACCGCTGTGTAGTGTACAGTTCCAGTACACTAAGTGTACTCTAGACAAGTACAGTACATGTAAGTTTTTTAACTGTACAGTGTCTGTGTGTGTACAGCAAGGGGGGGCATGAGCCTGGCTTTGCCTGGGTGGGCCGGCATCATCATCTGATGTCGGGGTCGGGGGCCGCAATTGTTCAAATGATATCAATATTTTCATTGTACACATGACAATACAATAAATGTAACTATTGCGTCGTGCGGGTGACATCACAGCAGCTCGAGCCCCGCACCTGAAGGATTAGCGAGGGAAATGTCTCTTCCTGCCAATCAAGATCCCAGAAAGCTGCCGTGACAGCTTGAAAGAGGGAGAGGAACGGCGCGAGGGAAAGTGGGGAGAGGAGGAAAGAGTGAGAGAGAGGGGGTGGTGTACTCAAGGGTGAAAGAACAAGCGTCTGAGAGCGAGGGAAATGAGGAGAGTGGGGGTGAAAGAGTGAGCGTCTGAGAAAGAGAGGAAAAGGGGATGTGGAAAGAAAGAGTGGGACTAATTCATACAGAGATAAGACAGGTGAATGGCCGGGAGAGAACCAGTGGCGAGGCCTCGGTGCCACTGCCAGCTATCTAGAGCCATGCAGAGCCGGGGGGTGTAGTGTTTACACTGGTAGCCAGGAGATACATCAATTACGAGACACAGGTTAGTCGGCAATACTTCTTTATTGTTCTCTCTTGCTGCTGGTCACAGGTATGTCCGTCCTGCTTCCTGTCATGGTCATTCTGTCCTCGCTTCCTGTCCCTAACCGTATGTGGTGTCTAGTGACATGGTCACTGCCCTCATGACCCACAGGTCTCCTAGTCTCCCCCCTTGTTGCAAACAAATGTTCATGGTACATTTCCACTAGTTATTGTCGCCCCCTCATTGAGAGTACTTACTGATAGTTATAGTGAGAGAGATAGAGAGAGAGAGAGAGAGAGAGAGAGAGAGAGCGAGAGATCGTGTCGCTCTACATCTCTTCAATTAGTCTTTGTGGTTTTCTGCATGTTCTTCTTGGTCTTTCGTCTCCGTCAACTCCTAGTTCTCTATCTTTCGCCTTCCATGGCAGCTCTGTTGTTACTAATTCTTCTTCTTCCTTCTTTAGCTCCTTGAAGTGAGAACTGTTTCTCGTTATTCTTTGTTGGTCGGAAGCTGCCGTTATCATCGATACTTTCACTTTTGTCACCATCAGTGGATGTTTGGAGAATGGGCTGTCGGATTTCCGTTGTTGTCTCTGTCTCACCACCACCAGGTCTCCTTCATTTAATTTCGATTCCGATGCGTGACTCCGCTGATCCGCATACTCTTTCATTTTCCTTTTGGCTTCTTGATCCCTTTCCGCATTGTTGCTCCGATCTGCGCTCATCTTTGCTTCCATTTGTGGCAGTCTCGTCTTGCTCGATCGTCCCAGTACTAGCTCAGCTGGGCATCGACCTGTGGAGCTGTGAGGGGAGTTTCTGTAGTCCCTCAACACCTGGCACAGTGCCTGTCCAGTCGATATTTGTGTCAGTTTTGCTCTCTGGATGGCTTACTTTATAGTCCCCATGAATCGTTCTGCCATCCCGTTGGCCTGCGGCCACAGCAGTGTTATTTTCCGATGCTTTATCCCGAGGTAATCCATGAACCGGCGGAATTCTTCTCCTGAGAATGGAGGGCCGTTGTCCGTCTTTAATGTTTGTGGAGATCCCCATGCTGCGAAGATGTCATCTAGCACAGGTAGAGTGGCACTTGCTGATGTCGACGATATCTGCCTTACAATCGGGAACCTTGAGAATTTGTCAATGACGACCAACAGGTAATTTCCAGTCTCCAATGGTCCATAAAAATCTGCCGCTGGCTCTGTCCATACTGCTTTTGGCAGTTCTGACATTTGTAGCGGTGCTGGTTTTGATGGCGGTCCCGTCCCTTGACAGACATGGCAGCGTGTTACTGCTTCTTCCACCATGCCATCCAGTCCTGGGAACCACACCTTTTCCCTCAGCATTTTCTTTGTAGCGACAATACATCGATGAGACTCATGGGCCAGTTCAATTGTTCTCTTCCTCAGCCTGTATGGTATGACTATTCATGATCCTCTCATTAGAATGCCGTTTTCCATTTCTGCCAGTTCTTAATTTATTTTCTTGAAGGCCAGCATTTCTTCTTTTATTACCCCTTCTTCCGTGGGGCTGTTATTAATGATATGTCTCCATCTCTGTTGTCGCACTACTTTTCCGATGGCCTGCATGGTGGGATCTCTCCTTGTTTCTTGCTCCAGCTCGGCAATCGTTATTGACGTCGGAGTGTTTTGCTTGAGGATGAAGTTTAGGTATTCTTCTGCCATGGTAGTGCCATCTTCTCTGTGGGGCTGCGGGTGTCGTGACATGTAGTCAGCGGGATTTTGCTCTTTTCCAGGTTTATGAACTATTTTGAAGTTGTAGTCCATCAACCTTATTCCCCATCGCTCTATCTTTGGTGGTATCTTGGCGCTTGGGTTGCCATAGATGGTCACTAATGCCTGGTGGTCTGTTACAATCGTGAAAAGGCTTCCCGTAAATGAACATGTGGTAGTGCTCACATGCCCACACCACAGCCAGGCTCTCTTATTCTGGTTGAGAGTACGCTCTCTCAACATCTGACAAACTTTTGCTCCCATAAGCCACAACCCGTCGTGGCGAGTCCTTTCCATGCTTGTGCTGTGCCAGTATCGCGCCCAGGCCCACTGGGCTGGCATCCACAGTGAGTTCGGTGCATAAGATCGGGTCGAAGTACGCCAGGTGGTCTACTGCAGTCACTGATGCCCTTATCTCTTTCTGCATTCTGTTGTCCATTCAAACGTTTGTCCCTGCTTCGTTAGCACTCGCAGTGGTGTACTCACTGTCGCAAAGTCCTTGATATAACGGGCATTCAATAACAAGAGGAGCTTAGAGGGAAAATTATGGGTACTAATAAGAACAAGCCCTCCACTCAACGAAACTAATCCAAAAAGAGTTCCCAGTACCCAGGACTGTAGTTAGTAATTATCGAAGCGGGCATGAGACACTCTTCCGCTCAAATTCTCAGATCGTAGAATTGCGGACAACACCCGATACTATTTCTATATTTAGATGTTCATTGTCTCTAATGCCCTACTGTCCATGAACAGACTCTCTAATCTGTCAGTATTGCTGATTATGGGGGGTTCAAAGTGTTTTTCAACTCGGCGCAACCAGAAAAAAAGTGTCAGCCCTACCTAGGACCATACACACACCCACACATACACAGAAATAATCCGGAAAAAATGTGTGGCGGAGTGGAAGGCACCTCACGGGCGAACACCCTCAATTCAATTCAATTCAATTAATTTATATAGCGCGCTACATACCCAGAGGGTCTCAAGGCGCTTGGAGAAGGGTGGGGGATTACTTGTCGAATACCCAGGTTTTAAGTTCTTTTCTGAATGCTAGGTGGTTCTGAGTGAGGCGAAGGTGAATGGGAAGTGAGTTCCAGGTTTTAGCCGCCAGGTAGGAGAAGGATCTTCCTCCCATGGTGGTTTTGTTGATGCGAGGTACAGCAGCAAGGGCTTGGTTAGAGGAGCGTAGCTGGCGGGAGGGGGTGTAGAAGGAAAGTCGTGTGTTGAGGCATTCGGGTCCGAGTTCGTAAAGTGCTTTGTGTGCGTGGGTTAGGAGGCGGAATGTTATCCTCCTATTGACGGGGAGCCAGTGGAGGTTTTTCAGGTGACCAGAAATGTGGTCGTTACGCTGGATGTCTTGTATGAGTCTGGCTGATGCGTTCTGGATGCGTTGGAGTTTTTTCTGAAGTTTTGCGGTGGTACCGGCGTATAGGGTGTTTCCGTAGTCCAGGCGGCTTGTAACCAGTGCGTGGTTGACCATTTTTCTAGTTTCGCTGGGAATCCAGCGAAATGTTTTTTTGAGCATGCGAAGAATGTTGAAGCAAGATGATGAAATGGCGTTGACTTGTCTGGTCATCGAGAGTGAGGAGTCCAGAATGACGCCCAGGATCACTGCGTGGTCTGTCGGGATGGGTGCTTTTCCAAGGGACTCTGGCCACCAAGAGTCGTCCCAGGCAGAGGGGGAGGTACCTAAGATAAGGACTTCTGTATTGTCGGAATTCAGTTTCAGACGGCTGTGCTTCATCCACTCGGCTACTTCTTTCATTCCTTCATGTAGGTTGGTTTTGGCGGCGTTAGGGTCTTTGGTGAGTGAGAGGATAAGTTGAGTGTCATCAGCGTAGGAGATGATGTTGAGGTTGTGTTGGCGTGCGATGGTCGCGAGGGGGCTCATGTATACGTTGAAGAGGGTGGGACTGAGTGAGGATCCTTGTGGCACGCCGCAAATGACTTCTGTGGCCTCTGACTTGAATGGTGGGAGGCGGACTCTCTGTGTTCTTCCGGTAAGGAACGAGGTGATCCATTCCAGAGCTTTTCCCTGGATTCCGATGTTTCTGAGGCGTTGTATCAGGGTGCTATGACAGACTGTGTCGAAGGCTGCGGAGAGGTCGAGGAGGATGAGGGCGACTGTGTCTCCATTGTCCAGTAGAGTTCGAATGTCGTCTGTTGCTGCGATGAGTGCGGTCTCAGTGCTGTGTTTGGCTCGGAAGCCGGACTGTGAGGAGTCGAGGGATTTGTTGGTTTCGAGGAAGGCGGCGAGTTGGTTGTTGACAGCTTTCTCGATGACTTTGGCCGGGAATGGAAGGAGCGAGATGGGGCGGTAGTTTTTGAGTTCGGTGGGGTCAGCAGTGGGTTTTTTCAGAAGGGCGCTGAGTTCGGCGTGTTTCCAGCTTTCCGGGAAGGTGGCGGAGTTGAGGGAGCAGTTGATGACGTCTCGGAGGTGTGGTGCTATGATGGAATCTGCTTTGTTGAAGATGTAGTGAGGGCATGGGTCTGTGGGGGACCCTGAGTGGATGGAGTTCATCAGGCGGATGGTGTCCTCAGTGGAGATTGGGTTCCATTCATTAAGGATGTTCAAGGGGGGTGAAGGTACGGCAGAAGGTTGGGTGGGTTGGTCTCCGGGATGGTTGTCGAAGCTGTTGTGGATGTCTGCGATTTTGTCGTGGAAGAACGAAGCTAGGGAGTCGCAAAGGGTTTGAGAGGGAGCGATGTCGTTGGAGTTGGCAGTGGGGTTGGTAAACTCTTTGACGATGTTGAATAATTCCTTGCTGTTGTGGGCGTTGTTGTCTAGTCGGTCTTTGAATGCGGCTTTCTTGGCAGTCCGGATCAGTTGGTGGTGTATGCGGGTGGCGTTTTTGAAGGCGTCTCTGGTGTTGGTGTTTGGGTCTTTTTTCCAGGCCTTCTCAAGGGAGCGACAGAGTTTCTTGGATTTCTTAAGATCATCGTTGAACCAGGGTGTGTTTTTGTTGCCTAGTTTGATTTTACGTTTTTTCAGGGGTGCTAGGTTGTCGGCGCTGTTGGTTAGCCATTGAGTGAGGATAATGGCTGCTTGGTTGGGGTTCGAAGAGTGGGCAGGGGGGTTTTGAAGAAGCGATGAGGAGATCTGGTCGATGGTGATTTTGTTCCAGTTTCTTCGCAGAGTAGGTTGAGGATGGTTGTGGGTTGTGGTCTTATTGTAGATAAAGTGAACGCAGATGTTTACCAGAAACTTGGCCCCTTTCTCATCATAGGTGACCATTCCTATTCCAGAATTGGAGAAAACGTGAAAGAAAGCAAAAGGTAAAGAAACGGTGCAATGCAAGGAGCTTAGAGCATGACTCCTTAAACATACAGAAGACAGAGTAAAGAGTAAAATCAACAGTCACACCTCTTGGACTTCTTTTATTACTGACTCAGGTGTGCACGGTTGAAATAAAAAGGCTGGTAGCTTAAAGTCGCATACCAATACCTGTAACCGACATGTTTCACTGCCCAGTGACCTTTATGGCAGATTCATCAGGGTTAGTACTCTGTTGCTGCACCCACTTCCGACAATTTTAAACAGGAAGCTGCCGAGTTGAAAAGAAAATTTAAAATCACGACCAGTTCTCAAACTAGAAATCCAGATAATACTGCTTTTATTTAAAAAATGTGAAAGGCATTTCCTAATTCTAAACAAATTGTTATCCTCCAACGATTTACCATGTATCTTCAACCCAACATACCCAACAAAACTAGGGGTGGAAAAAACACTGGGGGAGGAGAAAACAAAAGCATTGAGAAATGTTTTCTTGTAGATATTACCCTTATTCAGCTATGCTCCCTCGTACCAGCTGAAAAAGCAGGTCTCCGCCTGGATGTTGGTTGTCACATCAACCTATAGAATGTTTACATATAGTCAGTACAGTATATGTACACTGTACGAAAAATGCATTAGATACATGGGCTGCCCCCATAATGGCGAGTTGACGCTCGCCCAATGCATGTTTATACAGGAAGAGCATCCACAGAGAATTGCAGGCCAAAGAGCACCATAATTACTACTGTTACAGTGTATGTAAATGTTAATTTCTGCATAATCTAAATCAATAGAGTCTGCCAGCATGTGCAAAGGAAATGGTGCAGCGCCAGTGAAACCCACTGCCAATATGCATTACACGATATTGGACACAACGTGAGCATCGAAGGGATGGTACACGCTGTTAGCATAAATATGCGCCGACACAGAAATGGAAGAAAGAGACCGGTATGTGCACTCAGGCAGCCTAGGGACCCCACATCACAGAGCCCTCTCCTTACCATACAATCCGAGTTCGCTGATGTTGTATCATCCCAGGAACCCCAGGCGGGAGCACACATGTGTCTTTTAAACCTCCCGGATGAAACAAATACCCTCGCGTGCCACATTCACGTGACAAGGCCAGACCCCTGTCACGTGAGTAGAGACCAAAAAGCCTCAAACCAGCTCAAAGGCTGCCCTTCTCAATACGACCGCCATTTTATAGTGGCGGAATCGCTTATTGATAGTGTGTAAATCAAAACATTGATAATGGAATAGAGACAGTGAGGACGATTACAGTTCTGTAGAGTATTTCACATGTAACTACAATACGGAGTATGTGCTTAAAAATGTTTTTTTGAAATTTCAAACCAAGCTCGCGCTTTTTGAACAAAAAGTAGAGTAGTGTCAGGGTATTCGAGTCAAGAGGTATCCCTAACAGCTCAAGGGCTGCACTTCCCAAAACGGACGCCATTTTATAGTAGCGAAATCTCATTCGTAATAGTGTGTAAATCACAACAATAATATGGAAATAGAGACAGTAAAGTAGATTACTGTTCTTTAGAGCATTTCACATATGACTACAATAAGGAGTCTGGACTTAAAAATGTTATTTAGAAATTTCAAAACAAGCTCACGTTTTTTGGACAAAAGGGAGAATAAAAATGTTATTTCGAAATTTCAAACCAAGCTCACGTTTTTTGAAACAAAAGGGAGAGTAGTGTCAAGGTATTAGAGTGTCCCTAGCCAATATGGGCGCTATTTAGAATTGGCAAATTGGTGTAAAAATTGTTCAAAAGGGGTGTACTCAGAGGTACTCGATCCCGAGTATGGACAAGCCTGTCCTTAAGATAGCCCGACATTTTGAAGGCGAACCTAGGGGGGGGCATTGAGAAATCTTTATTACTTAGCAAACCCCAGTGTTTCCGAATTGACTGCCTAATCTTCGTGGCCATGGGCTCGAAGGTCATGACTACTAGTGTTAAGCATCCAGCTTCATGAACCTGCCAGTCCACCGCTTTTGAACAATTTTTCCACAACTTTTCCAAAGTCTAGAGGTTAAGTTATAGCCTAATATGATGTGTATAACATATGATATAAACTCCTTTTTTGGCATTTATTACACTCACTTAGCCAACTGGTATGTTTGAGATTCTATCACTACACCAATTTGCCAATTCTAAATAGCGCCCATATTGGCTAGGGACACTCTAATACCTTGACTCTAATACCTTGACACTACTCTCCCTTTTGTTTAAAAAAACGTGAGCTTGGTTTGAAATTTCGAAATAACATTTTTATTCTCCCTTTTGTCCAAAAAACATGAGCTTGTTTTGAAATTTCTAAATAACATTTTTAAGTTCAGACTCCTTATTGTAGTCATATGTGAAATGCTCTAAAGAACAGTAATCTACTTTACTGTCTCTATTTCCATATTATTGTTGTGATTTATACACTATTACGAATGCGATTTCGCCACTATAAAATGGCATCCGTTTTGGGAAGTGCACCCCTTGAGCTGTTAGGGATACCTCTTGACTCGAATACCCTGACACTACTCTACTTTTTGTTCAAAAAGCGCGAGCTTGGTTTGAAATTTCGAAATAACATTTTTAAGCACATACTCCGTATTGTAGTTACATGTGAAATACTCTACAGAACTGTAATCGTCCTCACTGTCTCTATTCCATTATCAATGTTTTGATTTACACACTATCAATAAGCGATTCCGCCACTATAAAATGGCGGCCGTATTGAGAAAGGCAGCCCTTGAGCTGGTTTGAGGCTTTTTGGTCTCTACTCACGTGACAGGGGTCTGGCCTTGTCACGTGAATGTGGCACGCGAGGGTATTCGTTTCATCCGGGAGGTTTAAAAGACACATGTGTGCTCCCGCCTGGCGTTCCTGGGATGATACAACATCCGCAAACTCGGATTGTATGGTAAGGAGAGGGCTCTGTGATGTGGGGTCCCTAGGCTGCCTGAGTGCACATACCGGTCTCTTTCTTCCATTTCTGTGTCGGCGCATATTTGTGCTAACAGCGTGTACCATCCCTTCGATGCTCACGTTGTGTACAATATCGTGTAATGCATATTGGCAGTGGGTTTCACTGGCGCTGCCCATTTCCTTTGCACATGCTGGCAGACTCTATTGATGTAGATTATGCGGAAATTAACATTTACATACACTGTAACAGTAGTAATTATGGTGCTCTTTGGCCTGCAATTCTCTGTGGATGCTCTTCCTGTATAAACATGCATTGGGCGAGCGTCAACCCGCCATTATGGGGGCAGCCCATGTATCTAATGCATTTTTCGTACAGTGTACATATACTGTACTGACTATATGTAAACATTCTATAGGTTGATGTGACAACCAACAACCAGGCGGAGACCTGCTTTTTCAGCTGGTACGAGGGAGCATAGCTGAATAGGGGTAATATCTACAAGAAAACATTTCTCAATGCTTTTGTTTTCTCCTCCCCCAGGGTTTTTTTCCACCCCCTGTTTTGTTGGGTATGTTGGGTTGAAGATACATGGTAAATCGGTGGAGGATAACAATTTGTTTAGAATTAGGAAATGCCTTTCACATTTTTTAAATAAAAGCAGTATTATCTGGATTTCTAGTTTGAGAACTGGTCGTGATTTTAAATTTTCTTTTCAACTCGGCAGCTTCCTGTTTAAAATTGTCGGAAGTGGGTGCAGCAACAGAGTACTAACCCTGATGAATCTGCCATAAAGGTCACTGGGCAGTGAAACATGTCGGTTACAGGTATTGGTATGCGACTTTAAGCTACCAGCCTTTTTATTTCAACCGTGCACACCTGAGTCAGCAATAAATGAAGTCCAAGAGGTGTGACTGTTGATTTTACTCTTTACTCTGTCTTCTGTATGTTTAAGGAGTCATGCTCTAAGCTCCTTGCATTGCACCGTTTCTTTACCTTTTGCTTTCTTTCACGTTTTCACCAATTCTGGAATAGGAATGGTCACCTATGATGAGAAAGGGGCCAAGTTTCTGGTAAACATCTGACCAGATCGCCCCGAGGGTGTTCGCCCGTGAGGTGCCTTCCTCTCCGCCACACATTTTTTCCGGATTATTTCTGTGTATGTGTGGGTGTGTGTATGGTCCTAGGTAGGGCTGACACTTTTTTTCTGGTTGAGCCGAGTTGAAAAACTCTTTGAACCCCCCATAATCAGCAATACTGACAGATTAGAGAGTCTGTTCATGGACAGTAGGGCATTAGAGACAATGAACATCTAAATATAGAAATAGTATCGGGTGTTGTCCGCAATTCTACGATCTGAGAATTTGAGCGGAAGAGTGTCTCATGCCCGCTTAGATAATTACTAACTATAGTCCTGGGTACTGGGAACTCTTTTTGGATTAGTCTTGATATAACGGGCACAATAGCTGGCAAGACCGAGGAATGACTGTACTTCGGCTATGTCTCTTGGTTGTTTTGCCTTCTCTAAGGTGTCTACCTTGCTGCAATCCGGCCTCATTCCTTTTTTTCGGAGAAGATGTGCCCGAAAAACTCCAGTTCTTCTCTTCCTAGTTCACATTTCTTTTCATTTACTGGTAGACCAACTTCTTCTAGTTGTGAACATACTTCTCTCAGTGCTCTGTCATGTTCCTCATCTAACTTGCCAAACACTAGGATGTTGTCACTATAGTTGAGGCTGTTCTTGATTGGTCTTATTATTTGTCTGATTGTTTCTTGGAAAATCTCAGCAGCTGATGAGATTCCGAAGCTCAACCTCTTGTAGCGAAACAGACCTGGATGTGTCGAGAACGTCGTTATGTACCTCGATTGTTGGTCCAGTTCTAATTGATGGTATCCCTTACACAAGTCCAGTTTTAAAAATTGTCGCGCTCCCGTCAGACAGCTGATCATGTCATCCAGATGCGGGCCTGGATGTCGTTCTCTTTCGATGGCGGTGTTTGGGATTCTCATATCCACACATATTCTAATCTGTGCAGTGTCCTTCTTTGGTACTGCTACTATTGGAGATACCCATGGCGTTGGTCCTTCAGCTGGCTCGATGATGTCCTGATCCAGCAGTGACTTCATTTCTTCTTCCACTTGCGGTTGTAGATGTATCGGTACGCGTCTGTGATGCTGAACGACAGGCCGGACTGCTTCGTTGATGTGCAATGTGATCTGTCGCCCTTTTAGTTTTCCAAATCCTTGTGTTAACTTCGGATACTCTCTTAGGATGCTTCCTTTGGCAGACATGTGATATGTCATTTTTAGCAGACCCATTACTTGCGCCGTGACAATGCTTAATAAGCATGGTGCTGGAATGTCTCCTCTTAGAACATGAACCTCCTCTGTGACTGTTTTGTCTTTATATGTCAAGGTATCCGTGAACTTTCCCAAATTCGTTACGGGTCTCTTTGCACCCCAGGTGAATACTTGTACTCTTGACGGTTGTAGGTGCGGTTTTCTCTTCATTTTCTCATATTCTGTGGCGCACATGATGTTACACGTGGCGACACTGTCTAGTACAAATTCTGCTTGGTGAGGTCCTACATCGATGGTCACCGATTCTGTAGTCTGTATTGACTGCTTGTCTACCAGTCTGATGCTTTCTTCATTGTGTCCTTCATACGTGGACATGAGGTATAGGCTTTCTACTTTTTCTTCTGCTTCTTCTTCTCCGCCTGACTCTAGCGAGTAGCTACTTGTTGTCATTTCCATGTGTCGCACATGCCAGTTTGTCGTCATAAGTGGTCTCCCTGGTCTACCTCTTTCATTTTTGAATTGCATGACTTGGCACATGGTGGCAAAATGATTACTTTTATTGCACTTTCGTCATGTCTGACCAAATGCTGGGCACGCACCTCGGTGTGGAAACTCCAAAACACATCTGTAGCACTGTGAGCCTTGTTTCTTTGTCAGTTGTTCACCTGACCCTTTCTTCCAGTGGCCCGATCTATTATTGTCTGTCATTCTGTGGGCTTGTTCAACCCGTCTGTCCATTTGTCTCGAATGAGCCATCGCTCTTGCTTCTGCTCTTGCCAGTTCCAAAATCTTTTCTAGGGTGGTTGGCTCCTTTAATATTCTTGTGCGGCAGTCAGTGTCTCGACATCCTTCTATTATTCTTAGGTGGATGGCCTGCTCATTGTCATATTTCTCGAACTCACAGTGGGTCACTAGGTTTCTTAGCCTTGTTGCAAAATCATCTAGTGACTCGTCGGGTTGTTGAAATGCGATGTTAAAACTCTATCTTTCAAAATCAATATTTCTCTGAGGATCAAATTTGTTCGTTAGACACTTGATCAGTCCTGTGTACGTCTTTATCTCACTTGTTGGAAGAGTTACTAACAGGTCATCTACCACATCTCTCCTACCAGGTTTAGGAACAGTCCTAGTTTTTTAGCTTCTACCACATCAGTGGCGTCCAAATACCTTTCAAACTTAGTGATCCACTTCTCCCATCTTATTCCCACTTGTGGCTCCGATACACTAAATGGTAGTGGCCTTCGATATTGTGCGCTTTGTTTGGTCTCAGCCATGTTTCTTTCCTTGTGTTGAGTGTTTTATTTCTACTTTGGTTCTTTGTTTTCTTGTTTTCTTTTCTCTTTTGTTTATTCCTTCCTTTTTGGATCTTTTGTCCCTTTTATTTCTTCTTTCTTTTTCTCTGTTTGACTTTTTTTAGCCTCTTCTGGGCTTTCTTAGTCTTCTTTCCACTTTATTCTCTTCTTACTTTCTCCCTGCCTGGCCTTAATATGGCAGCCTGTTGTTTCCTGATTCCTTTCAATGTCCTCTTTCTAAAATGGCCGCCGCTCTTCTCGCGAGATTTCGCGATCGAAATCTCGCGCGCCTGACTCCAAAATGGCCGCTACCCCAGATCTCACCTCTGATTGGCCCAGCCGCCTGATTCTAAGATGGCCGACGAGACTCTCAGACTCTCCCGAGAGCTCGCGCCTTTATTTTCAAACAACCGCGCTTTACTCCGTGCTTACCGCAGTTGGCCTGATATCTCTTCAGAGGCGGTCGGGGGGGCTCCGATGTCGCTTGTTTCTTCTTCTTCTTTCCGCTGCCAGTAAATCCAGGGTTGGCACCTGGTTATTCCTGATGGCGAGCTCGGCGGACATGCGTCGATTTACGCGTCGGTTCATTTCCCTTTGTCGCCAGTTGTAGTGTTTACACTGGTAGCCAGGAGATACATCAATTACGAGACACAGGTTAGTCGGCAATACTTCTTTATTGTTCTCTCTTGCTACTGGTCACAGGTATGTCCGTCCTGCTTCCTGTTCTGGTCATTCTGTCCTCACTTCCTGTCCCTAACCGGATGTGGTGTCCAGTGACCTGGTCACTGCCCTCATGACCCACAGGGTCCTAGTGCCGTCCTGTCAGGACGCCCTATCTGTCGAGTCACTACAGGTGGTGTCTAGCTCCCAGCACTGCAGGAGGCAGCCCCATGCCGCAGTCTTGCAGATGCCTCGGTGGGAGGTGGCGGCCTCCGTTGTACGTACCTCTGCTCAACAGCTCAAGTTTAATTCTATTTTAAAGTCATCATATTCCTACCTCAGTGCAGGGCGGTTGTTTAAAACAATGGCGGCAAGCGAGGGTGCTGGGTTCACTTCACACAACAAATGCATGAGGAAGGCAAAGCTGCCAACCTTGAAACTGGGGAACTAGGTGAAAGTCTTGGCGTTGGCTCTGCATTATGTGATCCTGGGCAAATCACTTAACCCCCCCATGTGTATTCGAAAACACACAAAAAATGAAAGCATCTAGGTATAATGTAAATTGTGCTCATGTAATTCCAATGCCTTCGGGGATATGCGTGAGTGTGTGAGAGGTGGCAGAAGCAGGGGTGGGTAAAACAACAGAGAGCAAGGAGTTGGATGTGGTGGGTTAAAAGTAGCGGGGGGTGTTGTCTGTAAACGAAATATTGCTGCTGCTCGGCAGCAGGGACCTGGCTACAAAAATGCTATAAAAGTATGCACACTGTGTTGATAGCTTTGCTAGTATTGTGTAAACCTTAAGCTATATAAACTGGCATGACTAATGCTGGGTGTAGTCTGGTTATAGGATGTATATTGTCTGTGGCCCCAACACGAGTAAAAACTGTAGATTGGGCTGGTACAAGATAGCAAGTACTATATAATTGAAATATAAATTCTGCAAAGCGCAGTGAACCAATGTAAAAGAGGAAACTTTATTGCAGGTGAGAGCGACAAGTGCACATAAATGATTGGTGGAATAGAGTGTTTGCAGGTGCGGTGAGACTGAGTTGTGCATGTGGGACGGGAACGGACATAATACACATGGAAAAGTTGTTAAAAGAAAGCTGACCCCTTTCATTTTCGGGTGGTTCTCATTTATGCTGCCTACTTGGAACTGGAGAAACGGCTCGAGTCTTGGCATCAGCTCAACATCTTGTGATCCCGGGCAAATCACGTAATCCTCACACAGTTACAGTGAACCAATCTAAAAGTGCAACATCCTGTGATCCTGGGCAAATCACTTACAGCCTGATTCATCAAGCCCAAATCGGCTCGCAAAGGGCCAGATTCTGAGAATCTGGCCCTTTGCGAGCGCTATTTTTGCATTTGGGATTCATCATCCCAAATGCAAAAATCGGTAATAGCGATTTCGCAATTTTGCGAGGAATTACATTTAAGGAATCTCTATTTGAGATTCCTTAAATGTAATTCATCATCCATTTAAAAATTGCGAATTCGCAATTTCGGCCCGCTATTTACCGCGAGGTCAAACCTCGTGGTAAATAGCGTAAACTTAGAAAAATGCTTTTAAAAGCATTTTTCTAAGTTGCATGTTGCACACACACATGTCCTTTGGACATGTGTGTGCGCAACACCTGTTTCAATTTGCATTTAAGGGGTGCTACAGGGTGTCCTTTGGACACCCCTGGCACCCTTTAAATCGCTATCTTATTTGCGATTAGCTAATTACTAATCGCAATTAAGGAATACTCCCCATTCATTCCTATGGGCCTTTTGGCCCATAGGAATGAATGGGGAGTTATTCCTTATTTGCGATTAGCAATTTGCTAATAGCAAATAAGGATTGTGTAGGAATCGCAATTCTTTTTGCGATTCCTACATGAATCCCGTTTTGCGAGTCTGTAATAGCAATTCCTTATGAATCGCTATTATAGACTCGCAAAACGGGTCTATGATGAATCAGGCTGTTAATCCTCACACAAATGCTGTGAACCAATCTAAAAGTGGACTCGCTCGCTACGGTGAAGTATGACAATCATTTTAAGCCCCACCACTTACAAATGTCACCATCCGCCACTGAATATTAGCAACATCAGTTTCTTATTGAAGAAACGGGTATGACAGCAGATCGATGCATTTTGAAAACAATGGAATTAACATATCACTTCCCAGTAACTCCATAACGATTACGACCAGCAAGAAGCTGGTGCTAATCAATGCTGGAAATAAGCATGCAGGATAAATTAGCAGCAACCTAGATACCACAAGTTATTTAAAAAAAAATTCTGCAGAGAGCTAAAAGGCAGCTGTAATACCGAGTAGGAACATAGGGCTTGATTTAGCGTTTGACAGACAGGTTACTCTGCCACAAACTTGACGCATATCCTGCATGCCTCATTACAAGTACCTTGGGGCATAATGCACTTATAATAGGGCAGACATTTTTTTAATAGGGTAGCTCGTCTGCCAAACTCCAAGTCAGGCCCCCAGCTGTAGCTGCAAAGCCGTATTGTGTGCCCTGCCTTCAATAGTCAGTGGCATGAGTTAAGTAAATTAACTGTGCCGAATTTGAACTGATAGCCAGCAGGTTGAACACAGACATATCTAAAGTGAGGAGGGTTTAACCACGGAGTGTGGACTGCAAGGGCATACCTTCGGGGGGGGGGGGCTGGGGGGGGAGGTTGGAGTGTTACACCACCCTAAAAAAATTATTCTGTAGTAAATAGTTGCGTACAGATGCATGTATGTGTTGTCTTGCGGAATATCACCCTGGATTTTTACATGAAGACACACAGAAAAAAAACACACAGAAACACACACACATTCTATCGTCTCAGTCTTAAAACTTGATTATTTTGAAAACAATTGTATTTTGAACAGGCCTGACTGGCATGATTCGCGGGTGGGGGGTGGGTGGCGGTGTCGCGTTGCGGTGGGAATTTAAAAATTAAAAAAGTACCTTCCCAGGTCCTGTGCTGCCTCTGCTCCTGGCCGGGTCCTGCGTTTTCTGAAATCCTGCTGCTTTCCTGCTCTCCTGCCTCCGACAGTAACAGGAAGAAGGCAGCCTCTCTCCCCTCCCCTACGCCAATCACAATGCTGCAATGGTAGAGTTGTGAATTGAGAGGACGGCGCCCAGCCGGGCACCTATGGGGAGGCCATTTTCTCTATATAGGCTGCATGCAGCCCACATAGAGAAAACCGAGAGTGCGCTTGACTGGTTTGGTCAGCCCCAGAGGGCCGACCAAACAGTCAGGGCATACAAAAGTGGGCAAGCCACTCCTCCCTGACCTGACCAAACCAGGCATAACCTTCTGCTTTGTCGCAGTGTGAGAATCAGAGACATAAATTGGTATTGAAAATACAATTTTATGTTTCTGCTTCTCGCACTGCGAGAAAGCAGTGAGGCGACGCTCCTCCACCCTAATGGAGGAGCTTCCCCTGGTTTTGAACACCCCTAACAATCTGCGCTCCTCTCTCTTTCCACTGCCTCTTAAGCCCCGCACCTATCCTGCTTCTCATAATGTCTTTAACAAGATATGCCAGCATGATTGTTGGGAAATCGGAAGTTTACCTCCACTATCTTATTGACCAATCATCGGCCTTCTTAGTTGGATTTCAAAACTGTTTTTCTCTGCACACTTATTTCAAAGCCCGTTTTACCAATGGATCTATCCTCTCTCCCTTTCCCATTGCTGGACAATGAATTGACAAGAAAAACAAAACAAGGGGAAGGAAGAAGTCTGTAAAATGGACGCTCCCTGCAGCAAGACGCCATGTTGCGATTCTGGAGAACAGCAGCGACTGCCTGACATATGCATAATGGAATGATGCACGGTGCATGTAAACTAATCACGAGAAGCCCTCCAGCCACAATTATAGGTCATGGACTTTCCTGCGCTTATAATGTGGCTTAAATAGTGCTTTGCCGCGGGGCATCGGCCCTGACACAAGCTCTCTCTCCCGTGGGTTTCTCAAAGTACCTTCATTAGCCCCTGCCTGCTTTCCCTCTGTCTAATGAATGCCTCTTTAACAAATAACACGGTACGTGCTTATTAATGGTGACGTGACTATCTATTATGGGGTCTCGTGACCCCTGAAGAGGTCAACAAAGAGCCAACATCCAAGAAAATAAGACTTTAAATGCACCTATCCGTCTTTATTATTCATTCCGTCGCAGGCGGAGTCTGGGAGGATTTCCTCGTGTTCTGTCTGCTTCATTGAAGAGAAGGCAGGAGCTCTGTTCTTTCTCACCCTCTCAGAGGTATTAGTCAGTCATTCATTAGAATCACTGTGTGGCGTTGGGATATTAACCATGCTGCTAATTTGATATGAAACAGGACTGTTGCGAAGCCTGGATGTAAAGTTCTGGTGATGCGCCCATGCACAGTAGGAAATGTGTTTTAATGAGCAGGTTTGGTGAACCTGACTTTCAGTAGTTAGCACCCACATCAGTGACACATCTTATGCCTTCTCGCAGGTATCTACAGACTGGAAGGGCGTGAAAAGAAAGCAGGGTCTGTAGGATTATGTGCAGTGTATTCTATGGGTGCACCCAGCAGAATTAGGCAATTGTGCCATCTGGTACTAACGAGAAAGCATGTCCTTGTGCACGGTACGCATTAGCACACTTGCAGAGTTTGTCTACGAGTTAGGTTCAGGTCGTGGGTAGATATATATGGCAGAGAGGCACTAAGGCCATAGCGCCATACGTTTGATTAAAAAAGACGCCAATAGTTGAATAATTCTATTTTTTAAGGAAAATACTACTTTTCATCAACATGAGGTGTACAGTGATAGGCCTAGGTTGTGGGTGCTTCCAGAAGTTCAAAGGCTTTATGTGGTCATAAATGGGTTGATTCAATTATTGAGATGTTTGCGGTCTCATAAATGCCTTTTAGTATGCCCATGGAATGTACAGTCACAAATTGCGAGGTAATATGAATCACAATTTGGATTTGTGAACCAATACTGATTCACTATTTGGAAGGGACGTGCTTAAGACATCCCTTCCAAAAACCGAATATGCATGGCATGTATTAGTATTTTAGAAATTACGACCTTTGGCTATAGAGGACAAATGGCGGCGGGCGTGTCAGCAGGAAATTACCTCCCGCGAAGGGGAAAAAATACATGAGAGTGTGCGGAAGGTGTCGGTGAGTAACCGCTTTAAACAAATTCAATATAATGTAGTGCACATGACCTACCTCTCCCCCAAAAGGCTTCAGGTTATTGATGCTACTAGAGACTACCACTGCCCGAAATGTCGCACTCCCCAAGTGGATTTTGTCCATATGGTATGGACGTGCCTCACCCTCCAATCCTATTGGAAGTCGGTTCTGGAGACCCTGCCAGGGATTACGGGTTGGGCAATTGATTTAGACCTACGCCCATGCCTCCTGGGCTTGATCCCCAAGGACCCTAAACGTAAAGTGAGCAGACGTTTCCTTATTCTGGGCCTAGTTACGGCTTGACGCCGTATTGCAATCCACTGGCTGTCCCCACAGGGCCCATTGCCACGGAGGTGGAGGGTGGATCTGGGGGAATGGGCTTTGGCGGAGGAAGTGCATATGAGGCATACGAGGAGAGACCGGAAACTACCTGAGGTTCTGCAGGCCTGGCGAGTGATGATCCAGGAACTGATGAGATTAGACGCCCCGCTATCACAGCAGACCCTGACTTCCACATCCACAGATCAGGTGGACTCACTTGCTCACAACAACCCGGCACATGAAGACCCGACACAGAGGTAGGGTAGCTTCGACCCTATCCCATGACTAAAGCCCATATTTTGTTTCCTTGTTTTTGCTAGGCCCAGCAGCGAGGGGAGGGGGGTGGGGGCGGAGGGAGTTGGGGGGGTTTGGGCGAATGGGTGAAGGAATATTGCCCTTATATCTGTTCCACCTTTGCTGTGCCATCCGGGATAGCTGGACTAATGTTGATCTAAAAGTGTTTTATTTTCCTTCCTGACGCCATGGACCTGGATGACAACTAGACTCTGCGAGTGGACTTTCTCGCTTTGTTTCATTTTGCCTTTTCTACTTATGTGCTCAAGTTGTTTACTCTGCACTTATTGTGAACCAAAGGAAACGATTGTATACATGCACATAATGATTTGTACCGGAATAACTGCGCACCCTTATTCGCCTTTGTTTGTTTCAATAAAGGTTTAATGAAAAAAAAAAATGTTTACAACCAAAGTCTGGTCGCAAAACATTAATACTTTGAGAATGATGAGAGTGGACAGTGGACCACTGCCTACTCTTAAAAAATCCTAGTTACATTTTATTTAATGTATCCTTTTCCTTTCTTTAAAATAGCAACCAATATTTTGAGGCCAGTGCTTCGTATACCTGGCTCTGAGTTTCTGGGAAATGGGTTTGTTTACCTCTGTTAATGGTTCGATAACCACTACATCAGAAGCTGGACAAACATTATAAAGTTTTGCCAGACAGACTTTACTGGTTTGATAACTGGTTCAGTTGGTTGACGGTACAACAGATTCCTGAAGTAAAAAAAAAAATAGATACTTAGTCAATTAGATTAGTTTTAAGTTTGAAATTGCAGTTTACAAACCAGTTTGACAGGGTTCTCAACCCAGGTTTCTAGAATTTAATGGCCAATATGTATCTATTATGAAGATATTAGATCCTGCATCTACCTCATACAGATATAAGGGTGGAGGGAGAAGCTAGGATAAAAAGCAGAGATATACATACTGTTTATAAACCAGGGACCTTTAATAAATTGTTTGCACTTTCATTGAAGTTTGATTGTATAAACCTTTGATTAAAGCAAGAACATACTGAATTTGCTCTTGATATTTTGTTCCACCCTCTATATTTAGCCCCACATTGAACAATCCACACAACATTTTACACAACAGGTGGGATAAGTGGTGTCAAATAATGTGCACTTTTGTCAAACTGTGACAAAATGATTGGTAATTGAACACACGCTTTGTGATATGTGAAGTCATGTATGACAATATGTATGAAAGTATCTGTGACATCATTAGAAACAGTGATGATCTGGTAGAAAACTAACTGTTAAACCGCAGTGATAATATGTTTTTATCATTATTACATTCAGGATTATTACTGTATTTTTTCTACAAGTAATCAAATGTATTTTTGCAGTGTGCACGGGCACACCGAATGACATTCAGCCAAGCGCCGTGACCAGCTTCCGTTCTACCAGAGTTCCCTGGGCAGACCGGACTGTCCATAGGATGTGACATTTTGCCACACCCTGAGCTCCAATTCCCTGACTCCAGAACTCACAGATGACAGGACATGCCCTTAATACACACCCTGACCACCAATTCCACCGTGCATTGCCTCCAGCTGTGACCACCAAGCAGTGAGTTGAAGCTGTGGCCCTTGGTTATGCCCTGAATCCTGTTCCTTGCCCCAAGTCCACTAGGGTTTTAGATGAAAGCTCTGACCAGGTGTAGAGAGTATATTTCTTTATGGAAGGTTTGTATCTGTTAATTCTCTATTCTGGAATTCTTTAAGTGCATCTTTCAGGCGTCAGTGATTTTGAGAATTTTCTTAGTGGTGCCTTGGTTAAACATGTGTTAGTACCATTGTATAGTCCTTCGTCAAATGGTTTGGTGGAAAGGGCTAACCGTCTATTGAAGGAAGGTGTTCAAACCGCTGTCTCTAATAATTTGGATGTTTGCAAGTATCTTTGTGAAAAGGTTTGGAGTTACAACACCACTCCACATTCTACCACAGATGTCACTCCTTATTTTTTGCTCATGGGTAGAAAACCTGTTTCTTCTCTTAACCCTGCTTGGTTGAAGGGGAAAGTTGGTGAGAAATGTCCTGGTTTGGATATTCACAAAGTCAGGAAACAGGTTGAACTCAAACAGGAAACATATAAGAGAATTTTTGATGTAAGAAAACATGTTAAAATTACTTCTTTATCTCCTGGTGACTGGGTTATCATTAAAAAGCCCAAAAGAGTTACGAAAGGTGAATCAAAATTTTCAGCGCCTGTGAAAGTTTTACAAGTTTCTAAGATGGCTGTTATGTTGCAGGGTCGTGGATGGTGGAACACAAATGCTGTAGTGAAGATTTTGAAAGATCAAGCGAAAATAATTTGTGATAGATCTATTAAAAAAGCTGACTCTAGTTGGCTTGATTTTGAAAAGTTGTGTCAGAAAAATGATATTGGGAATACTTCTTCTTATGCTTCATTGGATTTTGGGGGTGGTGATTCTAATGCTGTCATTCGTCAAAATGCTGAAAATGTTGAAAATATTGTAGGTAATTCTGGGGATCATGCACCAACTAGTTGCAGCTCTCGTGTTAGAAATCCTGTCCTTTCTGATGATTTTGTTTATTATTGAATGTGCTTTTTTTGTTGTTGTTTTTTTGTTTTATGTTTATTATAAGGAGGGGGTGTGTAGAGAGTGTATTTCTTTATGGAAGGTTTGTATCTGTTAATTCTCTATTCTAGAATTCTTTAAGTGCATCTTTCAGGCACTGGCTTTATGATTCAGTTACTGCCTTGCTGTTCATGCCTCATGTCGTGGGTCCTACGTATGGAATTAATCCATTTTCCTACCTCTACAATTTGTGGACTATTACTTTGTTGACAACATTGGATCATACTTCCTACACCAAGTCCTCTGCTAATAACTTCATCAGTGATTGGCCTTCGGTTGCGCCCCATGAGCTCTGGGCTTGGAGCAGGGCTGATGACCGAGACGCATAACTGTTTCCTCTGCAAAAAAAGAACTCAGCATGATGCCTTCAGCCACTTCCAGTGGGATCTGAGATCCGGATGTGACCTCTTGCTGCATCCTCTGACCAGTAATCAGTTCCATTGTACCCAGTACCAGCTACCCTGTGTATCCTGAAAATGGGATGAGATTTTTTGGAGGAAATCTAAATAATTAATAATGTGACTCAGAATATAATCAACTTATACAAGACATCTTCCAATATTTCTATGACAGACACTGGATTCCTTTCCGAAATGTATCACAAGTGGAAAGATTGATGATGGGGCACAGTAAGATTTTCTTGGAATTGCTGGTGATGAAAAGTTATCTTGGAAGTTACAAATGGACAGACTCCAATCAAGGTCCCATAGAGTTGGTGGGGAGCATTAAACGATTCATTCACACTTTTGAAGCAATACCGCCTCTATCTGTTCTTAAGAATTTTCAGTCAAAGTTAAAGTAATTTTTATGTTTAGTGCTATAATATAGGGAGCACAATACCAATACATCTGTGTGCCGTCCCTGTAATACCAAAAGAGAAACAGCGAGGTACCAGAAGTCCATGCATGCCAAGTTGCGAAGCGGGAAATGACTGTGGCTACTTCACCCATGACATAGTGTTATTTACCTTCCTGATACTCCGTAGCTCGGTAAGTATGAATTGCATTAGCACTTGATACAAAAACACTCAACCCATAATGTCATTCAAACAAACATGTTAGGCATATTTTTAATATTTGCACAGCATGCAGTCATACAAATAAAAAAGAGGCAATTGGGGTAAATGGTAGCAGCAGCAGGGCAGACTGGAATCTGATTTAAGATATATATTTCTTTCAAAATGCAATTGCAAATTCAAAATAAATTAGACAGAGTTGCCAGAAAAAGCCTGGGTGGCTTACTAGAGGGACACGACAAGATTTACAAAATCGATCCTTCTTGGAGAATTACGGCTCAAAACAATAATGTTTCGGACCTTTTCTGCAGTCAAATTAAATAAACGGTATAGACGGATACAGGACACATTGAAGAAATTTTGGCGGGAAGGAAGACCCTATATGCGGTGTGCATGGCTAGTCTTGACAATGTGCATTATTTAAACATAAAATGTGTTTCTAAAACTAAAACATTTTTACAGTCAAAGTCGGGTTCAGTAGGAAAATTAAAAGGTTATCTCCTCCTTTAAAGACTGAATAGCACAGACATGTATATTTATCCAGAGAGAGCAAAGGGGAGGGGTGAAGGGAAGGGAGTAGAAGCAAGACGTTAGCAATTGTTTCTCAGCCTATTGTGTTTGCAGCACTTGTGCTATTAGCTCAGCTTTAACTGCTTGCACATGCTCTCTCACTGCCTTCATCTAGTGGTAGGCCATGTGCTTGCCTCGGTTTCTTCCCTCATGCATCCACCTGGTCTTTGCCACCCCATACCCATCACCTGAAATATTTGTGATCCGCTCTCTCCTTAGCTTTTTACAGTTTTATAGATTATTCTTGTACTTTGTTTGCCTCATGGGTCTTTTTTCCAACAGGAGCAATCTGGCATGAAATGCTGGGACTAGTGGTACTAATGATACTAATGGTGCCATACTGATGCTACCAGAAATAGTCTTGTCGTTCACTGCCAATACCAGCAATTCAATCTATAGCAATTTAGGAACTGGGGTCCTGGAGGATTTGGGAAACTATGTCTTCCAGAATGCACCCCAATGTCCTCCCAATCTTGCATTCAGCCATTGCTCGCCGCCTACCACTGCCACCGACTTGTTAAAAAGCTATCAGTCTATACAGTTATCAGTTCCTGCTAAATACATTTCAGGCCCTTGCAAGCTCTAGAGTACCTTCTTCTACTTTCACAGTCACCATGTGATCGAAATACACGTGACTTTCCTCGGTATACAGTGAAAATATCGAGTTTTTAATATCGAGTTACATTAATATCGAGTTAAAAATAAAGAATGGACACAATATCGAATGGACAGAATATAGACTACAAAAATATCGAATAAAATAACATAAATATCGAATCAAAAATATAGAATGGACAAAATATCAAATTGACAGAATATAGACAACAAAAATATAGAATGACAGAATATAGAAAACAAAAATATAGAATGGACAGAATATGGACAAGAAAAATATAGAATAGACAGAATATAGACAACAAAAATATCGAATTTGAGGTAAGTAAGTTAATATAAATTTTAAGTATTTTTTATGTTAGTACATGTGTGAAAAGTGTATATTTATTTTATAATTTATTTTAATTAATTAATTTTATGGTATTTAATTTTTGCGTAATATAATTCTGTAGCGGGTTGTGGGTTTATAGGGGAATAGGGTGGGAAGTAATTTAATTATAATTAATTAAATATGTAAATTTATTTATTGGTATTTATTTTGAATTCATTGTTGATTATTAATTAATTGGTAATTAATTAAAATATAAGTGGTAATTATTTTAATTAATTGATTAATTGATAATTATGTTAATTTTATTAATGTATTTTCCGTAGCAGGTTGTGGGTTTAGAGGGGAATAGGGTGGGAAGTAATTTAAATATAATTATTTAAATGTTTAAATGTATTTATTGGTATTTATTTTGAATTAATTGATATTAACATTTTTAATTGGTAATTAATTAAAATATAATTGGTAATAATTTTAATTATTAGTTTAATTGTTAATTATGTTCATTTTATTAATTTATTTTCTGTAACGGGTTGTGGGTTTATAAGAGAATAGGGTGGGAAGTAATTTGATTGTAAATAAATAAATATTGTTATTTATTTATGGTTTTGTTTTGTTGTAATTTTGAATAATTTTTTAATTCTTAATTAATTAATTCTTAATTGGTAAATAATTTGTATTAATAGGTAATTATTTGTAATAATTATTATTTATAAGCGCCGAGACACCTCCGGGTAGTTGTGCACTATAAAAATCGCAAAAAACATAAACAAAAAACATAAACATTTGGTATTTTTAATTGTTTCATTATTATATTATATAAACTTGTTAATTACTTTTAATTATTTTGTATTTGGTATTAATATTTAATTTATTTTTATTCATATATGAAGTATTTACTTTCCCTACTGTTGCACTCTCTGGAGTGTGAATAGTAATTGTTACCCCTACGCTGTCCAACGCTTTCCCTACTGTTGCACTCTTTGGAGTGGGAATAGTAATTTTCACCCCTATGCTATTCAACACTTTCCCTACTGTTGCACTCACTGGAGTGGGAATAGTAATTTTTACCCCTACGCTATCCAATGCTTTCCCTACTGTTGCACTCTTTGGAGTGGGAATAGTAATTTTAACTCTCCCGCTATCCAACGCTTTCCCTACAGTTGCACTTTCTGGAGTGGGAATAGTAATTTTAACCCCTAGCGCTATCCAACGTTTTTTCTACTGTTGCACTCACTGGAGTGGAAATAGTAATTTTTACTCCTACGCTATCCAACGCTTTCCCTACTGTTGCACTCTTTGGAGTGGGAATAGTAATTTTTACCCCTACGCTATCCAACGCTTTCCCTACTATTGCACTCACTGGAGTGGGAATAGTAATTTTTACCCCTACGCTATCCAACGCTTTCCCTACTGTTGCACTCTCTGGAGTGGGAATAGTAATTTTAACCCTCCCGCTATCCAACACTTTGCCTACTGTTGCACTTTCTGGAAAGGGAATGGTAATTTTTACCCCTACGCTATCCAATGCTTTCCCTACTGTTGCACTCTTTGGAGTGGGAATAAAAATGTTTACCCCTACGCTATCCAACGCTTTCCCTACTGTTGCACTCTGTGGAGTGGCAATAGTAATTTTTACCCCTACGCTATACAACGCTTTCCCTACTGTTGCACTCTCTGGAGTGCGAATAGTAATTTTAACCCTCCCGCTATCCAACGCTTTCCCTACTGTTGCACTTTCTGGAGTGGGAATAGTAATTTTTACCCCTCCGCTATCCAAATCTTTCCCTACCGTTGCACTCTTTGGAGTGGGAATAGTAATTTTTACCCCTACGCTATCCAACGTTTTCCCTACTGTTGCACTCTCTGGAGTGGGAATAGTAATTTTTATCCCTACGCTATCCAACGCTTTCTCTACTGTTGCACTCTCTGGAGTGGGAATAGTAATTTTTACCCCTACGCTATCCAACGCTTTCCCTACTGTTGCACTTTCTGGAGTGGGAATAGTAATTTTTACCCCTACTCTATCCAATGCTTTCCCTACTGTTGCACTCTTTGGAGTGGGAATAGTAATTTTTACCCCTACGCTATCCAACGCTTTCCCTACTGTTGCACTCTCTGGAGTGGGAATAGTAATTTTAACCCTCCCGCTATCCAACGCTTTCCCTACTGTTGCACTCACTGGAGTGGTTATAGTAAATTTTACACTTTCCGCTATTCTACGGTAAAAATATTGTAATTATTTTATTAATATTATGTTTTTATATATATATATATATATATATATATCTATATATATATATATATATATATATATATATATTAACAAATTAATTTGTATTTTTTTGTTTTACTTACATTAATTATTTATTAATTTTAAGGTTATTTAAGTATTTTAAGTATGTGCAGTTAATTATATTTATTATTTCAATAATTTTTAATAATGTAAAGCTTTTTAAAAAATTCGATATTTTGACTAACTATATTTTTTACATCGATACTTTTGATTCAATATTTTTGTACTTACCTGTTTGGAGATAGGAGGTCGATATTTTGGTATTCTATATTTTTACCTCGATATATTTGTAACTCGATATTCTTGACCTCGATATTGTATCAGTGGTCCACTTTCCTCTGTTCAAATGATGGCTGCTAACTGTTATTTTGGGGGATCTTTTTGTAGAACACAAACATGCATACACTTAAAATGCCTTTTGGAACTGTCGACCCATATCAACAAAAAACAGATGCTGTGCTTGTTAACCTCATAGATGCTATTAAACATTCCTCCCCAGTGCTGCGCTGTCCATTGGAACTAGTGCTGAATGGACGTCCAATGGTCGTGCGCAGCACTGGGGAGGTAGTGCTGCCGTCGGCCAATGCACCGAGGCAGCACTTAAGGGGTTAAGCAAAAAGTGGGGAGTTCCACTTTTTATGAAAGTTGAATAGGAATGTCTCCGATTGAATTTCAAAATGGCTGGTTCTACAACTCAACTCAGCTCAACTTTCCGTTTCTCGAACTTAAAGTTTGGGCCAATGAGAAGAAGATATTTGAACAAATGTAAGGCTTATATCAGCTCATGTGTGGAAGACAACCCTCAATAATCACCTGAACCCTGAATTTTGATCACCCTGATTTTTTCCAAAATATTTCGACTCCAGTTTTTCCAGTTGATCTAGCGGTTAGAGACTGCACTCCTCATCAGGAAAATGCACATTTGGCAGAGTCAAACAGAAAAATAGGTTGAAAGCCTAAAAGACCGAGTTCTAGACAAAAAATATCTAGATGTAATAAAGTGAATTGGTTACATAATAGTTAAAATGCAATACAGAGAAAAATGCATGAATTGCCATGAAGGCCCTATTACAGAAGTACAGATAAATGCAAATTCATAAAACTTAATAATCCCTAGTTAGGTGGAATCACATTATAAATATCAAATTCATAAAGAGCTCTGACAGGATCTTTTTAGCCAACTTAAGGGCAAAAGAGAAGCCCAGCAAGTTGCCTATAAGGAAAATAGTAAATGAATTCCTGAGAGACCAAAATCCAATATACTTTATAGACAAACCACACAAGCTTCAGCATGATAGGATCATGGTTAGGTTCACATTAGTAAATAAGAAACAACAACGTAATTTTCGCAATCTTTTAAACCAACCCATTTGTTAAGGTAAGAGAAATCTTCTGTTTGCTTCCTCATCAACTACACTCAGGAGATGTGCAACACAAATGACACATTTCTTAAACAATGACTCAGAGAATTAGCAAAAGTACACTGACACTCCCGGCGGAAGTCGTTGAAAATGATACTTTGAGCACATGATGGACGCTTCATTCACAATACACATTTCCTAACAATGCTGTAAATTGCTAACCCATTGACATCATTCACTAGATCCTCTGCAGTAACTAGAGGAGAGATGGTTTCCAGAGGAACACTGATTGGGAGGGAGAATGAGCAGGAGCAAGTTGAGCAGAACACCAGAAACTGCATTCATTTAAAAAAGAATTGTGTATTACATGAAAATGTGGCATCATTATTCATAGTGTTATTTACACTTCTAATTGACATAGGAAATTAATTCCAAGTGTAATATCATTAGTTCATCGGTTATGAATCCATGCATCATTAAAACACTAATTATCAAAAAAAAAACTCAAATGATATTTGCACATTTAACATATATTGAAAATGCTACAACACATGCATAAAGGTTTTTGGGACGTGTAAACCTGGAGAATTTTCCATGAATGATACATCATGCCTGCGGTAGTTTCTGCATGTGGACGGGGGAATGTTGCTTTCCCGCCTACTGCCAGCCGTGCAGGAAAAATAAAATGGCACTGAAAAGATTTCAATGCCATTTTATTTTTCTGACGTAAGCACTGCAGCAGACAGCCAAGCCCATAGAAATACGGACCATGCCCTCTGCTGCTGACTGGTAGCAGAGGACGGGAGTAATGGCTAGCTGGATGCTTCATAGTGTGCATGTCACTTTGGCCGGCTGTCTTGCACCAGCCAAAGTGACATGCACACTTTGAAGCTCTCCACTCAGCTGTCTTAGACAGCTGGGTGGCAACCAAGCACAGGCCTACAGGGCCTGAAGGAGCTTCCAGCCAGCCTGCTCCGTTCAATCTAGATGCTTCTCTCATGCTGTTTGACAGCATGAGAGCAGCGACTGGATGGGGTAGGGCAGCTCGACTACAGACTTAAAAGTGGAGCATTGAGGAGCACAGAAGACATGCTGCCATGGGTAAATACTAAGCATGGGCAAATTTTGCGAATTCGCAATTCACAAATTTGCGGATTTGCGAATTCGCGATCCGCAAAATTCGTGAATTTGTGCAAATTTGCGGATTTTTTTGGGCGTGTTTGCGGGGCGATTTGCGTGTTCGTGGGCGCTTTGCGTGTTCGCGGGGTGCTTTGCGTGTTCGTGGGTTTTTTTTGGCGAGACCGCTCGTTGTTGTGCCTTTCTGCCCTCTGCCCCACTCATTTTTGTGCCATTCTGCCCTCTGCCCCACGCGTTTTTGTGCCCTTCTGCCCTCTGCCCGAATCGTTTTTGTGCCATTCTGCCCTCTGCCCCACTCGTTTTTGTGCCCTTCTGCCCTCTGCCACACTCGTCTTTGTGCCCTTCTGCCCTCTGCCCCTCTCCTGTTTTATTTTAAAATGGCGCCGGCAAGCATGGGCGCAAAATCCGTTCCGCTCGCGGATTTTGCGGATTTTCGGCAAATTCGCAATCCGCGAACTCCCGCGAATTTGCCGAAAATCCGCGAATCCGCGAGCGGAACGGATCCAGGGGGCAAAAGTTCAAGCTTCAAGCTTGTAACTATTTTAGAATGGCGCCGGCAAGCTGCCAGCGCCATTCTAAAATAGTTACTAAGTTAGCTTCATCAGGAACTACAAAACCCGCATTGATGATGCAGATAACTCCTCTAGGGAGCTCTTTAAAATCTTTAAGGAGATTTCTGTACTCTCTAATGACAATACGTCCTGCAACGACTCTGTGGAAACTTGCAATAAAATTGCAAAGTACTTCGCTGGGAAAATCACGGACATTTATGCCAACTTTTCTGGTAACTTGACCTCTAGCCATGATTTTAAGGAAAGCATTGAGACTAGTTTTACAGAGCCCTGCTTACACTGCTTTTCGGTTCCCCCCTCTGAAACACTGGTAAAAGTATGCAAAAGTGTCAAATCAGGCTCCCCCCGGGACCCGGCCCCCCGAAAGTACTTACGGCTAGCTTAGAGGTACTGGAACCCTTCTTTAGACACATAATTCAATTATCTTTCTCTTCAGCCTCCCTCCCGGGAGACTGGAAGAAAGCAATAGTGCTGCCAATAAAAAAGAAACCCAATGTAAGCCAAGACATACTGGAAAATTTACGACCCATTTCTCTCTTACCTTACCTTGCGAAAGTGACTGAAAAATTGGCCAACATCCAACTTATGGATCACTTAGAATCCAATAAATCCCTGCACAGCTCCCAATCTGGCTTCCGGAAGAACTATTCAACGGAGACAGCCCTCCTGAGAGCGACCGAAACTCTGCGGGCTGGAGCTGATGAAGGTCACACAATGGCACTTATTATGCTGGACCTCAGCGCTGCGTTTGACACTGTGGCACACTCCATCTTGCTACAGTGTCTGAGCAAAGCTGGGGTCACCAAGGAGGCATTAGCTTGGATAAAAGCCTTCCTTACCGACCGCAGTTTCCAGGTTCAGAGAAGCACGTTTCTCTCAAACAGCATAGCCTTAGAGCAGGGGGTGCCTCAGGGCTCTGCCCTGAGCCCCACCCTGTTCAACCTGTACATGGCCCCGCTGGCTGATGTGGTCCAATCGTACGGCATAAAATTAGTATCTTATGCCGACGATACTCAACTGCTCATCTCCCTATCACAGTCACCCACCTTAGCAGCTGTCAACTTCAAAACCTGCATGCAGGAGCTTGGATGAACCAACACTGCCTGAAGCTCAATGGTTCAAAAACTGAGGTCCTAGTGATAGGGGGTAATGATGCCAGCTGGACTCAGGAATGGTGGCCTCCCTGTTTGGGTCCTCTACCTATCCCTTGCAGGGAGGCTAAGAACCTGGGAGTCTGGGTTGATCCCAAACTCTCCTTTGAGAGCCACGTAAATAAAGTAGTAGGGAAATGTTTTGGGGTATTGAAGACCCTAAATCGTACTCTGGACCTTCTTCCTCTTGAGGCCAGACGTACCATGACCCAAGCATTAGTCACCTCCCGTATTGATTACGGTAATGTGCTGTTATTGGGGACAACAGAAAAGAACATTAGAAGGATGCAGGTCCTTCAAAATACGGCAGCACGGCTGGTACTTAAACTCCCCAAAAGAGCTGCATCTAAACCTACTTTGGCTGCTCTTCACTGGCTCCCTATAAAAAAGAGGATCCTGTTTAAAGCACTCTTAATCTGCTACAGGATAACCTCGCTGAAAGCCCCTGAATACCTGAAGGATCTGGCCATCCCTTATGTGCCCAATAGAGCACTTCGCTCCACGGGCATGGGTCTTCTTAAAGTTCTTCGTATAAAGAAGGCCAGAATGGGAGGCCGCTCCTTTCGTGTGTTGGCTGCCAACCACTGGAACTCCCTCCCAACGAACATTAGATTCGCGGAGTCTGAAACAACTTTTAGGAAACTTTTAAAAACCCATCTGTTTACCCTTTAGCTCTTCACTCCATCTTGCTGCTCTCTCCACAGCGCGGGGACACGCCGGGATGGCGTCACCATGCGCTCTACAAGCTCCTTTATTATTTAAGAAGAAGCAGCATGGTCAACAGGATGGTGTGAGGAAAGAAGAAACATGGTCAATGGGTGGGCAGGAGGGAAGGTGCAACACGGACAATGACAATAGAAGAAGAAAAGAAAATAACACCTTAATCACAGAACGTACAGTGGAAGGACATTGAATAAAATGAGGCACTCAGTACTTTGGCCATGCTCCAAACGAGCAAACAGGAAGTCAACTGGTAAGCTCTGGCCAATTTGGAGGAAGCAAATTAGAGTGACAATTATGGCAACGAACAGCACGCAATGACTCGCAAGTGACAACACATGTACATTCTCAGGTAATACCTTAAAACCACTGTTGCAAATGTTCTGTAATTATAACATGCAACTGCTCATGAAGGATACATCCACCTTGTATGCTCATGTGGCCAGTGGTATCGAGTCTTGTAAGGACGGCATCTGAGCCTTCCTTGCCAAGTGCACACCGACACTGTCTGCACATTGATTATACAGCTATTAGCTACATTATTCAGCACGTCTTAGACTTGGACTAGGCATTCATTAAAACTCTTCTTGTGCACTCTAACACATGTTTTACGTATAAGAGTGCAGATAACTGAAGCTGCTAACCCAAATATTTTCTTTGTGCCTGCCTGTTTCTTATTAAAATTCAACAGACAATGTATTTCTGTTCTGTCTTGACCTTGAACAAATGGGCAAATATCCTCGAATTGAGCTAAAATTGGTATTGATGTGATAAATTGTGATTTAATAGCTGAGACAACACAATTACTCAACTCTGCAGACATGAGTGAAGCATCTTTGATGTATGGCTTCGATCTTATCACATGTCGATTCTCAGCAAACAATAACTATTTTATAGCTCATGTTAGTCATTTTCGGTCCATCTCGCAACCAAATCTAATTACCTGTGGCACCCTCGTCCTTCACAATCAATCTGTCAAATCACTAATATTGAATGTTGAAGATTTGCAATCTTGCCACAATTTACAGCAGAATGCAGTCATTTCCATCTCCTTGGCAACATCATTCAATGGTTTATCCTTATCCAGATTTAAGGAGCAAACACTCTCATTAAAAGCAGAGCTATTCGATAAAAAATACATCGTAGCACATATATGTGAGCAAGGCACTGGGGTGCCGAAACGTTATAAAAATCGACTAGCGAATAAAAAATGTCATCACCGTAAAAACTGGTCCGTGCTTGGTGTTCCTGCGCACGCTGAGGAAGAGCTGCGACGCGAAGGAGACTTTGGACATTAATATATATAACACCACGCGCATATTATTTTAATAAATCCCTTGCCCTTCAACTCCGGAGTGTGCCGTGCTTTTTCCTATGAGGAGGAAGCTTTGGTGTTGTGTGTTGTCAGCAAGCGGGTCGCTGACTAACGGCACACCCTCTCGGTCTGGTGCACCGTGTTAAGACCAGCATCTCTTTTTGGACTTTTTGCACGAACTGCAACAGCACGGAGCCCCCCCTAGTGGCCTGGATTACCACCATGGTTTGACATGCTGCATTGGGGAGAGAGGAGGCGACGCTGTTCGCCTGACTAAGGAGTTGGGGTGCGGGGTTTGTGGTCGAACTGCTGGGCACCTGAGCTGGAGTACGGCCCATATCCAACAATTGGGGACATCACGTGATATGAGGACTGTCATAGCCACTGAACTGACATCCTTATGGACTGCATCTACCAGCACGCTTCTGCCTGGCAGTGAGAAAACGTGAGTGATCAGCATACTGCACAATGGAGGAGGAGCTTGATTACATCATAAAGGGGCGGTTTCCACTCACCTGCACCTTGCTGGACCATCAACGAGCGCGGAGACCCAGGAACAGGCACTGATGAGAGCCGATGGAAGGCTTGAAACGCGTATGCCTTAGCGTTTCAAGGGACTGCGAACACCACGCGCATATTATTTTAATAAATCACTTGCTCTTCAACTCCGGAGTGTGCCGTGCTTTTTCCTATGAGGAGGAAGCTTTGGTGTTATATATATATATATATCTCTCTTCCTCCAACGTCGCTTCAAAGAAGTTGTTTTGCCCACAACAAAAAGAGACGATGATGGACCCAGGTATTGTGCCAATCCAATTTTCTTTATTTAATTACGACCAGCCAGTCCGCCATAATGCGTTTCAACCCCTATCGAGTCTTGATCTCATGATGCGTTGCCCTGGCGGGGTAGGCATTTATAAAGTGTTAAACCTTGAAATCGTGAATAAACATAGAAGAGTTACTTTCCGGCATCATGCTTTAACTTGTTCATAGATTGCCATAACCCTGATGCAATAAATATTTGTGAACACAATAAAACATAATATTTAAATATAATTTACAATTGTATATTGACAATGTAATGTAGCAGCAAAATTGAGCACTCAGTGTGCAAAACGTGCTTAGGGTAGTGGGCAAAATACGCAATTAGTAGCATCTGAGCTAATGGATCATTCCAACATTAAGTATGATGTACAAAATTGCAGATTTCATAAAAGTGGCCAACAAAAAATTATTATAAATATACCATTATACTGAAGTACCTAACAATAAAATGTGCAAACAATAGCATAAAGACATAGCAGCATATTAATTACCAGCCGCATATATGTTATCCCATTGTGCAAAAAGCTAATATAGCAGCATAAATATCACATAATGTGCAAATTGAGTAAATAATAGCAGCAAAAGCACTCAGAAAGCCCCATTTTTCTTTTTTTCGAAATGAGACATCGCAAATATCGTAGTAACAGTCATAAAAAGAATGCTGCAGTATGATAATTACTTAGTGTGCAATCTGTGCTTAGTAAATAACAATACCTTCATTCTTAGCAGCAAACAATGTCCCATGATGTGCAAAATATGGTTGATCCATCGCAGTAGTAATAAATATAAATAAATATATAATAATAAATACATAAAAATATATAAATATATACCCACTAACGATCTATTAAAAAAGAGAGAACAACCATCATTTCTATAACTAAGTTAAGATCTCATATTTCTTTCCAGAACCTTTTGCTTGCACAATATGTTACGTTTGCATAATACTGCCTGTTGTACCACCAAACACAATGCGTTGTTGCTCGATTTTAAACACTATCCCATAGTTTTCAATACACATCCTCTATTAATCTATAACGTTTTTTTCCAAAATTCATACATATTCACTCCTCTTAAAGCCCCCATGGGTGTTTTTTTCCACATTGTATCATCGAGTAATATATATATCCAATTTTCTTTCCTAATAAGTCATCCCCCTCTATATTACAAACATCATTCATAAAAAAGTGCTCAAAAATAGTGCATCCCCTAATGCTAATTTTGTAATAGCAATGACTAAAGTATAGCAAAAAGTGCTATACAATGTCATTGCATCCTACCCCCCATAAGAAAGTGCGGCTTAAATCATAAACTAAATATTCAATTGTCAATTAAAAGATGGTTTTTCCATATCCTGGTTACTTTCAATACTCAGATTTCAAAATATGAGCCCATATTGAGATTTTTGAAAAGAGTTCAACTTCATAATTTCGATTAGTGGACAGAGTTATTCAGATTAGGTGGGATACTAATGCATTTTAGAGACACGTGTAACAATCCTCACTGGCATTTAATCCTGCCGAATACTTAGAATCCAGTTCAATAACATATCTTGTCTCAAGCAGTCGCAACTTTGCCTCTTGATCTCCCCCCGCTTCATAGGAAGAATTGTATCTATAACATAATATTGTAATACATTGGGATTACTGTTGTGACATTGCTCGAAATGGCGTGCAACTGGGTACGCCTGATCCTTCCCAGATATTGCTCTTATGTGCTGGAGTATCCGTTTGTGGGCTGGCAGTTTAGTACTGCAAATGTGCCTGAGTCCACACGGACACTCCAGCACATAAATAGCAAAATGAGTCCTACCGGTTAATCTTTTACTGATCACAATGGGATTCTTGTGAAATGGGCTAGTATATTGAGTTCTGTTGCTGCCAAATGTACATGCTTTGCAGCTTGGACATTTCCTGAATCCCTTCACTAAGCATGGGCGAATTTTGCGAATCTCGCGTTCGCGAATTTTGCGGATTTGCGAACTCGCAATCCGCAAAATCCGCGAATTCTCGCGAATTTGCGGATTTTTTTTTTGTGTTCGCGCGGGTTTCTGCCAGTTCGCGAGGGTTTTGTACAATTTCGCAAAACGCGAACTTACCTGTCGGGTCGCAAGTTTCACGAACTTGTTGTTTCTACGTGTCCAGCCTGTTTGGGACACTCTTCTTCATCACTGCCACTCTCTGTCACCACTGCCACTCTCTGACTACTCATGCCACCCTCTGGCCCACCCATGCCACCCTCTGTTTCATCACAGCACCCTCTGGTTGTCCAGTCAGTGTACATTATTGTGGCAACGCAAGCACACCTTCCCTGCCTCAAGTGACCTGAATTAATTTGGGTATTTACAACAAGGGGTGGTGAGGGACAGAGTCTCTGAATTAAACAGAATACTCTCACCCAGTCAAGAGATCAGGGCTAGATCCAACACCGTTTTTTAGCTCACTGCACCATCCCAGTTTCAGAACCTGGCTGTATGCAAATTAGTCTGTTCCTGTCCCAGTGCATGATGGGAACAGGGCAAACCAAACTACAAAAGCCAATTATTACACTGGGAAGGAAACAAGCTACCGGGGACCGGTTTCTGGCATTTCAGCCGTCTTCGGCCCGGCTTGCTTGAATCCTGATGGTGCAATGAGCAAGGGACTCACATCTGAGTATACCCTTCCACGCTTAGGGTGGACAAAAATATTTACAACAAGGGGTGGTGAGGGACAGAGTCTCTGAATTAAACAGAATACTCTCACCCAGTCAAGAGATCAGGGCTAGATCCAACACCGTTTTTTTAGCTCACTGCACCATCCCAGTTTCAGAACCTGGCTGTATGCAAATTAGTCTGTTCCTGTCCCAGTGCATGATGGGAACAGGGCAAACCAAACTACAAAAGCCAATTCTTACACTGGGAAGGAAACAAGCTACCGGGGACCGGTTTCTGGCATTTCAGCCGTCTTCGGCCCGGCTTGCTTGAATCCTGATGGTGCAATGAGCAAGGGACTCACATCTGAGTATACCCTTCCACGCTTAGGGTGGACAAAAATATTTACAACAAGGGGTGGTGAGGGACAGAGTCTCTGAATTAAACAGAATACTCTCACCCAGTCAAGAGATCAGGGCTAGATCCAACACCGTTTTTTAGCTCACTGCACCATCCCAGTTTCAGAACCTGGCTGTATGCAAATTAGTCTGTTCCTGTCCCAGTGCATGATGGGAACAGGGCAAACCAAACTACAAAAGCCAATTCTTACACTGGGAAGGAAACAAGCTACCGGGGACCGGTTTCTGGCATTTCAGCCGTCTTCGGCCCGGCTTGCTTGAATCCTGATGGTGCAATGAGCAAGGGACTCACATCTGAGTATACCCTTCCACGCTTAGGGTGGACAAAAATATTTACAACAAGGGGTGGTGAGGGACAGAGTCTCTGAATTAAACAGAATACTCTCACCCAGTCAAGAGATCAGGGCTAGATCCAACACCGTTTTTTAGCTCACTGCACCATCCCAGTTTCAGAACCTGGCTGTATGCAAATTAGTCTGTTCCTGTCCCAGTGCATGATGGGAACAGGGCAAACCAAACTACAAAAGCCAATTCTTACACTGGGAAGGAAACAAGCTACCGGGGACCGGTTTCTGGCATTTCAGCCGTCTTCGGCCCGGCTTGCTTGAATCCTGATGGTGCAATGAGCAAGGGACTCACATCTGAGTATACCCTTCCACGCTTAGGGTGGACAAAAATATTTACAACAAGGGGTGGTGAGGGACAGAGTCTCTGAATTAAACAGAATACTCTCACCCAGTCAAGAGATCAGGGCTAGATCCAACACCGTTTTTTAGCTCGCTGCACCATCCCAGTTTCAGAACCTGGCTGTATGCAAATTAGTCTGTTCCTGTCCCCGTGCATGATGGGAACAGGGCAAACCAAACTACAAAAGCCAATTCTTACACTGGGAAGGAAACAAGCTACCGGGGACCGGTTTCTGGCATTTCAGCCGTCTTCGGCCCGGCTTGCTTGAATCCTGATGGTGCAATGAGCAAGGGACTCACATCTGAGTATACCCTTCCACGCTTAGGGTGGACAAAAATATTTACAACAAGGGGTGGTGAGGGACAGAGTCTCTGAATTAAACAGAATACTCTCACCCAGTCAAGAGATCAGGGCTAGATCCAACACCGTTTTTTAGCTCACTGCACCATCCCAGTTTCAGAACCTGGCTGTATGCAAATTAGTCTGTTCCTGTCCCAGTGCATGATGGGAACAGGGCAAACCAAACTACAAAAGCCAATTCTTACACTGGGAAGGAAACAAGCTACCGGGGACCGGTTTCTGGCATTTCAGCCGTCTTCGGCCCGGCTTGCTTGAATCCTGATGGTGCAATGAGCAAGGGACTCACATCTGAGTATACCCTTCCACGCTTAGGGTGGACAAAAATATTTACAACAAGGGGTGGTGAGGGACAGAGTCTCTGAATTAAACAGAATACTCTCACCCAGTCAAGAGATCAGTGCTAGATCCAACACCGTTTTTTAGCTCACTGCACCATCCCAGTTTCAGAACCTGGCTGTATGCAAATTAGTCTGTTCCTGTCCCAGTGCATGATGGGAACAGGGCAAACCAAACTACAAAAGCCAATTCTTACACTGGGAAGGAAACAAGCTACCGGGGACCGGTTTCTGGCATTTCAGCCGTCTTCGGCCCGGCTTGCTTGAATCCTGATGGTGCAATGAGCAAGGGACTCACATCTGAGTATACCCTTCCACGCTTAGGGTGGACAAAAATATTTACAACAAGGGGTGGTGAGGGACAGAGTCTCTGAATTAAACAGAATACTCTCACCCAGTCAAGAGATCAGGGCTAGATCCAACACCGTTTTTTAGCTCACTGCACCATCCCAGTTTCAGAACCTGGCTGTATGCAAATTAGTCTGTTCCTGTCCCAGTGCATGATGGGAACAGGGCAAACCAAACTACAAAAGCCAATTCTTACACTGGGAAGGAAACAAGCTACCGGGGACCGGTTTCTGGCATTTCAGCCGTCTTCGGCCCGGCTTGCTTGAATCCTGATGGTGCAATGAGCAAGGGACTCACATCTGAGTATACCCTTCCACGCTTAGGGTGGACAAAAATATTTACAACAAGGGGTGGTGAGGGACAGAGTCTCTGAATTAAACAGAATACTCTCACCCAGTCAAGAGATCAGGGCTAGATCCAACACCGTTTTTTAGCTCGCTGCACCATCCCAGTTTCAGAACCTGGCTGTATGCAAATTAGTCTGTTCCTGTCCCCGTGCATGATGGGAACAGGGCAAACCAAACTACAAAAGCCAATTCTTACACTGGGAAGGAAACAAGCTACCGGGGACCGGTTTCTGGCATTTCAGCCGTCTTCGGCCCGGCTTGCTTGAATCCTGATGGTGCAATGAGCAAGGGACTCACATCTGAGTATACCCTTCCACGCTTAGGGTGGACAAAAATATTTACAACAAGGGGTGGTGAGGGACAGAGTCTCTGAATTAAACAGAATACTCTCACCCAGTCAAGAGATCATGGCTAGATCCAACACCGTTTTTTAGCTCACTGCACCATCCCAGTTTCAGAACCTGGCTGTATGCAAATTAGTCTGTTCCTGTCCCAGTGCATGATGGGAACAGGGCAAACCAAACTACAAAAGCCAATTCTTACACTGGGAAGGAAACAAGCTACCGGGGACCGGTTTCTGGCATTTCAGCCGTCTTCGGCCCGGCTTGCTTGAATCCTGATGGTGCAATGAGCAAGGGACTCACATCTGAGTATACCCTTCCACGCTTAGGGTGGACAAAAATATTTACAACAAGGGGTGGTGAGGGACAGAGTCTCTGAATTAAACAGAATACTCTCACCCAGTCAAGAGATCAGGGCTAGATCCAACACCGTTTTTTAGCTCACTGCACCATCCCAGTTTCAGAACCTGGCTGTATGCAAATTAGTCTGTTCCTGTCCCAGTGCATGATGGGAACAGGGCAAACCAAACTACAAAAGCCAATTCTTACACTGGGAAGGAAACAAGCTACCGGGGACCGGTTTCTGGCATTTCAGCCGTCTTCGGCCCGGCTTGCTTGAATCCTGATGGTGCAATGAGCAAGGGACTCACATCTGAGTATACCCTTCCACGCCTAGGGTGGACAAAAATATTTACAACAAGGGGTGGTGAGGGACAGAGTCTCTGAATTAAACAGAATACTCTCACCCAGTCAAGAGATCAGGGCTAGATCCAACACCGTTTTTTAGCTCACTGCACCATCCCAGTTTCAGAACCTGGCTGTATGCAAATTAGTCTGTTCCTGTCCCAGTGCATGATGGGAACAAGGCAAACCAAACTACAAAAGCCAATTCTTACACTGGGAAGGAAACAAGCTACCGGGGACCGGTTTCTGGCATTTCAGCCGTCTTCGGCCCGGCTTGCTTGAATCCTGATGGTGCAATGAGCAAGGGACTCACATCTGAGTATACCCTTCCACGCTTAGGGTGGACAAAAATATTTACAACAAGGGGTGGTGAGGGACAGAGTCTCTGAATTAAACAGAATACTCTCACCCAGTCAAGAGATCAGGGCTAGATCCAACACCGTTTTTTAGCTCGCTGCACCATCCCAGTTTCAGAACCTGGCTGTATGCAAATTAGTCTGTTCCTGTCCCCGTGCATGATGGGAACAGGGCAAACCAAACTACAAAAGCCAATTCTTACACTGGGAAGGAAACAAGCTACCGGGGACCGGTTTCTGGCATTTCAGCCGTCTTCGGCCCGGCTTGCTTGAATCCTGATGGTGCAATGAGCAAGGGACTCACATCTGAGTATACCCTTCCACGCTTAGGGTGGACAAAAATATTTACAACAAGGGGTGGTGAGGGACAGAGTCTCTGAATTAAACAGAATACTCTCACCCAGTCAAGAGATCAGGGCTAGATCCAACACCGTTTTTTAGCTCACTGCACCATCCCAGTTTCAGAACCTGGCTGTATGCAAATTAGTCTGTTCCTGTCCCAGTGCATGATGGGAACAGGGCAAACCAAACTACAAAAGCCAATTCTTACACTGGGAAGGAAACAAGCTACCGGGGACCGGTTTCTGGCATTTCAGCCGTCTTCGGCCCGGCTTGCTTGAATCCTGATGGTGCAATGAGCAAGGGACTCACATCTGAGTATACCCTTCCACGCTTAGGGTGGACAAAAATATTCACAACAAGGGGTGGTGAGGGACAGAGTCTCTGAATTAAACAGAATACTCTCACCCAGTCAAGAGATCAGGGCTAGATCCAACACCGTTTTTTAGCTCACTGCACCATCCCAGTTTCAGAACCTGGCTGTATGCAAATTAGTCTGTTCCTGTCCCAGTGCATGATGGGAACAGGGCAAACCAAACTACAAAAGCCAATTCTTACACTGGGAAGGAAACAAGCTACCGGGGACCGGTTTCTGGCATTTCAGCCGTCTTCGGCCCGGCTTGCTTGAATCCTGATGGTGCAATGAGCAAGGGACTCACATCTGAGTATACCCTTCCACGCTTAGGGTGGACAAAAATATTTACAACAAGGGGTGGTGAGGGACAGAGTCTCTGAATTAAACAGAATACTCTCACCCAGTCAAGAGATCAGGGCTAGATCCAACACCGTTTTTTAGCTCACTGCACCATCCCAGTTTCAGAACCTGGCTGTATGCAAATTAGTCTGTTCCTGTCCCAGTGCATGATGGGAACAGGGCAAACCAAACTACAAAAGCCAATTCTTACACTGGGAAGGAAACAAGCTACCGGGGACCGGTTTCTGGCATTTCAGCCGTCTTCGGCCCGGCTTGCTTGAATCCTGATGGTGCAATGAGCAAGGGACTCACATCTGAGTATACCCTTCCACGCTTAGGGTGGACAAAAATATTTACAACAAGGGGTGGTGAGGGACAGAGTCTCTGAATTAAACAGAATACTCTCACCCAGTCAAGAGATCAGGGCTAGATCCAACACCGTTTTTTAGCTCACTGCACCATCCCAGTTTCAGAACCTGGCTGTATGCAAATTAGTCTGTTCCTGTCCCAGTGCATGATGGGAACAGGGCAAACCAAACTACAAAAGCCAATTCTTACACTGGGAAGGAAACAAGCTACCGGGGACCGGTTTCTGGCATTTCAGCCGTCTTCGGCCCGGCTTGCTTGAATCCTGATGGTGCAATGAGCAAGGGACTCACATCTGAGTATACCCTTCCACGCTTAGGGTGGACAAAAATATTTACAACAAGGGGTGGTGAGGGACAGAGTCTCTGAATTAAACAGAATACTCTCACCCAGTCAAGAGATCAGGGCTAGATCCAACACCGTTTTTTAGCTCGCTGCACCATCCCAGTTTCAGAACCTGGCTGTATGCAAATTAGTCTGTTCCTGTCCCCGTGCATGATGGGAACAGGGCAAACCAAACTACAAAAGCCAATTCTTACACTGGGAAGGAAACAAGCTACCGGGGACCGGTTTCTGGCATTTCAGCCGTCTTCGGCCCGGCTTGCTTGAATCCTGATGGTGCAATGAGCAAGGGACTCACATCTGAGTATACCCTTCCACGCTTAGGGTGGACAAAAATATTTACAACAAGGGGTGGTGAGGGACAGAGTCTCTGAATTAAACAGAATACTCTCACCCAGTCAAGAGATCAGGGCTAGATCCAACACCGTTTTTTAGCTCACTGCACCATCCCAGTTTCAGAACCTGGCTGTATGCAAATTAGTCTGTTCCTGTCCCAGTGCATGATGGGAACAGGGCAAACCAAACTACAAAAGCCAATTCTTACACTGGGAAGGAATCAAGCTACCGGGGACCGGTTTCTGGCATTTCAGCCGTCTTCGGCCCGGCTTGCTTGAATCCTGATGGTGCAATGAGCAAGGGACTCACATCTGAGTATACCCTTCCACGCTTAGGGTGGACAAAAATATTCACAACAAGGGGTGGTGAGGGACAGAGTCTCTGAATTAAACAGAATACTCTCACCCAGTCAAGAGATCAGGGCTAGATCCAACACCGTTTTTTAGCTCACTGCACCATCCCAGTTTCAGAACCTGGCTGTATGCAAATTAGTCTGTTCCTGTCCCAGTGCATGATGGGAACAGGGCAAACCAAACTACAAAAGCCAATTCTTACACTGGGAAGGAAACAAGCTACCGGGGACCGGTTTCTGGCATTTCAGCCGTCTTCGGCCCGGCTTGCTTGAATCCTGATGGTGCAATGAGCAAGGGACTCACATCTGAGTATACCCTTCCACGCTTAGGGTGGACAAAAATATTTACAACAAGGGGTGGTGAGGGACAGAGTCTCTGAATTAAACAGAATACTCTCACCCAGTCAAGAGATCAGGGCTAGATCCAACACCGTTTTTTAGCTCACTGCACCATCCCAGTTTCAGAACCTGGCTGTATGCAAATTAGTCTGTTCCTGTCCCAGTGCATGATGGGAACAGGGCAAACCAAACTACAAAAGCCAATTCTTACACTGGGAAGGAAACAAGCTACCGGGGACCGGTTTCTGGCATTTCAGCCGTCTTCGGCCCGGCTTGCTTGAATCCTGATGGTGCAATGAGCAAGGGACTCACATCTGAGTATACCCTTCCACGCTTAGGGTGGACAAAAATATTTACAACAAGGGGTGGTGAGGGACAGAGTCTCTGAATTAAACAGAATACTCTCACCCAGTCAAGAGATCAGGGCTAGATCCAACACCGTTTTTTAGCTCGCTGCACCATCCCAGTTTCAGAACCTGGCTGTATGCAAATTAGTCTGTTCCTGTCCCCGTGCATGATGGGAACAGGGCAAACCAAACTACAAAAGCCAATTCTTACACTGGGAAGGAAACAAGCTACCGGGGACCGGTTTCTGGCATTTCAGCCGTCTTCGGCCCGGCTTGCTTGAATCCTGATGGTGCAATGAGCAAGGGACTCACATCTGAGTATACCCTTCCACGCTTAGGGTGGACAAAAATATTTACAACAAGGGGTGGTGAGGGACAGAGTCTCTGAATTAAACAGAATACTCTCACCCAGTCAAGAGATCAGGGCTAGATCCAACACCGTTTTTTAGCTCACTGCACCATCCCAGTTTCAGAACCTGGCTGTATGCAAATTAGTCTGTTCCTGTCCCAGTGCATGATGGGAACAGGGCAAACCAAACTACAAAAGCCAATTCTTACACTGGGAAGGAAACAAGCTACCGGGGACCGGTTTCTGGCATTTCAGCCGTCTTCGGCCCGGCTTGCTTGAATCCTGATGGTGCAATGAGCAAGGGACTCACATCTGAGTATACCCTTCCACGCTTAGGGTGGACAAAAATATTTACAACAAGGGGTGGTGAGGGACAGAGTCTCTGAATTAAACAGAATACTCTCACCCAGTCAAGAGATCAGTGCTAGATCCAACACCGTTTTTTAGCTCACTGCACCATCCCAGTTTCAGAACCTGGCTGTATGCAAATTAGTCTGTTCCTGTCCCAGTGCATGATGGGAACAGGGCAAACCAAACTACAAAAGCCAATTCTTACACTGGGAAGGAAACAAGCTACCGGGGACCGGTTTCTGGCATTTCAGCCGTCTTCGGCCCGGCTTGCTTGAATCCTGATGGTGCAATGAGCAAGGGACTCACATCTGAGTATACCCTTCCACGCTTAGGGTGGACAAAAATATTTACAACAAGGGGTGGTGAGGGACAGAGTCTCTGAATTAAACAGAATACTCTCACCCAGTCAAGAGATCAGGGCTAGATCCAACACCGTTTTTTAGCTCACTGCACCATCCCAGTTTCAGAACCTGGCTGTATGCAAATTAGTCTGTTCCTGTCCCAGTGCATGATGGGAACAGGGCAAACCAAACTACAAAAGCCAATTCTTACACTGGGAAGGAAACAAGCTACCGGGGACCGGTTTCTGGCATTTCAGCCGTCTTCGGCCCGGCTTGCTTGAATCCTGATGGTGCAATGAGCAAGGGACTCACATCTGAGTATACCCTTCCACGCTTAGGGTGGACAAAAATATTTACAACAAGGGGTGGTGAGGGACAGAGTCTCTGAATTAAACAGAATACTCTCACCCAGTCAAGAGATCAGGGCTAGATCCAACACCGTTTTTTAGCTCGCTGCACCATCCCAGTTTCAGAACCTGGCTGTATGCAAATTAGTCTGTTCCTGTCCCCGTGCATGATGGGAACAGGGCAAACCAAACTACAAAAGCCAATTCTTACACTGGGAAGGAAACAAGCTACCGGGGACCGGTTTCTGGCATTTCAGCCGTCTTCGGCCCGGCTTGCTTGAATCCTGATGGTGCAATGAGCAAGGGACTCACATCTGAGTATACCCTTCCACGCTTAGGGTGGACAAAAATATTTACAACAAGGGGTGGTGAGGGACAGAGTCTCTGAATTAAACAGAATACTCTCACCCAGTCAAGAGATCATGGCTAGATCCAACACCGTTTTTTAGCTCACTGCACCATCCCAGTTTCAGAACCTGGCTGTATGCAAATTAGTCTGTTCCTGTCCCAGTGCATGATGGGAACAGGGCAAACCAAACTACAAAAGCCAATTCTTACACTGGGAAGGAAACAAGCTACCGGGGACCGGTTTCTGGCATTTCAGCCGTCTTCGGCCCGGCTTGCTTGAATCCTGATGGTGCAATGAGCAAGGGACTCACATCTGAGTATACCCTTCCACGCTTAGGGTGGACAAAAATATTTACAACAAGGGGTGGTGAGGGACAGAGTCTCTGAATTAAACAGAATACTCTCACCCAGTCAAGAGATCAGGGCTAGATCCAACACCGTTTTTTAGCTCACTGCACCATCCCAGTTTCAGAACCTGGCTGTATGCAAATTAGTCTGTTCCTGTCCCAGTGCATGATGGGAACAGGGCAAACCAAACTACAAAAGCCAATTCTTACACTGGGAAGGAAACAAGCTACCGGGGACCGGTTTCTGGCATTTCAGCCGTCTTCGGCCCGGCTTGCTTGAATCCTGATGGTGCAATGAGCAAGGGACTCACATCTGAGTATACCCTTCCACGCCTAGGGTGGACAAAAATATTTACAACAAGGGGTGGTGAGGGACAGAGTCTCTGAATTAAACAGAATACTCTCACCCAGTCAAGAGATCAGGGCTAGATCCAACACCGTTTTTTAGCTCACTGCACCATCCCAGTTTCAGAACCTGGCTGTATGCAAATTAGTCTGTTCCTGTCCCAGTGCATGATGGGAACAAGGCAAACCAAACTACAAAAGCCAATTCTTACACTGGGAAGGAAACAAGCTACCGGGGACCGGTTTCTGGCATTTCAGCCGTCTTCGGCCCGGCTTGCTTGAATCCTGATGGTGCAATGAGCAAGGGACTCACATCTGAGTATACCCTTCCACGCTTAGGGTGGACAAAAATATTTACAACAAGGGGTGGTGAGGGACAGAGTCTCTGAATTAAACAGAATACTCTCACCCAGTCAAGAGATCAGGGCTAGATCCAACACCGTTTTTTAGCTCGCTGCACCATCCCAGTTTCAGAACCTGGCTGTATGCAAATTAGTCTGTTCCTGTCCCCGTGCATGATGGGAACAGGGCAAACCAAACTACAAAAGCCAATTCTTACACTGGGAAGGAAACAAGCTACCGGGGACCGGTTTCTGGCATTTCAGCCGTCTTCGGCCCGGCTTGCTTGAATCCTGATGGTGCAATGAGCAAGGGACTCACATCTGAGTATACCCTTCCACGCTTAGGGTGGACAAAAATATTTACAACAAGGGGTGGTGAGGGACAGAGTCTCTGAATTAAACAGAATACTCTCACCCAGTCAAGAGATCAGGGCTAGATCCAACACCGTTTTTTAGCTCACTGCACCATCCCAGTTTCAGAACCTGGCTGTATGCAAATTAGTCTGTTCCTGTCCCAGTGCATGATGGGAACAGGGCAAACCAAACTACAAAAGCCAATTCTTACACTGGGAAGGAAACAAGCTACCGGGGACCGGTTTCTGGCATTTCAGCCGTCTTCGGCCCGGCTTGCTTGAATCCTGATGGTGCAATGAGCAAGGGACTCACATCTGAGTATACCCTTCCACGCTTAGGGTGGACAAAAATATTCACAACAAGGGGTGGTGAGGGACAGAGTCTCTGAATTAAACAGAATACTCTCACCCAGTCAAGAGATCAGGGCTAGATCCAACACCGTTTTTTAGCTCACTGCACCATCCCAGTTTCAGAACCTGGCTGTATGCAAATTAGTCTGTTCCTGTCCCAGTGCATGATGGGAACAGGGCAAACCAAACTACAAAAGCCAATTCTTACACTGGGAAGGAAACAAGCTACCGGGGACCGGTTTCTGGCATTTCAGCCGTCTTCGGCCCGGCTTGCTTGAATCCTGATGGTGCAATGAGCAAGGGACTCACATCTGAGTATACCCTTCCACGCTTAGGGTGGACAAAAATATTTACAACAAGGGGTGGTGAGGGACAGAGTCTCTGAATTAAACAGAATACTCTCACCCAGTCAAGAGATCAGGGCTAGATCCAACACCGTTTTTTAGCTCACTGCACCATCCCAGTTTCAGAACCTGGCTGTATGCAAATTAGTCTGTTCCTGTCCCAGTGCATGATGGGAACAGGGCAAACCAAACTACAAAAGCCAATTCTTACACTGGGAAGGAAACAAGCTACCGGGGACCGGTTTCTGGCATTTCAGCCGTCTTCGGCCCGGCTTGCTTGAATCCTGATGGTGCAATGAGCAAGGGACTCACATCTGAGTATACCCTTCCACGCTTAGGGTGGACAAAAATATTTACAACAAGGGGTGGTGAGGGACAGAGTCTCTGAATTAAACAGAATACTCTCACCCAGTCAAGAGATCAGGGCTAGATCCAACACCGTTTTTTAGCTCACTGCACCATCCCAGTTTCAGAACCTGGCTGTATGCAAATTAGTCTGTTCCTGTCCCAGTGCATGATGGGAACAGGGCAAACCAAACTACAAAAGCCAATTCTTACACTGGGAAGGAAACAAGCTACCGGGGACCGGTTTCTGGCATTTCAGCCGTCTTCGGCCCGGCTTGCTTGAATCCTGATGGTGCAATGAGCAAGGGACTCACATCTGAGTATACCCTTCCACGCTTAGGGTGGACAAAAATATTTACAACAAGGGGTGGTGAGGGACAGAGTCTCTGAATTAAACAGAATACTCTCACCCAGTCAAGAGATCAGGGCTAGATCCAACACCGTTTTTTAGCTCGCTGCACCATCCCAGTTTCAGAACCTGGCTGTATGCAAATTAGTCTGTTCCTGTCCCCGTGCATGATGGGAACAGGGCAAACCAAACTACAAAAGCCAATTCTTACACTGGGAAGGAAACAAGCTACCGGGGACCGGTTTCTGGCATTTCAGCCGTCTTCGGCCCGGCTTGCTTGAATCCTGATGGTGCAATGAGCAAGGGACTCACATCTGAGTATACCCTTCCACGCTTAGGGTGGACAAAAATATTTACAACAAGGGGTGGTGAGGGACAGAGTCTCTGAATTAAACAGAATACTCTCACCCAGTCAAGAGATCAGGGCTAGATCCAACACCGTTTTTTAGCTCACTGCACCATCCCAGTTTCAGAACCTGGCTGTATGCAAATTAGTCTGTTCCTGTCCCAGTGCATGATGGGAACAGGGCAAACCAAACTACAAAAGCCAATTCTTACACTGGGAAGGAATCAAGCTACCGGGGACCGGTTTCTGGCATTTCAGCCGTCTTCGGCCCGGCTTGCTTGAATCCTGATGGTGCAATGAGCAAGGGACTCACATCTGAGTATACCCTTCCACGCTTAGGGTGGACAAAAATATTCACAACAAGGGGTGGTGAGGGACAGAGTCTCTGAATTAAACAGAATACTCTCACCCAGTCAAGAGATCAGGGCTAGATCCAACACCGTTTTTTAGCTCACTGCACCATCCCAGTTTCAGAACCTGGCTGTATGCAAATTAGTCTGTTCCTGTCCCAGTGCATGATGGGAACAGGGCAAACCAAACTACAAAAGCCAATTCTTACACTGGGAAGGAAACAAGCTACCGGGGACCGGTTTCTGGCATTTCAGCCGTCTTCGGCCCGGCTTGCTTGAATCCTGATGGTGCAATGAGCAAGGGACTCACATCTGAGTATACCCTTCCACGCTTAGGGTGGACAAAAATATTTACAACAAGGGGTGGTGAGGGACAGAGTCTCTGAATTAAACAGAATACTCTCACCCAGTCAAGAGATCAGGGCTAGATCCAACACCGTTTTTTAGCTCACTGCACCATCCCAGTTTCAGAACCTGGCTGTATGCAAATTAGTCTGTTCCTGTCCCAGTGCATGATGGGAACAGGGCAAACCAAACTACAAAAGCCAATTCTTACACTGGGAAGGAAACAAGCTACCGGGGACCGGTTTCTGGCATTTCAGCCGTCTTCGGCCCGGCTTGCTTGAATCCTGATGGTGCAATGAGCAAGGGACTCACATCTGAGTATACCCTTCCACGCTTAGGGTGGACAAAAATATTTACAACAAGGGGTGGTGAGGGACAGAGTCTCTGAATTAAACAGAATACTCTCACCCAGTCAAGAGATCAGGGCTAGATCCAACACCGATTTTTAGCTCACTGCACCATCCCAGTTTCAGAACCTGGCTGTATGCAAATTAGTCTGTTCCTGTCCCAGTGCATGATGGGAACAGGGCAAACCAAACTACAAAAGCCAATTCTTACACTGGGAAGGAAACAAGCTACCGGGGACCGGTTTCTGGCATTTCAGCCGTCTTCGGCCCGGCTTGCTTGAATCCTGATGGTGCAATGAGCAAGGGACTCACATCTGAGTATACCCTTCCACGCTTAGGGTGGACAAAAATATTTACAACAAGGGGTGGTGAGGGACAGAGTCTCTGAATTAAACAGAATACTCTCACCCAGTCAAGAGATCAGGGCTAGATCCAACACCGTTTTTTAGCTCACTGCACCATCCCAGTTTCAGAACCTGGCTGTATGCAAATTAGTCTGTTCCTGTCCCAGTGCATGATGGGAACTGAAATGCCAGAAACCGGTCCCCGGTAGCTTGTCTCCTTTCTGGTGAAGAATTGGCTTGGTAGTTTAGTCTGCCCTGTTCCCATGATGCACTGGGCCAGGGACAGACTGATTTGCATATAGCCAGGTTCTGAGCTGGGATGGGGCAGTGAGATAAATAACGGTGATGGATCCAGCCCTGATCTTTGGACTGGGTAAGAGTGGTCTGTTTAACTCAGACACTCTGTTCATCACCACCCCCTTTTCTAAATCGTTTTTGGCCACTATAGGTGTGGCAGGGTATACTCAGACATGAGTCCCTTTCTCACTGCTCCATCAGGATTCAAGCAAGCCGGGCCGAAGAAGGCTGAAATGCCAGAAACCGGTCCCCGGTAGCTTGTCTCCTTTCTGGTGAAGAATTGGCTTGGTAGTTTAGTCTGCCCTGTTCCCATGATGCACTGGGCCAGGGACAGACTGATTTGCATATAGCCAGGTTCTGAGCTGGGATGGGGCAGTGAGATAAATAACGGTGATGGATCAAGCCCTGATCTTTGGACTGGGTAAGAGTGGTCTGTTTAACTCAGACACTCTGTTCATCACCACCCCCTTTTCTAAATCCTTTTTGGCCACTATAGGTGTGGCAGGGTATACTCAGACATGAGTCCCTTTCTCACTGCTCCATCAGGATTCAAGCAAGCCGGGCCGAAGAAGGCTGAAATGCCAGAAACCGGTCCCCGGTAGCTTGTCTCCTTTCTGGTGAAGAATTGGCTTGGTAGTTTAGTCTGCCCTGTTCCCATGATGCACTGGGCCAGGGACAGACTGATTTGCATATAGCCAGGTTCTGAGCTGGGATGGGGCAGTGAGATAAATAACGGTGATGGATCAAGCCCTGATCTTTGGACTGGGTAAGAGTGGTCTGTTTAACTCAGACACTCTGTTCATCACCACCCCCTTTTCTAAATCGTTTTTGGCCACTATAGGTGTGGCAGGGTATACTCAGACATGAGTCCCTTTCTCACTGCTCCATCAGGATTCAAGCAAGCCGGGCCGAAGAAGGCTGAAATGCCAGAAACCGGTCCCCGGTAGCTTGTCTCCTTTCTGGTGAAGAATTGGCTTGGTAGTTTAGTCTGCCCTGTTCCCATGATGCACTGGGCCAGGGACAGACTGATTTGCATATAGCCAGGTTCTGAGCTGGGATGGGGCAGTGAGATAAATAACGGTGATGGATCAAGCCCTGATCTTTGGACTGGGTAAGAGTGGTCTGTTTAACTCAGACACTCTGTTCATCACCACCCCCTTTTCTAAATCGTTTTTGGCCACTATAGGTGTGGCAGGGTATACTCAGACATGAGTCCCTTTCTCACTGCTCCATCAGGATTCAAGCAAGCCGGGCCGAAGAAGGCTGAAATGCCAGAAACCGGTCCCCGGTAGCTTGTCTCCTTTCTGGTGAAGAATTGGCTTGGTAGTTTAGTCTGCCCTGTTCCCATGATGCACTGGGCCAGGGACAGACTGATTTGCATATAGCCAGGTTATGAGCTGGGATGGGGCAGTGAGATAAATAACGGTGATGGATCAAGCCCTGATCTTTGGACTGGGTAAGAGTGGTCTGTTTAACTCAGACACTCTGTTCATCACCACCCCCTTTTCTAAACTGAATTAATTTGGGGCTGATTAATGTGTCACAGAATATTTTTTTAGCTGGCACCTGCTTCCTTAGTGCTTCCTGATTAGTGATCTTTTGCACTTGCTAAGTGCTTTCATTGTTGCAAAATTAGTTACAACACCTGCCCTGCCCCAACTGACAATAATGAATTAGGGGCTGATTAATGGATTTGAACTTCCAGCCTGGCTCCTGCTTGTCTCCCTTAGCTGTAATTCAGGACCTTTGTGGCATATGTGTAACTATTCTGAGGTTCAGAGCAGGGTCACATAATAGTTGCAACTGGCAACTGAACTCTGGAGGGGCCCCTCAGGAAGCACTACAGGAAATGGCTACTAATGATGAGCCTGAACTTTTGAATCTGGTAAGTAGTTTCAGTTTTGCTAAGATCGTATTTCTGCAATTTTGCGCTTATTCGCGGGGCGCGAAGTTGTACTGGGAAGCCGCGAACAGTGCGAGCAAGCCATGAAATCCGCTGCTCGCGGATTTGCGGATTTTGTGGGAGATTCGCGAATCTCGCGGATTGCGAATTTACCGAAAATCCGCAAAATCCGCGAGCGAAACGGATTTTCCGCCCATGCTTACCCTTCACCTGCGCCAACCATGTCCCCTGATTTGGTACTTCAGGACTATTGCTGGTTAGTTTGCTTTCCATTGACTCAGATTTCCTAAATGTTAAGGCTGGTTTATTCCAAACCAAATGCCCGATTACAGAATCCTACTGTATCAGGTTCCAATTTTTGAAAAGATTCTACGTAGTTCCGAATGTTGCCTACTGTAGGTGAGTATTATTCTAGTTTGGGGATCAGGTTTGTTTGTCTTTAAATTTTTCATTAGAGATTTAGGTACCAGTGCCTCTTTTCTTGATGCCAACTTGCTCTTGTTAATAGCCTCCTCAATCACTGCCCGGGAATATCCCCTAGCCAAGAAGCGTTGTTTACAAGCCAATTGAGCAATCTGACACTCCCTGTCTGAACTGCAGATGCGCTTGATGCGCAGCATCAGCCTTTCTGTAAAATCTGGTGGATAGCATATTGTTGTCGACAAACACCTCAACATCCAAATAACAAATTTTTGTTGAATCAATTGAATATATATATCTATGTGTATATATATATATATATATATATATATATATATATATATATATATATATATATATATATATATATATATATATATATATGTATATATATATATATATATATATATATATAATATATATATATTAACAACGCCAAGTCCCACGATCCTCGGGACTCGTTCCTTCAATAAAGAGCACTCAGAGCCGCTTTAGCGCGGTTTCGCCAAGAAGTTTAATAACAGAAACTTGTTGCAGTTAATTTGCCAAGGTTACAAACGCGTTTCGGCGTTGCCACCTTCGTCAGTGTAAACCAGCATTTTTTTGGGTATGTGATTTAAATAAAATTCATGGTGACGGTCTGTCACGTGTTCTAAAAGGGGTAAACATAAAAAACGGCACAAAGCTTGTAATTACATAATTACTTGTGGCGGCCATCTTATTGTGGGTCAGTGCTGTATTCAATTAATCACATCAGTATCACTATGTACCATAATGTTATACCATTCACATATTTATATACATAATTCATACAATTAAGACAATCAATTAATTCATTTGATCATTCATGTATATGTATGGATGGTAAGTCGTGTTATCATACATATTATCGGACGCCTATTTTAACAGTGCCGTTAATTCGCAAAACCCACAACGATCCCGTTTTGAGCTTTGTCGAATGGTTCACGTTTTGGGATCGATGGAACAATTGCCTATCTCAGATTTGGTACAGTCAAGCCCTGAATGGGCTAGTTTCATGTTGTTCATGTTATGCACTTATACAAAAGAAAATTAATTTCCAATTGTTCCTTAAGTTTGATTACTTTTATCATTGCTTTTTTTATCTTTTTAAGGGATTTGGCAGACAGCATTTTTACTGTTCACTTCTTGGTTTATCTATTCTCTCAGGACCAAATCTGAGATAGGCAATTGTTCCATCTAGAAAATTTCTCGTGAGAAATGCGCATTAGTATACAAAACGGCAGCAATGAAGATAGCGAGCCCCGGGGACGTGGCGGGCAGCGGCGGGCAAGGTAAGTGCCTTTTAATTCTTTTACACTTTTAATTTGAAGTATTTAGGGAGGGCGGGAGGGAGGCGGGTGGCGGCCAGCTACGCTCCGTCTGCCGAGCGTGCGTAGTGCCGGATTCTACGCCTGCTACGCAAAATGCGTAGAAGCCGGCACTACGCACACTCCGTGCACGGAGCGTAGCCACCCGCCCACCCTTAGCCTAAACCTTCCAGCTCAGTTTTGATAAATTTAAGTCATTTAATTTTCCCTGCGTTAGGCATGGCTAGCACCTCCTGAAGCCCCTGTCTATAGGTAATCAGTTCTGGGACTGCCCACAGCCTACGCCAATACATCAGGGGACGCAGTGCCAATTCTTCAGCAAGAGGTCGCAGCCCTATATCTAACCTTAGTGGATCAAGGGGCGTGCTGGGCGGAAGTGCTACCATCCGCCTAATAAACTTATTCTCCTCTCTGACCAGGTCTGGAGAGGATACATGACCCCAAAGCTCACAACCGTACATGGCCGCGCCCCTTGCCTTTGCCCTGTAGATCTGGAGGGGTGGGCCTACGGGTTTAATGGATGATATGTTTTTTCCCATAAGCTTTAGGACCCCCCCCCCGTGTGCTGAACCAATTTGAGTAGTGCTTTCTCTTGGTGTGTGCACCAGGTCATATTCTCATTTAACATGACACCAAGGTACTCAAAGGTTCGCACCCTTTCAAGTCTACTTTGCCCTATGGTGGGGCAAAGTCGTAGTTTTGGTGGGGGATTAAAAACCATAAATTTGGTCTTTAGGGTGTTGATTTTATTAAATCTCTCAAAAGCTTTATTCATCTTCTCCCTGTTTTTGTCCAGAAGACAGTGATTGAGGCATTATTGGTCTCTCGGCCAGACTATTGTAACATCTTATATTTGAGAGCTTCTCTGGCTAGGATCAAGAGACTTCAGTGTGTTCAAAATTCCCTAAGAGTGCATCTATTGGCGAGGCACTTCAGAAACTGCACTTGCTCCCGGTGGAGAAGCATCTCTTTTTTAAAGCTCTTTGCTTCTGCTATAGGATTTATATGAAGATTGGGCTTTTCCTATCTGCATCCTCTTCTCACTTCCTTTTCTACTAGGAGGTGCCTCAGGTCCTCAGAGGCACTGTTAATGCAGGTGCCCAGAGTCAAGAAAACTCGCTCAGGCTGAAGATCCTTTGGCTTTTTGGCATCTGAACTTTGGAATTCTGTACCGATGCACCTGAGGGAATCTTCGCCAGAATCTCAGTTTTGGAAACATTTGAAGACTTGGCTTTTCTAGCCTGGTTCCTTTCTTTGCCTGCTACAGGTTGAGTTGCTTCTGACCTCTTAGTGCTGGGACACTCCAAATAGGAGTAGCTTTGCTCTGAAATTCATTCATTCATTCATACTTATCGTGTTTGGCTTTCCTGTCATGGTTTTAGTGTATTTTTTGATTTTACTTTGTTTGGGCGACCAAAGCTGCCTGTGTCTCCTGCATCCTGTCAAGAGCTGTGGCAGGGTCAATGTCTATTCTCACAGTGTATATGTTATAGCAACCGTGTAGCAATGAGGTTCAGGTAGCCGAGATGTAGTTTGAGTTGATTTATTTAGTCTTCGTTGCAGGTCGGTAAATCCATGTCAGCAGCCCCACCAGAAGCAGCCTGCCTGCTGCTCAGCCCATACTCCAACTGCCACACCTCACCACGCAGATACTTAAACATTCCATTCATCATCACCACTCCAACATTCCAAGCAGCACATTGACACTGGCTGAGCAGCTAGTGATAAAGCAACAGGGGGAAGCATAAATACAAATACAAGATACTACATATCCTCCCTTTTTATATAACACAAAAAATTAAACTGCAAATTGGAATAAAGTATTGACAAGAAGAACCATGAAAAGAAACATTATGCCACAGTACACAAATGCAAGAAGGAATAAAACATTAACCTGAAGAACCATATTAAAGCATAAAGAACAATAAAGAATATAGATAGATAAATATACAATGAAGAACCACAATATAGCATTTAAAATATAAAGAAGATGCATGGATAAAGGGAAAATGAAGAAGATGCATAGATAAATATACAAGATGTCATACATGCCCCCTTTATAAAATTCATAAAATATAAAAGAAGAAACAGCATTTTCTTTAATATCACACAATGCTAGACAGTTGACAAAGGAAGAACCCTATCAGTCCCATATCAGCATACAGGATAACAACACATTCACACCTATATCACCACCAACCACACCAACTGGCCAGACACACATCAGAGGTGGCACAACAAAGCATGATCAGAGCTAACAGTGGGAATGTCTCACAAACACAAACCAGTTGCTGAATGGTTGCACAGATTGAAGCTGTGGTGACGCTGAGTGATGTTGTGGTGGCGTTGAGTGATCCTGTGACGTTCAGTGATGCTGTGGTAGCGCATAATGATGTTGTGGTGCCCCTGAGTGATGCTGTGGTGGTGCTGAGTGATGCTGTGGTGATGTGATAGATAGAGTGAGTTTGATAGATAGATAGAGGGAGGGCGATAGATAGATAAAGGGAGGGCGATAGAGTGAGGGCGATAGATAGAGTGAGGGCGATAGATAGAGGAGGAGAAGAAAGACAGTGAGGGACAGAGGAGAGAGAGAGAAGGACAGTAAGGGACAAAGAACAAGACAGTGAGGGACAGATGAGGGAGAAGAATGACAGTGAGGGACAGAGGAGAAGGGCAGTGAGAGACAGAGAACACAGGCAGTGAGTGACAGAGGAGGCAGAAGAAGGACAGTGAGGGGCAGAGAACAAGAACAGTAAGGGACAGAGGAGAGGGAAGTAGGTTAGTGAGAGACAGAGGAGGGTGAAGGACAGTGAAGGGTGAAGGACAGTGAGGGATTGAGGAGAGGGACAGTAAGCAACAGAGGAGGTACAAGAAGGACAGTGAGTGACAGAGAAGGAGGAGGACAGTGAGGGACAGAGGATGGAGAACAAGGACAGTGAGTGACAGAGGAGAAGGACAGTGAGCGACAGAGGAGGGAGATGAAGGACAGATGAGGGAGAAGAGAGACAGTGAGGGAAAAAGGAGAGAGAAGGATAGTGAAGAACAGAGGAGACGAAGGACAGTGAGGGACAGAGGAGGGAGAAGACAGTGTGAGGTGCACACAAAAAACGTGGCACGAGGGAAAACTAAGGGAAACACGGTGCAGGGGGTTCAGTGTGTGAGCTTCTAAATTCCAAGAAGAATTACAGATTGCCTGTTTATTTCATACTTAGAATTAAATGAAAGTGCAGCGACATGCAAGGAAACTCCTGCCAAAAGGGCTGCTAAAATACTCCTCCTGTGACTGGTATAACGGTCATACAATGATGAGCAATGGTGGCAAACCCCTGTAAGAGATCTACGTCTGGCACACACCCAGTGATATGATCAAATGATCGGGAGGTAGGCACCCTACTTGCTCTCCAGAGACCTGTTGCATTTTAAGGAAACGTGCATTCACATCCCGATGTCTTCTCTGGATCCGGCCAAACCTGAGAAATATAGGCCAATTTGTCCACTTCCTTTCTTATCAAAAGTGGCTGAAAATGACATTAACTGTCAACTGTCAAGTTTCATCGAGGAGATTGATCTCTTACATAGAACACAATCTGGCTTCCGCCCTCGGTATAGTACTGAGTTGGCTCTCCTGTTAGCTTCAGAATCCATGCACCAGATCATGGGCAGAGGAGATACGGCAGCACTACTACTGCAGGATCTAAGTGGTGCCTTTGACACCGTATCCCACAGTCACCTTTTGGAGTGGGAGTGTCAGCCATAAAACCTTAAAGTGGCTGGCCTCTTTTGTGTATGGTCGCAGTTTCCAGGTCCTAAAGAAACCTTTCTGTTCTGAGATGGTTCCCCTGTCTCAGGGGGTTCCACTGGACTCCTTGTTGAGCCCTACCATATCAGATATCATCATTCAGCATGGCTTCGAAATAATATCTTATGTTGATGATACTCAGTTGATCGTCACCTTGTCACATAACTCTGCTGCTGCAGCCAACTCTCTGAGGGCTTGTGTGTCGGAAGTGTCTTATTGGATGGACCTCAGTTATCTGAAGTTAAATGCAGGTAAGACAGAGGTCTGATCCTCTGCAAGCAGCCCTCGTTATGGTCCCCGGTATGGTGGCCAGAGTCTCTGGGCTCTGTCCTTAGCCTAAACCCAAGTTTAGGAACTTGGGATTTTGGTTTTGACGATAAACTCACCTTTCGGAGTCAAATCACAGCCTTAGCGTGTAAGTGTTTTGGTATTATTAAATCATTCATTCATAAATCTTTATTTTGGTAATTTGTTACCATAAAAAATAAGTATACAATTCATAAATTGTTAAAAATATAAAACAGTAAAAACATAGAAGATACATCAGAGTCCAAATGACAGATTCATTAAAGGAGGGAGTCACGTTCCTACTACAGTAAGAATCAGTGTCCAGCCTTAAGACACTGACTTCTCAGAACCCACATTGCTCCTAGGAATTTGGCCACTGCAAAGACAATCTGGTCCGACAAGTCTGTTTTCAACACTCTAAACGCGGCCAGGCACTCTGCAAACCCCAGATTCCTGCATACATGGACAATCCATTTCTTGCGGGACGCGCGATATGCCGGGCAGAAAAGAATTATATGCAGCTCAAATTCATTGGCCACTCTGCAAGCCGGACATATACTAACTGCTGGTTCACTCCACTTGCTGGTAGAGCTCGAAGTGGAAGGGTCCCATGTCCCCATTGCAAATAGAGTTTCCTGAGTAAGGCAGGATATAGGTTGTCCAAGGCTGGTTCAATACTGTAAGTGTCCTTGATGCGTAAAAAAGACTCCGTGAGTGTTCCAAGGTTTTGCCGGTGACAGAGTGCCGCTAGTTTGCTGTCGTGGTAAACCTTTGCCAGTCTCTTTTGGGGAATTAATGAACAAGCGGATGAGGGCTCAGACCAGAGTGTCGATAGGCCTAAACCCTCCAGCTCAGTTTTGATAAATTTAAGCCATTTAATTTTCCCTGTGTTAGGCATGGCTAGCACCTCCTGAAGCCCCTGTCTATAGGTAATCAGTTCTGGGACTGCCCACAGCCTACGCCAATACATCAGGGGACGCAGTGCCAATTCTTCAGCAAGAGGTCGCAGCCCTATATCTAACCTTAGTGGAACAAGGGGCGTGCTGGGCGGAAGTGCTACCATCCGCCTAATAAACTTATTCTCCTCTCTGACCAGGTCTGGAGAGGATACATGACCCCAAAGCTCACAACCGTACATGGCCGCGCCCCTTGCCTGTGCCCTGTAGATCTGGAGGGGTGGGCCAACGGGTTAAATGGATGATATGTTTTTTCCCATAAGCTTTAGGACCCGCCCCCTGTGTGCTGAACCAATTTGAGTAGTGCTTTCTCTTGGTGTGTGCACCAGGTCATATTCCCATTTAACATTACGCCAAGGTACTCAAAGGTTCGCACCCTTTCAAGTCTACTTTGCCCTATGGTGAGGCTAGTTCGTAGTTTTGGTGGGGGATTAAAAACCATAAATTTAGTCTTTAGGGTGTTGATTTTATTAAATCTCTCAAAAGCTTTATTCATCTTCTCCCTGTTTTTGTCCAGAAGACAGTGATTGAGGCATTATTGGTCTCTCGGCCAGACTATTGTAACATCTTATATTTGAGAGCTTCTCTGGCTAGGATCAAGAGACTTCAGTGTGTTCAAAATTCCCTAAGAGTGCATCTATTGGCGAGGCACTTCAGAAACTGCACTTGCTCCCGGTGGAGAAGCATCTCTTTTTTAAAGCTCTTTGCTTCTGCTGTAGGATTTATATGAAGATTGGGCTTTTCCTATCTGCATCCTCTTCTCACTTCCTTTTCTACTAGGAGGTGCCTCAGGTCCTCAGAGGCACTGTTAATGCAGGTGCCCAGAGTCAAGAAAACTCGCTCAGGCTGAAGATCCTTTGGATTTTTGGCATCTGAACTTTGGAATTCTGTACCGATGCACCTGAGGGAATCTTCGCCAGAATCTCAGTTTTGGAAACATTTGAAGACTTGGCTTTTCTAGCCTGGTTCCTTTCTTTGCCTGCTACTGGTTGAGTTGCTTCTGACCTCTTAGTGCTGGGACACTCCAAATAGGAGTAGCTTTGCTCTGAAATTCATTCATTCATTCATACTTATCGTGTTTGGCTTTCCTGTCATGGTTTTAGTGTATTTTTTGATTTTACTTTGTTTTGGCGACCAAAGCTGCCTGTGTCTCCTGCATCCTGTCAAGAGCTGTGGCAGGGTCAATGTCTATTCTCACAGTGTATATGTTATAGCAACCGTGTAGCAATGAGGTTCAGGTAGCCGAGATGTAGTTTGAGTTGATTTATTTAGTCTTCGTTGCAGGTCGGTAAATCCATGTCAGCAGCCCCACCAGAAGCAGCCTGCCTGCTGCTCAGCCCATACTCCAACTGCCACACCTCACCACGCAGATACTTAAACATTCCATTCATCATCACCACTCCAACATTCCAAGCAGCACATTCACACTGGCTGAGCAGCTAGTGATAAAGCAACAGGGGAAAGCATAAATACATATACAAGATACTACATATCCTCCCTCTTTATATAACACAAAAAATTAAACTGCAAATTGGAATAAAGTATTGACAAGAAGAACCATGAAAAGAGACATTATGCCACAGTACACAAATGCAAGAAGGAATAAAACATTAACCTGAAGAACCATATTAAAGCCTAAAGAACAATAAAGAATATAGATAGATAAATATACAATGAAGAACCACAATATAGCATTTAAAATATAAAGAAGATGCATGGATAAAGGGAAAATGAAGAAGATGCATAGATAAATATACAAGATGTCATACATGCCCCCTTTATAAAATTCATAAAATATAAAAGAAGAAACAGCATTTTCTTTAATATCACACAATGCTAGACAGTTGACAAAGGAAGAACCCTATCAGTCCCATATCAGCATACAGGATAACAACACATTCACACCTATATCACCACCAACCACACCAACTAACCAGACAAACATCAGAGGTGGCACAACACAGCACGACCAGAGCTGACAGTGGGAATGACTCACAAACACAAAATAACTGTGTTAAGAATACTAATTCAACAAAAACATGTCAAAACATAAAAAGAAATGGGTGAAGTACACCCAACCAGACTTACTCAAGCAAGGGCAAAAAGATTGTGATATTTAAACCCCAACAAACAACCTAAAAGTAAGGACATGTAGCGAACACTGGAGAAATGGGTGACTCCCACCCATACAGCTACTCCTCATGTAAGGGTAGCAAATGAAACATCTAGCACAGGGTCACTTACACACCCTCCAATCATCCCTAATGTAAGGGTATGAAATGCAAAGTAGAATGATTGGTAACTAGCAAATCATCAAGACATCCCCTAAGAAAGGGCATGTAACAAACTATGTAGATATGGGTGAATACCACCCATATACATCCTTCATATAAGGGACTGTAACGTAAATGTAGAAATGGAACTTACACCCATTTAGGCATCCTTCATGTAAGGGTCTGTACATAAACTTTAGAAATGGGACTTGCACCCATTTAGGCATCCCTCATGTAAGGGTCTGTAACGTAGGTTGTAGAAATAGGACTTTCACCCATTTCCATTCCTAATGTAAAGGTGTGTAGCATGCAATGTAGATATGGGTGACATCTATCCCTCATATCTGGGGCATGTAGTAACACTATTGAAAGGAGTGACTACCACCCATACAATAATTCCTCATGTAAGGGAGAGAAGTGTAAATTAAAAAATGTAGCAAGGCAACTTGACAGCACATTTAGTGGCAACACCACAACAGAAAACAAAATGACTTGCACACTCTATTAAAACCACAAGATAGTACAAAATGCCTTCTCCCAGAGGAGATACCTACAGTCGGGCCACGCCTCTCCTGCTACATGGGTAGACAAATTGTCAATAAGGGTTAAGTGGAAGTTAATGAAAGGAAATGAAAAGGCGATTTGTAGAGCGCGAAACATTCACCCAAAGGTGTCAAGGCTCTAACCCATAAAGGCTAAAGTTTGAGAGACCTAACAGCTAAACAGCCAGGTCTTTAGTGCTTTCCTGAAAGCTAACAAATTATTCTTATGTTTCAGATGCGAATTCCACAGCCTCGTAGCACCCCACAAAAAACTTCTTCCTCCCCAGGAGCATTTTTTCACCCTAGGCACAATAAGATAGTTGGACGAGGATGAGCGAAGATTGCGAACTGGAGTGTAGAACAACAAATTCTGTTTTAAAAAACCTGGTCCAATCTCCTGAGTGGTTTTGAACACCATACATAGAACTTTAAACTACACACGCTTTTTTACTGGCAGCCAGTGAAGATCCTTCAATGCCGAAGAAACTGATTTATATCGTGGGATATTCAGTAAGAGCCTGGCTGCAGCATTTTGGACAACCTGAAGTTTGGCTAGGTATTTTTTGAGAATGTTGATGAAGAGCCCATTATAATAATCGGCTCTCGAAAGGACCAGTGCAGATACCACCAGCTTACGAAGCTCAGCTAAAATAAATGGAAGAATTTTTCGAAGGATTTTCAATGTAAAAAAGAAAGGGAGGTAACCTGATTGACATGTTGCTCAAATGACAGTTTAGAATTAAATGTGACTCCCAAGTTCTTAACCTTGGTCACTGGTGTGGGTAGTGGTCCCAATTCCAGGGGCCAGAGATCTGGGGACCAAAAACTAGTATGCGCCCCAAAAAGTAGTACCGCCGTCTTACTGGAGTTCAATTTTAAGCAACTGGTGGCCATCCATTCCGCCACCTGGCGAAGGAATGAGTGAAAACGCATCACAGTATCAGTAGGGGATCCTGACACTGAGACAATATTCTGCGTATCATCCGCATAGAAGACAGCAGAGAACCCCAGAGATCTGATCAGTTTTGCCAATGGAGCAACATAAATATTAAAAAGTATGGGGCTCAGGGACGATCCATGAGGTACCCTACAGGGTAACATAAAGTTTGATGACCTAAAATTATCCAAAGCCACAAACTGTTCTCTACCAGAAAGGAAAGACTTAAATAAGGTAAGAGCCTTTCCTTTGACACCGCTCCCCCTCAGAACTTCAAAAGTTTCTGATGGTTCATGGTGTCAAATGCCGCCGAGAGGTCAAGCAGCACCAGTGCTGCACTGCCCCCTGAGTCGACAGTCTGCCTAATCATTTCAGAAGCTGTGATTTGATGCCAATTTAGTTCTATGATGGTTACGAAACCCTATTTGAGTATCGTCAAGGAAATCATTCTTTTCAATATATTCTGATAGAATATTGGTCATGGCTGTCTCTGCCATTTTTGCAGATCTCGCATGGGGGCTCATGAAAGACACAAAGTGTACACAAAAAAGCATGTGGGGCCTGAAGAGCCTCCCTTTCCCCACTGATGCACTCAGTTTAAAATGTTAAGTCCAAAACCTTCTGCCACAGTATTAAAGACACACCCACCTGTTAGCATTGGGGAGTTCCCAGCTCACAGTGGTTCAATTGTTGATTTCACAAGCATCCCTTAGAAGGTGAAGGGTGAAATCACAGCCACATGGTCTCCCATCAGACCTCTGCACTTACTACAGGGCGGGGATCAGGTCCCATTCTTCGGGGTCTGGTCTCAGAGTCTCACTCCATCACTTAGCAATCTTTGAGGCAATCAGTCATGCACCTTCAGCCATGGCATTTGAGATGGAGAAGTAGCCATGTCATTTCTGGGGCCCCTGAACCTTTACGCATCTGTCCTCTATCGATCTCTAGGCCTCCATGTATTGCTGGCATATCCCCCTGCCAGCCACCAATGCAATACTCTTGCCTCCCAAAATGAAGCTACTGGAGCTCTCCTCAGTTCATATTCCACACAGGGGGCAATCTTCATTCCCACCCATCAGGAGAAGGACATCAATCCTCGGTTTGGGGCAGTCAAACGTCTCGGCAGGAGCCACTGATGGGGCGCCTTTACTCACAAGATTCAGGCCCATTGGTAAAGTCCCATCATGGCCCTAGGCTATGTTTCCATCCAGCCAATGAATCACATGGCAAGCAGGTCCTTGTAGTCTTCACACTGCAGAGCCACTTTGCCGGAACTCATGCGACTCCGAGTGGCTCCACTGGCAGTCACAGTACAGCAGGGTATCACTGGGACTTGGGGAAGCCCCTTAAACCTTCAAACGAATGGTAGGTCAGATGCAAATTGAAGGATATTTTCTCACTTTAAGGATCGATTTTAAACCACATCCACCATTATGTGCATCAGGCCGCTCCCCCTTAAAAAATATAACTTTGAATAAATTAGTAAACACAACATTTTAAATTATCATACAACCCTCCCATCTAAGCACTAACCCATTCCATGAATATTGATTCTGAAGGCTGAAGTAATATCACCCAGAGGTGTCAGAACAAATTAGTAACAAAAACAACAGTGAACCATTGTTATTAAAGTAATGCTGCATGCAAGTGGAAGATCCTTGGAAAAATGTTACATTAGTGAGCCCATGCTGGAGAGTCTTCATTGCGAACAGTGTCATTCAGAAGTAAACAAAACATGTCTTGCTTGACTACGTGCAGCAGAATTATCAACAAAGCCCCAACATGATGGGACAACTATCTTAAACAAGATGGCATCGAGGCCTAATTAGCATAAACTAGGAAAACACAGTTCAACATGTCATAACAAATATGTTTCAATGGAAATAGTAGCGTTTTAAGTAGGCCTGGATATGATTATTATTTCCGCCAGCAGAATCAAAGGAATTCAGTCATTTCTGCATTACGCTTGTAATGTGGAATTCACCGGCGTAACAAAACTTGAGGGGGCCTCCCTGCAAGGTACGTAGAGGGGCTCCCTCTGGGCTGAATCAGGAGCTCCTCGGCCAGAGTGCTGTGCTTAGGGTGCCCCCTGGAGCTTGTGTGCGCCCAGCACCGCTGGGGCTGCGGGGGCCTGTGTTACGTCCCTGGTGGAATTGCTCATAAATTCTGCCACTCCCTCCAGCGGAATTAATCTGCAGTAAGTTGTTTCTAAAGAGGACTGGAAAGGGGGAGCAGTGCCTCTATGTTTCAAAATTACTGCAGCCCTGTTTAGAAATCACTGCAGTGCATACATCTCGGCCCCCTTACATACTCTGCACTAATTACTGCAGAGTATGTGAGGGCACCGAGAAGTATGTACTGCAGTGCATACCCCTCCGCATCCTTACATTAAGTGCAATTAACCGCACCGCTGCGGCGGTTATTTTTCCGCTACGCGGTTTTTTTCTAAAAGCCGCGTTAGATGACGAGCTCAGCTCGTCATCCGCACACGACCACCGTGGCTGATGACGAGCTGAGCTCGTCATCAGCATCGAAGGGGTTAATCTGCAGTGGTTTTTAAACAAAGAGACTGCTCCCTGTATAAAAATGACTGCAACACACTAGTGCATACTCCTCGGCACCCTTACATACTCTGTTGTGAATACTGAAGAGTATGTAAGGGCACTGATGGGCATGCACTGCAGAGGGATAGCAGTGGTTTCTAATGTTTAGCCCATTTAAAAATCACTGCAAGGACAGTAATTTATACTCCCTTTTATATGCTCTGCAGTAAGAGCATGTGAACTGAATATGAAGGTGCTCAGTGGTGTTTGGCTGTGATATTTTCTTAGCGCTAAATGCATTATTGCATCCATTTTTGGACGCAACAGTGCATTTTCCGCTAAGAAAATAGCCTCAAATGTCCACCCCAACTGTAATGGAATTCCACAGAATTCCACAGAATCTTGCGGAATATCAATGCAATCAAATTTCACCAATTCAACCATAATTTTGACATATATGTGTGAAATTAAGTGTAAATGAATGTTTTGCACATTGATAATAATGCACATTCTTGATTAATGTACAAAAGCATCCTCACTGTCGCCAGAGCACTGTGAGGCAGATTTACAAGCCCCTTGCGCCGTTGCGTCACTTTTGTGACGCAGCGGCGGCGCAAAAGATGCGCCATGGTGCAGGGTATTTACAATGTGACGTATCTTCCAGATGTACACATAGGGCCCCCCAGATCACTGCTGGAGCTGTGTCTCGCTTGTGACGCAACTCCAGCAATGCACCGCTTTTACGGCACAGATGCGTGACGCATCTGTGCCGTTTTTGCCCCATGGTGCGCCGCATTGTAAATGTGACGCATCAAGGGTGGCGGAGCTCCAGCGCGCAATTACTGACGCATCCCTGCCGATATGCAGGGATGCGCCAGTAATTGTAAATCTGCCTCTGTGTGTTTGACCAAGTTCTAAAGAGGTTGCATGCACTCATTGCGAATAATGGATTGAAATTTTGATAAACATCTGATGCTTCCTAGAAACATTCTCAGTACGATTTTGTGAAGCAGGGAGGATGTTACTGGAGATGGTAATTCAAAAAAACGCAGATGCCGAAGCAGCACCTGAAAAAAATAGCTCTTTAAGCGTGCTCTACCCCCCACCGAAATTGTGTCATAGATTCTGGAACCAAGACATTGGATCATAATCTGTATTTTAGCCCTTGCAGCAGAGATTCGTACCCAGAAGAATTGTGCTTGATGGTTGATCGCAGAGGAACCTCTGGAACAGCTCCTCTAGTGGACGCGTGGTTTAAATGCAAAACTCTTCTCTTCTTAGGCACTTATTTCATCTGAGACTTCCCTGAGAAACATTTGACCCAGATAGATAAAATGGGCTCAATGTAGGAGCTCCATTATCCCAATGGGTAATATCCGTGTCTGCTGCTGCTGCTGTTTATTTGATAACCATTGCCCTAACACACTTGTATTTCCTTTATGGTGGAAAATGGTGGCATGCGAGGAGCTTGCCAGCATAGTAGCATTTTGAGGGATAAAGTGTGATTATGTTGTATGTACGTTTGTATATATGTGTTATTTATATAGCTCAGCATAGTGGAAGATTGGTGCTGTAAAGGGTCAAATGCCAAGTTTCAGTCAATGAGTGGCTGGATTTAGAGGGCAGAAGTGGACTGCTACTGCATCATGATTTAAGGTGTTAAGCTTCAGCTCTTTCCTAAGTTGGAGCAGTGCTCGGGTTGTCCTGGTGGATAAGGGCTTGGAGTTTCAGATTCTGAGTGTGAAGATTTAGAAGGCTGTTGCTTTGTTTTTTGTTGTTTATTTTTTGCACTTCTTCGTCTCTACCCAGATGGTGTCTGGGCTGTGGATGTGCTGAGAGTCTTAAGAAATGACTGTGTCGGCCAGATAGGCAGAAGAGCTGTTTATGATGCTTTGTATATGGAGCAGCTTTGCTTGAAGATGTTGCGTGGCTGCAAGGGGAGCTAGTGGAGTTCCACCAGGGTGGGGGTGGTGGGGGTATATTTTTTCAGTCCATTCAAGGTGCCTTTAAGGGTGGACAATGTGGAGTCTATAAGGCATGGTGGAGCAGGGTGTTGCAACCACCCAGATTCAAGAGTACTCTCTTACTGAAGATGGCAATTTTAAAATAAACCCATTTTAGAAGCAAAAACGTAGACTTAATGATAGAGTAAGTAATAAAGTAAAACGGCCATCCACTATACGGCCAATGGTTGTTCTCAAAACAAGGCTCTGGAAGAAATTCCCATTCGCAGGACATTGTGACTAGATACCAATGGCAGGTCTGTAGATGAAATTCGGCGCCGACATGCACAAATTGTTTGCCTTCCCCATAAGTGTATTTGCCGATATTACCTATGCCATTTGGAAGCTTCCATGAAGTGTCACTACTAAAAAATGTTGGGGACATTCTTACCTTGATTAGCTGTTGTACAGGTGGTGAAGCATCATTGCAAAGGGAGTTACCTTTATATAACATCCACACGCTGTTTGTCAGTGATCCCAATAATCACATATCATTATGAAAGTCCTTGCCTTCAATAAATGAGAAACGTTCACGGGGACCAACATGTTTGTGTCTGGAGCAGAAATAATTGGCACTCTGGCAGCTTTTCCTGTCCGCCCTCTGATGGGTGCTACGTCACAGCTAAAGATAACTCCTCTGAGCATCACCCTGAAGAGGACTGGCATGTCGGTGCGCACTGTGACAGCCACACACCCACACTTGATACCTTACAAACTGCTTATTAACCTTCCTAGAAACATATCATGTGTAAAACAGCCATTATGAGGAAGGAGGCAGCTACGCACTGTCATTGCAGCAAATACCCATGATGACATTGAAATAATAACCCCCTTTTTCCCTTGTCTCTATACTGTATTTTTCTTCCTGTCTTGCCTGTTGTATTTTTCTCCCGCCTTCTCTTCTCTGGAGCTGCATCTTTCTGTTTGTTTTATGATGTCACCTCTTTTGCCCTCTTTCAGTTCGCCTGTATGTATCTCTATCTCACGCACTTTGTATATCCTAATTTTTCTTTATTTTTCTTTCACTTGACTTGCCTCTCCTCCTCCTTATTCTCTCCCACCTTTTGTTCTATCGTATCCTTCCTTCTCTTGCCTCATACTCTATACTATAAACTGTCATGTTATGGTTATTTCTGCCCCCAGCCGATTCCCTGTACAGTTCACACATTTTACACACTGCTCATTTCATTTTCGAGCAACGTGTTTTGTTTGTGTTTGCCAAGGGAAAAATAGCAATTAAACTCATAAGCTTGCAAAAACTTATCAGAATTTGCAGCTAGGTATTGTTTGCATGGTTATCAATTGCTTTATAGTAAATAGTGTTTTTTATATGTTCTAAGTGTACTGTGGAGGGATCAGTCATATGCAACAGAATTAAAGAGGCACCGAAGATGTCTGTGTTTTCATATGTGAAATAGAGTTGAGAGAGAGACAGGCACGCTGTGAAGACGGTCGCATCATTATCAGGGAAGCAGACCTCCGACTCCTTGTCGGGCGGTCCCCTTTCCGAGAGGATGCCTGGCATCGTAATGATGCCCTAAGTATTGGATGTAATGCTTAATTTAATCTCATCCATTGGCTAGTAGGTGAGATGGGTCCAGTTCTACCTGTGCCATGGGATTCAGGCTGCACCTTACTGATGAGGCACGCCAAGGCTGAAACTCTTGGTTGCATCATTCTTTACACGGGGTTGGTCTACTGTTCACTTTCAATGTGAAGACAGCCGCTTGTTAAGCTGTTTCGTGAAGCTGATGAACATCATAACTTTCCAAATTTGAGTATCTTTAAAGTGCATCATAGGAAGCTTAAAAGAACCAATACGCAGTTAACGCAGCCAGACTCCCTCCCCTAAGCCAATCACAATGCTGCGAAGAAAGGGGCTGGGGGCAGTGTTGTAACGATAATTGAGGGTGCCCCCTGCAAGGTACGTGGAGGTGCGCCCTCTGGAATCTATCAGGAGCTCTCTGGCCAAAGTGCAGTGCTGAGGGGGCCCCCTGGAGCTTGGGGGCTCCCAGAACTGCAGGGGATGTGGGGGTCTGTGTTACACCCCTGGCTGGAGGGTAGGCATGTTCTCCATGCAGGCTGTAATGCAGCCTGCATGGAGAACAAGGAAGTGAGCATGACAGGTTTGGGCGACCCGAGAGGGCTGACCAAACAGACATTTAGCGCTTTAGAAGTGGCAAACCACTCCTCCCTTGCCCTGCTCGGAGAGCAGAGCAGCCCCGCCCAACTGCCCTTGCAAAACAGCAGGACAAGGAAGAACAAATGACATTAACTCTAAGTTATAGTCGTTTTATGTTTCTCGTTGCTTAAAAAAAGTGGGGCGACGCTCCTCTGCTATTGCAGAATAGCCGCCTCTGTATAGAGAGTGCAGAGTTGTAAAGCTCTGCAAGTTGTTTGTGAGTTGCATTTTGCAGTAGTACTAAACATGCTACAAAGTGCAGTTTGAGAATTAGGCCCAATTTACTTTTCCTGTTCTATTGATTATTAGTTATGTATTTATTAATATTGATTTTTAATTTACTATCAATAAAGTTGGATTATATTATGCTCTGTAATGGTATGGTCTGTGGTTGCTTTCATTCCCGTTTAGAGTGTATATAGCATGGTAGTTCGGGTTGAACTCTTGTTATTGGAGCAGGACCAAAGTTGAAGTGCATAGAAGTGATTCTTGCCTGTAGCGGCACAGTGAGCAAATAAATAGTGTGGCCAGCGTAATTACCAGTGGCTGAGATTGCTTCAGGCAAGGTACCCATCACTGCTTTGTATGGTCAAAGTAGCCAAATGCAAGGTTATGCCACATGAAGCATAAGGGGTTTCGCAGTATTGTAGGTGATGGTTCAAAGGTAACAATCATCTTGGGGTTATCCTACCAAATAACTCCAATGGAGCTAATAACTGTAACACTGGATGATGAAGACAAAAACTTGAGTGGAGCGGAACAGCAATAAACCAGAGTAATAGGGCTGAAAGCACAGAATACATCTCTCAAAGGAACCTGGTTTGTATTGTTCAACCATAACTGTACCCTAAATTGTATTCACAAATTACTAATTTCCTTCTGATACCCTCAGAGAGTAGCAAAGAGTAATGGATGGATTGCTTAAATTCATCTTATTCCATTGGTACAATGAGGCACATTCCAAACCACCATGTTTTTGTTAACTATGCTCTTTCAGGCAGGAACCAACAATGGTCATGGAAGTCATGGCCCCACCCAAAAGGAATAAAATTGCAACAAGTGTTCACTTTGAACTCATTCCTGAAAACAAAGATTTCTTAACGTCACAGGATTATCTTGTGTAGATTTAATCAAAGAGAGCAATGAAAAATAAAACAGAACATATCTGTCACAAATTAACTGAAAAAAGACATATATGGCCCAATATTTGTTATAACAGAACTCAGTTCAGTCAAGCTGAGTTATTTATTATATTTATAATACAGAATATGTAAGCGCATACTGTTTTTGAGTGAATAAGTGGTTAGATTATAACGTGATAAAGAACCCCGAGTGAAGAAACCATAATCTAACAAGTAAAATAGTAAATAATAATGTGATTTGGGGCTGATTACAATGGCGGACAGACTTCAGTACGTCCCCCATTGTATCGGGAAGTGGGATCGCCCGCCTATAAGACAGCAGTCCCAGAGGGTTATTACAATGACACCACGGCAGTCACAATACTTATATTTTACATTGCGGCGGGTGCTGCTTGCTGCAGCCAGTCCAAACCGTGGTGATCTGTCTTCCCAACTGCCAAAGACACGCACACCATTGTAATGTGGTGGACGTAAAACCTGCTTACGATGGTGGTTTCACCACCATTGTAATCAGGCCATTTGGATTTAAAAGAGTTATTGGTATGCACAAAAAGGACTTCTGAATGATCACTTTGCAATGGAAATTGGCGACCAGATTGTTATCTGGTGCTTCTGTCTAGAGACAGTCCTTTGGTTGGTGTTGACAACATTTCGACCCTGCTTGCAATATGAGGGTGTCACCAGGACTGTAATGACCTAGGGACTAAAAGAATTGCTACATTAGGGAGATATGTATCAAGGGATAATAGTGTCTATTTTTTATTTTTATGGAGTGGGGGAGACCCAAAAAGAGATAGCCAAGGTAAAATTGTGACTCCGCATTTTTTCTGTTACCACCAAGCACCTTAATTTTAAACAAACATTTAAGGTGGAAAGTCACAGCATCACAAATTTCCACCGGTATTGGCAAGCGTTCATTGTTTCATCAACAATCAAACAGCATAGTCTAGTATTTTAGTTACTATTTTCAATAAACATATACCCTTTTTGAAAAAAAACTTTCTCCCGCAAACTACACGAAAATAAACATGTAGTACAAAAATGTATAAAATATGCAAAGTAGTACTATATATTTCAAACCATGAGGTACCTGTTATATTTGGCACATAATAGGCAACTCATGGTTTGTAAATGCATCAAAACCCTAGTATGTCATTGTATGGCCATATTACACATGTGACATCATATGCAATTGTTATATTACATTTTTAGTTTGGTTTATTTTAAGTAGATTTATTATTTTTTTTGTTCCTTTAACAATTCTAGCCAAAGCATATTGTTATTGACAGTACTAGCTTAGAAAGTGGCAGGAGATGTGCAAAGTTGTTTACGTGAATATATATCAACATATTCATAGTGTAACTATTTGTAGAATATAGATTCCTCCCAAAATAATAATGATAGGAAACTCCCTCTTTCAATACTCTTCAGTAACGTTAAGGAGGAGGTTAAAAGTGATTTTAAACTGAAAGCAAACTTTCATTATGTACTGTGGTTCAGGGAATGGCCTTAATTTATCCCATAGTTGGATACATATTTTATTATATTTCTTTTTGCCATGAATTGACTTATAACTATGCAATTAGGTTTTTAAATTTGAAAGGAATATTTGTGGAAACCGTTCAAAGTGTAATCTCCTTTGATACTACAATACTAGGAGCCTGATTTACAAAAGTTTAATGAGTCTCAAATAATCCACAACATGGTTTATGATATGTTAAAAAGCCACTGTGATTCATAATGTGTAAGTAAACCTTAGTTCCCTAAACTAATATAGTAAACCAAATCTTTACAAATTTCGTAATTAGCAAAAGGTTTTTGTGATTTCTAAACTGAGATTTTCAAACACAGATTCACAAATGGAATGTACACAACATTGTCAAAAAGCAAATGTTACAACAATAATGTTAGGCCTGTTAGCATTAGGGTGGTCTTTGCCCAAACATTTTGCATTCACCCCTCCTATTTCTTTACTGACCTCGTTTTTGCTGGCCATAAGACTCTGCACACTTTACCACTGCTAACAAGTGCTGAAGTGCTTGTGGTCTCTCCCAAAAATGTGGTGGAATTGGCTTATATCCATTGGCACATTTTATTTACTTGTAAGTCCCTAGTAAAGTGGTACTGCATGTACCCAGGGCCTGTAAATGAAATGTTATCAGTGGGCCTGCAGCACTTATTGCGCCATACACTTAAGTAGCCCTTTAAACATGTCTGAGGCCTGCCATTGCAGCTGTGTGTGTAGTTTTAAACTGCCATTTCAACCTGGCAAAATAAATCTTTTCCCAGGTCTTACCCTTCCTTTCTAATCCATATGAATCACCCCTAAGGTAGACCCTGAACAGCCCTCAGGGCAGTGTACAGTGTGTTTAAAACGTCGGGCCAGTACTTTTAGTTTTACATGTCCTGATAGTAAAAAAACTTTACATTTATTTTTCAGTATTGCAAGGCCTACCTCCCCCAAGGGATAACATTGGAGTTACCTTACTACACTTAATAAGCTCTAACTTCCAAAATTGGAACCACTAAATAGTTTATGTTTGGTGTCTTTGGAATTGTAATTAACAATCCTCTTTTATGGTGAAGTCAGATTTTTGGTAACAATTTTTAAAAAAACACTTTTAGCCTTTTTGTGCTTGCAGCCTGTCTCTAGGTCACATGAATAGGTGTAGTTGGCATTTGTTTTTTATGTGTTCCTCCTAGACATCCAAACACAATAAACAGCTTAGAGATGGCCCTGGGTGGTTCTTCTTTGGGAGGGTGCAGTTAGGCACAAACACACTTTCACCAGAATAGGCTGTGTCCTGCGTACACACAAAGGATTGAATGCCCACTGTAGTTTGTCTGGAGCCAAGGCAGGTGAGGCAGGAAACTTGCACTTCAAAGGGAAACCTCTAGAAGCTTCTCCCACTTCAATGGAGGTACCTGTTATAAATATTGGACCTCTGATAGCAACATTTCAGTACACTTCTGTACCTGTAGACTCTGCCAGTAAAAAAGGATCAGGATTTAGGGTACTCTTGTTCAGCTGGTCTAACTTGGTCAGTATGGCCTGCCTGTGCTCCATTGCTTTCAACCTGAACTTCTAACTTTGACCCAGTCTAGCACGACTAGATATCCACAGTTGGAGCTTTGTACTTTTTGGTGCTATTTTAACTTAAATCTTTGAAATTGCATATGTCCGGCTTTACTGATTGGATTTTTGTCATTTTGGTCTTGTTTTATTACTTAAATATTACTATATGTTTCTAAACGGGTACAGGATTTTTCTTGTGTTGTGTTTTACTGTATTTATGTTTTAAGTGTGGAATGAATACATTACATATTGCAGCTGAATTAAGCCTGACTGCTCCATGCCAAGCTTCCAAAGGGATGAGCACAGGTTAATTTAGGGTTTGCTTATGCCTCAACTTGAAAAGGGTTGCGGTTGCTGCTTGAATAGGGCCACCCCCTAAATCAGTAACCCAGTATCTCACAAACAACAAATTGCATGTGCAAATTGCTATCAAGTTGAACATTTGGTAAACAGATGCAAATGAAAACAACTCACCCAAAATGCATTGGGAACTTTAACAAAGGCACCACTGAATGCTATGATGAGGAGAGTTTACATCAGAGGAGCCCAGCAGAGGAGGGAGATAATTAGTAGACAGAAGGTGACAGGGATGAGATATTCCATTACGAACATGACGGATATCCCATCTGCCATATTACAAATGTACTACAGTAAATGGTGGCATTCCTATATTTGTAGGCTTTATAAAACCCTCTACCTACAGGAGGGTTTGGAGGTGATGGTTGCTTGATAAGTATACATGTTTAAGCAAAATATGTATTTAGCTAAATTAAATTATGTTATATCAGATTAGTAGAGGTACAGTCATGCACACAAAGAAATGCAATCTATTACTGAAAGGACATTTGGTTTACTAAAAGGGAGGTTCAGAATTTGCATAAGTGTGAGGGTGCATTGGTGTATATTTCTATTACGTTACAAGATTATAGCCACCTGTACAATGCTGTACAGTGTTGCAATAAGGAAAGGCATGCCATCTGAAATAGTTTTAGCTGATACAGACAATGAGGATAGGCATATGATTAGAGCTGCAACTCCCAAACAGGATGCTTCCAAGCTGTTGAAAGTAATTCATGCAGGACTGATGTGACAAACACGTATTTTTAGGTAAAAGAAAAGGCAAACATATCATTTGGAAATTTAGGGGCCTATTACGATGTGAGTCGTGGGGATTATGAGGCCGGTTTCCGACAGGCTTTTCATGTCGGAAAGTGAATTTGGACGCCCCTGCCAGGGTCCCCATGGCTCCAGTTAGGAGCCTGGGGGCACCAATAAATCCCTGCACTGCATGGCAGACACCATGAGGTGTCTTCCACGTGGTGCAGAGATTTACACAGGCTCCCATTTCTCCATGAGAGCTTGTGTTACAGCGGCTTTCAGCCGCAGCACAAGCTCCCATAGGGAAATGAGAGTATGCGACTGACCATGTGCAGTCGCATTCTAAAGTCAGTCCCGAGACCGCGGCCGCGGCGATCACCCTACATTCCAATCAGGCCCTTAGTGTTTAACACTTTGTGGTTTAAAAAAATGTCATTTCTTCTGGTACATATTCAAACACGACTAGAAGTTTTTAAATGCATAATAATATTTAACATTTTTAAGCAGAAATGTTAACTTATTTACATCTTAAACTCTAGAAACAGATTTACCAATTTCACAAAGTGCCATACTGGACTTTCCCTGTGCACTTTGACTTCTATTTGTTCTTTTAGGGCAAGATGCAGTGTTGGAGTACTAACTGGTTTGTTGTCTACTAATATTGCTTGCATAGAGGCCCTGTCTAGATCTAATTGTAACATATCATATTGCAGATTCTGTGGTAACAGTAGGCGTTACAAGTGAAGCTCCAATAGATTCATCATCAGCAATCAACATTGTATCCATGTCTTCATGAATTTTGTCATCTCTGATATGTCAAGCATACAGTCTTGAAACAATATCCACACATTGTTACCTTATAAATAGGCTTTCCTGTATTCAGTTTCTATTTTTGGTAAATTCTTGTGGAGTTTTTGCAATGTTTTCAAGTGATTTCAATACCATAAAAACAGTGGTTATCAGTGGTGACACATTTCCTCGCCATTAAAAACAACAGAAACAGTGTTTTTTTTATTTTTGCTTACTTTCTGCACTGATAGTGCATGGTATATAGACAGTGTGCATACAGTGTAAATGATGTCTAAATACATTTTCACAAACCAAACTTATCCTAGTACTTCATACACTACTTCTTCAGTGAGTCTTTGGTCATGCACGCTCACTCTTTCCTTCCCATTTTAGGTCACTCCTAAGGTGTATTTTATAAGTTATAAAATACACCCTAGCAGTAACCGAAAATCAAAGTTAATTTTTGGAGGGTATTCAGAATTAACTCAAGATTTTTTTTAAATGCAGACCTAGGAGGTTGTTCTGACCGATTTTTTCGACCCTCCTTTGAGGGAGGATGATTGGAGGTGACTCCAGTCTGTTATCATTCTAGTGCAGAGATTAGAACTACAAACAGGGCCCATTTATAAGGCGCAGTAATGCACTTTAGTACCCTTTTCCTTAGATCAGGGCTTATAAACTTAAGTTAGGGGATAGATTCATTAGTATTAGTGATAATTCGTTCTTTTGCAAGAGTGCTAGTATACCTTCTATGGAGTTATGCTTATTTCGGGCCTTGTAGGCCTCAAACGGGAGAGACTCCATCTTGCTTTCTGCCCCGGCAGCTTGAGAGGCTTCTAGGTCAAGTGTAATGTTTTAGTTTCGAAGTGTTGTTCGCTTGGAGAGAACCGCTCAGGCTGGCCCTTATCGAAAGACTGTATTTTTCTCCATTCCGAAGACACAACATCAGGCTGGCCAGCTGGGAACGTGTCCTTGGTACGGGGAGGTACAAGAATTTGGTGGGCGGCAGGTTACTGGCCGTAACTTTCCATGAAAGGACAGGCTTCCATATTAGCGAAGGCGTTAGGCGGTGAGTGAGTCAGTCTGTAGGCAGCAGCTAGCCGTTAGCATCAATGCCATTAATTATTTCCAGGCAGACAGTCGCCATTTTGAAGTCTGAGAAAGATCTTAAAGCTGATACTCTCTAAGAAAGATTGAAGAGGAAAGAGGAGTAGTGCAGAACGACCAGAGACAGAGAGAGAGAGAGACAGCAGCTAATAAAAGAGGAAGGTTCCAGTGACTTGGAGGAAGGCAGAGGAGACCGAGCATAGTGGTGCAGACGTGTACTCGTGACTGCTGAGGTGTGATTCTAAGACGAGCCAAGGCACAGACGAGAAGGGAACCTAGATGACTGCTGAACCCCGACTCCGTGTTCATAAGGTGACGTCAGCCCATATTTCATAGTGGGCACATTCTAACCTTTTACTTTTCTTTGCAGGATATATGTTATAGTATAGTGTTATGTTTATAATCATTGTAATAAAATACCCCAGTTCTTAGTGAACCAACATGTGCCTTGTATTCTTGTTCAATCGGGGTAACTTGGTCTTCTAGTCAGACATCGTTTTCATGAACGGATGTAAATCCCGGTCAGGTAAGAGGTGACTGAGCAATGAGGGAGAGAGGGGCCATTTGATGTCGAGAACAGAGGGTACATAATTCAATTTGGCAAGTTGTGCTAATTCTTGTTATTGTAGTATTATCCCAAATAGCCAATGAGAGATTCCTTCCAAAAGGTATTTATAGGAGAGTGATCGTCGTTGGTAAGCAGCGTTAATGAGAACACCAGGGGGGACACTGGCGTGTAGATCCGCCGGATTGCGGATCGGGCTGTGAGTGAGAGAACACTGGGGGGGGATACCAGTGTGTAGGTCCGCCAGATTGTGGGCCTGATTGTGAGGAAGAGAGCACTAGGGCTGCAGCCTAGTGTGTAGGCACGCCGGATTGTGTGTCGAGTGAGCACTGAGGGTGATCAGTGTGTAATGGTAACTAATCAGAACTGCCCTAGGGTAGATTAGTCTGCGCCTGGATTGCCGTGAGACTAACTGGTATGAGTGAGATACTGTAGAAAATCTATGCATGTATATTGCTATTTCCCCATCCTTAGGTACGAGATATAAATATATATATGTACATATCCATTGTAAATACGTTCTAAGGACGGAGGTGATTACGTTCCGACTGGGTTGGAGGTGCTCTGAGGAGCTGATCCCATCTGGTTCGAGAATCCGGTCGTTACATCTGGCGTCACAAACTGTTTACGAAGCCTGTGGGCGCTGTATTGTTTTGATCTTGTTGGTTTGCGCTCGGCTCTTACGTGTTTTCCTTTGTTAATAATTGTGTATATAATTTTTTGTGTGTCAAAATGTTTTCGCGAAAGTAGAAATCTACTTTCAAATTGCCTGTTGAGATTCCCGGCTGGGAATCAACGCCTTACGAGGCCTTGGCCCGTGAGTGGGCCGAATTTATTGGTTTGAGTGAGAATTGGACTTCTTGTTTGGAGCAGGCGGAGCCTGCTGATGAGGTTTCTTGCTTGCAAAAGGCACCAGTAGTGAAGGGTGATGAGCTTCCTATTTTAGGACGCAGAGGTTGGATTGTTTTGACTGCATACAGAATTCTTCATGAGAAGTTTGTAAAATTACAGAAACGATTTGTGGATATGGAGGAAAAGTTTGTTGAAGTGCAGAATGCGCATACTCTTTTGCGATGTCGAAATAAATTGCTTGCCGACAAACTGGAGACTTGTCAAACTATTGCAGAAAGGGCTGCTGTTCGTATTGCTAAATACAAATATAGGCACCGTCGTGGGCGCGTTTGTAAACGGAAGGTACGTCTGGTCGTGGCGAAAGCCGGACTGGATTGGAACCCCGACGAGTGGGATGGTAATATCTGGGACTCGAATGATTCTGGCTCCTCGGCTGAGGAGACTGACAGGCGCGAGTCTTCTCGCTCCGGACGTGATTGTAAATCTACTTATTGTGATACAAATGATGATTCTGGCGACCGTGGTCGCTCTTCCCATTCTGATGACGTATCTCGCCCTGATTGTTCTAAATCTATGGATCGGGCCTCTTCGGAGGCTCATCCGGAGGTTTCTGCACACCCGGTTTTTCGACGCAAATTACAACAGGCTCCTGGTAATCCGAATGGTGTTCATTTGGATAGTATTGAAGATTTTACTCAACAGGAAGTTAGTGACATTTTGCAACGATTTCGACAACGGCCTGGGGAGGCCTTGCTTACGTGGATGGTGCGCCTTTATGAATTAGGCGCTGCAGGTATTATGTTGGATGCAGGCGATGCCTTGAGATTTTGTTCTTTGAGTTCTGATTCTACTGTACAGGATCATTTTCGTAATTTTAATGGTGTTGGCCAAATTAGTCTACTCCAGCTAGTGACTGATGGCTGTAATCACAAATACCCTACTGAGTCTGATTGGCCTGTGAATGATAAGCCGTGGTATACTTTGCGCGATGCGTCACAGCGCTTGAAAGAGGAGGTGATGAAAACTGCAATTTTTCTCAGTACTGCTGACAGGTTGTTGGATGGTTTTTTGACATCTTCTGTGCGGAATCGCATTATCCGTTCTTCTCCTGTTGCGTACAAGCAGGTTATGATGACTTTGTTGATTAATCAAACTGGCAATCCTTTGTCTATGGTGCTTGAATCTGTCCGTCAGCTTGGTGAGTTGGGTGACTGGTTTAAACCTGAGAGACAGTCTCGACCGGAGGGTCGTACTGCTGGAGATTATAAATTCTCTAGACGCGATATGTTTCTTGCACTGTTGGCTGATGGTGTGAAAAAGGAGGACATTGACGGCGAACCTAATAATCGCTTATGGGACATGTTTCGTAAGCGTGGTTTGGATCGAAAGGAGGGTGCCCGTCGTGTGCGTAAGAATGATTGTGATCGTGAATATTCTGATGACAGTGGTGACGACAGGCGTTGTGTGGATTCTGACCGCCGTGATGAACGGCGCTATGACCGTGATGTATCCCCTCGTCGTGAAAAAGTGAGGGGGAGAGAGGGGGAAAAAGAGAGGGGGAGAGATGATCGTGTCTACAACAGATATAGAGATGAAAGGGATCAGTCCCCTGAGTTGGGGAGAAGGGAGAATCGACACAGGCTTTCCGATCGTAATTCACAGTATTATGCAGATGACAAGAATCCATTTCGCAATGGAGATGGATATGAACAAGATGTTTTGATACCCAAGAAACATGAGAGTATTTACCCTGATTTGTCCTGGTTGACAGAACGCAGTAAAAATGACTAGGAAATAGGTCAAGCTCCAGTACCCAGGTGGGCTCACAAAGACAATAGACCCTATGTAGATATTGAAATTTTTTGGAAACATTGTAATATCTAAAGGGCCCAAGCATTGGTAGATACAGGAGCGGAGGCCACTCTAATTCATGGTAAATCAAAGAAATTCAAAGGTCAATTTTTCACAATTACTGGTTTAGGTGGAAAGGAAACTCCCGCAGTGCAAACTACACTTGAAATGAGAATAGGTAGAATTCCCCGAAGAGAATATTCTGTATTAGTTGTACCACTCTTGGAATACATAATTGGAATTGACATTTTAAAAGGAATGACTTTGCATTTGGATGATGGTTGTTATCAATTTGGAACTAAACATTATATATCGTCCAGACCCGTATGGGTTGGTCGTTTACGAATGCCCCCCATAAAAATTCCCCAAGCTACAAAAATTGTTTCTCAGAAGCAATATCGTGTTCCAGGTGGCCATGAAGAGATTAGTGCCACTATTCAGGATTTGGTTGATGCAGGAGTTATAACTCCGGTTACTTCTGCTTGGAATAATCCCGTCTGGCCTGTGAGCAAGAGTGATAATTCTTGGCGCATGACTGTTGATTACCGCAAATTGAACAAACATACACCCCCTTTGACTGTTGCAGTACCAGACATTATTACCTTAATTGAAAGAATTCAAAAGCATCCAGGTACATGGTATGCGTCCATTGATATTGCTAATGCTTTCTTTTCAATCCCGATTGCCCCCGAGTGTCAGGAACAATTCAGTTTACATGGAATGGGCGTCAAATGACGTTTAGAAGTCTTCCTCAAGGTTATGTACATAGTCCTACGATCTGTCACCGGCTGGTGGCGGAACATTTGTCCGAAGTAACTGTACACCCGCAAATTCAGGTGTGTCATTATATTGACGACATTTTAATTCAAGGTGAAACGCAAGATCAAGTTCAGACCCAATTAGATCAAATCCTTGACTGTTTACGTGAAAAAGGTTGGGAAATCAATCCTGATAAGCTACAAGGTCCGTCCCAAAATGTCAAGTTTTTAGGTATCAATTGGCATGAAGGTCACAGAGAGGTGATCCCACAGGTTAAACAAAAAGTTTTAGATTTTGCAGTTCCGAGGAATCGGAAGGAAGCTCTGAGCTTCATTGGCTTGTTTGGCTTTTGGCGTCAACATATTCCCCATTTGAGTCAGCTATTGGCTCCTTTATATCGAGTCACTAGCAAAAAGAATGCGTTTGAATGGGGTGAACCACAACAGAATGCGTTTAATTTGGCAAAAGAAGCGATTCAGTATGCTTTGGATCTGTGGCCTGTGGGCGAGGGTGATGTGGGTTTGAATGTGTCTGTGCAAGGTCTGTATGCAAATTGGAGTTTGTGGCAAAAGCAAGGCAGACAAAAAGTGCCATTAGGTTTTTGGACTAAAAAGTTACCTGAGGCTGGTGAGCATTATACACCTTTTGAGAAACAGTTGCTTGCGTGTTATTGGGCTCTGGTGGATACCGAGCAATTGACTTTAGGTCATGATGTGATTTTGAGACCTGAAATTCCTATTATGCAGTGGGTTTTGAGTTCGCCGAAAACTCATCGAATTGGACATGCTCTAGAGGCAAGTGTGATTAAGTGGAAATGGTACATTCAGGACAGGGCACGTGTGGGTCCGAAAGGTGTGGCAGCATTACATGAGCAAGTGGCGCTGGCGCCATCGAATGAGACTGGAAGTAATTGATCCGTACCTGTGGTACAGGAATCTCCTGTCAAGTGGGGTAAGCCATTTGATGATTTGTCCGTGGAGGACAGAAAACATGTGTGGTTTACAGATGGTTCAGCGAGGTTCATTGGAGAGAAACGGCATTGGAAGGCAGTGTCCTATAACCCAATTACACAGAGATTGTTGAGTACAACCGGTGAAGGAAAGAGTAGTCAATTCGCAGAATTATATGCAGTTTACCAAGTTTTGAAACAGGAATTACCTGGCACATGTCATATTTTTACTGATTCCTGGTCCACAGCTAATGGACTGGCGGTGTGGTTACCAACTTGGCATTCTCATAATTGGGAATTGCATTCGAAAGAACTGTGGGGAAAAGAGTTATGGCAAGAAATTTGGGAAATGATCCCACAAAGTACTATGACAATCTTTCATGTGGATGCTCATACCCCTATAGATTCCCTTGACAAATTCTTTCATAACATTGCAGATGAGAAGTCTAAAATTGCTGAGGCAGTGGTGGATATGCAAGATTCTGATTTGGCAGGATTGGCGAAATGGGCCCACCAGAAAGCAGGACATTTTGGAGAGAGAGACACTAGCAGGTGGGCCGCCGATCGAGGAATTTATATTCCTTTAAATTACATTAAAGATACTATTCTGCATTGTCCCATCTGTCAACATTCCAGACAACGAAAAGTACCACAAATTGTTAAAGGTCATTTACATCGAGGAAAATTGCCCGCTCAAATTTGGCAGATTGATTATATTGGCCCGCTCCCTATGAGCAAAAATTGTCAATATGTTTGTACAATTGTCGACACCTACAGTGGCCTTTTGGTTGCCTTTCCGTGCAAACAAGCTACCCAAGTGAATACCATTAAAACATTGGAATTAATTATATTGTATTATGGCACTCCATTTCAAATTCAATCCGACAATGCATCCCACTTTCGTGGAAGATTGGTACAGGAATTTTGTGCGGAAAACAATATAGAATGGGTGTTTCATATTCCATATTATCCACAGGCATCAGGCCTTATTGAAAGAATGAATGGTTTACTTAAAGAACAATTGTGAAAACTAACTGATAATAAGTATAAAAATTGGAGAGATTATTTGTTTCAAGCATTATTAATTCTGAACAATCGTCCCTTTTTAAATGCTGAATCTCCTTTAATGCGTTTGTTTCCCCCAAATGTTGATGCAAAACCCAACACCATTGGCAATACTTTGATGTACTGGGAAATTTCCCCCGGAGCCCTAGCTCCTTGCAGAGCAACCCCAGGTTCCGCAGGCTTGGACCTGCATGCCATGAATGACATTGTACTTAAGAGTAAGGATCGAATCATTGTTGAGACAGGCGTTGGTGTCTGTATACCGGCTGGTAATTTTGGACTGATTGCCCCTAGATCGGGCCTTGCCTTAAAAGGTGTTCAAGTACTCGGATGAGTGATTGACAGTGATTATCAGTCAGAGATTAAGGTCCTCCTGCTGAATAGCAGTGAGGTTGATTTATCAATTCAAAAGACTGACCGAGTTGCCCAATTGTTAATTATGCCTGTTTTCAGTGGTGAGATTCAGAAAGGCACTGCCCCAACATTATTAACTGTGCGAGGTCAGAAAGGCTTCGGCTCTACAGACAATCCTGGAGCGAGAATATGGGTGCAATCGCCTAAAAATCCCCCTGAACAAGCTGAAGTCATTGCAACCGGTCATGACAACACCATTTTGGTGATGAGACCAGGGAAAGATAGCTGGGAAGCTGTCCCGGCTGACAAATGTTACCTACGAGAATGAATAATGCCTGTATTTGATTTTCTTTCAGATCATTCTCTGGACTGCTGCTGCAGGATGTGCCGGCGTTGGACTCCTTTTGGTCTGCTACGTCGGGAGAGGAGGGAACCCACAGACTTTGGTTGATTCGAGAACCCGAGTACCGCGTTCCTTCGCTGCGTGGGATTCATCATCGAACTTTTGGACAACTCTAGCTAAACGAGTTACTAATTCTCCGCATTTCTGCCTGACACCTATGCGTTCAGTAACTGATATTCTAGCAACCTGTTTGGTTGCTGTCCCTGCCTCAATGGAAACCCTGAAGCATATTTTTAATATATCAAATGCCCGACCCAAAGTAATTCTCGGCGACTTCGCTGCACACGAGTACTGCCCTTTATGTACTATTCTTTCAGATTCCATTCCCCCAATTCATTCTCAAATCACTACCTATAATATCACGCAGGGTGACTTGTGCTGTTTCTTAACTTGTGATCCTAATGCAATTACTGAATGTGTAAAGCTTAAACTTAAAGCAGCCACTTCTTTTTTGACTCATGAACGAACTTTTTGTTCCCGGAGACCCCCAAAATCATGTACTTCTGTTAAAAATAATATGACCTGTAAAAGTATAGTAGTTGCCCCTAGCCATTACCGCACAATGTTGTTACCTTCTGGTTGGCTATTTTCCTGTGGCAATACCTCATGGCCCTATATTCCTGCAAATATTTCCGGAGGTCCATGTGCCATCACTAGACTGAGTTTATTAATGTTTTCCTCACATCCTAATACTTATTCCCGTGTTGTTCGTGATGCCATGATGCTACATGAAGACTGTGATTCTTCCCTACATCTTTATTCTAAATCAGAATATCTTAGTTTAGCTATTTCCATTGTTGGTGTCCCAGCATTGGCGGTTTACAACGCCAAATCAATCGGGAAAATGGCCTGTTGGATGGTCAAATCAATTAATCAAACTTCTACAATTTTATCTGATATGTTATTAGATGCCCAGGGTGAACGCCGTGCGATTCTGCAAAATCGTGCAGCTATCGATTACCTTTTGCTAAAACATGGACATGATTGCTCTGATTTTGAAGGTCTTTGTTGTTTTAATTTATCAGACCACTCTAAATCAATTCAAGCCCATATTGACAAACTTCATGACTTGACTGAGGAGGTTAGAAAACACATTGACCAGGGTTGGTTTGACTGGTTATTCAATTGGTTACCTGACTTATATTCCCTACGACAGATTTTAGGGGGTATTATGATTTCTATTAGTATTTTAGTAGCCATTTGCTGCTTTATTCAGTGCATTCCTTCTTTACTTCAATATTGTAGATGCAGCTCGAGGGCTAGATCAGTTAGTTTTGTTTCTTATTATTCTTCCACAGATGTTAGTTCCATATAGCGAATGATTAATAGACTGGAGTCAAGGGTGAAGTGTTCTGACCGACTTTTTCGGCCCTCGTTTGAGGGAGGATGATTGGAGGTGACTCCAGTCTGTTATCATTCTAGTGCAGAGATTAGAACTACAAACAGGGCCCATTTATAAGGCTCAGTAATGCACTTTAGTACCCTTTTCCTTAGATCAGGGCTTATAAACTTAAGTTAGGGGATAGATTAATTAGTATTAGTGATAATCCGTCCTTTTGCAAGAGTGCTAGTATACCTTCTATGGAGTTATGCTTATTTCGGGCCTTGTAGGCCTCAAACGTGAGAGACTCCATCTTGCTTTCTGCCCCGGCAGCTTGAGAGGCTTCTAGGTCAAGTGTAATGTTTTAGTTTCGAAGTGTTGTTCGCTTGGAGAGAACCGGCTCAGGCTGGCCCTTATCGAAAGACTGTATTTTTCTCCATTCCGAAGACACAACATCAGGCTGGCCAGCTGGGAACGTGTCCTTGGTACGGGGAGGTACAAGAATTTGGTGGGCGGCAGGTTACTGGCCGTAACTTTCCATGAAAGGACAGGCTTCCATATTAGCGAAGGCGTTAGGCGGTGAGTGAGTCAGTCTGTAGGCGGCAGCTAGCCGTTAGCATCAATGCCATTAATTATTTCCAGGCAGACAGTCGTCATTTTGAAGTCTGAGAAAGATCTTAAAGCTGATACTCTCTAAGAAAGATTGAAGAGGAAAGAGGAGTAGTGCAGAACGACCAGAGACAGAGAGAGAGAGAGACAGCAGCTAATGAAAGAGGAAGGTTCCAGTGACTTGGAGGAAGGCAGAGGAGACCGAGCATAGCGGTGCAGACGTGTACTCGTGACTGCTGAGGTGTGATTCTAAGACGAGCCAAGGCACAGACGAGAAGGGAACCTAGATGACTGCTGAACCCCGACTTCATGTTCATAAGGTGACGTCAGCCCATATTTCATAGTGGGCACATTCTAACCTTTTACTTTTATTTGCAGGATATATATGTTATAGTATAGTATTGTGTTTTCATAATCATTGTAATAAACTACCCCAGTTCTTAGTGAAACAACATGTGCCTTGTATTCTTGTTCAATCGGGGTAACTTGGTCTTCTAGTTAGACATCGTTTTCATGAACGGATGTAAATCCCGGTCAGGTAAGAGGTGACTGAGCAATGAGGGAGAGAGGGACCATTTGATGTCGAGAACAGAGGGTACATAATTCAATTTGGCAAGTTGTGCTAATTCTTGTTATTGTAGTATTATCCCGAATAGCCAATGAGAGATTCCTTCCAAAAGGTATTTATAGGAGAGTGATCGTCGTTGGTAAGCGGCGTTAATGAGAACACCAGGGGGGACACTGGTGTGTAGATCCACCGGATTGCGGATCGGGCTGTGAGTGAGAGAGGACCAGTGTGTAGGTCCGCCAGATTGTGGGCCGGATTGTGAGGAAGAGAGCACTAGGGCTGCAGCCTAGTGTATAGGCACGCAGGATTGTGTGTCGAGTGAGCACTGAGGGTGATCAGTGCGTAATGGTAACTAATCAGAACTGCCCTAGGGTAGATTAGTCTGGGCCTGGATTGCCGTGAGACTAACTGGTATGAGTGAGATACTGTAGAAAATCTATGCATGTATATTGCTATTTCCCCATCCTTAGGTACGAGATATAAATATATATATGTACATATCCATTGTAAATACGTTCTAAGGAGGGAGATGATTACGTTCCGACTGGGTTGGAGGTGCTCTGAGGAGCTGATCCCATCTGGTTCGAGAATCCAGTCGTTACAGAGGCCTAGCTGTTATGTTATGTTATGTTATAAAATTTGTAGAGAGCATGGCTTCCCCAGCAAATGGGCATCCCAGCACTAATCACAGATAGCAAACGGAAGCCTGCAAAGGCAGCACCCCAATCCATTAATTAGAGAACAAATAGGGTGTTATAGCCTTACAGAAAGCTGTGTGATCATGAATGCATCTAAAGTTCCCCGGTACGGAGTTCCAAAGTTTCGGAGCTAAAGCTCGAAACTAACTTCCCCTGGCTCTGGCTTTCTTGACCCGCGGTATAACTGCCAGGTATTGATTACAGGAGAGCAAGAGACGGGATGGCATGTACGGAGTAAGAAGACCCGCCAGAATTTCTGGGGATTGGAAGTTGAAAATCCGATGAGTAATACACATAGTTTTAAAACAAACACCCTTTTCCAAAGGGAGCCAGTGGAGTCTGTTAATGAATTCTGAAAATGGCAGGTCCGGGAAGCCCAAACAACAGTCAGGCAGCCACATTCTGTATTCTCTGGAGGCACTGTGTCTCTGCTCTATTGACTCCCAGATATAGAGTGCTGGCATAGTCCAGCCTAGACAGAATGGAAGCCTGGACAATGACCAGCCGGATTTTGGGCTCAAAAAACCCCAACAGAGGTTTAAGACCTCGTAGGAGTCCGAAACAAACTCCGGCCACAGTCTTTCTTTGTGGCTGGAAAGAAAGGGCTGAATCAAACCAGACGCCCACATTTTTTACTGTCTGCTTAGGTGAGGGTGGAGGACCAAGAACCGATGGCCACCATTGCTCACTCCACAAATGTATTTTTTTACCCACCAGGAAGATTTCTGATTTGGTGGCATTGAGTTGAAGGCAATTTGATGTCATCCAGTTTGCGACCTCTGTTAAATCCTCCCTTAATTTAGCTGCATCTAGATCAGGATTATTAGACAGAGCGATCACTAACTGTGTGTCGTCTGCATAAGAGACAACCGTCAGGCATCTATCTTTTGGCAATGCTACCAATGTTAAAGAGGATCAGACTCAGGGCCGAACCTGGTGGAACACCCTGGCGGCAAGAGTACAGTTTGAGGCCGTCCAGCTGTGTATGCAAGCTGTTTGCCAAGCTACAGAACATTCTGAAGATTTTATTTTTTGAAAGTTCAGGTAACCTTTTACTAAATCAAAAAGTGCCCTTTCCTTACCAATAGGAAGCGTATCCAAAATTCTGTGAGGGGAAGTGGACCTAATCAATTGGGCTTTGGTATAGCTGTTGTTTTCCATCTTTGAATAATAGTGGACAACATACAGGAAGAACTATTTCTTCAGCCCATAGACTATGAGAAGACATCTTAAGGAGAACAAAGTGAAGGAATACTTGAGGTGCCAACAGGAGAGATGGACTGCTGAAGTTTAGCACATCGAAACTCTGTCTAGTCCCTGAAGAGCTGCAGTAGCAAGTGGAGCAGAACAACCTCAAAATCTTTGTAACATACTGCATAGGATGCAATATCAGCACATGGTGCAGAGACTAGAATTAAAGATTTGGGACAGAAGAGATGGAAGAACATTATTTTTTTAACTCTATCAGTAAAACAAACTCTGGGTTATGGTTGTGGGATTTATAGGGGTATAGGGTGGGAATTAATTTACATGAATTCATAATTAGTTGTTAATTAATATTGTTTATTTATTTAATAATTCATTATGTCAATGCTGTAAATATATTTTTTTACATTTTAGATGTGAGTTGTGGGGTTTATAGGGTACAGGGTGGGAAGTAAATTAAATCTAAATAGTTACATTTTTATCAAGAAATTCTTTTATAATAAAAATATTTATTTAAATGAAAATATTTTTTATTTGTATTATATATTTGTAGTTATGTATGATATATATTTAACATTGGCTTATGTATATATTTAAGTTAATTTTCAATATAAAATATAATTGTATTTTTTTATATTTATATTTTTATTTGCTTTCTATGTTTTGGCAATTATTTTATTGTGTTTAAAAGAATTTGTTTGTTTCTAATTTTGCACTAATGGGAGTGGGATTAGTAAATTTTACCCCTTTGTAATCCAACAGTTTCCCTTCTATTGCACTCATTGGAGTGCGAATAGTAAATTTTACCCACCTGCAATCCAACACTTTCCCTACTGTTGCACTTATTGGAGTTGGAATAGTAAATGTTACCTCTATGCAATCAGACGCTTTTCTTACTGCTACACAGAGTAGAGTGGGAATAGTAATTGTTACCCCCTTGCAATCCAACACTTTCCCTACTGTTGCACTGACTGGAGTGGGAATAGTACATTTTACCCCTCAGCAATACAACACTTTCCCTAATGTTCCACTGACTGGAATAGGAATAGTAGATTTTACCTCTTCGTAATCCAACCTTTTCCCTACCTTTGAAGTTATTGGAGTTGGAATAGTAAATTTTAAATTTCCACAATCCATCACTAATTCTACTGTTGCACTGACCGGAGAGGGAATAGTAAATTTTACCCCTATGGAATCCAACACTTTCCCAACTGTTGCACTCATTGGAGTGGGAATAGTCAATTGTGCCCCTCCGCAATCCAACACTTTTCCTACTGTTTCAATGAATGGAGTGGGATTAGTAAAATGTATTCATATGCAGTCCAACACTTTACCTACTGTTCCACTGATTGGAATGGGAATAGTAAATCTTACCCCTCCTATAATCCAACACTTTCCATGCTGTTGAAGTTATTGGAGTTGGAATAGTACATTGTAGCCCTCGGCAATCCAAAACTTTCCCTACGGTTCCTATGACTGGAGTGGGAATAGCTAATTGGGTACCTCTACAATCCAACACTCTCCTACCGTTGCACAGACTGGAGTGGGAATAGTAAATTGTACCCCTCCCCAAACCAACACTTTCCCTACTGTTGCTCTCATTGGAGTGGGAATAGCACATTTTAACCCTCTGCAGTAAAACACTTTCCCTACTGTTGCATTGACTGGAGTGGCAATAATAAATTTGAACCCTTCACTATCCAACACTTTCCCTACTGTTGCAATGACTGGAGTGGAAATAGTAAATTTTACCCCTCCACAATCCAACATTTTCCCTGGTGTTGTAACGACTGGAGTCAGAATAGTAAAGTTTACCCCTCCGCAATCCAACACTTTCGCTTCTGTTGCACTGACTGAAGTGGGAATAGTACTCCTTACCCCTCCGCAATCCAACACTTTTCCTTATGTTGGACTCATTAGAGGGGTAATAGTACATTTTACCCCTCCACAATCCAATACTTTCACTAGTGTTGCACTGACTGGACTGGGAATAGTAAATGTTACCCCTCTGCAATTCAAACACTTTTCCTACTGTTCCACTTACTGGAGTAGGAATAATAAATTTGACCCTCTGTAATCCAATACCTTTCCCTACTGTTGAAGTTATTGGAGTTGGAATAGTAAAGTTGACATCTCTGCAATCCAATACTTTCTTTACAGTTGAACTGACTGGAGAGGGAATAGTCAATGTTGACCCTACGCAATCCAACACTTTCCCTATTGTTTTGCTCATTGGAGTAGGAATAGTCAAATTTACCCCTCCGCAATCCAACATTTTCCCTACTATTGCACTGACTGGAGTGGGAATAGTACATTTATCCGTATGCAATCCAACACTTTCCCTACTGTTCCACCTATTGGACTGGGAATAATAAATATGACCCCTACGTAATCTACCACTTTCCATACTGTTAAAGTTATTGGAGTTGGAATAGTACATTTTAGCCGTCCGCAATCAAACACTTTCCCTACTGTTGCATTGACTGGAGTGGCAATAGCAATTTTGACCTCCCGTCCATTCAACACGTTCCCTACTGTTGCATTGACTGGAGTGGGAATAGTAAATAGTACATTTTACCCCACACAATCCAACATTTTTCCTAGTGTTGTAGTGAGTGGGAATAGTAAATTTGACCTCTATGCAATCCAACATTATCCCTACTTCTGAATTGACTGGAGTGTGAATAGTAAATTTTACCCCTGTGTGATGTAACAGTTTTCCTACTTTTGCATTGCATGAAGTGGGAGTAGTGAAGTTTATACATCTTTAGTAGAAGAATCTGCTTACTTTTGTATAAATTGTAGTGGCATAGTATAGGTATTAAATGTGACATTACATATTTTATTTAACATTGTTACACTTTAAATTATTATGTTTCTGCTTGTTTAAAATTATAATATAATAATATTTAATGTGTAAAATATTTTTATAAAATTCTAATAAATGTATGTTTTTTACTTTTTATTTATATATATATATATATATATATATATATATATATATATATATATATATATATATATATATATACATATATATATATATGGCTCCCAGTTTGATCCTCCTTGACTCTGGCGTACTTTTTTTTGGCGTGGTGCGTGTTACCTTTTGGCAGGATCTCGCCGACGTCATATACAAAAGATTCCCCCCCCAGAAACCAGTCTGGAGACAGAGGAACGCACACACTCGTAGTCTTGATTATTACAGCATCTTTATTTTAGACAGAATCGCCAGTTTCCCATATATATATATATACATATATATATATGTTAATAATTATGTTTTATTACATAAATAGTAGTGGCATAGTGTAGGTATTAAATGTGACATTACATATTTTATTTAACATTGTTACACTTTAAATTATTATGTTTCTGCTTGTTTAAAATTATAATATAATAATATTTAATGTGTAAAATATTTTTATAAAATTCTAATAAATGTATGTTTTTTACTTTTTATTTTATATATATATACATATATATATATGTATATATATATATATATATATATATATATATATGTGTATATATATATATATATATATATATATATATATTTGTATATATATATATATATATATATATATATATATATATATACATATATATATATATATATAGCTCCCAGTTTGATCCTCCTTGACTCCGGCGTATTTTTTTTTGGCGTGGTGCGTGTTACCTTTTGGCAGGATCTCGCCGATGTCATATACAAAAGATTCCCCAGAAACCAGTCTGGAGACAGAGGAACGCACACACTCGTAGTCTTGATTATTACAGCGTCTTTATTTTAGACAGAATCACCAGTTTCCCATATATATATATGTTAATAATTATGTTTTATTACATAATATTGCATTATTTAAAACATTCTCAAATATTATCACTTAAAATATAAGTTTAATAATAGTTTTTAACTAGATATATGTAAATATATATTAATATGTTTCCGTAACTTTTTTAAAATTGTTATATTTGTTGAAATATATATTAAATCTATTTTATTTTTGTTCAATTACTATATATTTTAAAACAATATATTTTTATTGAGTGAGGAAAAGAAAACAGTCAATTTCTCTTTCCTCCCAAGTTTTAAATATATTCCAGTGCCCATACCCCCCCTTCATACTAGAATACAAAATCTTTAAACACAGTTCATCTCATAATTCAATTCAATTAAGACACAGTTCACAGCAGCAACCTCAAAGTGTCATAGTGCAGTTAAGGCTAGTAGCCTTCGAAACCCATCTTGCAATAACTTAGCCATCACCCATCCATAAAGTGCATGTGCATAGCATTATTTACTCTTTTAAAAATATATTAGGACGTTTTTAAAGTGCATACGTGGAATCTCTATAACATTAGACATTGTGAAAGGAGCTCTCAGAGCTACCATACAAAGCAATAGAGACTATTCTCGCTGAATGGATATAATTACCCTTCAAGTAGTTCCCTCCAATTGACAAAATATTGCAACATTTCTGTCCCTTTCTTTTTGGCCTTATATCCCCTCTGCTTATATATAGCTTTCTCAAGATTGTGGGCACTGAGCAGGCGACCTAACCACTGATGGAATGCAGGGGGTGGGATCCAGCCATGCTGAGGCTATACATTCTGTATACTGCCATTGCGATGCAAATAACAGCCCCTCATTCTTTTCTTTCCAGGTTGGTTATACCAAGCATAGTTAAAGGGGGTTACATTCACTTGGAGTAGCAACTTCTTCTTTAAGAATTCCTCGATTTCTCTAATGAGCGGCCCAAGCTCATTACAAGTGCAAACATATGCATTAAATCTGCCTTATATGCCACACACCGAAGACAGGGCACCCCTTTTCCCTTCCCCACTTAGCAATCCGATCCGGAGTGTAGTATAACTCAAAGCATGTTTTATAGTACTCTGCTTGGAGGTTCGCTGGCATTATGATCGTTAAGGTGTTTATAAAGACGTTTTAAAAATCTGCATTTGGAATGCCTAGCGTCCCCTGCCACTTGGTTGAGCATTTTCCCAAATCGTCTTTCATATATTCCATCAGCAACTCACATAACAACCCGATCCTAGTTGCAACAGATTGAATTATTCTGTCCACTAATTCACAGCTCTCAAAATTCTCCTTCCCTCCTCACTTCTTCTGCAAAAAGTCTCTTACCTGTAAATATTTTTTAAAAAACGATATTTGTTAATTCAAATTTCACTCTTAGTTCCTCAAATGACATTAAGCCACATGAGGAGAAAAGGCACCCTATTTGAGTTACACCAGCCTTTATCGAATTTTCAAAATAGCAATCATTAAAAATAACAGATAGGTCTTTATTTAGTAAAAAGGGCGTGTAATCGTTTTTTCCCCCAAATCCTGTCAAGCGCCGTACAGAGGACAGTACTTTAAAAGCCATAAGCAGTGTCTTACAGCACACCTTCTTATAGTATCCATAATGAGGTTGATGCCATAGACAACCTCTTCACAAGTTCAGAGGGGAGCTGTAACTAACTAGTCCCGTCCCAGGATCCACATTCAGAAGTACTGCATATTGCCCTATGGAGGTTGCCCACCAATATAATTGAAAGTTTGATAAGGCCAAGCCCCCACACTCCATGGGTAAGGCAAAGTATTTAATCGATCTTCTAGGTCTTGAGTATGCCCACATGAACTGTGCAAATATGCTTTCAAACTTTTTTAACCAGGAATTTGTTAAACAAAATGGGGGGGATTGCTCTTAAAAAGTACAACATTTTGGGAAAAAATATAATTTTAACTAATTTCACTCTACCAATCAATGTGAGGTGCAGGTTTTCCCTTTTTTTGCGCTTTTTTAATTTCTGCTAGGTGAACAAAGGAGTTAGGTCCTTGGAGGGACTGAGGGGGGCTGGACCATTTAGACTATAGAAAACAAAGAAGATGCCCGAACCCTCATATCTTAGTATGAAACTTATTAGATGAAAACCAAGTACAACTTCATGAAACCTGGTAAGGTACTTTTATTTATACCTATTACTCATATTTTTTGAATTATTTTTTGGGAGAAATTTTGTTTTTAGGCAGAAATAGATACACATTTACACAATATCTAACATTTTTGACAAGAAAAATAGATCAAAACAACATCACAGTAACACAGAACAGTACACATTAAAAAAATGCATTTCATCAGAGTTTACAAATGAATTCCTATTTATAGACAAACAAAGCGACGTGAAACCAAGAGCAGAAACAGAATATAATGTATTTCAAATCAATCACTCAATGATATAACTGGCTCTTGTAGATGTGCCGAAGCGTTTCAGGTTCGAATAGCAAGTTTTCGAACCCTCATCAGGGCTTTGTTATTTGTCTGTGTCTTTCAGGCAGAACGTATTTTCATTCATGGACCTGGGGGACGATGCTTCAAGCTTTACTTCTCACTGTGCACCGTCCAGCGCCTCGTGAAGGGAGGAGGTTGTAGTCACTATGTCAGGGAACTGTATGTCTTCGTCCAAATTTCGGGAGCTATTTTCGATCTCTTTCACTCAATGGCACTCTGTTTTTATAGGGCGACCTGGAAAACCGACTGGATTCATTTCGTGCAGCCCACAGGGTGTCCGTTTATTCCTCTTTGCTCATGGCACACTGAATGCGCATGCTTTTCAAGTTCGCTTGGTGTCTTCACCGTCAGGCTCCCACTCGAACGCCTAGCCAGGACATAGTGACCACAACCTTCTCCCTTCACGAGGCGCCGGACAGTGCACAGTGAGAAGTAAAGCTTGAAGCATCGTCCCCCAGGTCCATGAATGAAAATACGTTCTGCCTGAAAGACACAGACAAATAACAAAGCCCTGATAAGGGTTCGAAAACTTGCTATTCGAACCTGAAATGCATCGGCACATCTACAAGAGCCAGTTATATCATTGAGTGATTGATTTGGAATACATTATATTCTGTTTCTGCTCTTGGTTTCACGTCGCTTTGTTTGTCTATAAATAGGAATTCATTTGTAAACGCTGATGAAATGCATTTTTTTAATGTGTACTGTTCTGTGTTACTGTGATGTTGTTTTGATCTATTTTTCTTGTCAAAATTGTTAGATATTGTGTAAATGTGTATCTATTTCTGCCTAAAAACCAAATTTCTCCAAAAAATAATTCAAAACATATGAGTAATAGGTATAAATAAAAGTACCTTACCAGGTTTCATGAAGTTGTACTTGGTTTTCATCTAATAAGTTTCATACTAAGATATGAGGGTTCGGGCATCTTCTTTGTTTTCTATATTTTTAATTTCTGCAGCACAAGGTTCTAAATTTTCCTTCACTACCTCATCAATTTCAGTGGTTATCACAACCCCCAGATATGTATTTTTTTTAATTACTCTGTTAGCCACAAGCGATACAAATTTGTTAGTGACTATTTGTGTTTATCCCTATTCAGGGCATATCTGTATAAAGCGCCAAATCTCTGGGCCTTCATTTCAATTACTCTCATAGCCTTTTCAGGGTGTGACGTAGCTAGCGCGATATAGTCGGCATAAGCCAATACTTTGTCTGCCTGTTCTGACTTAAATAATGGGGAAATGTCTCCAGCCAGCTCTAAACATTTCAAAAAGGGATCTATATATATATATATATATCGCAAACAGTAGCAGTGAACTGGGACTCCCTTGTCGTGTTCTTCTCATTATTTTAAAAGCCTCCTTCAGTCCCCATTTACAAGTATTCTGGCCTCAGGTTCTTTATACAGGGTTTTAACTGCACCAATGAACTGATCCCCTATCCCTTTTCAGTGCATAGATGCCCATAAAAACGTCCAGGAGACCCTATCAAAAGCTTTTTCTGCATCTAGGAAAATTGCGGCCATAGGATCTCCTGATACTTGCCTCATATCAAACAGCGTAATGATATTTCTAATGTGTTCTATGGTGCCTCGGCCCAGGATAAAACCATGTTGTCTCTGGGAAACGACTTTGTGTATAACCATTGACAGGTGAGAGGCAAGGGTTTTAGAGTAGATTTTCACATCCCCATTTATGAGGGGAATTGGGTGATAGAATCCCAATTCCTCACTAGGTTTGTTTTTCTTTGGAAAGACAATACTCTTTGCCAAAGCCCATGATGCTGGTGGATACATACTGTCTGCAATCTGTAAAAACATAGTTGTCATAATTTCTTTCAGGTGTTCCTGAAAAACCTTGTAAAATTTGGCAGTGATCAGGTCCGGTCTGGTCGCCTTACATTTTAGTAAAAAAGACATGGCTACAATAATCTAATTCCAGCTCAATAGTTGTTCTAGCTGGTCCCTCTCTTCTACTGATAGAGAATCAATACCCCAGAATCTTGCTCCAGATCTTTAGCTAGTTGTTCTTCCATCTTACTCTCCCCCATCCTATGTGTATAAAGCCCGACACTAGTCCTAACAGAGGGTCCCTCACTTCCTTAATATCACTCTGTGAGATTTCTTGCCTTGTTCTAACTGTGAGTAAATGACCAACCCTTTCACTGCACTCATGCATATCCTCTAGATGGACTGCCGCTTTGTCAACGGCCTTCTTCAGTAGTTTCTCCCCAATTGCTGCTTTATTAAATGTTACATCTAAATGAACATCCCCTCTGCCTTCCTTCTGCTGCAGGGCCTTGATTAGCTTGCCTTCCGCCTGGGCCAAGCTTAGTTGGAAAGACTGAAGGCACACTTTCTCCATTTTATTTTTCCTAATTGAGTATTGAATTGTTTCCCCCATATCCCTGCCTTTAACGTATCCTATACTGTACCCACAGATGCCGTTCCTAGATTCCTATGTATGAATTCCGAAATCCACTTCCTCAAGTGTCCCACATAGGCCTCGTCTACCAACAACGCTCTTCCAAACATCCAAGAAGAGGACTTTTCCTGAAAACCCCCACCCTCTATCTCTAGTACCAATGGATTGTGATCTGAGCGATATCTGGGAAAACTTTGGATTGTACCTTTCTGTCTAATCGAATGTGAGACAAAAATAAAATCCAGCCTCAAATGCTTCTGATGAGGGGCAGAGTAGTATGTGAAACCATGCTCTAGAAGTCTCCTTTTAGCCTAGGCATCGCTCAAAACATGCACCTGACAAACATTACATGTAGCTTGAAAAACGTTAGGTTTCCTTCCAACGTATGATTCACCCTGTCCCCATCCACTAGCGAGATTAATATTAAAATCCCTACATATCACTATAGTGAGGTTCTACGATTTCGGATTTCGGCCCGTATCTAGCCGCCATTTTGTGTCCTGCCGCCATTTTGTGTTGCCCTCACTCAGGCAGCACGGCGAACGATGTGTTTTTGCTTTTTCAGCTGCTACGTGTCCTTTCAGTTAAAAAGTAACTCCATTGCCCTTGTTCACGAAACCCGATGTCAGGGTCTGGCTGAGTTTTTTAATCCATGTCTGGCTCGATTGATCCCTGTCTCGGCCGACTATTTGCCCTCTCCTATTCTTTCCTTACACTATCTTATCCGGCTGGCCTTCGCTATTCTCTCCTTGTATGCTCCTATTACACAACCATCCTTTGAGGCACACAATTACGTCCAGCCACCTGCAAGAAGGGATTGTGGACGCCATCACTGATTAATTTGTCGGGAGGGGTAGCACACGGGGTCTGAGAGAGGGCCCTATTTGAGACACCTGATAGCATGTTTTTCAACTTTTCCTATTGGTCCGTTTTGTATGTGTAAGGAGTAAATTCTGTAAATGTGTTTCCTATAAAAGATTGTGCGCCATGGATTGAAGTGGCAGTCTCCTGAGAATCCACCTCATGTGTAACTTCTGGGACAACTGTGCTTAGCTGCAGCTAATAAACCTGGCTGCCACGCTCAACGGAGTGTCTCGTGTCTCTGTTTTTTACAAGGCAGGTGAACTCGGAGATTAAGGCGTGCCCTGCGCCGCCCGGCCCATAAGGCCCGGTTCTCCAACTGGTGCCCAACGTGGGGCGGTTTCAGTGGTAGCGGTTCAGCCCGAGGGTCGTGAGAAGCCCCGGAAGAACATTCCGGAGGATTCGCGAGCCACGTCAAGCGACCCCTGTATGTCGAAGTGGACCGAAGGTCTTTTGCAGCGTGGCTACTCCTTTCTGACGGCTGCTGATGACTGCTGCCCTGACTATCGCCCTACCTTGGACCCTCTGGTGATGACTGGTATTGCGAGACGTTAGGCGGACCTCTGCTGGCGTGAGAAGACCATTTAGTTAAGTATTCGTGGGTAGCGCCCACTTCTTTGTTTTGTTTTTGACTTTTGTTATTCGACTGTTGCAATACCCAAAGCCGAGGGGTGAGTACATTTGTACTGTGTTCTTTGCTTTCACTCCTTGAAGTTAGTAAACAGATCGGTGTGCTTAAAATTCCTGGTCTGAGCGGATTTAGGAAATTTTGTTGTTTTTGCTGTACTAGGGATTCCCGGCTCGAGGATTCATGTCCGATTCCTCCGGTTGGAACTCCCACTTATGAGCTCTATTCCAAGCATGGTGTTGGTCCCATTGCCTTTAATGAGGCATGGATCCGATACACAAAGAAAGATGGTGTTTTGCGGTGGCCACAAAATGGTAGTTTTGAGCCAGCTATATTAGATAATTTGGAATCAATTCTGTTCAAAAGAAAAGCCCGGCCGGCAATGTTTGACTCTTTCCGCCTTTGGCGTAAGGAAGCCAAACAGAGAGAAATTAAACAAGCAAAAAGAGATAGGAAAATGAAAGATATGACGGTTATACAGGCTGCCCAGCAATTTAAAGACGATGAGACTGATCGAGCGATTGAGGTCTCAGATAGACAGCATCGGATGGCAATTGATAGGTGCTATCCTGTGTTACCTCCACAGCGCAAAGATCTTGATGAAGATCCCTTAATGTCCCATTTGTTGAAATTACCTCCGCCTTATGCGCCAGGTGCTAATGCACCTGTATTATTGCCACCTGTGCAGCAACCTGTTGTTCAGCCAGGAGCTCCGGCTCCTACGCAATTGTGTCTTCCCGTATTACCGCCTGCACCTCCTTTGCCACCAACTTCTGTACCTCAGTCTCCTTTGCCTTCTGTTTCTCTTATAACGGCTAGTTCTTCTCTTCCTTTGCTTAATACTGCGTCTCCAGTTTTACTCCCTACTTCTTCTACGATTCGTAATCGGTTAGTTGATACTGTCTCTGGTCTTTTCTCCCCCCTCTTTGGGACGTTTAATAGGACTCCTGCTTTTTCCCGAAGGCAATCCCTTAGCCAAATTCCAGATTCTGAGGAACGAGTTGTATTTGACTCTTTCGCTCACAAATGGATGATGAATGGTCCACTGTATAGTGTACCCGATATATTGAGTACCTTTCTCCAGTGGAATGCGCCTACGCAGAGATACGTTTTTAATGTCATGTGTGACACACTTGTTAAAGGATGGGAGGATATGGAGTTGAATTTAACTCCTCAGGGTCTATTGGATATACAGGACAGGTTTGATAAAGGACTTATTGTGGGTCCTGAAGTTGAGGGTGCTATAAAGACACTTGTTACTTTTAGGTTTTTATATTCTTCCCAGACTATTCCTGAACCTGATCTTGCAGTTAGACAGAGGATGAAGAATTATCCTACGAGAGAAGTTCCTCCAGTATGGAGGGAAGCGGTTCCACAGGCCAACAATGTTCCAGGTGTCCCTGCTCATTTCCAGCGTATATGGGTACATGTCCCTTGGAAACGAGCTGAAGTTTTAACACTTAAGCAGTCTTTGCCGGACCCTCGTAAAAATCCTGCTGGTTACTATAAAGAGCTGTCCCAGACTGTTGATGCATGTATTATGAATTTGGCTAATATTGATATGCTGATGGGGAATGTAGTTCCACAAGCATTGTGGGCGCGGATTCGTAGAGAGGATCACGATCAAGCTTTGGGAGGTACTTGGGCTGATATATCTGCCGCAGATGCAGCACAAGTGGGTGGTGCTAAGCCAGATGATTTGATTGCACATTTGTCTGGTAGGATCATTACCTTAATGAAGACGATGATGCCTGCCTTACGTGGTAACTGGGATAAGTTAGCTGCGTGTAAGCAGAAGAAAGATGAGAGTGTCTCTGATTTCTTTAATCTGTTTGAGGAGACATTTATTGATCATAGTGGTCAGGATTTAAGTACTGAAGGTGGACAGCGATTATTTGTGGATAAATTTGTCTTTAATCTGCTTCCTGAATTGTCCTATAAGTTGAAAGATTCGGAAAGCTCTTCGGCTGTTTCTTCGTCTGCCCAAATATTAGCCACTGCTCAGTATTATGAGAATAGGGACAAAGAAGAAAAAGATAAGGCTGAGAAGAAGACTAAGGAATTAAAAATGAAGGTTCTTCTTCAGCAGGCTTATCCCACTCGTTCTGGCCAGCGTCAGTTTCAGCAACCTACTCAGCCTCTGAGGTTGCTACAGAGACCTGAGCCTTTTGTTCCGCGACCTTTGCTTGGTCCTAATCAGTGTGCCTATTGTAAAGAGGAAGGCCATTTTAAGAATAGCTGTCCGGTTTTATTGCAGCGTAAGGGTGGATTTCAAGGGCCACGAGGCCGTGGTGGTTTCCAATCAGCACCTAGGGGTAGAAGGCGAGGTGCGTTGCCTCATGGGCAGCGTTCCTTTCCCCCTCAGAATTCTTTGAAATATTTTGATCAGCAGAATACTCAGTCTGCGCAATATTACAATGATGATTATTGTGTTGAAGGTGAGGTTCAGGATTTTCATTCTAGTTAGGACAGCCATGGACAAAGTAAGGGAGTCGTATCAGTTCCAGTGGATCAGAATGGGCCTTATGTTATGGTAGTTGCTTTGGGTGTTGCAGAGCCATTTCTTTTGGATACTGGTGCAATGAGAAGTTCTATGATTCATTCCAAACTTCCTGGGGCACCTTTGTCTGGCTTAACGAACGTTTCTGGAGGATTTTCTGGTGCCCCAGTTGCTAACCCAGTTTCTTGTCCTTTGCCTCTTTCGATTGGTCCTTACGATTTGGAAGCTCCACTTATTTTAGCGACTGGTTGCGGAGAAAATTTGTTGGCTTTGGATCTGTTGAAACGTCTCTATGCAACGTTGTATTGTTCCCCCTCTGGTGTGCGTCTTACTTTGGGTGAGAAATTGGTTTCTCCTATATACTTTTCGAAAGATAGCTTTCCGCCTGAGTTGCAATCTCTTCCTGCTACACTTTGGGCTACAGGTCCGAATGATGTTGGTTTGTTGCAGATTCCTCCTTATGTGGTTACTATTAAGCCTGATTTTAAGTTGCCACGTATTCCACAGTACAAGATTTCTAATGATGGTGAACAAGCTTTGATAGCTATTATCTATGACCTGGTCCAGAAGGGTGTGGTCGAAGAGACAAGAGGTAATGTTTGTAACAGTCCTGTTCTCCCCGTTCTTAAACGTAGCGATCCTTCTCAGCCTCCTGTGTATCGCTTTGTGATTGATCTTCGGGAGGTCAACAAGATTGTTGTACCCCAGTTTCCTGTGGTCCCAGATATCACTGCTTTGCTTACTATGATACCCGCCTCAGCGGCATGGTTTTCTGTTATCGATCTAAAAATGCTTTCTTTAGTACTCCTATTGCTGAGGAAAGTAGGGATATTTTTGGCTTCTCTCTCAGAGGCCGAAGTTTCTGGTTCGAGCGTGCTCCTCAAGGTTATTGCGAAAGTCCCTCCATTTACAGTCAGGCTTTGAATTCTCAGCTTGATGCTTTCATTCTACCTTCAGGTGCCACTTTGATTCAATACGTTGACGATTTGCTGATTGCTGCTGATTCGGAGGATGTTTGTAAGGATGTGACGGTTTCTTTGTTGCGTCATCTGTTTGACCTGCATCATAAAGATTCCCCCTCTTAGTTGCAATATTGCCGCCAAGAGGTTACCTATTTAGGTCATCGCTTGTCGAAGGAGGGAAGACGCTTGACCCCAGAACGAATTCAAGCGATTGCACGAATGTCTGAGCCAACCACACAAAGAGAGGAACCTGCCTTTTTGGGCATTACCTCTTATTGTAGACAATGGATTCCGAATTTTTCTTTGTTAGCTAAACCTTTGCTGGCACTTACGTTGAAAGATACGCCACATCCTCTCCCTTGGACTGACGAATGCCAAAATAATTTTTCTGATTTACGTACTGCTTTGTGTTCTGCTCCTGTGTTAGGTACTCCAGATTACAGTAAGCCTTTCACAGTCTACGTTCATGAAAAAGAAGGTTGTGCGTTGTCAGTTTTAACGCAACAATTTGGAGACAAACAACGGCCATGTGCCTATTTTTCGGCTACGTTGGATCCAGTAGCCAAGGCATTGCCTAGTTGTCTCAGAGCTACAGAAGCGGCAGTGATTTCTATTTGTCAATCTGCTGGATTGGCATTGGACAACACTCTTGTTGTTATGGTACCACATGCAGTAGATACTCTTTTGAATAGGACAAAAACACAACACCTCACAAGTGCTCGCTTGTCTGGATATGAGCTGACGCTCTTGTCTAGCCATATACACATCAAGCGGTGTAATACTTTGAACCCAGCAACATTGTTGCCAATTCCGGATGAGAAAGGCATTCAAGAACAGCATAATTGTTTTCTCCGAACAGAGGAGGAAACGAAAGGCAGAATAGATCGAAAAGACACACCACTTGTGGATCCGGATGGGATCCTACGGGTAGATGGATCTTGCTTCAAGCTTCCAAATGGCGAGACGACTGCAGCATATGCTGTTACTACCTTGCATACGGTAGTAGAGACAGCGCGCATTGCACAGAATTCAGCCCAAGCAGCTGAATTAATTGCTTTGACGAGAGCATGTGTGTTGGCAAAAGGAAAGAGAGTGAACGTCTACACTGATAGCCAATATGCTTTCGGTGTGGCTCATAGTTTCGGTGCTTGTGGAAGGAAAGAGGATTCTTTACTTCCCATGGGACTAAAATACAGCATGGCCAGTTGGTGACTGACCTTCTCGAATCACATGCTTTGCCTACACAAATAGCAATAATCAAGTGTAGTGCTCATAAAAAGATTATTGATGATGTGGGTCGTGGGAATGCTTTTGCGGATGAGGTAGAAAAGGAGACAGCGAGAGACGTTACAAGTCGTATGTGTGTTGCGGGCCCTGCAAGATGGGTCAGAGAAGGAGGAATGTGTGAGGACACAATAGAAAGTGTGAGAAGGATTCAAGAAGAGGCTACTGAGAAAGAACTGAGTAAGTGGAGAGAGAATACGGGAATGTTGGACGCAACTGGGTGTTGGACGGAATTGTCAGAACATCAACGATGGCTGTTACCAGACGCCTATGTTCTACCTGTAGTTACTATGGTGCATGGTCCAGCCCAAATTAGTGCAAAAGGCATTTGTAAGGTTTTGCCTCCAGTATGGCAGAATGAAGGAATTCCTAAATGTGCAGAAAACGTGGTGAAGCATTGCATTGTTTGTTTAATGCATAATCCAGGAAAGGGAACCCCAACTCCAGCAGGTCATTTTGCTCCCCCTACGTATCCTTTCGAGGTATTACAAATCGATTATATTCACATGGATCGTTGTAATAACCTCAAGTATGTTCTGGTGGTGGTCTGTGCCTTTTCCAGATGGATAGAGGTCTACCCCCTAAAGGACAATACTGCTTTCTCTACTGCCAAAGTTCTTTTGAAGGAGTTTTTCCCAAGATTTGGTTTGCCGCGCATTGTCTGGTCTGACAATGGGAGTGAATTCGTAGGCCAAATTATGCAGAAAGTGTGTGCAGGTCTCGGTATTAAACAGAAATTCCATGCGGCAAACCACCCTCAGTCAGCAGGATTGGTAGAGTGCTATAATGGCACTCTCAAGCTCAAATTGGCAAAAATTCAGGCGAGCACAGGTCTCGCTTGGCCTGATTCCCTACCATTAGCACTTCTGTCCACGAGAACTACTGTGCATTCTCGTTTAGGTCTGAGTCCGTATGAGGTCGTTTTTGGGCGCCCAGCAAATGTCTGGGGAGTCCCTCGACCTAAGAAGTATTCTGACATTCCATACCCAATGCTGATTGACTATTTGCATGATCTCACCACTAAATTACGTGTTCTTCATCAACAGGTTCAGAACGCTTTGCCGGAGGCCTCCGCAGACCCAGGTCATTCCATCCAACCTGGGGACTGGGTCTGCGTGAAAAACTTTCAGCGGAAAAAGAATTTGGAACCTCTTTGGGGTCCACCGTGACAAGTGTTGTTGACGACACGTACGGCAGTGAAAGTCGTTGGAAAAAAGAACTGGATCCATGGCGTGCACTGTAAGAGGGTACCTTTGCCTTTACCTTTTTACCAATGGATTCGTAAGGGCATAGGTGATAGTGAAAGTGAAAGAGTACCTAGATTTGTACCGTTTAGTAGTGCACGCCTGGAACAAACGAACTCTGAGAAAGAAGACGACGACGTGTTACAGGAGGCCATCCCAACACATCTGCGTTTGAACACGGTGAATCCAGAAGCCTTGTTTAAGGACCAGACGATCCCTATTAAGACTCAATATAATTTACGACCAAAAGTGATTAAAGACAATTGAACTTTTCTTTTTTTTCCGATTTCTCTGATTATACTTTTTGAAAGACATTAATGTTTTCTTCCACTATCCATCAAGTTGCAGGGTCACGGTAGGAGTCTTAAGCTGTGACCTGAGTAGTGACATAGGTCTGCAGGACTTGCAGTGTCATAGGACGGCTAACAACCACAGCTAATTGATCTATGAAGATTGCTGTGAGCAACGTTTTAGAGTATGGGTGTTAAAGAGGAAATTAATGATCAGACTGTAAACATGAAAAGTAGATTTTGATGGTTAGTCCATGTGGAATAACCTTATGTACTCTGATATGTTTATGTATTTATTAGCGCGTGGAAGTTGGGTTGTTTACGTTATACAGCCGTCACCTGTTCCAACATCTGTCTCTTTACCTCTCCTTACTACTGCCTCTCCACAATGGTTTTATACACTTTCAGAACATGAACAGATCAGGAGAACAGAATATTTCAACAATTCGTTTATTCAGTTATTGCATCAACATCAACTGGTGATGAATACTACTAATTGTTGGGTTTGTGGGCACATGCCTCATACTACAGAGAGGGGTATGCCGTATTTAGTCTTTCCATTCTCCTATGAAGGTTCCGCCTGGGCTATTCTATTAAATTCTATTAAAATTATTTGTCCCGCGCGCTATCACCATAGGTTTCTTGGCGCTTAAAACAGTAACCAGTGACCTAGGGAGGGGAGTTAGTCGAAAGCAGCTTGAAAAAGCAAAGTTTTTAAAGATGTTCGAAACAGCTCATATTTAGGGCAAAAGCGGAGAGAAGGCGGCAAGGAATTCCAGGTCGATGGGGCCAGGACCGAAAAACTCAGACCACCGTGTTTTTTCCTTTTAAATCGGGGGACATCCAGAAGGTTGAGTGACGCAGAGCGGAGAGCTCGAGAAGGGATGTGACGAGACAGAGTTGAGGATATAAACAGAGGGGCTGCGTTCGAAAGTGCCTTAAAGGTAGTGCATGCCAGTTTGAAAGCCCATTTGGCTATGTTCTCTAACATTTATCAGAATCAGGTACGGTATCCTCCTGGTAGTCCATATGGGGGTTGAGCAGACTTTAGTCACAGTTCCTTGATTAAGGGAATAGTGGCTATGGCTAAAATTGCTCAGATTAGTAAGATTCCTATAGATGAGAAAAGAGCATACGATGGATGGAATATAACCCGTTATGTTACTAGTCTCATCGATAAGGCTAAGCGAAGGAGCTCTCCGACAATTTGGACTGTACCTCATCGAGGTAATTTCTGCTTGCAAATTAATGGCCAAAATGTTAAGAATAAGCAGGAGAAGAGTGTCTACTCCCATACCTATGTCTATACACCTCAGATTCCCTCACCACTAGTGCCATCACAAGGCACATATTATATCTGTCACGACAGAGCCAATATATGGCTTCCTACATATTTCTCAGGAACTTGTTATGTGGCTTTTCTTCTTCCCCCAACGTATACTGCTCCTTCAGGTCATTTCAGGAAAAGACATGGCAGGGGAGTTATTGATCAGAAAGAAACAGCAGGACAGGAAGGAGGTGACTTTATTAAAGGGTTTCTTCCTTTCTGGGGCCCAATGGCCAATAGCAGAGACATCAGGCAATTAGTTTGTGTTGTTGAGGCTACCATAAATGAAACTTCTGGAGCCTTGAGTAATCTGAAAGCCGAACTTCAGGCGGATCGTCTTATGACATTGCAAAATCGTATAGTTTTAGACATTATCCTTTCAGATCGTGGTGGAGTCTGTAAATTGATCGGGTCTAGTTGCTGTATTTACATTCCTGATAATGCCCCTACAGTATACCAAGCTATCTCCAAGTTACATATCATCTCCGAGTCTATACATCAGGACACGGGAGATTGGTCTGTGACTGCATGGTTTTGGGGACTACTGTCCACATGGCGATGGAAGATACTAACTTTCCTTGGAATGGTTTGGCCATAATTTTTTCTTGTTGTCTCTGTGTACAGTGTGGACCTGCAATATGTGGTCTTTGTGCCACTATGTATGTCCCGAAGCCTGTTTCACAGAAAACAGAGAATATTACAATGATGCTACAGCAACAGCTCGATGACCTCATGGCCATTGACATCGACTCAGATTAACTTGAGTCCCTGGTGTTTTGCCTGAGTATTGGCAAAAGGAGGGTCTGAGGTTCTACGATTTCGGATTTCGTCCCGTATCTAGTCACCATTTTGTGTCCTGCCGCCATTTTGTGTTGACCTCACTCAGGCAGCACGGCGAACGGTGTGTTTTTGCTTTTTCAGCTGCTACGTGTCCTTTCAGTTAAAAAGTAACTCCATTGCCCTTGTTCACGAAACCCGATGTCAGGGCCTGGCTGAGTTTGTTAATCCATGTCTGGCTCGATTGATCCCTGTCTCGGCCGACTATTTGCCCTCTCCTATTCTTTCCTTATACTATCTTATCCGACTGGCCTTCGCTATTCTCTCCTTGTATGCTCCTATTACACAACCATCCTTTGAGGCACACAATTATATCCTGCCACCTGCAAGAAGGGATTGTGGACGCCATCACTGATTAATTTGTCGGGAGGGGTAGCACACGGGGTCTGAGAGAGGGGCGTATTTGAGACACCTGATAGCTTGTTTTTCAACTTTTCCTATTGGTCCGTTTTGTATGTGTAAGGAGTAAATTCTGTAAATGTGTTTCCTATAAAAGATTGTGCGCCACGGATTGAAGTGGCAGTCTCCTGAGAATCCACCTTGTGTGTAACTTCTGGGACAACTGTGCTTAGCTGCAGCTAATAAACCTGGCTTCCACGCTCAACAGAGTGTCTTGTGTCTCTGTTTTTTAACAAGGCAGATGAACTCGGGGATTAAGGCGCACCCTGCGCCGCCCAGCCCATAAGGCCGGTTCTCCAATAGGTAATTGCCAGTGCGAAAGTTCGTTTGACAGACATACTAATAAAGAAGGGTCATCGACTTTGCTACCATAGAGGGAGCATATTGCAAAGTTAGGTAGACCTGGGACTCTACAACTAGCAATAATACAGCGCCCGGAAAGTCTGTCCCAACTAGGGGAAACTGTATAGCGTTGCTTACGGGATAAAATTGCTACACCCGTGTACGGGTACCTTGGGTTGTAGTTCCTACAATACTATATCCTAGGTATTTTAAAAGGTCTTTTTGATTACCTTCTTTATCGATCTCTTGAAGACAGACAATGTCTGCCTGTACCATTTGCAGCCCTTGGGATACCATTTGACTTTTATTTAGCTATTTCAAACCACATATATTGACCGTTGCGATCCTTAATTTACCCATCTTCTAAATTCTTTAGTGCTACACCACTCTACAGATCTCTTTACTCCATAATAACCTCCCATGCCCTCCCTGGGTAAAATCGTGTTCATAAGTCCCACACTGTTCAGTACCTGCCTTAATCCCACCCCCAAGACAATGCTACCCCTCTCCCATCCTCCCTTTCCTCCCCCACCCCCTCAAAAACCTAGGCAATTAGGCATAGCCTGAGTGATGTGCATCTGATAAACTGCCCCACAATCCTCCCTGATATATAAAAATACAATATCAATGGCGACTGCCCATCATTTGTTTTCAAAATAGCCTTTTATAGTCCTGCAGTTAGTGACCTATACACTTCGGTCATTCCCCTACTTTTTCTCAGATGAGAAGGTACAAGAGGTTCCTGAAGAAAGACCTCTGCCCCTGCTTTTTGAAAGGGAGATATTAACTGACGTAAACACCAGCGTCGTTCCACGGTTGCATGGGCAAAATCCAGCTTAACAAAAAATTAAACCCCATTATAAGATTTCAGAGCGTTAGGTCGGGCTTGATCATACACCAATTGTCTCAGCAGGAAATTTCCAAAGAATACCAATATAGCCTTAGGTCTTTCTTGGGGCTGTTTTCGCATCATTAATGGGACTCAGTGCGCGCATTGGATCTCACTGTCCCAGTCTAACTTCACTTGCTCAGGGAAGGTGTTCTTCAAGAGATTAACTATGTACAATCTGGGGTTGCTACATTCCAATCCCTCCAGAACCCCCAAGAAGCGCAAGTTGTTTCTTCGCTGTCTGTTTTCCTGCTCCTCTTGTTTGAGCATTACATCAAACAAAGCATCTCCCTGGCAGGTATTCTGTACTTTTAGGGATTCCATCTGAACCTCAAGAGTTTCTGTCCGCATTTCCACAGATGTCAATCTCTCAGCAGCATCTCCACATCTTTTATTTATTTTACAGATTCCTGCTTGTACTTTTATATTTGCAACTCTGTCTCTGCGCCCATCAGTCCTAACTTCCTCTTGCATCTGCTTGATGGACATAAAAATGGCTGATAATGTGGATTCTTTTGCCTGTGTGTCCATTTTTTGTTTTTTAGTTCTTCAATCCATCAAGGGAGACGGTAGTCGCGATGAAACTACTCACACGCCATCTTTGCCTCCGGACCTAGGCCTCAATTAATCTTAATCTCACTATTTAATATATTTAATGCTTAAATTAATATACACTTAAAAAACAATATTTAATACAACAACATTAATGACAGCAATGTTTTTTGCCCATATTTTTGTATTTACCATGAAGCATAGGATGACGATATTTTTTACATCGATTTTTTGGTCACAATATTTTGGTATGGGGATATTTTCATAGGCAATATTTTGTCAGTGAACCAGTGAAAGGCCCTACAGCCAATGGTGATGGATCCCCAGGAAATTCTGAATCTTTAAAACAGAAACAGCCCTGCTCCACATTAAAATTTGCTGTGTTCTACCCTACATGAAGAGCAACAGTAAGCTTTATGGCTAATCTTCCAGGTTGTGTGGTTCAAAACCTGTGTTCTCACTTTATGCTCTTGCATAAGTAAAAAAAATTGATGATCAATCATTACTTGTTTTACGTTGTCTTAGGGCCTGGGATCCCTCTTCAGTAAACTAATATGAATAATTTTATATTGCAGACAAGCAAAACATTTGCAATGATTTTTGCAAAATAATTTTTTTTTATCCTTGCATTGGCATCTTCACCCTATCGCCCCTCGTCTTTCTATCTCTTGCACTAACTGCTATGGATCATGTATTTCGAACATTTGACTATTTATAACTTTTCATTTTGTCTTAAGCTTTGACTCTTTAGCCTTCCTCTTTGCATGATGTTGTGCACATTGTTATGCAATATTGATAAACTTCTGTGTCACAGTGTGTTCTTTTTCTTGGGATTTCACTTTATAATTTTGACCTGGAATTAAGATTAAGCTTTACCTCACAATAGGCTAGACTAGACAGGATATCTCTGCTCATGACCTGTGGGACTAAGCTCAGGAAGAAGGCTTGTATTGAAGTTTTTGTGGGGTTATCTTCATGGTGGTCCAACTTCTTTAGGAGGAAGTGGAGCACATCTGTAATTATGCTCTATTCACTTGCTTTTACATTCAGCAGAGGAAAAGGTAGCTTTCAAACCAAGAAAAAGAATTCACAGCAGTAGAGTGATCACTGAGCAGCTTTTTCATTCCACTTTCCATATTGATTTCAAATATGATGAAAATAAAAATCTGAATATACAAAAGGAATGTGCATATGTGACAAATATATTTAAATAACAAAAACTGTGCCGTTTTTGGGCATAACATGGTTTGACAGCATTGATTAAGATGGGCCCACTTTAATTGCTAAGGGAACTCAAACACCACTCCACTCTATACCATTCCACTCTATGACACTCTACTCCATACTACTCCATGCTACTCCGCACCATGCCACACCACTGTACACCACTCTACTGTAAGACACACCAATCTACAACGCTCTACTCCTGTGTATGGCCCTGAGAACTTATATTGTGTGAGATCCCAGACTCACCAGGAACCTTAAACTGAGTCCAGTGATATATCGAACTTGTGCTGATCTGGATAGATGGTCCAAATTACTGCTCAATATTCTGGGTAGGGTAATTTTGTTTAACCCATTCCATGCTCATGACGAGCTCAGCTCATCATGCAGTACACTGCTCGTGTGCTCATGACGAGCTGAGCTCGTCATGAACAATGGGATTCAAAGAAGGTCAGCACCAAGGATGAATTGCCTTAGCATTCAAGGTGTTAAGATGATGGCCCTACCACATATACGTTATGTGCTTCAGAACTACCCACTACTTATTCCTTAACTCAATGACTGGTAGAGTGGGGAGGGGGTGGGATGATCCCATGTCCCTGAGGGAGGTGGCGTCGATCAGCCTGGAGATTATCCTAGGAATTCTAAATGGAGATCCCTTTTTCTGAGCCATCCCGGTGGTCACCAGGGCTATCCTACTTTCATGGAGGGCCATGAAGAGATAGATATGGTGGGACCACAAAGTAACTTATGAGGAGGCTCTTTGTCAGGGCCGTTGGTTGGCACACTCCGATCGCCTTGAGGGCTTCCCTGGCTAGGATCTTATTGGGATATAAAAGATCAAGGCTGAATGGGCTGGATCACAGATAAAGTCTTTCCAAGGCTTGCAGGAGGACTTCAGGCTACATTAATCCCAGTTTTATCATTACCTGCAGCAATGTCAGCCCTCATCTGCCACTGGGATTCATCACTAACTCTTCAGAATATAGCCCCTAGAAGATAGAAGAAAAAATTCAGATGGGTCCACTGGGGAAAGATTTATAGAATGTTCATTCGTCGGACTTAATGCAGAGACTGCACACACAGTGGGAGGGCTAGTCGGGCTTCCTCGATGATAGTGATTAGTGAGACACCTGTATGGCCCCACGTACACTGGTTATCTCAGCGAAACAACGGCTCATCCAGCTCCATTACCTCCACCACACTTATCTCAATCCCCAGCGACTGTGGAAGGCCAATAGGATCCCAGATCCCACATGCTTTTGCTGCCCCACTCAAGCTGGAGTCCTTTGTCATCTAGTTTGGGAATGCTTTCATAGCAAGGTACCGGGGGCTATCTTTACCACACTCTCCGAGGCCCTACACAGACTGATTGACCCCTCACTGCATATTGCCTTGTCATCCTTGAGGAGATGGGAGGTGACAGTGGTGAACGCGCCATGTTGGGGATCATGATCGTGATTACTAAATGGGACGTCGCTTAGCACTGGAAATCTGCAAACCCTCCTTCCATGGGCGGTGATCTGATATGGAATGGTGCACAAAGCTAGAGGAACCGATACATGCAGCAAGAGGAGGCCCTCGGAAACATTCAACACTCTGGGGGGTTATTATGGCCTGGGATAGCTTGCCTGGGACTTCATAAGATGTATATTGTATGTATGCATGCATGTCAGGTTATGACCGTACTGAGGGGCAGATTTCCAAGGTCAGGCGCATCTCTGCAAATCAGCTGGGATGCACCAGAACACTTGCGGCACGCAAAACCACCCGGCAGAAATGCGGCGCATTGCTGGAGTCGCGTCCCAAGCCCGACGCGACTCCAGCAAGGATCGGGGGTGCCCTATGCCTAAAATGCTGCGTCAATCCTTATGCCTGTTTCAAGCAGGTGCAGGGTTTTGATGCAGTATGGCCTTAAAAGTGACTCAGTGAAATCTTGTCAGTCAGTCAGTCAAAATACTTTATTTCGATAATTCAATATCATAAAAAGACGGTGAAGCATACTATAGAAACAAATACACATTAAAAACATTTACAATTCATATATTTAAAAACATTTACAATTCATATATTTAAAAATATCCCACATATTTCATAAAATTGTTAAAAAGAATCATTTTACAAAAGTATAGCTGCCATATTGCATTACTCTATATATATATATACAATGCAGAAAATCCACTTTATAAAAATACCATCACTTATAATTTATCATTCTCTTGTTCCTAACCCTAACAGTACCCACCAAATAGATGACAACATGGAAAATAATCCTGGGGCTGTTAAGTAATTGCAGATATAGGAGAGCGGACTTAACTTGAAAGAACCCTGCCTCCTTAAGGATAGGAACAAGAAACTTAGGGCCAGATGTAGGTAAGTTAATTTTACCGATTCATAAATACCGAATTTTACCGATTCGGTATTTATGAATCGGTAAAATAGAAGGGGGGAGATGTAGAAAGAATCGGTAATTGAATTACCGATTCTGTAAGAATCGGTATTTACCGAATCGGTAAATACCGATTCGGTAATGCCCATTGATTCCTATGGGCATTGAAGCCCATAGGAATCAATGGGCATTACCGAATCGGTATTTACCGATTCGGTAAATACCGAATTTTGCAAGGGTGCAGGGGGTGTCACTTTGACACCCTTTAGCACCCCGATTTAAGGCATGTGTGACATGTGGAACACAGACATGCCCTAAGGGCATGTCCGTCTGTCACATGCCATTGGTGTGCATGCACACATGTGCATGCACACCTGGAATCGGTATTTTACCACCCAATTGGATTGGGTGGTAAAATACCGATTCGGTAAGGCCTGTGGGACTCAGAAGAGTCCCACCAACATTTCAAAATTACCGAATAGGTAAAAATACAGATTCGGTATTTTACTGATTCTGTAAATTTACCGAATCTGTAAAATAGGCCACCTACATCTAGAATAGCCATTTACCGGTCGGTAACGGCCGAATCGGCCGTTACCGGTCGGCAAATGTCTACCTACATCTGGCCCTTAGTCCTTATTTCCGTGTAATGACCACAAAACATCATAAATTGCATTGTGTCCTGCGTCGAAAAATTATCGCAGGAACACGGAGGTGTCTGTTCAGGACTACTCCATTCAGAGAAGTGGCCTAAGTTCAAGTGGATCATATTAAAACGAAAACGTGTTAGAAGAAACCTGTGGAAAGAACGATTAACAAAAATAAGGTAAAGCTCAGGTCCTGGGGGATTGGCAACAATCAAGTTGGCCCTTACAGTGGGTTTTCTGAGCTCAACTTCCTCTCTGTTTAACATCAGTTTTTGTAACATAGCCCCCTTTATTAGAGCTATGTCCTTGCAGGTTATTTTATCAGGTGAGAGGAAGAGCTCTGGTCTCCCTAGTTTGAAAAAACAATGTTTAACATAAGACAACCACTTAATTGTATTTACATTGTCCAATGAGAGGCAATCTTTAATAATGACATGATTCAAAGAGAGTTCATCGTTCAACCAGGTCATCAAACAGGATATTAAGGGGGCCACTCTTATCGCGTCTGTAATAAAGCCGGCCCCTAGCTCTGAGTGGATCGTGGTGGATGGGGTAGACTGTGGCACTGATAAAATAGTTCTCATAAATTTATTTTCAGTGACTTGTAGACAGTCTATTACACTGTACCCCCATATTGAGCACCCATATGTGGCTACCGTTAAACATTTCGCTTTATAGATGTTCAGCAAAGCCTTTATGGGTCTAGCCCCCAGTTTTCTACTAAAACTCATGATTGCTGAGGAGGTTCTGGCAAAGGCCGCATTTCTGTTTTTAATCTGCGGTCCCCAATTCCCCTTCTCCTCGAAGGTAATCCCCAGGTACGGGAATGTGGGGACTCTGCTGAGTTCCTCCTCACAACAGAAGAACGTTTTCAGGTTTGTCTTTCTTTTGCCCCTTCCCATAATCATGATTTGAGATTTCTTTACATTTATTTTAAGGTCCAGGGAGGTCATAAAATGGCCAAAAGCGTCCAACAAACGTTGAAGGCTGACACCGGTCCTCGCTAGAAGGACAGCGTCGTCCACATACAGGAGAACCGGTATGCCAAGATCCCCTATATGCGGTATATCAGACGCGGCCTCCCTAAGCACGGGTTCAAGGGTGTTTATATAAACTGTAAACAGAAGTGGGGCCATGATACATCTCTGCCTGACCCCCCTTTCTGATTTAAAATGGCTAGAACACCGCCCCTCAGCGTTCACCCTGACAGAGGCCAAGAGACCAGAATGTAGATCAGCTAAAAAGTTTACCAGGGCAGGGTCAAGACCTAAATCAATTAAGATCAGCCAGAGTTTTGTGCGATTTACAAGGTCGAAGGCCGAGGACAGGTCCATGAACACCAGGTATAGTGACCCATCCTTGGCCTTAGTGTATTTGTCTACCAGCAATTGTAAATTAAGGCACTGATCCAAAGTACCTCTTTTGGATCTGAATCCATATTGCGCGTTTGACAGTATCCCTTTATCGTCAAGCCACTCCTGTAATTTGTACAAAATGACCCGCCCCAAATTGTTAACAGAGGAGTTTATTAAAGAAATTGGTCGGTAACAGGCTGGGTCTACCCTGTTACCCTTTTTAAAGACTGGGACGATAATGGATTCTTTCCAAGATGTTGGGATATTAGATTTAGTGCATTAAAAACCTTGCATAGGATCTTCAACCACTGTTTTGGGGCATATTTGAAAATGTCGGCAGGGTCCCCGTCAGGACCAGGTGCCTTGTTTATCAAGGTCTGGTCTAGCGCCCTTTCCACTTCTTGCGCATCGAAGGTAACACAAAAGCCCTCCTTTCTATAAGTGGTGTCATTTACGGGGTCCTGATGGACAGTGTTGGCGTATATGCTCCCAAAATGTTTGATCCATGCATTGTCAGGAATATTAGACTCAAGGGGGCGATTTTCCTCATTTGAGAAAAGTGGCTGGTTTACTACTTCCCAGAACTGGCTACTATTTTTTAATGTCTCTGGATCAAGTAGCTTTAACCAGGCCTTTTCTTTTAGCTCGTTCTTCCTAGTTTTCATGGTGTTTTTATAACATACTCTTAACTTAGCTATTAGGGCGCGGTCTTTTGGAGTAGTCTTCAAGGCCTTAAGTAAATCAGCATGAGCCTTTGAGCACGAACGATCAAACCATCTCTTCCCATGATGTTTGGAGGGCCCTTTTGCCCCGGTTAAACTTTGGTTGATCTGTTTACAGATGTTATCGAACGCCGCAACTACTTGAGTGCTTAGTGCCCCCGAGCCAAGACAGATAGCTACATCACCCTCCGCCTTAGTCAGAACATCCTGAACAATAATTTCAGGATTAATATTCGACCACTTTAACCTACGGCCTTGGTCTATAGGGATCACATTTTGGCCACCCTTGTGTAACAATAATTTCATGGTTAAAAAATCCCTGGACAGTACCTCCACCACAACTGGGTTATGGTCACTGAAGACTGAAACCACTGTGTTATACCTTACCACTTTACCTAATATGTAACAAGACATGAAAATAAAATCAATAATTGTACCTTCACCAGATCCTTTAAAAGTAGGGACCCTATTTTCACCTTCACTGCATCCAGATTCATACAGATTCCACCCCGCCAAGAAATCCTCAAGTGCCTCCCCTCTTTTTGAATGTTCAAAATGCTTAGCTATAGAACGGGGGGACCCTCTTCTACTGAGTTGGCACAGGGCTGGTTACAGGGGTGAATATTAAAATCACCTAAGAGAATTATCTCAAAAAAATTTACTTTAGTTCTGTAAACCGACAAAAAGTTATCAAGGTAATCCAGATTATGTCTGGTACTTTTATTAGCATTTGCATCATAAAAATAATAAACAAAATATTTGATGAATCGGGGGAATTCAGTTCAACAATTAAGCAATTTAAAAAAACCTGAATCAAGCTGGGTTAACACTCCTTTTAGATCAAGTTTGAACAGGCTTAGTAATCCTCCTTTTGATCTACCTGCCACGCTACTTGTGGCCGGAATAGAAAAATGTCTATAACCATCTAAGGAAAAGCTGTTCGATATGTCCAGGTCTCCTGAAATGCCAAGATGTCAAAAGATTTCAAAAAGTCAATCCATATTTCATTTTCACCTTTGCCCCTAATCCCGGCAATATTCCAGGTCATGATTCTGCAGGTCTGTAGGTTAAGCCTTAAGTTGTTTGCCAGTCAGTCATTTTCCTCCAGGGATGACAAGGGCACAAACCGATTACAAAATAGAAGAATTTGTTCGGCTTGAAAATTTGGCCTACACAAAGTATAACAGTAAGAGTCCGATGGCAAAGAATTTTGATAACCTGGATGGGGACACAGGCCTGTGCCCTGGAAAAAAGGCGAGGGTAATGGATTGTGTTGAACAACAAGAGGTTTAGAGATGTTACTAAGATGGTTGTAGAAAAACCCAAGGGGGCGCGCACATATAAAATCATCTGTAATTGGTAGGGAGGCCGCCCTCAGCAGAACAGTGGCTACATGCTGTGGGTGCCTAAAGTTTACAATGATGCAGTCCCCCTTGGTTGTTTTTCTAGAGTTGCCTATCCAGCCAACTCTGCGTGTCGATATGATATCATTTCGAAACGTAACAGGAAAACCACAGTATTTACTCAGCCATGCCAATACTTTATGATTCAAGGAATCCATTGTTTCCACCCTTGCATCATTTAACCGTGAATCTACCCCAGGAACATTTATTAGCACTACTATATATGGAGCGCAATCAGGTGGTAGGTTAACTAGGGGTCTTTGCTTGCTTTCCCTCAACCCTAAGTTATTCCCTGCAACGGTAGTGACCGAATTAGCCTTCAGAATGGGAGGAGGAATGGGTTGATTACTCGGGGGCTGTGCAGATGTTACAGCTGGCACGATGTTTGTTGCATTGTGGCCCCCACTACAAGAGCTCGTAGCCCCCTCATTTACGATAGTGCCCATGTTAGTGTTCCTGTCTGCTTTGGATGATGACAGATGTGCAGATAGGAGAACCCCCAACCTAGAAACCTCCTTTGAGACTTGATCCATTTTGATCCCCAGCCCCTTTACTGGGAACTGCAGGGCCCTTGGTTTTTTTAGGGCTGACATTAGATTTTTGAGGGTTTTTTTCTGCGGTGGCCAGGTGGGAAGCTAAAAGGGTACCCAATCTGGATACCTCTTTTGTAACCTGTTCGACTCTGTCTGCCAATGGTCAGAACATAGTCTCCGTTTTCAATGCAAACATGTTAATCAAGGAGTCGAGTTGGTCACTATTCAGTGTAATGGTACCCCCCTCATTTGGACTATCAGGGAGGACTCCCCCTTCATCATCCGGTGTGATGACCACCTTCTTTGCTTTCTTATGCCCTCCTCGTTTATTTTGTGAGCCTCTACAGGCTCTCACTTTCCTTCGTGCCTGCGGGGGTACTGGGGAGGGTTCCGGGGATGATATTGGTAAAGGTTGAGTAGTGGAAGACAGGGAGTTATCTAGTAGCGCCACAGTGGGAGCTAGGCTGACAGATGTGTCTATGTCCGCAACTGTATGAGTGCTTGAGACCACCCCTGAAACTAGATCACAGAACTCTGTTAGTCCAGAACCGTTTATAGGTGAAGCAGGCGGGCTGAATCGGCCTAGAGACTTGCGGCGTGCTGTATTGATCTTACTCACCACTTTTACCATATAGTTGTCTATTGGCCCAGACAAAGATGGCGTCTTTGAGGAACGCAGTTTAGCCATGACAGACCGACTTAATTAGCAGCCGATAAAACACACTCAACAATTAACACTCACGGTTCATAAGAGTCCCAAAGGAAAGTCCCAAAGTCCGTGGCCCAGCCCGGCCTCCTCTGGCCTCTGACGGCCGCAGGCGGCCCCGCCCTTGTCCCGGGCTTCTCCCGGCGCGTGCCCGCGCGCGTCCCGCGGGACGAGAGACCGTCGCTGCCTTTATGCGCCTCCTGGTGCTGCACAGGGCGTCACTGGTGGTGGGAGGGACCCGGCGGAGCCAAGCCCGGCCGGGGAACAGGCGGAGCTAAGCCCGGCCCTTTGCTGCTGGTGCTGCCGCTCGAAACCGTCACAGAACAACCCCTTCTGGCCTCGATACCGGCGCTGCCTTTATGCGCCTCCTGGCGCTGCACAGGGCGTCACTGGTGGTGGGAGGGACCCGGCGGAGCCAAGCCCGGCCGGGGAACAGGCGGAGCTAAGCCCGGCCCTTTGCTGCTGGTGGTGCCGCTGGAAACCGTCACAGAACAACCCCCTCTGGCCTCGATACCGGCGCTGCCTTTATGCGCCTCCTGGTGCTGCACAGGGCGTCACTGGTGGTGGGAGGGACCCGGCGGAGCCAAGCCCGGCCGGGGAACAGGCGGAGCTAAGCCCGGCCCTTTGCTGCTGGTGCTGCCGCTGGAAACCGTCACAGAACAACCCCCTCTGGCCTCGATACTGGCGCTGCCTTTATGCGCCTCCTGGCGCTGCACAGGGCGTCACTGGTGGTGGGAGGGACCCGGCGGAGCCAAGCCCTGCTGGGGAACAGGCGGAGCTAAGCCCGGCCCTTTGCTTCTGGTGCTGCCACTGGAAACCGTCACAAAACAACCCCCTCTGGCCTCGATACCGGCGCTGCCTTTATGCACCTCCTGGCGCTGCACAGGGCGTCACTGGTGGTGGGAGAGACCCGGCGGAGCCAAACCCGGCCGGGGAACAGGCGGAGCTAAGCCCGGCCCTTTGCTGCTGGTGCTGCCGCTGGAAACCGTCACAGAACAACCCCCTCTGGCCTCGATACCGGCGCTGCCTTTATGCGCCTCCTGGCGCTGCACAGGGCGTTACTGGTGGTGGGAGGGACCCGTCGGAGCCAAGCCCGGCCGGGGAACACGCGGAGCTAAGCCCGGCCCTTTGCTGCTGGTGCTGCCGCTGGAAACCATCACAGAACAACCCCCTCTGGCCTCGATACCGGCGCTGCCTTTATGCGCCTCCTGGCGCTGCACAGGGCGTCACTGGTGGTGGGAGAGACCCGGCGGAGCCAAACCCGGCCGGGGAACAGGCGGAGCTAAGCCAGGCCCTTTGCTGCTGGTGCTGCCGCTGGAAACCGTCACAGAACAACCCCCTCTGGCCTCGATACCGGCGCTGCCTTTATGCGCCTCCTGGCACTGCACAGGGCGTCACTGGTGGTGGGAGGGACCCGGCGGAGCCAAGCCCGGCCGGGGAACAGGCGGAGCTAAGCCCGGCCCTTTGCTTCTGGTGCTGCCGCTGGAAACCGCCACAGAACAATCTTGTAGATTTCACTGCGTCACTTTTACGAGGCTTACCTGCGAGGGAACGCCCACCCTGCGCTGGAACGCCCACATGAAACCTGATACAAGTTTCATGTGGCGCAGGGGTTTACAACGTGACGCATTTCCCTAGATACGTCACGTTGTAAATACGGCACAACATGGTGCATGATTTACGCCGCCGCTGCGTCACAGAAGTGACGCAACAGCGGCGAAAATGTGTCGCAAGGGGCTTGTCAATCTGCCCCTGAGTGTATTGTTTTAACATGCTTTTCGAAAACAATAAAATTTGATATATAAAAAAGGGGCATACAGCTCCAAAGAAAAATGGCTATGTGTATGCACTCAGTGGGAACAGTCAGGGCCTCACATGGAGGTAATGAAACCTGCGCCCCCGTTCACCCTGGGAAACGGAATTAACGGGGATTCCATGATGAACCCTGATAGTGCTGTGATGAAACGGGAATTACGGGGTAAATCTGGATTGCAGGTCTGAATAATTAGTCATTCCTAATTTTCCCCACACCTGCCCCTGAGTTTCCAGGTCTCAGGTGGTCCTCAGTAACCCACAAACCTCATAATTCCACAGAGAGTCCTTGAAAAGTTGCCCATCTGAATTTACTGACTTCCCCTAACAGGGGCCCTAACGTCTATAAAGGTGTGACACGCAGAAGAGTCCACGTGGAAACTGCCATTAAACATTTTGGGGGTACAGCCTGAATTGTATCATAAAAAATACATGCAGAAAAGGGAACAACGAGTGAGCACAAGGAGATTAGAACGCGTCATCGATGCAAGGCGTGCCCATCTTTCATCACAGACTGCACAATTAAATAAAGTGGGGCCTTGAAGAGTACAGAGGAGGGTTCTGCTAAAGACACAAAATGAAAGAAAGAAAACACAACCTTTGATGGACTGGTGGCTTTGTAGTCTGTTTCCTCAGGTGCTTTGTTTGGGAGGATTATTCTGTATCTGCAGGTAACCGCAAGCCTTTAGCTTTGCCGTGCCTGGCCTAGAAATACAATGCTTCCTGTAACTGTGCATACATTGTTTTAAGGCTTTCAAATTACGCCTCAAATTGCACGTTTTGCAGAACAGAATGGGTCTGGTATCCCGTTACAGTGTGTTTATTTCTTTGTGTTAATTTGTTTCTGTTTTTGCTGGAGTGTTTGTTTCGTTTCTGACCCCCCTCAAAGGCAGGAGGGTTCCATTCCTCGGGTTTGGGCTGTCAGAAGTGTGTCTCAAATTAGTACAACTCTTGCCCTCTGAACTGCCTTTTCACGTGAGTGCTGTGTAGCCAGGGGTGAGCTGGAGCAGCTCGCTTAAGAGCCATCGCTCCTTACTTTCATCCTTATCTTCAAAGCCGCAAACACTGTCACCTGCCTTGTGTTTTTGAGGGCGATTAGTGATGGGCGCTGCCTTTGATGTCTGGAGATGAGTGCAAAGGCTAACACGCTCCCGACGCTGGTGTGCAGTGTGTGGGCCGACACCAGGCAGTCGACGGCAGGGCTGTGAGGAGCTGGCGAAGGAATGCAGCGCCCAGGGAGTGCACATCAAGGGCAAGGCAGAGCCTGATGGGTGATCTAGGTGAACACACAAGCAGTAACAATAGATTAAAGACGAAGAGGCACTCAATAAATGAACATCAGAGGGGTTGGAAGGCCAAGGTGCAACGAAGGGCTTCTGACAGCGGCACCTTTCCAGGGGTATGACCAGCTATCAATACCTGCACATCTGCTCTGCTATGTTGACCAGTTCTAGGTCTTTATATCAGGGACATGATTGAACCGCTCAATGCCAGCAGTATTGTACACCGAAAATAGAATAATCAGATTATCTTCTGCCCTCCTTCATCTGCATTTTTTGCATATGCTTCTCTTATGTTCTCCAAATGATGAGTCTGCATAAGTGAGAAGAAAAGGGTATAGGATTTGAATGCCAAGACCCATTTTTCAGCTTCATGGAGATTTATGTGGGTACTCCACATCAGAATTCCCGCACCCAGGGTATTGTATTTTCTGGTTGTGGGGATACCACACTATTACAAAATGTCCTATGAGAAAGGTGGAACATCAGACAAGGATCCGCGATAGCGTATGGATTCTGGCATCTTGTTCATCATTTGCTGGTGCTTTTTCACTCAGACATTGTGCCTGCTTTGAGCAGGTGAAGTGTCTGAGTAAAGTCTCGCAAGCACAGCGTTCACGTGGTATTCCTGGGAATATTTCAACCCTGATGCCCAAGAAATCTTTGTAAGCAGCCGCATCAGGATACCAGACCTATGACAATCGGACACTTTCCTGAGGTGGAAATTGAGTGTCCTCAGTAGGATTAGAATTTTACAGATAATCAAGGCAGATATTTTCCAGAGAGAGGACAAGGGTTATCTGTGTGAATGGCTACCAAGGTTGCTGTGCTACGGTGTCCAATTGGGCAAAAAGCAGCACCAATCAACTTGTACAAAAAATGCACTGCTACTGCTGTCTTTCTCGGAGATGGTACGCAAAAAGGCAGCCTAGCGCCGCTCAAAACTTTTGCACACTAGTGTAAACATGTGCATGTGATGCATAGGATACATTTTGGATGTTGGCTGTGCAATGCTGCACACATGTAAAGTGTGAATTGTTTGGAGAGATAAATACATCTTTCCACTTTCTCCCTGCTTCAAGTAGGCATTATTTTCTTTTACTCAAAGCACGGTCTGAAAACCTTAGTAGATCAGGCCTTTCGCCAAAAACTAAGGGTGCGTGACTGTAACACCCATGTACCACCCACGTAACATCCCCTTGATGCACCAAGAAAGGGGCACCTTTCCAACAAACAATACCTTTTACATTGAAAGTAAATCCCCTTCCCAGACATTGTACCACTTTGCATCACTTTGAATGACTTTGCAGTGGCACAAAGTCTAAGTAAATCTGTCCAAAAGACTTCCAGAGTATAAAGTAATGAAATAATCTTGAACAGAACCCTGGAAGAAGACCTGAGTTTTCTTGTACAACCAGGCTGTGTTTTTGTGCATAAAAAACAGGCCCAAACAATATCATTTAATGCATGATTTTTTTTAGTTCCCAGGGATCAAGTTGTTCTATAACATTGAGCCTTTTTGCCAGATGGTAATGAATTTCACAATTGTTTCATGAAATGCTGTCTATGTCTTTAGTGTTTGCCTTATTTCTAAAAAATTGCGCCTCCTTTGGTTTCTACTTGGACCTCTCCCCTCGATGAATGTATGTTATTTAATATCGACCTGCACTTTTATGGCCACCACAATATAGATTGCCAGTATATCATCATGGAAAGCACATGTAGGAGAGCATGAGTTTACAATTCTTACCTCTATGTCTGCTTACCTTTACAATATGTTTGTAGTTAATATCTAGAAATCAGTATAAGTACAGATCAATGCTAAAGAATTGGTTAATGAGTAGGCCCAGCTGGAATTTTGTTTACAACAGCGCAATCTCACGTAATTGTTAGCATTTTGCATTATACTTTTTATGCGAAATGCCAAACATTGTGCCATTACCCCATGTCATGTAATTGAACTTTAGCTTTGGTAAAAATTCTATTGATGCAATACGGGTGTCAGAGACCCATTTTGAAGGCCATGGGGCAAGTAGGGCTGTTGAGTCGGTTTTACTCCTAATGACCTGGGGTCTAATCTGCTGTAGGTCCTGAGCAACTGGTCAAGCACACCTTCAAGATTAGACTCACAGCTGTTGTGCTGGTCGAGCAGTCCAAGGCTTCTCAGTGGGGAAGGCTGGAGAGGTAGAGTCAGGGCTTTGAGCACAGGCCCACAACTCAAATTATGGTCAATAGCAGCAGTAAATGATTATCGAGTCAAATACTCTCTTTTATGGCAAAAGTAGTATTTATTTACGAGCACAAAGTAAAATACGGCATATGCATGCAATACCCTCCATCTAATTAGTTCAGGGCTCTAGTGTTCAATAGGCAGGCCCCTGAGTCACACCTTCCTCTCATTAGAGTTCTCAGTTTTTCCCCAATTATGATAAGCAATATTTAGCTTAGGCACCACTAGTAGTTGAAGTCTCAGGAGTCCCACTCCAACTCTGATAAAAGTCAAAAAAGTTCCATCACTCGCAAAGCTATTGTAGCAGAACAAGTTCCCCAGGGGCCTTCTAGCCCTGATGCCAGTCTTACCCACTCCTGCAAGGATGGTGCATCCGAAGTCTCTGCAGGAAGTGTCAGTGGCTGCTGCTGGTGAGTAGGATTCATGGCACGGCCGTGGCAGCGGCTGGGCATCCACGGCATTTCCTCCAGTGAAATGGTTAGTTCCACGGATCTTTCCCATAGGTCAGGGTGTAGGTTGCTCTGGTTTCAATCCTCAGTCGGGGTTCAGGCCTGTAAAGGTCACCACAGCAGCCTCTCCTCATCACAGCAGCTTGAACTTGGAAATGGTGCTTGTCCTTTCCGGTGGCTCCACCCGGCATATGGGGTCACCAACCATCCTTTCTCTGCACCCAGGCTGCAGTTTGATCAGCAAGGCAGTGATCTAGGTGGCGCCCCACCAGCCAAATAGGGTCAGCGACTGTAGCCGGCACATGGGCTATGGCCCGACATGAACAGCAGTACTCTTCATGGTGTTTGCAGCTCTGTTTCATTGTCCTGAGTTCTGACACGTACCAGCTGGCTTGTTTGGTGGATCTGCGGGCCTTGGCTTATTTGATGGGGTTGACTCGATAGGCGGCGTTGGTGATCCAGGCAGTGAGGTTCTAGACTGCCTGTTCCAGGTTGGTTGCAGGGCCGGATTGGGAGGTGTTGAGGGCGTCAAACCATTGGGTCTGTGTCACTTTGTTTCACCTGTGGGAGCGGTGGCTGGTGGTAGTACATTGTGATCCTGCGATGGTGAAGTGGACGATAGAGTGGTTGGTCCATGTGAGTTCTAAGGCATGGGTGTATGTTACTCTGTCGCTGTCCATGAAAATCGGGTCCAGTGTGTTTCCTGCTCTGTGTGTGGGGTCGGTGACCAGCTGAGTGAGACCGATGTTGCTCATGCATTGTAGGATGTTGGCAGAGTTAGTGTCTGTGGGGTTGTGAAGTTGGAAATTGAGGTCTCAGAGGAAGATGTAGTACTTGGACTTGAAGGCTAGTGGGGCAAAGAAGTTTTTTTATAATAACTTTATTTATCAGTCTTCAATCCTATACAATAAATGGTATCTTGACAGTTGTCCCTGTTAATAGCAAAATAAACAGTTCCACACACAAGCTGCTATCATAAACCATGACGTACAAAAGTAAAGAAAAATAACATATTACGATATCTGATCATTACAAGGTGAGTTGTCGCTTCGACACTTTGACCCACAACCTGCAATCTCCCACTCTTTCATGTACATAGTGTCTCATAAATAATAGTAACACCTGTGTAATCTATTCATCCCACGCCAGTCGGGACTATGCCAGCAGGGGTTTGAGCTGGGGCACTGGGGTCCAGACTCTGTAAATATGTCTTGAGCGGGCTCCAGATATCTTTTGGACAGGACTTGGGTGGAAGTAATGTGGCATGCAATTCACAATTGGTGTTGCAAAATCTTGAGGCTAGTAAGCAATGCACTCTTAGTAGGAGCTAATTTCCTGCCCCATCGAAGCGCTATTTCGTGTTTAGCCAGTAGCAGCGCAAGAGCAATGAATTCCGTGTTTTCTTGGGCATATTATGGACGTACCCTAGGAGCGCAACCTTTGGGGAGGGGGCTATTTCTAGCTGTGTCATGTGCGACAGTGTCTCAAAGACTGCCACCCAAAAATCCACTATTGTCGGCAGGTCCATGTCAAATGGGGGAAATCGGCATAAGGGCTGTTGCACTTCCTACAAATGTGTGGTTTGGAAGGATCGATCGCGTGAAGTTTAGCCAGGGTCCTGTACGCCCTCCATAAGTATTTAAAATGTATAAATGTATATCTGCTATTGAGGGAGATTCCCCTAGTTTGTGCACAGCAGATGGCCCATTGATCGTCCGGTATCGGATGTCCTAAGTCCGCCTCTTAGGCAGCCCGGTCCAGAAAAACAGGTGAGGTATTGCTGCCCCGGCGAGGGTCCCATAATCCTCCAAATCAGTCCATTGAGGCACGTGCCTGTGTGAGGAGGGAGGCAGCAACAGCCCACCACAGCATGACAGCCGCAATCAACGCCGCAGCTCGATCACGGGACGCAGGCCCCAGCACGCACTTTATGGGCGGAGCGGCCCTTGGTCGCCAGGCAGCGAAACTAAGACACTGCTGCACTCCAGCCGGCTCATAGGGTGAATTCACAGCCATGCTACTCTACATCTCTGCATTCAGGCTCCGGGGTGGTCATTGTCTCTGGGGAGTTCGGCGGAGCTTCGAGACTACATGGCCATCTTGGTCCGCTATCCGGCCACGCCAGAGTGGGGCAAAGAAGTTTGGTGATGGTGTTGCAGAAGCTGGTGTGTGCTCCTGGTGGTCTGTAGACGAGGGTGCCTATAATAGTTGTTCTGTCGTCGGTGTGCAGTTGGAAGTTGAGGTGTTCCCTGATCAGTGTGGTGTCATTTTCTGTGGTGGTGCAGCTGATTGTTTCTTTGTGGATGATGGTGATGCCTCCTCTGTGTTTCTTTGGGCAGTTTCGGTGTGTCATCTTGTAGCCATCGCAGTAGCGATGTCGGGGAGGAGAAGGGGTTGAGCCAGCTCTCTGTGAAGAAGATTGTATCGAGCAAGATGGTGGAGATGACGTTCCAGACTTCGGTGGAGTGTTTGCAGAAATATCAGGTGTTGAGCATAAGGTATCGGAGTGGTTCCAGGGCGGTCATGGTCGGGTAAGTGGGGGTGTCACTGGTTTCCATGGGGATGGGAGATAGCAGTGGCAGGTGAACCATCCTACCGTTGATCGAGGAGATGTGAGGCAGCTGTTGTTGAAACACCCAGAGCCCAGTGTTCGGAGTTCTGTGGAGGATTATTTGTGGGTGCCCGGAGGGCCAGGGTTCCTGGCATTGGGTGCGACTCAGGCATGACAGGCGCAGACAGGCTTGCCTTTGGCATGCTGGCGGCCTGACTGGGCTGGGTCCTCTTGTAGGTCCTGGGAGAGGGGCGGGTGTAGAGTGGTGTGAAGCAGGAGGGCTAAATGGGTTGGAAAGAGCGAGAATGAGCAGGCAGGAAAGGAGCGAGAAGTTCTTAACGGCGCGGCAGTCAGACAGGAAACGAAAGCAGAGATGTACAAAACTGCTAAACTCAGGCAGAATAAACTCAAAGGCAAGAATGAACTATGGCAAAATAAAACTTAAGCCAAAATGAACTGGAAGCAAAATATGTCAATACCAGGCAAACTCAGTGATATCAGACAGACTCAGTGGATGTAGGCAGAGTCAGGAAACCTGCTATGGAGAAACCGATCAGGGATCTGCTTGGTGGGGTCATACTGCGGCCTCCGTTAAGTAGGTCCTGGGAAAGGGGCTAGGTGTAGGGTTTCCGGAAGCGGGAGAGAGAAATGGGTGGGAAAGAGTGGGTGGGAAAGGAGGGTGTGGCTCCTAACGGTGTGGCGGTCAGACACGTAACCAGAGCAGAGGAGTACAAAAGTGCACAACTCATGCAGAGTAAACTCAAAGGCAAGAATGAACTAAGGCAAAATAAAACATAAGGCAACTAGAACTGGAAGCAAAATAAGTAAATACCAGGCAGACACAGTGGACTTAGGCAGAGTCCAGAAGACACTGAGCATTTTTCATAATTTTCACAAAGGAAATTATGCAAATTTTGCCTAGGTTTATTAACGACTTCCCTCTAATTAATCCTGTATTTTCCTGCATTATCCAGTGAAACACATGTCAAAGTCTGGGTTGTTTAAACGGGATCCGACGATTAACTTCTGTTTTTGTTAAGTAGCTGAGGTAACAGGCAGAATTTCACCCTCTCCTCCTCTTGAAGAAGAAATGCTTTTCACTGGGCACCTTAATATCCTTAACATAGTAACCATTTGTATTTCATAAGAAATGTGAAAACATAATTTGTTTCCTCATGAAAGAAATTGGTGGTGGGGCCTTACTGTTCAAGTGACTCAGTGAGAGCCAATCAAAAAGCGTTTCCCAGGGTCTTATGGGGGCACACACTGAAGGTTTTTTCCTTCACTGACCTAAAGCACAGATACTTCTTGCCAAGTGACTGGAACCGTTAGGATTCTATGCACAGACTGATAATTTAAAATCTCGCAAACTGCATTCCCACTTCAAATGTAAACCGGAACAACCACCTGACGAAATTAAAACCGTGAATGGTCTCACATGCCATGTGTGTCATTTTGCAGACTTTTTCGAGAAATTGAAAGATATTAAGCGAGAATCACTTGAGCGATTATCTGCTCATAGAGAGGTATATTGAAAGGTGTGATCCGAGTACTAATCTCACACCAAACACTGCGTGCTCGCGTTTGCACGATCTATGGCACAATGCGAATTCATGTTTAGCATTGTGCTCAGATTGCATTTTTGTTCAGGCGTTGACATCATTGGCATGTGATGAATACTAAACATGGTACTGGCCTACATTACATCAATTTCAAAATGCTGCAGATTTCTGCGCAGCGTTGCACTAATCTTAGTTAATCTTGACCTGTGAGCTTCATGAGGTTGTTTTAAAAACTAATTCTCAACTTCACAGTTCCTGTGGATTTTTACCCAGGCTTACTTTTTCTAAGCTCTCTTTCATCCTTTTAATGAGTACTTGATATTCATTATTAAAACTCTTTTCTAACTTATTTTCCTAATAATTCCTCATTAGTTTTATAATTGTGATTCTAGTCTACCAGCTTTATCATTGTGCCATTATCCTTCCAGAAGTGTAGTCACAGGCTTGTACTCCAGCTCCCAAGTCACTTTTTGATTTTCAGTGAGTCAAGTTTCAGCTAATTTAAACGTTTTTTTGGGTGCTGGATTTGTTGTACCATACTTTTAACTTGCTCTTGGGTCTATGTGGCTGAACACATCACACCTGACATGTTCCCGCTCTGCCCTGACACCCACTTTAACCTCCTCAGACTCTCTTTCTTACAGAAATGTTTCTAACTGTGCTCACGCCCCCATTAGACTTGTAGGACTCTCTCTGTTATACACTTCCTTTATATTAACTGTAAAATACACCCTCAAATCCAATAACTTCACTATATTTGTTGCCACTGAGATTGGACTTCATCAAAACAACCTGCTTCTTAGACTTTGTTCTCCTACTTCTTACTTTTTTTACACAGCCATATTTCAACAATTCACTCCTCCACCTCTGCTTTGTGTCTCATGTCAGTGACTGAAGTCTGTCCCGTTGTTGATGAAAACAACCATTCTACACCCTCTGTAATTATATTCTCATTCTTCCTATGATGTCACATTTTACATGAACCTTGCTCTCGGGCTTCCACTAAACTTGATTCAAAACTACCAAAATTTTCCCAATTCTGTAAAGCTTTGCATTTACCCCTCTGCCGTTTCCACTTTTCTGTCCTTCCCAACCCCCAACACTCAATTTCCTTTTCTTCAACCTCTTGGGCTGCTACTTTATGCCCAGTAAAATCAGCCTTCCTCAGGAAGTGGCCTTAAATAAGATGCACCCTTATCTACGTCTGTATGTCTTTCAACCTGATCCTTCTTGACCCGTGAGCTGCCTCCGATACACTTCATCACAATATGTTAGGATCAGCATTTGAGCATCACTGCAAGTCATCGCTCTTCCTTCTCATGTTCGCAGTTGACTTGTCCTATGTCGCAAAATTATTATCACATTTGGCGTTGTTGCCTATGTTAGCTGACAACACTCAGATCTGCTCCTTGCTTTCCTTCACAGACGCTTGCATGTCTTGTGTAGCAAACTGTGCATCTCCCTCTTGACACTAAATGGCCACATACTGACTGATTATTACACCACCAAGACAAGGGTAAATCTAAGTCTCCCTCATCCCCCATTGCACCCCAAATCCTTCAGTCTCCGGCATTTCGCTCTCCACGCTCTACTCAGAGATCTCCCTCTGTATTCACTACAAGAGCAAAATGCGGCGCCTTCATTTCCCAACCTCCACATCTGCCCGCTACCACCTTCTCATCCTTCCACCAGAGCTCACATTGTACTGGGCCAAGACCCTGATTAGAGATACAGCCTTGAACTGGAACACGTGCTCTTCCCTGCTACATATTCAGGTCCTCAGGAAGTCCTTTATTCGCCCACCATCCTCTGCTGCCTTCCGAGATCCACCCTCTCCCTCGTGATGAAACACAAGTCACGCTGGCTAAAGGCATACTGAAGGGCTCCATGGAAGACCTTCACTTATTCACTCCCCCAGGCTTTCCTCCCACTACCCTGCACAGAGCATCTCTTGTTTGACCCTATAATCCTCCTCCAATCCCATGACTCCTGCCTCACCCCCAACCACCTTTGAACACCCTGGTGTTGGATCATTCCTCTCCACCTGTGCCTGATCACTGAGCCTGACATCCCCCCATCCCCCACCTCACCTCTGCCTAATATTTGATGCTAAGTAACAAACAATTGAGTATGCACTTCCTAAGGGGGGGAGTAAAAGTAGAAAACAATAGGTGGGATCCCATGGTGGCTAACAAGAGGAAGGACGAGTAATCCTTACTTTCGGAATGAGGGCCCTCAAACACTGCTGGGTGAGTGAGGGCCCTCAAACACTACTGGGTGAGTGAGGGCCCTCATTCCGAAAGGAAGGATTCCCCGTCCTTCCTTTTGTTAGCCACCATAGGATCCTGCCTACTCTTTTCTACTTTTACTACCCCACCTTAGGAACTGCATACTCAGTTGTTTGTTACTTAGACTAAGGCCTGTATGCTGGACCTTTATAAGATCTTCATCCCTCTTCTTTGATAGTAATATCTGATGCTGTCAGGCCACTGTGAAGAGAATAGCTGTCAAACTGCCAATAATCCGTGGCTCACACAAGGACCTCACTGCACATGCCTACTGTGTAAATAAAACAAAGAACAATGAAGGAATTTGGCTCCAATCAGTTAGGTTGAGCCTAGTATCAAACAAACAAATCACAATGCCAATACTGATGCTTATTTAACTTTTTCAACTGGAGCATAGAATTGAATCAATGTCAGCCTGGGCAGTTAATTTCAATAGACTTTAATCCAAATTAGTTCAAATTTTCCACCGCTTTTGCCCCCAGTCGACAAGTCGACCGGGCGGAAAACAGTTTAATATGGTGGCGGTGTCTGCTAGATACCGCCATCCATATCAGTATGCAGGTGGGAGGCAGAATTTCCATGGCGGGGTTGCCGCCACAGAAAGGCATGCGGATTTTTACGTTGGGGGCTCGTTGCCTGACCCGAGGATGTTGGGGGTTGGGGGAGGCACATGGGGGCATGTGAATGCACAACATGGCAGGCACCACACGGTGCCTGCCACGTTGTGCATGCATATGCACAACATGCATTTTTGGCATTGCGGTGGGTGATGCTCAAATCACCGCCCACCGCAATGTTAAAAATGCAGGATGCGCCCGCCAGTGTGGCGGATGCAACCTAATCACCCCCACGGGACCGCCGCACTTATGACAGGCGGTCCCTTTTTACGTCCGCCCGCCATCCAAATGATGCCCTAAGTAATTACTGGGTGTGTTAAACACGTCAGCCTTTGTTACATTTCAATAGGTCCGACCTGCCGAATTTAGTAGGGGAAAGCAATAGAATATTCATATAACATGCAGATTTAAGCACCAAAATCTGCATGGTATTCACAAAAATGCGGACTTTGTGCTGTTAATGTCATCCAATAAATTCCAAACCCCACGGTGTCGGATTTTATCAGGCGCAATAAATAGTACCTATTGCTCAGAATCGGGGCCTTTGAGTCTGTCTTTCTATTTTTTTGAATGCCTCTCTTCTGCATGATTTCTGCAGACGTACAATAAAATATGATAAATTAACAATAAAAAGCTAGCGACATAGTACAAATGTGCGATTGTTGTAGCTGAATATTTCACAAATTGGTATCTGAATCTAAGTGGTGCGATACGCATAAGGGTTGTATGCTAGGATACAGTATTTAATATTAACATTATATATCTACATTACTTTTCATATTATTTTACAACAGCGTGCCATGTTATTAAATGTGGTATTAATAAATTATCATTAAAATAATGGGTATTAAATAGCCACCCCCGTTTTATGTTGTTTTCTGTGGAAAACACACTTTGCAAAAATTAGAAAGAAACATAGAAACACATAAGAACGTAATACAAAAGAGGTACATTGAAAACAATATATGTACATTTTTTCAATGTATACATACTTTCAGAAAACAGAGATTCTCTAAAGTTACACAAATAAAATGAACTCGTAGTGTCTTTGATCACCTCCAATTACTGACAGTTTAACCCAGACACATTTAGTATGTTTCAACACTGCCCCCTGGTGGATTTATTGTGGAAAGAGTTATCGCACAACCTGACGTGACCTGTAGGTTATGTTGTTTTGTTATATTTATCGTGAGCAGCACGTTTTTATCAGAATTGATTGGAAGATACGTTTGTGCGTCTTGTCTCTTCGAAATCAACATACTTTCTCTGAAGTGTCTTATTGCTATTAGAATATAATCGAAATACAATTTGATCAAATGTGGCCCGAGTTAAAAGAAGCGTCAAGAATAAGAAGACAGAATAAGAAAGATATATCCGACAGGACTAGAAAAAATCTTGAATCTGATTTAAATGAGAATTTATTCGTAGGTTAAAAATCTAAAAACAAGTTCACGGTAAACTATGCATATAGTTATTGAATATGTGATTGTCTTTAAAGCAGAAAGCATAGTGGATTAGGATAGATGAAAAGATTTGGAGAGAAAACAACAATTATTAACACAAATGACGCCAAACGGAAATAAAAATAGGCAATTTCCCATTCTGAATATGAAAATATAAATGGTACCCTGAAATCCAATTTCTTTTTAAATTCATTGGAGTCATAAACAAAACAAAAGGTCTTGGGGGGTGGGGGGGAAGTTCAGTCCATGTCCCTCCCTCCTCACTCCAAATTCGAGAGGTAAGCTGCAGCTGACGATGCACTCTCTATCCAGCCCCTCCCTTCTCAATCCATGGCTGACTCTCAACGCATCCATTTCACCCCTCCTCAAAGGGTGTCCAGCCTAGGGGTCCAGTGCAGCGCATAAAGAAAAAGAGCATCGCCTGTGCTGCTTTCACTCTTACAGGCACATGCATCAATGCTGGCTTTTGCGATTTCCTAATTGCAATTTTTAAGGAATCGTAAAAGCCTATGCATGTAGAAATCGCAAAAAAATAGCGATTTCTAAACATTCCTTAATCGAGACTCGCAAATTGCGAGTCACAATTAAGGAATACCTCCCCATTCATTCCTATGGGCCTAGAGGCCCATTGGAATGAATGGGAAGACATTCTCAATCTATGATTCTTTATTTCAAGATTTTTTTTATTGAAAAGTTTACAGATATAATACAAATACAGTACAGTAGTGATGCGGGCGGCACATACAGATGAGTTGCTGGGTTACGTGGATGACCGGCGGTGTTTCGTTTTGTTGCTGAAGCTGGTAAGCGTAGTTTCTGTAGGCCCCAAGAGTGAAGAGGAGAAGAGAAGAAAGACAAGGGGGGGGGGGGGGAAGATCGCTGCTGACCTTGGCATAATGTTACAGTGGTGTGCAGCCTGTTGTCGGTCTAGGGAGGTTTGTCCAATTCAATTAGAGAATCGCAAATTGAGAATGCAACTTCAAGAGGGCCAGGGTGTCAAAAGGACACCCTGTTGCACTCCCTGAAAATGATCTGTGCACTTATGTTGCGCATGCACGTGCCCTAAGGGCATGTGTGTGCACAAGATGAAACTTTGAAAAATGCACAAAAGTGCATTTTTCAAAGTTTTTGCAAATTACCATGAAGTTCAACTTCATGGCAATTTGCGCCCCCTATTAGCGAAATCGCCGTTTTTTTCCACTTCAATGAATTGCATTTAAGGAATCTCAATTTGCGATTCCTTAAATACAATCGCAATTTAAGTAATCGCAATTTAGAGATTACTTAAATTACGATTTTTCCATTTGGGATGATGCATCCGAAATGCAAAAATACCGGTCGCAAAGGGGCAGATTCTGAGAATCTGCCCGTTTGCGACCATTTTTTTCTTTTAATGCATGTGCAATTAGGGCCTTATTTAACAAGTGACGTACCTGCAACGCAAGGGGCTTTTAAATAAGCCCCTTGGTGTCCTCCTCCTCTCCTAACTGTTACTGCTATAATACTCCAAAACATGACCCTACTCGTACTTCTACTCTCCCTTGCTCCTTGGCTCTCTCATCTTTCACCACATTCTGGGCCTGAATCACGAAGGTAAACTTACATGTGCAGATCTCCTCCTAGACCTAAGTGTAACTCTCCAAATGTTTGCTAATCATCATTTCCAATTGGAGTTTTACACTTAGGTGTAGACTTACAGGACTTCACTTCCTCAAATGAGGAGGTGGAGTCTCCTAGGAAATAATTTATGGGTGTAGTGTTAGTGCAAGTATCTTTTCACCTGTTGATCAAAATCTCTGGCACCGGGGCAGAGATCTTGACACAGAAAAGGTAGAAGAGATGGAGATCTACCCCACAGGTTTGTAAATTGCATTTTGTACGTAAATAGTACTACTGCAGCATTACTTTAACTGCTACAAAATGCAGTTTGTGAATCGTGTTTATCTTATAGGGCCTTCAGCAGGAGAGCATCACCCCCCACCCCCTACCTGCAGTGAGCCTCACTGGAAAAATAAGATGGCAATGAAAATATTTAATTGCCATTTTATTTTTACGATGTGCGCACTCACTGCACTGCAGCAGCCCGAGCCCAGAGATATGGGGGTGTGTCCTCTGTTGCCAATTGGCAGCAGAGGACAGGGGCAGTGGCTTGGTGGATGCTCCTAAGTGTGCATGTGACTTTGGCCGGCTTTCTTGTGCCAGCCAAAGTGACATGCGCACTTTGAAGCTCTCCACCTAGATGTCTTAGTCAGCTGGGTGGATACGGAGCTCAGGCTGAAGGAGCATACAGCCAGCCCACTCCATCCAATCCTGGCACTGCTCTCACAGCATGAGAGCAGCACCAGGATTGGTTAAGGGAGTTGGCTGGGCCCATGCTGGAGTGAAGAAGATTGGGAAGAGCGAGGCTGTGCAAGCCAGGTATGTGTTTTTTTTCTTTCTCTCCTCCCCTCTACTACAATCCCCTCTACTTCTATCCCTCTCCCTCTCCACTCGGCGGTTTGCCAGCCTCCCCCACCCCCTCGTCCCCATAGTTGGCAGCCACCACTGAGTGCCGTGAAGCAGTTTACTCCCACCAATATCGTTTAGGATAGTCCCTAGCGTATACTGTTGCGATTCACCTGTCTTCCACTCTTTGCTTCATTTTGTTTGATATTAGCAGCTGCACCTGCTAAAGCATCCTGCAACTCACCCAGACTCTCTGTGTAATATCTGTGTTCCTCCTTGGAATGTCCGTTTCTCCTGGGAGGAACCACCAACCCTTAACTGTGAGGTCGGTACATATCCTTGAGTTCCAGCATCCTAGCACAAAAAGGTCTTAAAATTACTTTCCCTGGGTAGACCTTTCAGTTCCCTTCTACGTGTGAGTCCCTTGATTTACTGGAACACACCATGCTATGTTGTTTCTACTCCTTGAAGGACCTGCAAACAGACATCTGCTTTGGGTGACTTCATATAGCCTTATAGCCTGCCGTAGAGGGCTATACCAGCTATTAAAGGCCCTCTCCAGCGTTAAAGGCCCCGAGCCGAAGGCGAGGGCCTTTAACAAGGGAGAGGGACTTTAATAGCGGTATAGCCCTCTACGAAGGGCTATAAGGCTATTAGAACATTCTGTCACTAGAGGACAGAATGTTGTAACAAAAAAAGACAAAGCCTTTTGGGAGCGTGAGGGGATTGGAATCCCCTCAGGTTCCCTGAAGCCTTTGTTCACAGCCAGAGCTGTGAACAAGGAAACATTGGAATGTTGGAGCTCCAGGCTTATACCAGCCATTATAAGCCCGGAGCACTCCATTGTTTTCAATGGAGCTCCCAACATTCCAAAGTTCTAATTCATAATATCTCTTTTTTTCAAGGCATGTGCCACATAGGAGGCTGCCTCATGTATAGTTGTTTAACCTTTATCCAAAATAAGTGCTAAACTGACTGTTATATATGAGTGTGTGTGTTTGTATATATACAAAATACAGACACACACAAATATTATATTATATCATATATTATATAGTGTTGTATTGTATTGCATTGCATTATATTATATTATGTTACATTATATTAACCCTGGGCGTAGTTCGCGCAGTTGCGCTACGCATAGCTACGCGAAGTGCACTTCGCACTACGTGAGATACACGTAGCACTACGCGAACTGCGTAGTGCGCTGTTCGCGATGATTGCACAGTGCCGGATGCTTGTATGCCCTTTGCAATCATTGAAAACAGCATCTCGCACAGTGTGAGCTGTCGTTTTCTGCCGCTCAAGTAGATTTTTAATCGAGCTGCAGCTTTCTCAACGTGGACTGGTAGTTTCTCATCGCGAGTGGGCGCGAGCGTACGCGACCACTCGCAATGAGAAACCTGACCTCCCCGTGTTGAGAATCTCGCCAGGAGGTTTCTTTTCCTTGTTCGCGATCGCCAACTTGATGCTGCTGATCTCGAACGAGGAAAAAGTCTTGCCGGGATGTCATTTTGCTCGCTCGCGGTCGCCAACTTGACATTGAGGAACGCGAGCAAGCAAAAAATGCCAACTACGCTTCGCGATTTTGCACTGTGCAATGTGCAATTTGTGTAGCGCGAAGTAGCACCAACTATGCAAACTTCACGAGCGTAGCGTAGTTGGCCGCCCAGGATTACATTATATATGAACCCCTTATTTATGGATCTTATGTTCCTAGCAAAGTCCTGGAAGTGCACGAACATGACATTTAACATTATATGCAATATCTATGAATACCAGTGGTCAGTCCTTCAATGCTTTACACATTTTCATTTTTCTGGAAACATGCTCAACAACAACATTTCCATACTTGGTCAACATTAATTAAGTTAGGAACCAGCATTTCGATGGGCATTACCTGTAGTTATGGGATCACACGCTCATTGGCAGGATCTTTCTCGGGGTCACTGTCCACCTGTACTGAGGGTCATACTTCAACACCGTGGAAGGATCTCAGTGATATATTTTTTTCTGGGAATTGTCTAGATTCCAAATTAACACTATGGGCATAGCCTAAATTTGAATTCTCTGTTGCTGTAGAGCATTATTCTGAAGAAGTACTTTTCAGTTGCGCAATGCTGTATGCATAATCTGTATCTGTGAGTGAGTAGAATGCATGATACATATGTTTATCTTCATTTATCGTTTGCTGTTGTATTTAGGAGTTTTTATTTACAACCAAGCAGATTTGATAATGGTTCCAGCACAGAGCCACTGCAAGAAGGTAGAACTAAAGAAAAACTCCAAGTTCCCAAAGTTCACCGAAGGAGAGAAGGGGCCTCACCCTGGTGACAGGCATGAGCTGCCAAACATGCTATTGCTGCGCATGCTACACATCCTTTCTGCATCACAACCCTTTTTTTTAAACTGAGGGGCTTATTTACAAGCCCGTTGTGCTGCTGGAGCGTCACTTTTTCAAAAAATGGCACGTAAAGTCACCCTGCGTGACTTTTCATGGCCTTTTAAAAAGGGGCCCTTTTCACGCATTACTTTGCGTGAAAGGGACATTGCATGGGTGTTGCTGTGGGTGTTTAACATCCTAGGAACTTGACTCATTTCCAGATTTATAACATTTTGTAAAACTAGGAATGCGTCAGAATCCTACGCCTCCCAAAGGGAGGCATAAGAATGGCACAACGGGGAGAAATACTTTTATTACTCCTTACTACCTCTTTCTATGCGTGCTGCATTCTGCACGCATAAAAAAGAGAAGAATGCCCTTCCTGCACTAAAACAATCATCACCGCAGTGCAGGCACCCTTTTAAAATGACGCAAGAGGGCCTATGCTGGCGCATGGCAGCCAATTGTGCGCCAGTGCAGGGGAAAAGGACAGGCATATGTTGTTTTGTTGTCAATACGACGCACCCCTGTGCTTTGAAAATGACCATTCATGACGCAGCTAAATGGCTTGTGGTGCAGTGCAGCGTCGTTTTCTTGTAGATGAGTCCCTGAATTTTTTATGAGTTATTTTCATTTTACAAGTCATATAGGCCTTCATAAATCTTATTTTCGTGATCATTAAATGATACTGTTTCATTCATTCCACATGACTGGATCTGAAAAGTGGAAATAATCTCAATAGGTTTTTGTTTTCTATAGGTTCTTTGCATGATTAGATACTAGCTACAGGCAATACCATTTGTTTGCACCAAGGGATTATTACACTAGGACATAGAGTTTTTCCGATGAAAATCTGTCCGGTAATGACTCACCAGTCATAACCAGGCATCCAGACTCACACTTTATATAAAAAGAACCCATTATGTTTCTGTAAATAAGTTCTGTTCCAAGAAATATTCACAAGCAAAGATTGTGTTCTAGTTCAAAAGTGTTTTATCATGTGTTCTCTACAAAATGCTGAGCCAAAATACAAAACACATACAGATAGATATATGTAGACTTGTACTCCGATTCATAGAATTAATAGAAACTCATTTCCTGAGAAACCAAATGACCAAAACCCCTTTCAGTGGCAAAACAAACTAATTGAAGTACACTATAAAGTCAAATATAGAACAAAATAATAAACAAAAACTGAAAAACAGTACAAGATATAGTGTTGATTACTTAGAAACATTAAAAGAAATTATGTAAAAAGAAAAAATTGTATGCACACCAAAATAAATTCTGGTTTAGGAACACAGATTTGAAAATAACATGGTAAGAAAGTAGTATGGATACAAAAGTGATATGAGGATCCCACACGAGTGGCCTCCACAAAACAAAATAGAAGGAGAATCATGGTGGAGAGGGAAAACCCAATTTTCATAAATAGGTGAAAGAAGGGGGAGGTGTCCCCACTAAAACAACAAGTGAGGGAGGAAGGAAGTTATAAAGTGGAGGAGAGGGCAATGGGGCAGACGGTGGGGGAAGGCAACAGGCTAAGAAAAAGAAAGCAGTGTAAGAAGGGAAGGGTGGGGTTAGTGGTATCCCTTCCACAGGAACAATTTTTTGAAAAGGGAAATGTTGGCCAGTGAGAAAATGTGGAAATGGAAAGGGGGGAAGGGCAGCATTATCTATACCATTGTAGAAAAACTACGAGGGAGAACCTACTTTCAATATTAATGACATTTATACCTTAAAAACATAAAAAAGAAAATTTGAAAAAGCCATTCAATTAACTACTTCCAAGCAATTGATGAATGACATTCATCTTAAAAATTCTGATGTAACAGTTACATGAAATAGATTAACAGTATTGGTATACTATGAATATGTTTTTCTGTGAAATCATAAACGACTCTGCATAGTTTGGGTGAGTGACGAGAAGTCCTACTCATCACAATATATAGAAAGCCCACGCTGGACACATTTTCGAAAGTTCTGCCTTCTCTCCTTGGACATCAGTTACCACTGTGTAAATAATGCTTCTCTGTATATATATTCTGCCGGATTCTCACTGACACAACAGCAAGCAAATAAAAGCCCTCGTTTGAATTATGCATATTTAAGAGGTGTCTAATGTGCCAGCTGCCTTCTAGCTCTCAACCAGAAGACCTGCAGGATGTTTCATCAAAGACAGACCCTTCAGGTCTGCAGAGTACTTGTCCACATACTTACTCGTATGCACTTCTGCCTTGCCTGCCTCCCAGATGCAGCTACTCTCAAAAGATCTGCCCGTGATAACTTTAGAAGCTAGTGGAGCTTAGATGTAAAGAACACCAAGAGCTACTGTGGCCAAAATGCACCTCCACCCATGAATAGAGTGATACTGAAGCATGGAGGGACACTAACCTGCTCGTTCACATCTAACACAGCCACACATAGTCTGGGTGGAGTGAAAAAAGAATTTTTGTGAACTCCCAAAATCTTTACTCTTTTGTCCAAGCACAGACGTAACCATAAGTGAGAACATTTCTAAAATTCTTTTCAAAATGTTTTATGAATTGGACACATTTTCCTGAAGAACAAATACTGGCTGTTCAAGCATTAGCAGCACCCACCCACCCCACTCCCCGCCACCCTTAGCGATTTGGGACCCTCAAGGGTGAGTAGGGCGCTCTACAAATGCTCTGATTGATTGATTGGTACACCGCGTAAAGGTGTACCATTAAAACCCTCCATACATGGAGGCTTTCTAAAACTTTATTAAAATGCTGCCTACTTCACTAATGTGGCTTCTCTGTCTGAAGATTCAGTGATCGTTCACATCTGTTTTGTTTTGGTTTTGGTTCTGATACTTTAAAGAAATAGGGCCGTGAAGTGGTTTATATAGGTGTACATTGGCATGATGTCTTTATTATGTCTTTCAGTGCTGTTTACCCCAAAGACTATGCTATCAAAATTATTTTTAATCTCTGTGTTGGTTATTGTTCTTTCAAGCTTAATCCATTTCCGCTTCCAGCATGTAGGCAGGAAGCTCCATGCCAGCTACGTAGATACTGTTCTCAATCTGAGAAGGAATGCTTTGCCTCTTGTTGCAATGTTTACTGGCTCTCATTTGTTCACATTGCATTTATAGTCAAGCCATATCATGTTCTGGAACTTTCCCTTACTTGGTCTTTGTTGTTCTGATATCCAACGTTGGCTATTTTGTAGTTCACGTTTTGCACTCTTCCACTAGACTATCAGGCATTTTCAAGATGCGACTTGCTCTTCATCCTTCCCACTTAGATACTAGCAGTTATTTCTTATCTTCTCTGCTAGACTTGCACACTGGCAAGGCAGTGATAATCACCATTTACTTTAAACGCCCTTTTCTCTTTTTTTTCTTTCCAATACACTTACTTCTTTTGCACCGCATGTTACTCCACAATGTTTTTAAAAGAAATATATTGTTCTAAAATGGCTGTCAACTATCTTGAAACATAAATGCATTTTAAAAGATGCCAAATAGCCACTAGTGCGTGATGAAGCAGACACACACTTCAGAGGCCCCCTTGAAATTTTTTTATTAAGACAATAATTCCAAGATGGCTGCTGATGTGTATCAACTTCTTGTGCCTCTTCTCAGCATTTAACCCCCACCTTTAACCTTGAACATAGTGGGATGTCATCACTTTTCAATTGCTGCATACCAGTATATCTTTTACTCTTCTAAGAGAAAGATGGAGTTTATGTCTGAGTTGCCATAGCCTTGATTGTTGGTATCAGTCCCTCACTAGTATAAATTGCTGAAATCTCCCCTCTACTTAAGCAGACACCCACCAATATATTTCCTTTGTTGTCTCATGCTAGGGAGTGTCGTGCGGTTCCCACCCTATGGTAGGAACTGCACATTTGTGGACAGCATAACCGTTGGGATGGTGCCAGACTGATTCCATTCACCTCCTCTTGCATCTCCTATAGGCCCGCTAGCTCCAAGTGTCACCATAATCCCCCTAATACTAGGCGGTTAGCAAATGGTTCTGGCAGCCACTGAACATGACAACCCTTATCCCCCAGGAATCATGGTAACAGATCTATAACCCTATTGCTCAGTCCTTCGTGATTTCTTTCTTCTCAGAGAAATTTATAAGAAATACACAGTGGTACGTTTTTAATATTTATCGAACCAACGTGATTCTTTTATGAAATTCATGTGCTGCAATGATTAATAGACAGAAGCAAATGAAAGTTATTAGAAGTATTTAGACAGTGAACAGAATTAAGAGTGCCACCATTGTGCTAAAACAATGTATATCTGCAGGCATATTAAACAATTTAGAAATCTGGTGTACTCCTACTATGCTTCCCCTAGCCTAAGTGTCTAGGGTCTGTGTGTGTGCTCTGCCAAGAATCCCCGTACTGGATAATCCAACCCCTGTTACCTGAAGGGAAAAATGTAGGTCCCTGGAGAAGTGAGATTTTTGATCGATTATCAGACCACCCTGACTCCTATCTCACTTAAATCTTTCGGATCGATTGTTGACTGTCATTGAGTAAAAGGCAAACCCTACATGAGTCAAACCCGCCCCAAACTGACACAACTCTAAAGAACCACTTACTACGGATAAGTTTAAAGGTTTATTATAAAGCCAAAATTAGTTACAGGTACAAACATCTCAATATAAGATTCAACAGATACACAGGCAGTAAGATGAACATGAATTCTCTGAGAGATCTTAATCGACAGAAGAAAACTACCAAAACCAATTCAAAAATCAGTAAGTTAAATATCATCGACACAAGATGAATCTTAAGCGTCATTTACAGAAAAGAAACAAATCAGGTTAGACTGACCCTACACTAGGCTCGATGACATCCCTACTTAGCAAGTTCTTTACCTAAAAAGGTGTCAGCCGTGTTGACTTCCAAAGAAGTTCAATCTCTCTCTCTTAGCCTTAGATGGGAAACCTATGCATTGTAGCAGTACCCTTTCTGCCTACCCATCCGCTCTCTAAGGGTCCTCAGGTCTTCTGCTCTCTCCTCCCCAGGGCACTGTCCCTAATACAGAATCACAGTATGGGTGGAACGCCCCTCTGAGACGCCCACAACGTACACAATTCACGTGGTCTCGATTCTGGTTTTTTCCATAGTTTCGCTTCTTTGGGCCGTCTGTTAAAGTTGACCTTGCTTCCCAGGCTCCGTCTCCAGCGTGCTGGTACCCCCATGACATTCCAGTAGACTCCTCCGGACGCGAGCCTATCTCCTCGAACAGAGCTCTATTCATCAAGCTCCTTGATTGGTACCCCCCTCGCACCTGCAAACAGACACTTCGAAGCAGAGCCCCAAATTCCAGGCTCCCCTTATCAGACTAGGCCATAAAACTTCGACCAGCATTGGCAATTTATTTTAACGAGGCTTGACTTTTAACCAGCACGTGCAGATCAAAGAAGACACTTTATCTCTCCAGGCCTACTAAATTACGTGCAGTAGCCTGCACCCTGTGAACCCTTATTTCTTAACTTAAAATAATATGCTAACACACCACTCTCTGGTTATACAAAACACATCTATAAAACATAGCCTTTAACATATAAGCAAAATCATTGAGTAATATTGAATCCAGGTTACGTGAAAGATGCAATGGTACATTTCTTTTTATACAGTGCCATGTGGTCTGCACGTTTCTTCATTTTGCATTTTACATCCTTCTTCATTTAGCAGCTACATAACATGGAACCTGATTAACACATCTAACATTTCTAAGCATTTCCACACATTTCTATATTAGCCCACACTCTATATGTGCTCTCTATATCTAACAAAGCAATCGTGAGTAAATGCGGATACATATTCTCATATCTCTAGTTACCTTAGCTATCTTTACGCAACTGGTTTGACAATATGGCGTATTCATACATTTCATTCAAATTGCGCTCTCTCATCCCCATTGTTGTCACAAGCTGGACACCCCTTGTAGAGATATCAGCAAGCTGCTGGGCCGAAGCATCAGCATGTAGAAACTTCATCAATGACAGCTATGCACTCCAATGCCTACACCCAGAAACAGATGTTTATTCGCAACAAAAGACTTCCTTACCTTGGGCAGGGATTTTGGTCAGGCGCCATTGTTTTTGTGTTATAGATAGTTCTGTCGCCATATGTACGAAACAAATAATCACATTTGCACAACCTATGTTTCAACCTTGTACATAATATGTCAAGGTATCATGATAGTGTTCTTGCAAAGTTGGTTTGTAAGCAGGTATAGTTTCCTAGGAACCACTCAGCACTGTCATGGTTGCAAATGTGTGGCAAAAGTCATTGTGTGAGAGTGAAGGCAACTTTAGGAAGAACCCTGTGTACATGTAAAAATGGCAGTGTTTGTCTCTAGGCTTAAATTGGACATAGGAAAGGAGGGGATGTGCCCTGAGTGGTTCATCTACTACTCTTAATGCTCCTAGACAGTTTTATTATTTGAACCTCTCTTACATTTTGGCACTATTCATTGCCTTCAATTAACATGATTTCTGATGTCCCTAATTTGCCTTTCTGTGACAAATACCATTCAAGATCATTGTGAAGACTCTCCATCTCCTCTGCCATTTGGGCTTACATATTTAATGATATTATGACAACACCATCTAGAAATGTAGTATTCATTTCTACGGTGTGGGTTTAATCACACTTTACCACTGCAATGTTCCTGTATTTAACAATTGCTGTATCTGTTTGTAAAGTCATCCTGATTTTCTCACCCTTAAATTAATGGTGTCTCTACTGAACTTCAGCTAGCCAGGATCAAATTCAAGGAGTGTTGATGGCCTGGTAAGAGAGGCATTTGTGTTCACAATAGATGAAACTGGAAGTAAGACACCATCCTCTCCCCCTGCAGTTTGGTACTCTGAAGGAAAAGTAGGAAAGTGCCGGCATGGCTGAATTTGACCAAGTTTTGGTAAATTGCACATTTCACTGAAGCCAGCCCAGGTCCCTCATCCAGCTCAATAGTAGTTGCCAGATCTCTGATCCTGATGGACCCCTCTCATTTCCAGGAAGAGAGTGAGACACTTTCTTGGTAAAGACCAGACAGAGGTCAAAGTAGGCAGGGTCGGAGGGGCACAATGTGCCCATACATTTTTGATTTATGAAAAACTGTTCCCCTACTTTTTGTAAAAAGGAAACTTGAGCTATGAAACTGAAGTCCTTACAGACAGCTAAACAATCCTTCCTGCTAGAGTGTGCAGTGAGTTAATCTGCAAATGTAAAGGGTAAACTGCAAATGTCAAGAATCCTTGGGAGCCTGTACTGGCTTTAATTGATCGAATCACTGGAAGCTTTATGTAATGAGAAAGATTTATTCTTTTTGAGTGGTAGTTCAAAGAGTTAACAACTGAGCTGTGAAGTGCATGCTTTTAATTGCAATTGTATTAGTGTAGTGCGTACTACCCCTGACGAGGTGTTGAAGGAACATTTATGTAAAAAATAAACATTACATACAGTCTGGGTATCAATAAAATCCATATTTTGGAAGCATCATATTATCTTAAACCTTTTTGCTCATTTTGTAGCAGTCTATTTTATACTGTGTGTAATGCAAGTTTGAAATGATAACGTACATATTCACAGTGCTTTCTGCCATAAGCTGTGACCTCATAGCACTAAAAATACACAAGTCACTATTCTCCACTGCACCCGTCAAGATTTCATTCTGTTACTCTCTAGTTACACACAGACTTCTGCAGTGATTAATGAATAAAGGTATCATTATGTACTATAGCATATTTTCCACTGAGTAAAAACTTTTTTTAATGTATTTTTCATTTAGCCTGCGTATTATTTTATATGTGGATTGGTGGTGAAAGAACACAAATAGGTACAGAGGGAGCTTATGAGCCCTTGCGTCACTTTTGCGCCTCTGGTGCGTCAATTTTTGTGACTCACCAGCGCTGTAAAAAATACTCCATGTTGCACCATATTTACAAAGTGATGCATTTAGGTATATGCGTCACTCTGTAAGCTTCTGTGCCACATTATACCTGTGCCAGGTATAATGTATGCAGGGTGCGTTCCGAAGCAAGAAAGGGTTGTAGTAGTGACGCAGTGAAATCAATAAGATTTCACTGCACCACTTCTAGGATGCAAATGTGTCACTATCTTACGTCTGCCTCATGGCAGGTGTTAGACTGGCACAGGTATATTTAACATGGGAATTGCCCATGTGTAATGACCCCTTGCTGGATTTGCGTCACTTTTGTGACACACTCCAGCAATGCATCATTTTTGCGCCTACAGATACGTCAGAAATACTGACGAATCTGTAACTCCTTGCAACCTGATGCGTCATACTGTCAATATGACGCATCATTGGTGCCGCAAAGAGGGCGCAATGAAAAGTGACGCATCGCTGTTTTCTCGCAGCGATGCGTCACTTTTCATAAATGAGGCCCAGAATATTTTGCTTTTTTAGTCACACCTTTGACTCCGCCCCCAGACTCGCTGACCCCGCCCCTATTGCATACATTACAGTTCCCATACTGCTAATAAGGACTACTGTCATTTCCTTCAGGGATAGGCAGTGTAACAGTGCATGTTCCACTCAAACACTGCCTGTGTCTTGTCTCAGAGGCAGGGCGGGTCCTTCCTGCTGGGCTAGTTTGGGCCTGGTGCGGACAGCGTCTAACTTCATCTCAGGTCTCAAGAACTGTTGCAGTAGAGCCGAGCGCCCATAAATCACACATTTATTGTGCGAGGTACAACTCACGCTCGAGTAAACTGAGAGCATCTGTAAGTATTTTATTTTCATTTAAAATCAATTACAGTGTTCTTGCCTTCGGAGGTCGGTTGACAGATGTGAGCGGGCGCGTCGTGGTAGCTGCTGCTGACTTCGCAGTGACTGAGTGCGTAGGGCAACCCCAATTCATCACACCTTGGAGGCATCTACCGCCCGGACGCCCACTGCACCCGGGCCACGTTTGGGGTTTAAAAAAATACTTTTAAAGACGTTTGCAGAGTCAGCATGGACTTATGTCATTACTCATTACCTAATGACGACAAATCAGGGTAATATTAGAACGCGGCCAAGAACTTATAAAAGTTACAAAAACATTTCATGAAAGGCTATGGTGATTTACTTTTGGGGGAAATATGTACCAAAAAGCGTTCAAAAACGGGGTCGGGACTCGCATTAATGTCACAGCAAGGTGGAGTTGCCTATTGTGACGAATCGCAACTGTGCACATGCGTTCAAAAAAAGAAATCATTTTTCTGCATACAAAGCTGATTACCTTTTTTTCATTGAATAAAGGTACCAGTGGTGGAGCCGGATCTTTCATTCAGAGCCAGGAGCAGGGAATGGCGATGACGAAACCGAACATCAGCCCCTCAGGTGTCAATGAGGCAAAACAAACCCCTGCAGCGCGGTGTCCCCTTCGTGTTGGGTGGGACATGCCGGGGCAGTGATCTATCAAATGTATTTTTGTCTGTCTCTGACAATATCTCGGTGCTTCGCACTTCTTCGTCAAGTACAAAATTCCCCAAGGTTACTTCTCGATGCAGCTGTAATTAAAATCTGAGCCTCTCAGCCTCCCACAAATTAAAATTCGGTTGACGTTCACTCCAAAGGCCAAAAGATGTCATAGACACAGGGGTCCGGTAGGCAGTGCAGTATAGTCGTGGGTTGTACCAGTACTGTCAAAAACGGTGAGCCCGACTGCCAAGGCTAATGTACTTGTGTACATTTAATTTGGCCTAAAAAAACTCTAGTTTGCCCAAGTAGAAGGTGATCCATTCAGCGGATTTTGACTGTGAAGAGCAGTGGATTCCAGGAAAGGTTTGTGTTGAGTGGCCAGGGACGGGAAATGCAAAGGAGTCAGAACCCAGATGCCATAGCTATACGGGTATTTACACGCATTTTCGGTGCCTATGCTAAACTTTTCTTCATTTGTAAACTTTTGCCCATATGATACAGGTGTAAAAGCTGTTTGGTGGTGTGTATCTACCCCCTGGTAAGTACCACGTAGCGGTTTCTTTTTCATGCTGTACTCCTGTCCTGGCCAGCGGCCTTGGTGCCCTGTTCCCGCCTGCTTTCTTTCCTGTGTCCGGTGTGGCGGGCCTCCTGGCCGCCTGGGGGTGCAGGTTGCTCCTGATTTCCTCCTTGGCTCGGCGATCGTTGGTGGATAGCGCCTGGGATGGTGGTGAGAGGGGTCGATCACTGTGTGGTGGTGCTTGTCTGCCCCCCCCCCCGTGTGTAATGCATAGCGGTTTCTTTTTTCCTGCCGTGCTGTCTGTGCTGTGCGGCCTTGGCGCCCTTGGCCTACCTGCTGTCCTCCAATGTCCGGTGGGGTCGGCCTCCTGGCTGCCTGGGGGTACCGGTTGCTCCTTGTTTCCTCCTTGGCTCAGCACTAATTGGTGGCTGGCGCCTGGGTTTGTGGTGGGGGTGTCGATCTCTGTGTGGTGGTGTTTGTCTGCCCCCCTGGTGCGTACCACATAGAGGGTTATTTTTCCTGCTGTGCTGCCTTCGCTGTGCTGATATGCTGGCCTGCAGCCTTGCCTCCCTGTGTCCCCCTGATCTTGTCTGCTTTCATTGGTTGGCAGGGTCAGGTCTGGTTCTTCCTGGATGGGGGTTCGCCAAGATGTTCCTGGTTCAGTGGGCTTTTGAGCTTTCCATAGGGTTTGCTTGCGGCCCTGGCTGGTGTGTCTTTTCCCTTTCCCTCTTCGGGGGGTTGGGTTGCTGCCTGCTGGTCTCCATGGGACCTTGCCGTGGGGGTTCCTGGCTTCTGTCCGGGGCTGTTGGGTCCCGTCGTTCTCAGGTCTCTCCTGGTGCTGATGGATTCCTGCTAGGGCTTCTCTTTATTGGCTCCTGTTCCTGTGTGTTGGCCCTCTGAGTTGCGTCTGGAGTGGGTCCGTTTGCTGTCTCTATTCGGGGTCTCCGGCCTGGTTGTCTGCCTCCGCTGCCCCCTGCTCCTGGGTTCCTGGCGATCCTTGTTCTCTACAAATGTCTGAATCTTTGGCTCACCTGCCGTTTCTGACCTGCCTTGGGCCGTGGTTTCCACTGGGTCGCTGCCCTTTTTTGGGGGGTTCTGCCTGGGTGGGGCGGGTCCTGCGGGGCTTCCTCCATGGGTTGTGTGTTCCCTGCCCTCTGACTTTTCGCTTGCACTGCTTGCTGTTTGGCGTCTGGGCTGGGGGTCGGTCCCTGTATGTATGCTGTTGGCCTGTCCCCTTGGTGCTTGCTGCCTGGCGGTTTCTGGCTTGCAGTGCTCTCCTGCCATGCTGGCCTGTGGCCTTGGCTTCTGTTGCACCTGCTGCCCACCCTGTGGTGTGGCCGGGTCAGCCCTGGTTCCTCCCTGGGGTGGTGTTTGCTTGCTGGGTCATGGCTCTCTTTCGGTGGTCTCTCCCGGGTTTTGTTGGCTTCTTCTTGAGGCCTCTTTGCTCTGTCCTCTGGGCCTCCGGCCATCCTGCCCTGCGGGCCTCAGTTGTCCCTGGTTGGCCCTGGTTGGTGCCTGGTTTGGGGTACACCTGGGTTAGAAAAGCAAAACCAAAGGGAATGATGGACGGAGTGTTGAACATTGCAAGCACTCACCACCCAGTCAACTGATCTGGGTTTAATCCATCATCATTCTTTAGCTCCCTCCACCACCCCAGTTCAGACATGGCCATATGTAAATCAGTCTGACCCTGTGCCTCATGGGAACAGTCCAGGCCGAACTGCCAAGGCATGTCTTCCCTGGAACAGAAACAAGCATCCTGGGACCCGTTTCTGGTTAATCAGCCAGGCTAGCTTGAATCCAGTGGCAAAGTGAGCAAGGGACCCACGTCTGGGCATACCCTGCCAACTTAGGGCGAACAAAGCAATACCAAAGGAGATGATGGACAGAGTGTTGAACAGTGCAAGCATTGGTTTTGCCTTGAACACCTGGGTTTACCTGTTGCTCTGGCCTGGTCTGTTCGGCCCTGCCTGCTTGTCTGGCGTTTTGCCCTTTTTTTTAGTCCTGGTGCCTTGCTGTTCTTGGGCGTCCTTCAGCTGCTTGTTGCCTTTCCGCCCGTTGGTTCCTGCCCTTCTGTGGGTTTGGGCCTTGTGCGGCCTGTCTGGGTGCCTGCCTGCAGTTTTTCACAGTTGGGTGCTTCTTGCATCCGTCCGGGTGTTTTTCTCTTGCCCTGTGCTCGGGGTATCTGCCTTCCCCGGGTTCAATGGGTTCTCCCCCTTGTTTTTCATAGGGGGGAGGGGACTGTTGTGCCCTCCCTCTGTTCTGGTGGACCTTGGCCTTGTTGGGCTGTTGGCTCCAGTGTGGCGATGGTTGTAGCCCTGGTGAGTTCTGGCTAGCCTTGGGTTTGCTTCTCGCCTGCTGCCGGGTTGCTGGGGTTTGGTTTCTGGTTGTGGTTTCCTTTGCCCGCTTGTGTTTCCCTTGTTGGCTTGCTGTGGTTTGGGCTTGACTTCTTGCCTGCTGCTCCTTTTGCCTCCTGTGGTGGCTGGGTGTCGTTGGTCTTCCTTGGCCTCTGCCTTGGGTGTGCCCTTGTTCTTCGGGTGCCAGGCTCCTGTGCCCTGCCTTGTTGCTGTGCCCTGTCCCTGCTTGTGGGTGTTGGGTGTCGGCCTCCCCTGGTGTGTGGGCCGCTTTCCTGCTTCCCACTCCTCTCGCTCCGCTTGGGTTGCGGTTGGCTTTGCCTCAGGTCTGGAGCTCTGGCCTTTTCCCTTTGGGAGACTGTCGTTGGGCCTGTGGTCCCGCACGGGCTGTTTTCAGACTGTGGTGTCTGTGTCCCCTGCTCTCTTGTTGGCTCTGGGGTGTTCTTCTCCCATTGTTTGGGTCTGTTCCCGCTCTCCTGTTGAGTGGTGCACATATGGCTTCTCTGGGCTCCTCTCCTTTGATTTCTGGTGCCTGTGTGGTTCCGGTGTGCTATTGGGGCCTGGGCTCTGCCCCTGTTGGGTTTGCCCTTGGAGTCCCGGTGTTTGGCCTCCCGTTCGCTTATGTGTGTCAGTCGTTGGTGCGCTTTTTGGCTTGGGGGTGTCAGACTTGGTGCTGTGGGGCCCTTGTTTGCTTGGGGTCCTCTTTGGTCCCTGTTTGGGTCCTTTCCTGGCCGCTCGTTCTCTTGGGCGTTGGCGCGGTTCTTGGCTAGTCTTCTATCCTTTTCTGTGCCGCTACTTTGCAGTTGGCTGTGGCGCTGGGTCAGTTGTGCATGCTGCTGGGCTCTGTTCCTCTGCTTCTCCGCTCTCTTGGTGGGCTGAATGTGGTTGTCTGCAGTTCCTTTCTCTGTGCCCCTTCTTGGTTCTCCTTCCGGGTCCTGGTGGCGCCATGATGGGCGCCTCATGGCTGGCTGGCCGGCCTGCGGTTTCCCCGGCTAGCTTCTTGAGCGGTTGTGGGTCCTATAGGGTTGGGCTGTTGACCTCCTTGTTGGTCTTTCCTGTTTTGCCCTTCTGGTGCTACTTTTGGTGTTCACCTTCGGTGGTTCCTTGTTGTCCTCCTGCCAGGTGGTCAGCTCTTGTTTGGAGGTGTTTGCTCCTTTCCGGTTCTGGGGTTTGGTTTCCCGGTTCTGTGTTCGACATCTGTTGTTCTCTTTCTTGATTGGGCCCTGTTTTTTTGTGCAAGGTCTGCATCGGGTTGCACTTCTTTGCTCTCCCTGGCCTCTGTTGGGCGGCTTGCCGGGCTTCGTGGCCTGGTGTCTCCTGCTTTGGGGTGTGCCTCGGGCCTGGCCACTTGGCTGATTCTTGTGCCCCGGGTTGTTCTCCCAGTGGGGCGGCCTTTTGTTCCTGCGGCTCTTCGGTGTCTCGGATGGGGATGGCCATTGGTTGGTCCTGCCCTGTGGCCTGGTCCTTCTGTGGGTTTCTGGCCTCCGGGTTCCCTGTTGCTGCTGTTGTTGGCTGGGGGGGCCTTCCTTGGGTTCCCTGCCCCCTTTTCTTCCTGGCTGTTCCTCTGGGTCTGTGCCTGTTTTTTTTGGCCAGTTCTGCCCTCTTTGGTCTTTGCGAATCTGCTGGTGACTTCCCCTGGTGTGTTGGGGCGGTCCTGTGGTTGGTCGTGTCTTTCCTTGTGCCTCTTCGGTTTTGTCATCCTTCCCCTCGCTTTTGGTGGGGTCCTTCTTCCCTGTTTTAAGGGCGGTTCGCTCTCTGGCTTGCCTCAGCGGTGTTCCTTCCGGGGCCTTCGACCCTGCTGCCCTGTGCGGCCTGTTCTCCTCTGCTCTTGGCCGTTGGGCTGGGTTGGCCTGTTCAGTTCCTGGTTGGGTGACTGCCTAGTGCCTGGGGACATGGGCTTTGTCCTTGGGGGTGTTCCCCTGGTCGGTTGCCCTTGCTGGCTCTGTTTCTTCATTGTAGCACGTCCACTTCTCCTGGACTTGTTTTGGTGGTTTGGGGGAGGGGTGGTCCTTTGTTTGGCCCCTCTGGTTGTTCCCTTGGAGCTTGGGTCTGAGTGTGGGGCCCCCTACTGGCTTTCGTGGGGGGTTCTTGTGTTTGTTTTCTGGTCGTCCCCTGCTGGTTTTTGGGGTCTTGGCTCTGTCAGCTTAGTTGGGGGTGTTGTTGGTTGTGTGCTCCTACCTGCATCTTTTTTCCCTTTAGCGGGGGCTCCTTTTGTTCGTGTGGGGGTGCTGTTTTTCGGTCTGGTGCCCACGGCATTGGTGGGGTTCCGGAAGGCCGGGTTCTCTGCTTTGGTATTCTCCTATTAGTTATGGAATGGGACGAGGACAGGAGGGACCTGGGGGTAATGTCCTATTACTTACTGTTAATCTTCATTACTTCTGGTCCCGTTGTCCTCGTCCCATTCCTTTCACCCCTCCCTGGTGGCCGGCCTTCTGGCGATTGGCTTGGTGTTTTCAGTATGCATGCTGGGCTGGTATCGCTTATGTACTCCAAGTGGGAGGGAGTGGGTTGGGTATCCCAGCATGTGCCTGTTCCTTTTTTCGCTGAGATAGTCATCTCCAATTAGTTAAGAAATGGGACAAGGACAACGGAACCGAGAGTAATGAAGATTACCAGAAAGTAATAGGACAATACAGTGTTCCATGGCGCAAGGATTCAAAGATCTGTCAGAAATTCTAACGCACCTGTTGGTGCTACAGTGACGAACTGCTGGAGTTGGTTGTAAGACTGACACCAGCTGCGGTCCATGCAGGTAACATCGGTGGGGCAGTGGGGCCGTGTGGGGTGGATTTCGAGGGCCGATGCAGAGGTAAAATTAAATAAATAATTAATTTTCCCTCCACATCGTCCCTCAAAATCCCCCCGTGCGGCCCCACCACTGTTACCTGCACAGATCGCAGCCTACTGACATAACTCCAGCAGTGCATCAGAACACAGAGGCGAGTACTGTGTTAAAAGCCCTGCATCAATCCTTACACATGGCTTGAGAAGGTGCAGGGATATTGACACAGTCAAGTTGTAGAGTGACGCAGTCAAAAGTTGGACATTTCACTGCTTCAGTTCTACATGGCGTTTTAACGTGGAAACCCTTACCCTTCATACATTATACCCGGCACATGTATAATGTCGGTCAGACTTCTACAAACTGACGCATTGGCCCGATGCATTAGTTTGTCAATATGCAGCAGTGTGGAGCACTGATTGCGCTACCGCTCCGTAAAAAAATGATGTGCTGCTGTAGCACTGACTCCTTGTAAATAAGCCCCCTAGACTAATGTTCAAAGAGGCCTTTATTTGAAACCAACGCAGTACACACTATATGAAATACAAAAGTAGCAAATTTCACACCTGGCCCTGCCCCAAACCCTACCATTTGCGAACACCCGGCCATCGGCCATGGAGGGCCCTGCACTTAACCTGCTGAAGGTGTTGGCAGTCAGGTTTGGGCAACCGTGGTAGCTTACCTACTGGCTTCCAAGCAAATACAGACATGTATTCTAGTGTTTGGCTATGGTTGAGGGTTTTATTTACACTGCCAGAAGCTTGCAAATCATACAAAAAAGGGCAATGAAACCCAGCACCTAAAATGGCAGCTAGAAAGCCATAAGTTGGTTCTGACTCACAAATCACATCATTGTAGGCACCTTTTCATGTAGCTTTGTTTTATTTTTCTACACATCTGGGCAACCTCTGACCACTGCCCTGAGGTTGTACCTATGAGGGTTAGACCCCATGGCTGTGGAAATATTTTTACAGTCCAAACCTTTAGGGCCCGATGTAGGTAAATCTTTTTTACCACTTCATAAATACCGATTCATACCGAATCGGTATTTTAGAAGTGGTAAAAAAGAGAAGGGCAGATGTAGGTAATTTGATTTGAAAAATTACCGAATCGGAAGGAATCGGTATTTACCGATTCGGTAAATACCGAATCGGTAATGCCAATTGATTCCTATGGGCATGGAAGCCCATAGGAATCAATGGGCATTACCGATTCGGTATTTACCAAATCGGTAAATACCGAATTTTGCAAGGGTCCAGGGGGTGTCACTTTGACACCCTCTAGCACCCTGAATTCAGGCACGTGTGCCATGTGACACACAGACATGCCCTTAGGGCATGTCTGTGTGCCTCATGGCACTGGTGTGCATGCACACATGTGCATGCACACCTGTATTCGGTATTTTACCATCCAATAGGATGGATGGTAAAATACCGAATCTGACTGGCCTGTGGGACTCAGAAGAGTCCCACCTACATTAGGAAATTACCGAATCGGTAAAAATACCGATTCGGAATTTTACCGATTCGGTAAATTTACAGATTCGGTAAATTTACAGATTCGGTAAATTTACCGAATCGGTAAAATGGCTCACCTACATCAGGAATGTCCATTTACCGGTCGGTAACGGCCGAAATCGGCCGTTACCGGTCGGTAAATGGACACCTACATCGGGCCCTTGGAGTCGAAGCTGACTGGTAAGTTTAAGATGACAGAAAAAAAGCAAGATCACAACATCAAGGATCTGTGGCACCAAAACCAGTCATGGGGAACAATAAAGAAATGTCTATGTTCTGTAGTTATACTAAGGTCAGCGTTTCTATAGGAAATGTGTTTTTTGTGTTGTTAATAACTTTGGAATCTCCACTAAACATTCTAAAAAAGTGCTCTCTATTGCCTAGTTTGTACACATAAAGTTTCAGGGTGATACATCAAGCGGGGACCGAGAAAAAAGGTTGGTTCCAAACTCTAAATTTCCGTACATTTTCCATAGACTGCTTTAAGTAGCGTAACTGCAAAAACTGCTCAACAGAATTACACCAAAAATGGCAGGAAGCTAGATCTTGGTCCACAGATTAAGCTTATTGTGATTTGGTGTAAACCTGTTGTGTCCTTTTAGAAAAATTAAAGATTTAAAAACAATTGTATATCAGGACTTGTGGGTCTGCGAGATGCTCGCAAGGGGGCCAATTTTAAAATAGAGCATCTTGTTTGATCCAGGGAGCGTTTTCCCTTGGGCCAACTCTCTTCAGTAGGAGTCAGACTCCCACAGGAGCGAGTCTGCTGATTGGCAGAAACATGATAAAAATGTTGCTGTGAGCCATTTTAAAACTACTGGACATAGTCCCCTGTCCTAAACATTAAAAAAAAGATACAAGGGGGTAGGATATGGATACTTTGCGCCGCATTCTAGGCTCAATGAGGGGGACCCAGAAGGAGCTCCTAGGGCCAAAATCAAAAAGAAAATGCCAATTTTTGTCGAGATCCTTCTGGACTACTGGGGGTTAGCTAAAACAAAAACAAAATGGTGGCCAGGGGCCACATTCTTTAATTAAGGGGAAAGGGCGAGCAACCACCCCCCTTGAATAATTTTTGGCCCAGGGGGTGCTACTTCCAGGTGTCCAATTTACTTATGTTGGGGAGGGGTATGTGTCCCCCCTCAGTGAATCATAGTTGGTCTCAGGAACCCCAGCCTCCAGGGCCCAATGTATTTAATAAAGGTAAGGGTTCATGCAGACCCCTCCCTGAACAGTTTTGGGCCCCAGGAACCCATCCCCTGGGGCCCAAAGTATTTTTTAAATGAAGGGGGCCTATAAAAGGCCATGTAGTCCCCATCCCCCAGGACCGTAACTTAAAAAAAAAGAGTGGGGGTCAAGAGCCCCCTACCTGAGCCTTTAATGGCCCGAGGAACCCCATCCCCAAGAGCCAGTTCACTTGCTATGTCCCTGGAAGCCCACAACTGGGACACAGGGGTTTCCCTGCCCGCACCACTGTGGGCAGGAGAAATTGTGTTTGCTCCCATCTGGCGAGAGCATTTTTGAATCTCCGACCAAACTGGAGTAAAAACAAAGTCTGCTCCCAGTGGGCTGGGGCTTTAAAAGTGCTTCTGCCAGCTGGGAGCAGACTTGCATTTTATTTTCCAGCTCTGCAAATCCATCAAACAGGGAACAAAGAAAAGGGGGCCAAAAAAGTAACATTCCCATTGGATTCTTTGCTCTCTTTTTATACGGTTCCTTCGTATTTGATAGGACTGTGTAGTATGTCAACAAAACTTCATAATATAGAGACTAACCGCCTGATTCATGAAGCAAAATTGCGCCCGCAATCGCTGCGAAAATGCAATTGCGGGCGCAATATCCGTAATCGGGATTCAACATGAAAATAGCGAATTCGCAAACCCATAATTACGAATTTGCAATTAAAATCGCAGAATCCCGGTAGGAGAGCATTAGCGAATCGGAAAATGCGACAATCCACTGATTCTGCGAAATAAATAGCGAATTCGCAATACTATCGCAATCGGCATTCATGAAAAATCGCAAATAGCGAAAAACCCAAAAATCGCAGTTTGCGCGGCACAAATTAAGGACAACTCAAAGCAGGTGGTAACCATAAAAGCCATCAAAAATTTTCTTTTAAAAAAACGTTGGCCAATCAGTAACAGGTTCAGGCCTGACCAATCACACATAAGGACAATCAGCAGCAGCATTAGGAGTTCCACAATGCCAAGAATGTACATGGTGGTCAGGCGTCGAAGGCTACAGCGAGCAGCACGGAGGAGACGCAGGATCCAGGACAGGATTTTTCGCCAGCGGGTCACCTTGCTGGGCCAAACCAGAGAGCAGATATATGCAAAATACAGGCTGAATGGGGAAATGATAATGCAGCTAATACAGGACCTTTACCCCCTGATGCAGCACCCAACAAGGCGTACCAATGCGGTGCCTACACATGTGCAGGTATTGTGTAGCCTGCACCTCCTGGCCTCCGGGAGCTTCCAGGGGATAGTAGCGTCTGCTGGGGGGATATCCCAGCCCACCATGTCACGCTGCCTCCAGACTTTTGTTGACGCTATGCTCACCCAGCTACACCGTCACATCACATTTCCCACCAGCCAACAGGATTTGGACTTGACCAAGCTACAATTCTACAATGTAGCCCATTTTCCACATGTACTCGGATGCATAGACTGTACCCACATCGCCATCTGCCCACCAGCTGCCACGAAGTATATGTTCCGCAATCGCAAGTCCTACCACTCCCTCAACATACAGATGGTCTGCAATGCTAAGACATACATCACTGACATTGTGGCCCAGTACCCAGGGAGTAGCCATGACTCCTTCATATTCCGGCACAGCGGCCTCCACACACGACTGGCCAGGGGAGACTTTGGGGAAGGACACCTACTTGGTAAGTACACTTTGTCGACAATGTCACATTGCTATTAGGTAGCAGCGCAGCACAGGCAATCACCCTCTGCTCCTCTCATTCAGGTGACAGTGGCTACGCCCTCCGTGAATACCTCTTCACCCCATTCCTCAACCCTGCTACACCCCAGCAACGGCGCTACAATCTTGCACACATACGGACAAGGAATTGCATAGAAAGGACATTTGGGCTGCTCAAGAGCAGGTTCCGCATACTGCACAAGACAGGTGGGGCCATGTATTACAGTCCTGCAGTGTGCTGCCGCATTGTGGCTGTCTGCGCAATACTACATAACATTGCAACCAAGCGCCGGATACCTGTCGACATCTCTGGCAGTGAATCTGAACGGGACAACCGGCCACCTGCACATGCGTGCCATGCACGCGGGGAGAACCCAGCTGAAGGCCACAGACGTCGCAACCACATCACAGTGAACAGTTTCTAGTGCACCCTCTTCCCTCACCCCACAAATCACAAATGCATGCAAAATGTAATAATGACACAACGCTAATGTGTGCTGCAAAAATAAATATAATTGTTTCAATCACAATAATGGTACCACTTCAACTTTCTTCTTTACTAACAGTATTACTGCATACTGATGTGTCAAAGGACAGGGCAGGCTTATACGCAGCCTGTGCCTGTAATAGTCATATGTAGTCAATTGCGCCTCCTGCGCGTTCCACCCAAGCGCCTCTGAGGCTCATCCTCTTCCGGGGCACCTGTACCTGCCGTGGGCCTGGTGCTGCTCCTGAGTGGCGCGGCTTGTGAGGCAGAGTGGCTGCTCATGCTCGATGTCCCCTCACTGACATCATCACCCCCAACAGTGGCAGGTAGAGCAGGAGGGTGTAGTGCTGTCACCGCCGTGGTCAGGTGCTCCAGGACCCTGGTCATATCCTCACAGCACTGGATGAGTTGGTGCTGCTGTGCAAGGGACTGCCGCGACAACTGTGATGTTGCATTGGCTGCAACATAATTGGACCTGCTGTAGGCGGCCAGCCGGCTCATAAGCTGATGGTGGCGCTGGCGTGCTGCGTTGCGCTGAGTTGTCATCGCTGCAGTGTTGGCTTCCATGGCTGCAGTCATGCGGGCCATTCCCTCCCCCACACCTGCCATGGCTGCAGTCATGTTGTCCATGCGGTCCCCCACACCTGCCATGGCCACCACCATGCGGTCCATGCGGTCACCCACTTCGGCCACATTGCGCCCAATCTTGTACAGCTGGAGCTGTATGGCACCTTGCTGCCGTGCCTGGCGCTGATGGATACGCAACATGCATCGTTCGACGCTCATTCGCGCCAGCCCCTGTCCATTGACCCTCCTGCTGATTGCTGCATTGGTGTGCTGGCGAGACCTGCCACGCCTGCTCTGCTGGCCTGACACAGTGGCTGGCCGCTGTGTTGCCGCTGTCACGGGCCCAGATGTAGTAGCACCAGCTGCTGGTGGTGTCACAGCAGGCGTTGCTGGTGCGGCAGGGACTGGAGGCACACTAGTCGTGGGCCTGGCTGCGGCTGTAGTTGGTGCGCCAGACGCAGGGGGCACACTAGTCGCAGGCCTGGCTGCGGCTGTAGTTGCTGCGGCAGACGCAGGGGGCACACTAGTCGCGGGCCTGGCTGCTGGTGTTGTTGCTGCGGCAGATGCAGGGGGCACACTGCTGGTGGACCTGGCTGCTGGTGTTGTTGCTGCGGCAGGGGCTGGTGCCTGTGTTTGTGGTGGCACCTCATCCTCCTCCTGGGCCTCGTCATCTATTAGCATCCTTTCGCTGTCGCTGCTTTCAATGCCACCTGTGAGGGTAAGTGGACGATCATTAGTTGCATGTATCTGTCAGACGTGCAGTTGCTACATGCATGCTGGGTGACATTCCCTGACTGGCTGTGGCTTTGCGTACTTTGGAACCTGTCTGGCTGCATTGTGGTACTACTACATTGTGGCCACACTACATGTCCCACAATGCTTCAGGGCATTCCCCGATGTGCAACAATGGCATGACTATGGAACATTATGGGAGCCTATATGGTCATGGACATTCATAGGGGACAGGGTCGCAGTCGCATGCCACTTACCTTGGGTGTCTTGGGTGGGGCGGGATGAGTCCAGACGTGTGAATCCAATGCACGCCTCCCTCTCAAGGGTGTCTTCCACTTGGTCCTCCAAGGCTGTGTTTGGAGGGACTGTAGGTCCTCCCCCTCCAGTGCCCGATGCCTCTCCAAGGCGCTCCGCCACCTTCTCTTTGGCACGACCTCGGAGGTCGTACCATCTTTTTTTAAGTTTGTCGAGTGACCTATCGGTCACACCCACAGAGTTGACGGTGGAGGCTATTCCCTGCCAGATCCTCCTTTTTTCCTGCTCCGGGACCCTCCTGGAGTCTTTGCTAAACAGTTTGGAGTGGTTGGCCACCACCCCTTCGATCAAATGCTCCAGCTCCTGTTCTGAAAATGTCAGCTTCCTCTTCCGCCCTGTGGTGTTGCTGGGGCCAGGAACAGGTTCCTCAGACATGGCAGAAATGTTGTTGCAGAGTAGGAATCAACAGTAGAATAGCAGGAGCTCTCCCACTTGCTCACTCGAGGTCTGCCTCACTGTGGTGAATGGGGGTGGGAACTGGCTGCTTCCTGGTTGTGATGTCATCACTGTGCTCAAAATGCGACTTCCAGTTTTCCCGATCTCGCGATTTTGCGATCTCGCAATTAGCGACATCGCAAATAGCGATATCGCTATTTGCGATATCGCAATCCCGACGCGGGTAGCCGAAAATAGCGATTTTTCTGCGATTATCGTTAATCGCAAACGGAATTTGCGCCCGCGTGCGAATCGCATTTTTTTATCGCTAATCTTCATGAATTCAGATTTGCGATTTGCGATTTCTCAATAGCGATTCGCAATTTTTCGCTATTTGAGAATCGCAAATCCCGTTTTTCATGAATCAGGCTGTAAGTCTTCAAATATCATTAGTAAATGTTGGTTTTGCTAGATCACAGTATCACATCTAAACTCCTAACCTTCCACAGTTACAGATGTTGTTGGTTGCCTCAAACACAACCACTCTGATTCCCAAGGAATTCATGGAAACAGATCTAACCCTTTTGTTTTTCACTTTTTGATCCCCAAGGTGTCACAAAGCCGGCCTCAGTTCATTAGCGAATGTCTAAGTGTTTAGGTCTGCACACTTCTCTCGCACAGGATGAAAGTTGGAGCCAGCAGGGCTGCATGTTAGTCACAGCTCACAGCAGTTTCCATAAGTATTTTGGCATTAAGTGTCTCTCTCTGAATACAGAATGGATACTCATTAAAAAATAAAACTATCCTTATCTTGTTCTGCAAGAGGTACAGAACAGAATCTTTAGTTAGTCTGGGAAACAAGGCCTAGATGTATCAAGCCTTTTGCGATTCCTTAAGGCCGAAATTCTGCGAATTTCGGCCTTAAGGAATCGCAAACGGACATTTAGCATCTTTTGGGATGTATCACACATTAGCAAAATAAGGAATCGCAAAAAATTGCGATTCCTTATTTTGCTTATGCATTTAAGGAATCGCAATTTTGCGATTCCTTAAATGGCATGTATGATACTTTTTTAAATTGCGAATTTGGGTTAAGGAATCGCAAATTAACACCAATTTGAGGTTCGTGTTAATTTGCGAAATCCTTTAAAAAAACAAAATATGACTATTTTGAAGGTGGCATGTGACACACATACATGCCCATAGGGCATGTATGTGTGCCATATGCACACACATGTAAGTTTCAAGGGTGCAGCAGGGTGTCCATGAGACACCCCTGCACCCTTGAAATAATTCTCAAATTGCGATTAGCAAATTGCGAATTCGCAATTTGAGAATTACTGCACAATCATTCCTATGGGCCTCCTGGCCCATAGAAATGAATGGGAAAATTATTCCTTAATTGCGATTAGCAATTTGCTAATCGCAATTAAGGAATTTTAAGGAATTGCTAAAATATAGCGAAATTCTACATACATACCATTTTGCACTTCTCAAATAGCGATTCCTTAACAATCGCTATTAGAGAAGTGCAAAATGGTTTCTTGATACATCTGCCCCCAAGAGTCATATCCTACGAGCGCAAAAATATAGCAAGGGCCGCTCATCCTAATTTGTGTGACATTGGAGCTAATTGTGCAGACTACATAGCAACAATATCTACCAGAAAAAAAAATATTGTATGGCACTTCATCATATAACGGGAAACATGCACAAACCACCATTAGAAATAGATGCTAAGTTAAAAAGGAAAGCTAAAATGGAGAATAAATGTAAGCTCTACAACACTCTTAAACTGCTGAACAGACCTCCATGTAGAAGTACACTTCAAGAAGATACTTTGCTTAGTTTGTTGCAAATCCATTCAGCAGTTTTTGACAGTGGTGCTGCAAAAATGTTTTAGTACTACTTATGTATGCTCATATTAAGGATATGTTGCTGTAGGATAATGTTTAAATTACCTTGGGTAATCCAATTACTCCAATTCCTTTCTCCTCATCTGATGCTTTTTCCTTCAGGGAGGCCCATTTCTGGGTAGCCATTTTCAAAGCACAAGCAGAAAAGCTTTTTGAAAATGTTCTTACCTAGCCCATGTAAATGGCCTCCTTCTGACAATTCCTCCTGTAAAATGGCAAGCCACCACCCAAAGCTGCATTTCCAGAGGAAGGAGATTGAAAAGGACTGGAGCAAGGAGGATGCAATCAGAGTAATGAAGTTATCAAGATAATCCGAAAATTACTTTCTCCTCGTCCTCATCCTGTCTTTGAAGATACACAGCTTCTGGAATCTAGAAACTAAACAACATTAAATAATCTAGGAATAATGTGACACCCAATGAACGTTAATAAACAGAACCGTATTCCAGCCGACATTTAATAAAGAAGGCAATAGCTCTTGTGAACTTAGATTCCAACAGTAATAGTTCATATAGGTCAAAGGGGCAGCCCAGGTATCTGCAACACAAATGTCACTTTATCTCTGACCAAGAAGCGGCCATGCCTCTGGTGAGCAACCTTAAATGGCCCTAGTTAACACCTACCCAGCTAGCCCATAAACTGAAGTAGTGATGGGGTTGATCCAGTCACCCCCAAATCCCCAAAAGGGTTTTAACACCTGGAGAGATAGGCCAAAAGTCACAAACAGATTGGTACAACCACGTGCAAAGCTGTGCAATCCGAGAAGATAGAAACAGCCCTATACATATTCAGGGAATCTAAGGCCTTTTCCTCTGGAGAAATAGGATAAGGATGAAAAACAAATTTTTTGTGAAATTTACTGACCAAGAAGGAAGCCCGGACCTGTCACAAGGATATTAATAGGGTACGTCACAATTTGCAACCCATTAGGAATTAGGAAACTATAAAATCACACGAATAGTGGCCTGCTGAGGTCAGCAGAACACCACGTCTGTGATTGTTTTTCAATAAAGCAATACTTTTTTTTTTTTTTAAGTGCAGCCCATTTTCCGTGGGACCACTGCCTGGTCTTAAAAAAGTTTTTACGAACATTCACTAAGGGGAAGGGGTCCCCATTTGCAATGTATTGTTTGAAATGTATTTGTGATTTTGATATCATGGGCTCAGACTCGCACTGTCCACATTGCGTTCGCTAAACATTTTTACATACCACTGCACTTCGGTATTGGGAAGAGACGCCGCTTCCTAATACTGAATATATATGTATTCGCAATTCGAAACTGCGACTCAGTAACAAGTTACTAATTTGCAATTTGGGAATGATACATAACAAAAATGCATTTTTCCAGTAACAAGGGGTTTGCAGAGAGAAAACGTCTTGCTAAATATGGCCCATTGTGTTTTAGGGCAGATGCCAGTCGACCTCCTGAATTCTGAATGATTGTCAAGCATTGAATCTGGTGCCATGGTAGCTCAGAAAGTTGGCATATGCAACTTTGAACCATATCTGAATGAGATCCTGTTGTGATGATAGGAACACTATCCCTCGCACACCATAGAAACATATCTGCCGCCCACCTCTCTGCACAGCACCACGAATGTTACACCTGGGCTTCACTCAATGATCAGCAAGCTACTGATTCTTAGGTAGGTTTGTAACACACAACACATACATATACATACTTAGGTCCCTCTTCCTAACTGACACAGATGACGGCAAGCTCTATTAACAATTTCACTTCTCCAGGTGTTGAACGATGTTACCTGTGATCGAAGTATACATCTTTGATCTGATGGTGCCATGGTGGCGATTTGGTCTATATAATGGAAACACCAGCACAGACATTCTGGAAAGGCTAAATTTGGAGTAAATAAACAGCTACAGCTAACTAATTACAATTATTTAATAGTATAATTCACTATAGGGGCATGTATGTTGCATTTGATTTGATGGGAAAGTTACAAATACAATACTGAGTCTTTCTGGGAAGGCTGAGTTTGCAGGAAGTATCTTCAAAATATCACCGCCAGTAGCTGTGAAATATTATCAGCAGCATTTTTAGCTAATATGTCGCAAATATTTGAGTCTGAGCCCATGATGTCAAATTCACAAATACATTTCACACAGTGCATAGCACAGTTGGCTAAGCAATAGGATGGCCTCAAGTTGTTGCACATAAAACCAGGCAGCCATATATTACTAGTCTTCATTAATCAAAAGAGTAGAATGGACACTAGTTTCTACAAAACCCTTGGTTTTATTTATTGAGGACCCTCATAGACTACCTGGTATTGTCAAAGCGGTATATCTTTTTTCCGCCCCATCAGGCGTTATGGCATAGTCATTGGGTAATCGATTAACGTGCAGGATGCCTGCCTCACCCGAGGCTACCTCTGGTGCATGTAGAAGTGTCCAGAGATCAAAAAAGGAAAGGTGGTAAAAATAGTGTCTTAGTCAAAAAAGGAAAAACATTTAATATCAGTAACTAGGCACTATTGTTAAAAAAGCATTGTGATATAATGGTAGTAGAGTTACTGAACTACCCTATCTTTTAAAAAAAGTGTCAACATGTTTCAGCTCACTAGGCCCGGTCGGGTCTAAAGAGCTTTCGTCAGGACAAAATAACATAAAGAAAACGGACATACACAAAATAGTTAGAACGTAGTCACTCACACCATTTGTGTGTGATTCATTGTAGCATTCGGAATTCCCATGCTTATCTGTGCAAACTTCGCACTTCAACAAGGGCCCCAGAGTCGCTTCTGGTATTTTACCATGCGGTGCGTTCTCGCGTCCCTTGTGCTGACTCTGCCCTTGGCTATTCTCCACAAGAAGAATCTAGAGGGCTAACAACTGGGGTACCATCCCACCAACAAACACTAACACAATACAAGCCCCAGCTCCATAGGAGCTCTTTTTGTCTGCCGGATGGAGTAGTGTGAATACCGTCCTTGTCAATTTTAGGCTATCTCTCAGTTTGTTGCTTGTACCTCTTCCCTTGACTGGCTTTCTAAATACCTTTCTAACTTGATGTTTTTTATTGGACCAATATTATACCCCTAAAAGTGAAGACTGGCGATACCTCAGGAGGCCAACCATGGGCACACAGGCATAGCATTTACTGTGTCCCGGGCTTCTCATCAGTGGTGTGTTCCCTGGTATAAGGAAAGGGCTTATATTTGGTCAGTGTTCACCTCTCTTTTCAACAGTCAGTGACAGTGTATACGTGTATGTTGATGATGGTAGTCCCCTATACACCCCAGCTGATAGGTCTGTTGAGATACCGATCTGTGTGTGTGGGGGCGGGGGGTAGACTGGAACTCTGTAGGTGTACATCTTCATTAAATTGTGCCAATGAACTAATGTCAGTGAATAAAATGTGTCTGCAAGAGTGTGAAATATCTTTATTTCATGTACTCAATAGCACATACTAAAAACTGCAAGCATGTGCAGACGCTGGTAGATGGAGGGTGGTATGTTTCGCCGCCAGTACTATTTATGGAAGTATCTTCAGGATCTAAGGGCAGCACATTATGGGGTTGTCTCCTAAGTCTAGTACCTATTAACAGTCCCATGTGTGACTCGTTTCATGTGTGATTTTTCTCTTTTCGGCTCCTTTAAAAGCACAGGCCTAGACATGCTGATTCCGCCTGACGACAGATAACAGGACTGGCAGGGCCCCTTGAACCCCTAATGCCTTGTATTTTCATAGGCAATACATTCCACCTGCAGAAATCTTCTAAGTTCTACTTAGTAAAAGATGTACAGAGTGAAGATTGAAAATGGATAAGATAGAGATTAGTAGATAATCTTAGCTAGAGTAGTTCAGGTCATGCACTTCTGCTTTGTTCATGGCTGTGTTGATTTTGCAGAACAGTGATCAACGTATGTTGAATTTGGCATTGGTAGCATCTATTGTGTGGTGTATTAAGGAGGAGGCGGTTGACACTATCTTCATGTGTTATTCTTACGTAAGTTCCTGAGCACTTGTGTTTGTAAAGTTTGTTTCACAAAAGCGAGAGGTAGTGTAGATCCCAATTATTTATCTGCACATAGCTCAATACGTTTCTCTGCTTGTACTTCATCTACATCCTTGTGCAGTTTTTCCACTCAAAATAGTCATTCTTTTCGGTTACCTCACAAGATAACATTAAACCCAATTTCTTTCCTGAATTTGAAACTGACTGGGGTTTTGGACTCACTCAACTGCCTATGGATCCAAAACCACCTTCCCTCATTGCCAGAACAAAATCATCCAGAAGAACCTTGCATGACCTGGGAAGAAGTTAAATGGAGATAAGCTATGCACAAGATTTACAACTGAGCTGGAAATATATTCTAACAAATGTTTCCAGCTCCCTGTGTTGATGTATCGGGAATCACATTTTATTTGTAGGGGTGCATTATAATCACATATGTAGAGCACACTCGCATATTATCCTTTGTCGTATTAACATGAAGTGTTAGAATTTGAAATGCATTAACCTGAAACATGATGTATTCTAGGGCATTGATTGGTAACATGAAAAATCAACTTAGAAAGTGAAAGTAATTCAGAAAACTTTAACGTGAAGAGTTTTTGTTGTGAAACTAACAATTATTCATGTACTAAATGTGTTTATTAATCGTGTCATTTATATGTAGATAAATGCATTAAATGAAGGTGCCTTATTTCCTATGCAATTTCGTAAAGTTACATGATGCATTCTTATGTTAGATACATTTTGTAGGCCTAAAATGCAGTACAATGAAAACCCTTGCTTTAGAATTAACAGTTTGGGCTTTGGCACAGCATAACCAAGTGCTACATCCTTTTAATTGGATATGCAGACTTGGCTTCATGCTAATTCCGATGAATTTTCACACTCTTGTCTTGAGGTGTCTTTATGTTCAGTAATTTGTGGCTTTGTAATAAATCAAACTAACTTTACATAGTTGTCTGTGGTTACTATATGTCCAAGATAATTCTTGATACATTGATTGGCTGGATGACAAACTTTCTCCCCTCCACGCTTTTGTGCTGCTACAAAGAACCATCAGATTGTTTGTCTAGAACAGGTCCAGGACTTATGGGCCCGGCTCTTTCAGAGTGAGCGTGCCTCTTCATCAGGTTGCATTGTGACTAGGGATTCAACCATGTCTCACGAGACTGGACGGCACCATGTGAGTTGGCTGGCTTTGATCTATGGGTAGTAGCTGTTGTGTTTGTGAGAATTATGGAATGTTAATGAGCGAAAAACTTGCCAACTTTACACATGTGGCCGTTCGGTCTGAGCAGGAAGCTTTTGGGCGCCCAATACTGACCTCGGTGTAAAAACAGATATTGAACAAGCATTTACAATGCAATGGTTTTGCCTTTGTTAAAGTTAGAGCTATTGGCATTGCTCTTGACATTATTTTTATTTATGTTTTTTTAACATAAATAAATGGCATTGTCATTTACAATGCCAATAGCTTAATCTCTCGCAAATGCCACACACAAACACTCACAGAGAGCCCCCCCCACACACACAGAGCCCTCCACACACACACCCACACAGAGCCCCCCACACACACAGCCACACAGAGCCCCCCCACACACCCACACAGAGCCCCCACACACTGCGAGCCCCCCCCACACACTGCGAGCCCCCCACACACACTGTGAGCCTCCCCCACACACTGTAGCCCCCCCCACACACTGCGAGCCCCCCCACACACTGCGAGCCCCCCCACACTGCGAGCCCCCCCCACACACTGCGAGCCCCCCCCCGACACAGGAATGACTGGAGAAGGCCAGGCGCTGCGGCAAGTAAGGATGGTGGGGAGGGGCTTTTCTGCGTGGCCAGGGTCCAGTGGCAGTACATTTCTGGTCATGGGCCATTGAGCACAGCTCCCAGGGATCCAGCGACCGGACAGTCTCCACTGTGTAGGTAGGCAACAAGGCGCAGAGCAGGCACCAGGAAGGGCAGTCGGAAATAGCCAGTGCCCGCTTTGTCTGAGAAGGCCGCCTAGGAGCAAGATAGCAACGCAGCCCACGGCCAGCAGAGCAGGTAGGCCCCAGCAGAGCTGTAGGGGTCTGCCCTTAGACTACAGGAGCCGCACCTGCACCTGGAGACGCCCGCCCCTACTCCCTGAACCACCTCTCCCAGGGCGAGGTGCCCCGCAACAGATGCTAGAAGAAAAGGGGCCCGGTGGTGTAGCAGCGCCGTAGGTACTGCGTCCCCCCTGGGACACCGGTTGGATAGTCATTTGATTCGAGTAGTGTGTATGGTGAGTGTCCCGGGCCTCAGGCACAGCAGTGGGCAGGGATATATTTCACGGTGCTCACAACTCTCCGCACCTAGACTCTGGTCAGTAGGCTCCTCCGTGGTCTGGCAGGGAGCAAGTTAGGGCCTGTGATGTGCCACGTTCGCCTGGTCCCGCCAGCTGTCCCTAGCCAGACACCTTGTGGCAGCGGGCCTTGATTAGGGTCTCTGCAATAGTCCGCTTGCCAACATTAAGCAGCATCGCAGTAACTGCTTCAGCTGCAGGGTGACTCCAAAGTCAAAACCGGGGACACAGGTGCTTCAAAGGTGTATTGGTTGCCAGGATTAATGTCGGATAAGGGGCAGCAGTGCGGTGCTTCCTGGCCTAGGGTGCATCCGCCATGGGAATCATATTCACTCCCTGCACTCTAATACATCATTCACCCACCAATGTCTCACACACAACTGTCTTCCCCAGAGGTTGCTGTACACGCATCACCCCCACTCAGCAGGTATGCACGGTTTAATGTACCCTCGGTGCAGTGCTCGATTGTGGGTGTAATCTACACAAACATCACAAGCGGTGTCCTCACCCTGCCCCTGACATGGAGCCCGGCTCCCCTGCACAGTGCACTCCCCCCATCTAGAGTGCACCCGGCTTCCCTTCCTCTCCTCGTAGCCTCCTACTACGGGGAATAAACAGATTTTCCAGAGACCTGGTCTGCTAATGCGTTATCGATCACACATGGCGATGCACTGTGTGAGGAGGTGAGCTTCCACCATGCACCCCGGGGTGCTGCTCCGGGGCTGCTGTAAGGAGGCTGTGTATAGAGATGTATCACAGCCCCCCACGTCAGGGGTGGGGACATAGGGGGGCATGGTAAACGGAAAATTGGGGTTTCTGTGCTTTTCTCGTGGGGTTTGTCGGTGTTAGCTCTTACCATATAGATGTCACTATCGACCATGTTACTTGCGGCAATTTTACCAAGCACATGAAAATAAAAGACCGAATATGCCCGGCTGGGTTCGAAACCCGTGACCTGCCGGCGCACAACCAGCTGAGCAACTTCAGCCCGGTAAAATGACTTATACACGCATTGGATGCATATAAGGGAGCATTTATAGAATGTATGCATGTGTGATCTCCTATGCTGAGGGAGCGGTTTCTATGGAAGGGGTGAGCTTGAAGGAGCACAAGGGGCGGCAGCCCTGAGCCTGGAGCATGTGTTCAGCGTGTGTGGGGGTGCGCATGTATATAGAGGCGTGGTGTGTGGGGGTTTGCAGCATTGTGGGACCATGGGGTTTCTCTGTGGAGATTAACGAGGCAATGTCTGTGTGCGCTGGAGGGAGGTGGGAATGCTGTATTTTCTGGAGAGATGGGGATGTGTGTGTCTGGGTGCAAGTGTGTGAAAGGGGTGTAGAGGAAGGAGTGATTTATGTGTTTTTCAGCAGGGAGCGCTCTGATTTTAAACAAATGGCGCAATCAGAGCCGCCCATTGTGCAGCGCCGGGGACACTTGGCGCTTTGTTTACAGCCGTGATACCTGAACCTTCTGCCTGGGGGCCGTGGGGAGCCCCGCCCCCAGCCCAGCAGGCAGCGCACACAGCGCCTCTGTCTCCAGTGGCTGGGGGGGGGGGGGGGCGGCACAGGTACATTAAAAGGGAGTCCAGGCACCTTGAGAGGTAGAGGCGGGAAGCGCCCCCTCATACAGTGGGTCAACTCCAAGAAATGAGCGCTCGTTAAGTGGATCCCGAAAGGGCAGGGATCCCCCCTGGCTTGGGAAGTCCCAAGAATCTCCGGAAACTGCACTTAAAGAAAGTTCCCTCCTCACACTTCCCGACAGACACAATCCTTACGAAACAAAAAAATGCAGACGCGTCTGCTCTTTATGCAAAGTAACCGTGAAGAGAGGCGCTATATGACAATGAGTACACGGAGCTCCCAGTACTGCGCTTTAGCACCCTCCTCCAATGTTACGAGTAACAAATAATTTCAGACAAGCGTTATCTAAAATCGGTCTGGATTGATCCAGGGGGTAATCGTCTCCACCCACTCCCCGGAACAATTCACTCAAATGGCTCGAGATAAAGGCCCCCATCAAACACCACCTAACATGTGTGTGCACAGTTTACGGAGGGCTCTTTTTCATCTGCATTCTGGGATGTGTGGTCCAGCATTTCTAACACAGAAGGCACAATAGCAAGCGCCTGAAAGCCATGACAAAACTAACACAGCAGGAGCGTCTCACGCCTGACATGGGACAATCGCCCCCACCCACCCCTCTTCCGAAAGTCACCCGAGGGCGCGAGGCAACGACTGGATAATATGAAAACTCTCTCCTTTTTCAGTTGACATGAATAAATCACATTCAAACGCGTTTTTGCCATGAAAGTGAAAGAAGAATGTGCGCTATTCTGGGAGAATAAGAGGCGTAATAAAAAAAGTGCGATAGAGATTGAATTCTGCTCTGCCTGCAGCCCTCCTTCCTTTCTGCCGCCGCCCCTCCTCAGTCGGAGCTCGGCAGCGGGAGGGGGGGGCGAGAACGGGCTCACGGGGGAGAGAGAGGAAAGATTAACATAGAACGTAAAAAAACATATACACATTCAAAACTAACCGCACTTACCTGAATAAGTGAGTAGCGTCGGCCTATGTCCACATGATTATATAGGAGAAGCCCGTCCCCCCTTAAGTTGTTCTGTGTGACCCTCAAGTGCGTAGACTTGTGCAGGGGCCTTCGCGCGCACTCCTTGTCACTGTATAATCCTCCCGAGCATGCTGGTACAGTGTGAGCTGCTTCTGGCTTGCAGGATTCTACGGAGCTGGCCTCGTGTTCTCATGACTGTGCCAGGGGAGCCTCACGTCACTAGATTGGTACAGTTTGAACCTCACAGTCCTGGAATCTCACAGCGTGAGCCTTGTCTGCGGGACTGGACAGAGTGTACAATGTGAGCGCCTAGACATAAAACGTGTACTGTGTGAGCCCGCTGTCCTTACCATCGTCCGGCAAGATGCCCATGTCTCTAAGAATGGACGTTAAGAGCGAGTAGCGAGGCCGTGTCTAAGGGTGTTCCGTACGAGCCTCACATCCACGGGTGTGTGCACTAAGGTGTGTCCAGGGTGCCAGAAAAAGGAATCCGCTTAATATCGTGCACTGTAGTACATTTACTTTTCGAGGTGAGATGACAACTAGATGTTGTTCAGCTGCGTCTGCAGGAGGGTCCCCGTCCCTCTGCAGGCCTCGGAGGAAGGAAGGGTCACTGGGAGTTCATAGCAGACAAAAGAGCGGCCGGATCACAGCGCGTCCCCACATTAGCATTCTGGCCTTTGATTCCAACTGGCCCAACAAGCGCCCGTACAAAACACCAAAGCCTCAGTGAGAGCTCAGCCCCCGGATTAAGATGTCGCGATGTGTGCCTGGCATGAAGATGCATGTCAAACAAGGAACAATGGCTGACCTGTGCCTACAGTACCGTGCCCGCCCTGCCCACGTCAGGACTGCAGCAGGTTTGCGCTCTCAGGGGGAGTGTCAGACAGACTCTTAGTGATTTGCACCCACAAACCGAAAGCACTAATGACGTAATTTCTGCTCTTGCTAATATTAGAAACCAAGACCAAGATATTAACTTATTGTTATATCTTGGAGAGCGCTCCGTACCTGGCCAGCAGAACGGTTCCAATACAAAGCACTCAAACCTCATTGAAACAGTACGTTCCCAGAGACGGCATTTTAGGTCATACTAGAGATAACTCCCATTTTTATCATCCTCATAAAAACGTGGTTAGGGCTAAAGGTATTTAAAAGCCCTCTGTAAAGAACTATGGATAACGCCAATCTTACACCCCATCGACAGCGCTTACTACTAGCCAGAGGAAAGACAACGCAAAAAGTAACCTGGATTGTCGGATCTGAAATCAAACAAGCATTCAGGCACTTCGATTAAATGAACCCAAGTCTCTAAGCACTCAAATGTGACACCTTGATTGCCGCATCCCAACCCTCTAACTGTGCGAAACCTTACATTGCACGTCACGGTGTTTGCCATATGTCACCAGGGTCTCCTCGAAAAATAGCGATCTACTTTGAGACACGTCCTTTCTGTTGCGGTGAGTGTACACGCGTAGTTTGAGGATTTCATCGAATACTACATTCAACCCTAAATGAATGCGAGTTTATGCAAGGCGCTCCGACGGAATGGCACCCAAATCTGTTTCTACGAGATTCCAGCCTATTTATAATCAGGGGCCTGGTTTTAAACGGACTGGGGTGTAACAACATTTATTTTCCGTGTTTTGGTGCGCACATAACATGCCACACAGCCATCTTCTGAAAATTCAAAACACGTAGCACATTTTTTGGAGCAGAGAATTTACCACATCATGCCAGCCAGGGGGCACTTCGAAAGATCAGAGGAGACCTCTAGCCTGGACAAGACGCCCCCGCCCACCTTTGCGAAGGCCAGTTTATACAATCCGTTGCAGAGTATTCCAATAAAACGTTGGTTTCTGCGAGGCACCCTTCTTGCCGTCAGGGAGTGTCCATCCCTTACCTATTGTAGACGGGGAGCGATGGATCGCACTTATTACCTTTACAATCTTCATTTTAAAACGAGTAGAAAGACACCGTGCATTACCGAGGGTGGAGTTCACGAAGCCGCTCCGGCTGTACACATAATCGCTCCTCGGCAAACTCAGGGCAACCTCATTGAAACAGTACGTTCCCAGAGACGGCATTTTAGGTCATACTAGAGATAACTCCCATTTTTATCATCCTCATAAAAACGTGGTTAGGGCTAAAGGTATTTAAAAGCCCTCTGTAAAGAACTATGGATAACGCCAATCTTACACCCCATCGACAGCGCTTACTACTAGCCAGAGGAAAGACAACGCAAAAAGTAACCTGGATTGTCGGATCTGAAATCAAACAAGCATTCAGGCACTTCGATTAAATGAACCCAAGTCTCTAAGCACTCAAATGTGACACCTTGATTGCCGCATCCCAACCCTCTAACTGTGCGAAACCTTACATTGCACGTCACGGTGTTTGCCATATGTCACCAGGGTCTCCTCGAAAAATAGCGATCTACTTTGAGACACGTCCTTTCTGTTGCGGTGAGTGTACACGCGTAGTTTGAGGATTTCATCGAATACTACATTCAACCCTAAATGAATGCGAGTTTATGCAAGGCGCTCCGACGGAATGGCACCCAAATCTGTTTCTACGAGATTCCAGCCTATTTATAATCAGGGGCCTGGTTTTAAACGGACTGGGGTGTAACAACATTTATTTTCCGTGTTTTGGTGTGCACATAACATGCCACACAGCCATCTTCTGAAAATTCAAAACACGTAGCACATTTTTTGGAGCAGAGAATTTACCACATCATGCCAGCCAGGGGGCACTTCGAAAGATCAGAGGAGACCTCTAGCCTGGACAAGACGCCCCCGCCCACCTTTGCGAAGGCCAGTTTATACAATCCGTTGCAGAGTATTCCAATAAAACGTTGGTTTCTGCGAGGCACCCTTCTTGCCGTCAGGGAGTGTCCATCCCTTACCTATTGTAGACGGGGAGCGATGGATCGCACTTATTACCTTTACAATCTTCATTTTAAAACGAGTAGAAAGACACCGTGCATTACCGAGGGTGGAGTTCACGAAGCCGCTCCGGCTGTACACATAATCGCTCCTCGGCAAACTCAGGGCGGCTCCAGCGATGACGCGGCGGCTCAAGAACCAATCCTAGCGCGGCGGCACTGAGGGGGCTCGACCGCCTCAGCCAATGGCAGGGCAGCTCCTTCGTTCTTCTCCCGCTCCTCGGACACACTGACAGCGGGGAGGGAGGGAGGGAGGGGGGGGGGCGCGAACAGACACACACGGACTCACTGACAGCGGAGGGTGGGGGGGGGGGGAGCGGGAACAGACACACACGGCAAAAAAAACAAAGCACTCACGCAAGCAGGAAGGCGGGTGCCGGCTCAATGCCGGGACAGATTCGGGGGCGTTCCCGGCTTTTGGCTGACGTCGCGTGACGTCGGCAAAAGCCAAAGAATCTCGGGAACGCCCCCGTGTCTGGTCCGGCATTGACGGACAGGCCCCTCGTCCAATGGCAAGGCTCCGTTTACGGAGCCAGCCAATCAAGGACGAGGGCCGAACCAAGCCACACTACAGTTCTCAACAGGTTTTCGCCTGCGCCGAAAAGATGCGCAGAGCGCATCTTCGGCGAGGCAAAACCTAAAAAACAACCGATTTGTCACTCAAACTACAAAATCTTCTGAGGAAGACCATGGTTATACATAGGTACATTTTGGAAATTTAGGGTAGCTCTGCAAACTAAATGTGTGCAGAAGACTGAAAGCAGTATATCATTCTGGACCAGTTCAAAACAAAGGTAGGTGATTTAGTAAATCATTGTACAAACCAAAGCTGATGAAGGTGGTAGTGATGCGAGAGGGCAGAAAAACAGAGGGGCTGTAAACGCAGAAGAGCTGCCTGAAAATTAAAACATCACACAAATCTCTCATCACGTTAAATTAATAAAATTCAAATCCTTAGCTTACCCGAATGAAAAGCATAAGCGGATGGTATTTTATTACTTGCCGGGTAAGTATTGAAACTGATATTTTCCTTCAATAAGGTTAATATTCAGTGTTAAACGATAGGTTGGTGGTCCCATAATGCTTAGTGCTTACGTTTAGGGCACACACCACCAGGAAACAACAGCAATGTGGCTCCAATTCAGCGTGCAGTAAAAGTAATGCACATCTATGAAAATGATGTAGCAAAGACCACACAAACTTAAGTGTGTGATCTGAAATGCTTTTACATGGTGTTTTACCCTATTGCACCATGTGATCCCGCAATAGACCACCCTAAACAGTTAATACTTGATGCATGGCTAAATCACCTAATACATGACAGCTTTTCCGCACAGGGCACACTAAACAGTGATTGATTCCAGGTTGGCAGCTAGTTCATATGCAGCAATTACTTTTTTTTTTGCTTTTTTTTTCCACGTTCCCACCGATTGTGTTATTAATGACCATGGTCTGACTTTTTGTATAACCTACACCTTATTTTGATTGCCCCAAAATAAAGGCAATACAGATATTTTCCTTTGGCATATTTCATCTTTTTATTTCTTGCTACAGACAGCGTTAGCTCTCTGTTGCATGACCTGATGTCAACAATACATCAACAAGTAGTATAAAGCATAGTGAGAGAGTGGGCTTTTGGTCAGTCATTGGGTTTCCCGCCTCTGCTTGGGTGGACTGTTCCTCAAAGCCATGGCAGCTTGGAATGTCACATTGTCCCATTAGTGGTGCCATTGGATTGAGGTGATGAGATCAAGTGGCCCTCTTGTTAGCCTGTAGATGGAATATGATGTGCAGTTTGCGAGTGAGACTCAGTGTGCGTTCTTTGATATATTTACTTTGGTGCAGCCATGCCACTATCATTTTTGATGCATGGCTTTTTTACCCGGTGCTTGGATACCAAAGCCTTTCATAAAACAGCCACATGCCATTCACTCAAATTGAATGTTCATTTGTTCCCGTTGCTGTCATTATAAAATGTTGTTGGATTTACAGCGTTTTTGTTCAGAAAGTTAATATGTGCAGGCACTCAGGCTTTCTTTAAGAGCAACACAATTACTAGCCCTTTGTCAAAAGTAGGTATTAAGCAACATTTTACTGTAAGTGCCTTTTAATTTCTCCACTTACAATTCAAACGTTATCTTCAGTCTCATTTTTTGAACACCCTTCTTTGAAGACACGGCATGTTCCTGTTGCCATAATCTGTTAATCAAACGTCCCTTTTTAAAACATGATTAATTTTGTTGCTGTTATCATTAACATCATTACTATTAGAAGAAAAAAGCACTCAAATGCATGCATATAAATGGCGGCTCCTCCGCCCAAGCATAAAAGTATCCTCCCACTACTTTTCGCAGTGAAAAAAAGGAAAAAGAAAATGATATTAACTCGACGTTATTATAATTGTATTTGTTCCTGCTGCGACGTCTTGGCGGGGCAGATCTGCTTTGCCCTCAGAGCAGGGGTAGGAGTGGTGGGCACTATGTAAGTTCCCACAAATGTTCTCCACCCAGGCTGCATTACAGTCTGGGTGGAGACCATGCCCAGGCTCCCTGTTCCTGGCTGAGCGTCGAACCACGACGCTCATACCAATCACAACACTGCATTACAGCGTTGTAATTGGCTATGGGGGGCCTGGGAGCCCGGGTGCTTCCTGCTTCCAGTGAAGAAGCCAGGAAGAGGACAGAGAGGATGGAGGAGAGGCGGCGGCCAGTTGGCAGGTAAGTGATTTTTTAAAACTCCCTCCTCCTCATCCCCTTTCTTCCACACCTACAAAAACAACACTCAGGAGCAGAGAAGTTTCAAGGCATGGACAATGTAGCCCCCCACCTTCCCTTGGAAAGTAGACTTTCTATTTCTATAGCTCCCCTCTGTCTATTTCATATCTCAGCCTCTCTCCTCTCTGCCAACGTCTACCTCTGAGACTGTCTCTTTTTTTCCCAGTGGATTCTTAAGGATTTTGGAATATAAGGGGGGGAGATATGATGATTGTGACAACAGGTATTTATATTTTTCAATTTATTTTTTAGAGTTTTTTTTTTTAGGTTGCCACTACAGACTTCTGGTTTCGAAGACCAACTGAAATACATTTGATTTTTATTTGTGCTGTACTAATGTTCTTTTTTTATGCCTTAACTATATAACAGCTTCTAACTGGAAAATAATTTTGTGCTTTCAATTCTTCGCAGGAGGTGATACATTTATTACTTTTTATATTTCGTGAATTGGAAAACAACTGCATCAGTAAAAGCATAAGAGAATTACAGCGCACACATGCATTAAAAGGAAGCAGCATAATTACTTCCACAAAAGAAAATTCTCTAATTCGATTACAAGGGCCCCTTGCTGTGGTAATACGAATTCGCTATTGGCAGAGCTTCACATTCAACTGGTTCTGAGGAAAACTGGAACATGTACAGAATACTTCGGCCCGTGTAATCGGTACTTTGGGTTGAGGCTTTCTTGGGGTTCCTTAGAGGCCTGGCTCACTTGCAGGTTGTGAGGTCCATAACAAGAATTCTATCTGCATCAAAAGGCAAGAGATTAACAAGAGTCTAAACGTGATACCCCACCCCCCCCCCATTGAGCTGAAGTCTAGGGTCAAAGTTTTCTCAAAGTTCACCGTCTTGGGCGCTCAGGTGAGATGGTGTAAGCATGCCATGCATTCCGGAAATACCTTTAGCAACGTCTAGTATTTACTATGACATAAGTATCACCACAATTGGTAATTATTGTTCTGCCACTAATAGGGCGAATACAGTTCTTCCATGTGCTGTGCAGTCAGTGTAGAACATATTATGGACTATGACTATCACTTGAGGCAAAGTCTTCCGTCAGTGCTGCATAGTGGTGACAATACCTCGAGGCCGTACTCGGTCCTGAAGCAGGGCCAAGTCCTGAGGTCCCTGAAGGGTCAAATGAGGTAGAAGGGAAGGCAAACAGTCGAAGCACCCAGAGAGAAGCAATGAGGCAGAGTCACGATGCAACCACAGGCAGACTGCACCGGGGTACTGCCAGTGGACTAGAGACCAAAAGGCTGTACCAAACTTGAGCCAAAGTACAAATGGCACTGACACAGTACATCATGGAGTGAGTTTGCACATAAGCACAGTACCACCAATAAAATTACGGCATAAAGCAGAAGCTGAGCTAGCATAGACCACAAAGCACTAGAAACAGGTGCAGCATCATCACCACTACCAGAACCGCCTGCAGTGGATACTCACTCGACTATGCACATTCAATGTGCTACTGTGAACATGATGGTGAGAAACATGCCAAGCTCAACAAAGCCATTGTGATATAGGAAAGAAGGTATCAGCAAGAAGTTCCATTTCACTATTGAACCACCACCACTAAGGAAGGCTCATCAGTGAAGCACCTAAATCCACGTACATGTCGTCAGCTGATGAGGTGGAGCTTTACCTAATTTTAAAGGAGCGTATAATAGACCTAGAATAGATAATGTGTGCACTAATGAGCTAAACAAAATATCATTGCATGTAGATACCAAATGCTGGGTATCGGAGATGTAAACACACACACACACACAAATACACACTTCAGAACAGCATATGAAGATACAACATCATTTAAAGGTTACTTTTTCTCTTATTGTATAAAACTACAACCTATGCCACCATATGCAAAATACACATAATTTTAATCTCATTGGCATGTGGCACAAATTGCATTCTGATAGTCATGGGGCGTAGCTACCAGCGGTGCAGCTGGTGAAATGCACTGGGGCCCAGAGGTGGGAGGGGGCCCAACTACAAGGGTCCAATGAGCCCTGAAAGGGCATCTAAATAACCAGCTCCCTCTGCCCAAAAGCTATGCCGGCTCTGACGGGATAAGGGGAGCCGACAGGGACTGCGGGAGCCTTCAGGGTACCCCTGCGGTCCACAACGAAAATGACTGGGTGCTCTGGCTGGAGCCAGTCTACCCGGTAGAGAGGCCAGTCCCCGGGGAATGTGGTCTAAGAGTCCAAAATCGGCCCAGAAGGGGGGCTATGCAGCCCCTCTTTTGATATATTTGTTTTTTTAAAGAAAGAAAAAGTGACATGCCCCTGGCGATGGGGTCCCCAGGGCTATATTCGGCCAGGAGGGGGGCAGTGCTGCCCCCTCCCTTTTTTTAGAAAAAACTAAAAAGGGGGCAGGCCCCGGGGTATGATGTCCCTTGCAGCCAGAATCAGCCCAGGAGGGGGGAGGGGGGGGGGGGGGAATTATTATAAAGTCCGGGCCCTTGGGGATAGGATCCCCGGGGCTGAGATTGGTCCGGGAGGGGGGCCACGCAGCCCCCCTCCCTTAAAACAAGCATTAGAAATGCAATAGGTCTCGCAGCATTAGAGTTAGTGCTTTTAGAATTGTTTATGGGTTTTTTTTGTAAATCTTTAGCATGAGGTTGAGGGTGAGTGAGGGTGAGGGGTTGAGGGTGAGTGAGGGTGAGGCTGAGGTGGTGAGGGTGAGTGAGGGTGAGTGAGGGGTTGAGGGTGAGGGGTTGAGGGTGAGTGAGGGTGAGGGGTTGAGGGTGGGTGAGGGGTTGAGGGTGAGTGAGGTGAGGGGTTGAGGGTGAGTGAGGGTGAGTGAGGGTGAGTGAGGGTGAGGGTGAGTGAGTGTGAGTGTGAGTGAGGGTGAGTGGGGGTGAGTGTGGGTGAGTGTGGGTGAGGGTGAGGGGTTGAGGGTGAGTGAGGGTGAGGGGTTGAGGGTGAGTGAGGGTGAGTGAGGGTGAGGGGTTGAGGGTGAGTGAGGGTGAGTTAGGGTGAGGGGTTGAGGGTGGGTGAGGGTGAGTGAGGGTGAGGGGTTGAGGGTGGGTGAGGGTGAGTGAGGATGAGTGAGAGTGAGGGTGAGTGAGGGTGAGGGTGAGTGAGGGTGAGTGAGGGGTTGAGAGTGAGTGAGGGGTTGAGGGGTTGAGGGTGAGTGAGAGTGAGGGTGAGTGAGGGTGAGGGTGAGTGAGGGTGAGTGAGGGTGAGGGTGAGTGAGGGTGAGTGAGGGTGAGGGTGAGTGAGGGTGAGGGGTTGAGGGTGAGTGAGGGGTTGAGGGTGAGTGAGGGTGAGGGTGGGTGGGTGAGGGTGGGTGAGGGTGGGTGAGGGTGGGTGAGTGAGGGTGAGTGAGGGTGAGTGGTTAAGGTTGAGGGTGAGGTGTTGAGGGTGGGTGAGGGTGAGTGAGGTGTTGAGGGTGAGTGAGGGTGAGTGAGGGTGAGTGAGGGTGGGTGAGGGTGGGTGAGGTCCATAAATCCGTACAAAGAAGCAGTTCTTGCCGCTCCTTGCCCTACCAGAGCTTTTTATTTCCCCAGCCGAGCCACAGTGCAACCACTGTAGCATCTACGCCAGGGTGTCCAACGTAGGTTAAAGAGGGCCTGATGCACACATATCTTCAGGATAGCCACTGACCGTGTAAATTGGTTAATTTACATTCACTGTATTTAAATGTACCTTCTATGGATGTCATGGAAAGGGACACTTATAATGGATAATATATGATCTGATCTGTGCTGTACCCTTGAGTCGAGGTGTCTATAAGCGCAGAGATGCCATGCCCATGTGGATTGTTTGTGCCTAAGAGAAAATGTCACGACACTACATAAAACACAACAAGGATGCTACATTTTACAGCTTCAAGTTTGCCATGGGTTGGAACACGAATGAGCTTGCACTACAGGTAGCGCCTGGGTATCGGGTATTATTCCAAGGGTGAGAGAGCGCTACCTCGGAGTACAGGGAGCTGGTATCTCTTGTTCGTATCCATTGCCACAGAGCTGCAAGCAGTGTTTAGCATTCCTGCTCCACCGCCTGTACACGGCCTTGGGCACATTATGCTTTCACAGAGCTCCCAGTGGCCTCATATGTAGGCCTAGAAGACACTCTCCGCCAGCTCTTAAAGTCCGGCTCGGATTACAAGGTACTGTGTAAACTGTAGAAGACAGAAGCAGCACACATGCTGGCGTGCCCTCCTACACGATTTTTTTTTTTGAGAATGTCAGAATTTAGCTCTCAGAAGTGACCGCAAAGCGACTTTTCAGAGCTATACAAAAGGCCTTGAACTAAAAAAAAAAAAAACAGCAATTTAAGAACGAAAGTTATAGGTCGGAGACACCATTGCGCGTGTGTCACAGATGGATTCACTTCACAATGCCTATCAGCTTGACACAAGTCAAGAGGCCAGGTTCAGAACCAGGAATCCCGGCTCATTATACTAAACTTCGTGATCTTGGACGTATTCCTCGACGACATGCTGCAATAGATCATCTCCAACAAAAGTAACAAGCCTTTCACCGTAACACGGCGGGCAGGGGAGGGGGCGGATAGGGGAGAGGTGCGACACGGCAGGCAGGCAGGGGAGGAGAGTAGGAGGAGGAGGGGGGAGGAGAGTAGGGGAGGCACGGCCTAGCGGCAGGCAGGCAGGGGAGGAGAGGAGGAGGGGGGAGGAGAGTAGGGGAGGCACGGCCTAGCGGCCGTGCAATCAAGTAGTGAGGGGGCGGAGCTGGGGGAGGCTGCGAGAGAGAGTAGGCAAGGCTAGCGGCAGGCAGGCAGGGGAGGAGAGGAGGAGGGGGGAGGAGAGTAGGGGAGGCACGGCCTAGCGGCCGTGCAATCAAGTAGTGAGGGGGCGGAGCTGGGGGAGGCTGTGAGAGAGAGTAGGCGGCTGGGGGCATGTGCACGCGCATTTAAGCTCAATGCGCATGCGCATTGAGCTTAAATTTCTCGTGCACTGCAAGGAATCGCCACGATTCCTTGCAGTGTGGATAAAGAGCGGATAAGTGCCAATACTCTCGCCTTGCTCGATGCGCATGCGCATCGACAGGCGAGACCTAAATAGGGGATAAAGAAAACACTGGCAAGTCACAGCAGGCCAAGCCCCTTTTCTTCACCACTCTGCAAATGCAACTACTATTTAAAAAAACAATGAAATTTACTGAAAAAATCAAAGGCTACAGGGAAGTTAGAGTTAGGAATTAGCATTTAAAAAAACCTTAGAAATTCACTGAAAAAAACTAAGATTACAGGGATGTTATAGGAAGGCTCAGGTTTCACTCATACAAAAATAGTGAAATTGAGCTGTTATAGTTAGTGACCTCACACATTACATCGCTCATGACATGGTCTGTGATATCACTGACCATGATATCACTGGTATGATATCACTTCAATTTTATTGATGATATCACTTCAATTTTGCCCCAGGGATGTGTTGGTACCTGGGGCTGCAGAGGGGTTAGTGTGTCCCCCTGCTTTATTTGTAATGAAAGGCCCTGTTGGGTGCGGCCGGGGAGGTCCGTGCACACCTCTGCATTGTTATCATGTTAAGCCCAGCGAGGTGGAACTCCCTGGTGCTAAGGGGTCCAAGAAGCAACTGCATTTATTTGTAAACAAGCCCCAGGGTGATGGGGGGTCTGTGCACCCCCCTCCTTTATTATTCAAATGCCCCTTGTGACCTGGCCCAACCAAGGGCTGATTACTAACGAAGAGCTGGAAACTGCACTTCAGTCTAAAAAAATGTTTGTCAGGATCCGAGAATAACGAAATGCGTTTTGTGGGACCCCACAAGAGGCCTAGGGTGTCAGGGTATTCCTACCCTGCCCCCTTTTCTTTTTTTTCCCTTTTTTTTCTGGGACTCGGACCAAGCCAAGTCCCAAGATGGCTGTCAACACTTCCTGGTTTGACGTTTTGGCAGCCAATCAGATCTCAGCACGAGTCCGCTACCCTATATATACAACTGGAAATGTCTTCAAATAACTCTGCCAATACTGAGCAGATTTACACCAATTTGCAACAAACATTGGCATAGCCAATCGGTCTCGCCTTTGGGAACTTGTAAGTATTTAGCCCTGCAGCACATTATCCATGGTGCTATTAACATGCCAAAAAGGCTAAGATGTGGTCGCCACATCCTGGCAACTTTTTTTCCTATGGTGATTGAGGGGACGGCAACATAGAAAATGAGTGGATGTGGCTGGGAGGGATGAAACATAGCGGAAAATGGGGGCAAGGTGTTTCAAATGGGAAGAAGCAACAGAAGCACCGGTGGGAGGGGAAGAAACAACAGAAGCACAGGGGAGGAAGGAGAAGAAGCAACAGGGGTAAAGGGGAATAAGAAACAGGCTTACAGGGGTGTGAGAGGAAGAAGCCAAAGTGGCACAGGAGAGGGAGAGAGAGAGAGAGAGAGAGAGAGAGAGAGAGAGAGAGAGAGAGAGAGAGAGAGAGAGAGAGAGAGAGAGAGAGAGAGAGAGAGAGAGAGAGAGAGAGAGAAGAAACACAAAGTTAGGGTGGGAGGGGAAGAAGCAACACAAAGTGAAGGTGGGAGAGAAATAAGCAACACATAGTGAGGGTGTGAGGGGAAGAAGCAACACAAAGTGAGGGTGGGAGGGGAAGCAGCAACATGGAGCAGGGGGTGAGAGGAGCAGGGATGGTAGGAGGGGGAAAAGCAACCCAGATAACAGAGGTATCGGCTAATGCTAGACCTAATAATATCAAAGGGACTTCGGTAGAACGGTGCTTAAGAATGGGGAAAACACAGCAAGGAAAAAGAGGATTGAAGCGAGATTGGCAGGCATGGAAAGTTATGCGTTCGCAATGAACTTACATGAAAAATGGAAATTTAGAAGAGGTTAGAAGAGGCGTTTGAGAGAGTGGAAGGGGCTAACAAGGGCAAGGGGTTTAAGTAGAGAGAGGCATGAGGACGAAGGAGTTCCAAATGCTGAATTGTTTTGCACTTGTACAGCTCTTTGATCCAACTTGGAAGAATGAAACCCCTATCTCGACTTCAGATGCTCCTTCACACGCTCCTTTATCAGATCCATTGTGGAGATCTTTTACAAGCATTCAAATGAGTGCATATAAAAAGAATGAGTGCATCTAAAAGCCACAAGTGGAGCGCTCTTAACCACAGGCCTTACACACTCATACCATCCTGTTCTATAATGATTTGTGACACTCCCAGTCAATAGCCGAATGCAAGAAATTGAGAAAGGTAGGCAGACAAACAAGCATGGCGAAAGCGGATGCAGTAATTAAAAACAGATGGCGAATGGGGTGTGAGCGGAAGGAACAAGGGCGGCAAACGCGCAGCTGCAGAGTCCCGCGAGTGGAGCGCTCATAACTGCAAGCCCTATGCCGTGGGCGGAGTCCAGAGTGATTCCAAGAAGTTGTTTTCCTAGAGCAGTGCATGTGCGCTGCGCTAGACTCTGCCTAAAAAGGGCGCTTTCTGGACCAACTGCTACCTTTCTGACAAATGTGGTGTAATTCTGTTTAGCAGTTCGGTCTACAGCCATGTCTAAAGTTCCAGTGGAAATTAACATGGGGAAATGTGTTTTGAGACCCCCCACATGACTGCAGGTACCTGCATCCATTGGCTTGTATTCACACACTGCTCCCACCCAATATGCTGCTGTGTGGCTTGCAGGACAGAAATGAAATACTGAAATATATATTGGATATTAATTATGTAATGAAAATGTGAACAGCGGTATGTTGTTTATGTTGTTATAGTTTAAAGTAAAATTATTTTGAAAACTCATGAGTTAAGAAGAAGAAAATTTTATTGTATTTAGTTAATTAAAACCTTTACAATATACTCATGACTGTAGTATTTTCATTAAAAAAATGCTGAATAAAGAAACTCAAATGTTTATATTTGCCTATATGAAATGGTGATGCAAAAATAGATGAACAAATAGTTAAAGCAGGCGAGAAAATCCTCTATTTACTTTTTAAAAAGATTTATTCCATGATTTCGAAATTGGTAAACGTGAAAACTTTATAACAGGATCTACTTGCTATTAGTTAACAGTTAGTTAAAACGCCTGCGTTGACATACATTTCATCGCTGCAATTCCAAAGAAACACTTGGATGAGTTCTTCATGAGCAAAGTCCTTGAGCATGTCGTCACTTAATGAGGTCACCACGTTTGATACGCTGGGCGTCTTGGCAGGCAGGTAGCGTGCCGTCCAGCGCGGCTGTCTGTGATTCACGCCTGATAATTGTCACTTGTGAGGCTGTCTTCCCCCAAGCAGTTTCTTGCTATTAAACTCCAAGCCACAAAATCGCTTCGACATTAGGCAATGGCAGCTAAATCTTATCTGGAAGATTACTTCATCACCGTCCTGCCGCTTTAAGTGTTCTTTATCTGGGTAATTTCCTTGCTGCAGGTATAAAGGGCTTTATGTCCCCAGTGGGATTAACGCTGATGTCTTTAGAATTGGTTTTCAACAGCAGCGTTACCCTTTCATTCAGCTCTACCTGCGAGGCATCTAAATCCCACAAAATGCAAACTTACTTGATACAATTCTCTCCATGAATGCTCTTTTCTTCAAATTAGTTTTAAGAACATCAGTTATGGAAATTGAAGATTTCACGTGAAGCTTGTCTCCGGGAGAAGATAACGGTTCTGGTGCGCCGCACTCATTGATTTTAAATGTGTTTCTCTAAATGTTTGACATCTATCGATGCGTTTTCAGGTGGTCGAAGGTACCATTTATCGCGCTTAGTTTCGTGAACAAGATCACAGGTTCCGGGCAAGAAGTAGGGCCTCTGTTTAATATTTTGAGCAGGTACTAAGTAATACATATACATTCATTAGGTCTTGCTGGTGTTTCTGGACAGAATAGCAGTATCGATCCTTCCACCAACCGTTCACTGACAATGACATCAATGTGAAGATCTCACACAGTTCCTAACTGACCATAGCTGGTGTATGTGGTCTTGATTTTGTCATATGTGTGTGTGAATGAGATCGCTAGTGGAATGTGGTAATTGGTAAGGTGCATTGCAGGGCAACAAATGGCTGACTGACTGCGCCGAAAACCCTGCATCGAAGAGAAGCAAGCAACAAGAAAGGAACTTGAGAAGATTCCCCTGGCTAGGGATCGCCATCAGCGCAAATCCCGCTGGGTGCCTAGAGATGTGCCGGCACGCGGACGCCAGCCTTGGTGCACCTCGTCCCCTCTCGGAGGAATGGGAGCAGGAATTTGAGCTGGGTCTAACTCCGGAGGCTCGCTGCCTTTCCCGATTTCCTGAACCTCTGCGACCTGCCAGGGGATGGAGAGAGTAGGGTGGCCATGTTGATGCAGGGAGAGCTCACCACTGCCCTCCTCCACTGAGCGTTGGCTGCCTGCAGACAGCCTCCAGTCCTGCTGTTCTCTACACCTCATTCTCTACCGGAGTAACGGGAATTTGAGCCAGGATCAATCTACGGGGACTCACTGATGCCACCTCTCTACTCTCCTACATGCCTGTGGCTTGTCGGAGCTGAGGATCGTGAGAGTGGGGCAGCCATAATGTTGGCAGGAAATCCCAATCCCTCGGCCCATGGTGCTTGACTGGCCCTCTGGGATGAGAAGCATTTGCTATGAAGTGGAAAGACAAGATGCATGGCTGGAAAGCGCAAAACATGGAAGATTGAGAGGTGAGCCCAATCCTGCCCCTTGCTTGCTTGATAGGCCTCGGTCTGCTCAATGGACTGCTGTGTGTTTGGGACTCCCATGTGTTCCAGGAGTGACACGCTCGACTGACCCCCAACGCCGCCTGAGTGTTGTAGGTCTGCCACTGATGTAGGTGGGCACAGGGACTCTGACAACCCCTTCACCTCCCTCAGTTGTGTGACTCTCCTGAAGCTAGGAAAATGAAGTTGAGCATCTTGCTGCCACCCCCAAGGCCCGCCCCACCCGATTGGCCCCCGCTGCTGCTCTGGTCACTAACAGGTCTCCATCTACATTTGTGCCAGGTTTCAAGGGGACCGCCGTCCCTCCCCTCATGCCTGGAACTGGGACGCTCGCACTTCCAACCCCTCAAGCTGGTGCTCACACAGTGGCTGAATGGACTGGCAACCTCATCCCCACTGTCACGACCTGTCTGCATCAGATTAACTGCTGTTGAAGCCCATTGTTTTCTGCCCCCAACAGCTCCTCACCACCTCCGGAGCCCCTGATGCAGGACGTTCTACTGTGAGCCCATACTATCATCCTGCGAGCAACTTGCGCAATTATATCTTCATTGATGGACTACACTATGATACTAAGAAGGTATGTTCTTTTGACCATTCACTGATCTACATTGTTATTATATGCCTATATATTATTCAATGCCTGTATGCTTTCTTGTCCATTCTACAGAAACACTGGTAGCTTATGCACACTGCTCTCTAAGCCGGCATGCCCTACCGTAGCTATTTCTGAGCTGTAGCACACATGTATCCTACTGTCCATAGTATTTACTGTTTCAATATATATGTGATTACTTCATGGGGCTGTATCTAGTCCATATGTGACTCGTACAACTATGACTGTTTATGATATAATTCTGTGTGTACGATCACTATCTATGTGTGCTTATTTCATAGATTGGTTTATTACCCATAAGTAACTCGGGTAACTGTTTCTTTGCCAATTATGTAGAGTACTCTGGTACATTCGGGTCGAGTTCGCACTGTGCTAAACTCTATAAATAAATACATTGGTGCGTGTGGTTGGCACATGTGAGATGAAATGTGGAAAGGCATTCAGACGAGGGACCATAGTCAAAGCCCAGCCTTAGAGAAAATCACATTTCCCTGCGTTGGACCTTAAAGTCTGCCTTAGCCTGAAGGTAAAGATCGGAGCTCGTTATGAGCAAGTACCTTGAATGGCCGGCTCATTGTCTTGTGCAGTAGGACAATATGCCAAACTGAGCAGGCACAGCATGTGATGGGTCCCCTCATATCCCGAGTCTCTCAGACAGTGAGGCCACTGGGAGAGGCTGGGCTCTCTTTGAGTTGCAGCCAGCTCTAATGTTACCAGTTGTCGAGTGGAAGGGGGCTCTGCAGGGTGAAAGATTAAGTGTGCCAGCCATCTAAAAATGTTGTACTTTCTCCAGCAGCAACCCTCGGTCACCTTGTTATCTGGGAGGGTCTCCGGTTCACCACTGAATGAAACAACACAAAATAATGTGTGAAAAAAGTTCAATTTCAGCCAAAATGGCAAAGGGAAGGGAGAATAGACAAGGCAGGTCATTAACAAAATGGACTGAGCAAGGAAAGCAATGTGGGGAGAGACAAAAGGACAAGTGTTTGAGACAACAAAGTGGAGAAGAATTACAAAAATATGGTAAAGGGAGAAGGCAATCAAGTGAGGAAGAAAGGTAAGGTAGAGGAGAGAGGATAAGAGTGGTAGAGATGCAGAGTGATGGAGGTAGTGAGGGGAAAGAGATTAGGGAGAAGAAGTGTTGGAAGACAGTGCAGAGGATGGCATAAATTGTTAAAGATAGAGAGAAAGTGGAGAAGAGGGAGACAGGAAAGTGGTGATAGAGGATGCGGTGTAATGGCCAGAGCTGCTGACTTTGGAACTTGAGAATCGCAGGGATGGCAAGGATGTGGTTGTAGCGTTTGCTTCAAGACCCTTGAAGGGTGCTGAGGCATCCTATTCTGTAATCGAACGTGAAGCATTGGCGTGCTTCTCATTTTACAGTTCTTGTGGATCACAAACCCATAGTGCAACTATTTACCACCAAGGGCATGGAACGTGCAACATCTAGAATTGCAAAATGACAGTATAGGCTTCATGAGTATGATTTCTCTGTTGAGTATATTCTTCGAGTTAAAAAATGTTTTAGCTGATTGTATGTCTCGTTTACCCAGTGACATTGAAGTGGAGGATGTTGAATTATCTGACAGTTTTGATTTTACCTTAGTATGTTCGGTTGAAATCAGTTGTGAGGGTTCCATTCAGGAAAATGAGTGGCATGAAGCTTGTGAATCTGATACTCAAATGTCTGAAGAGAAAAATGGTATTCTGCAAGGTTGGTCTGAATGGAAATCTGATGGTTTCAAGAGTGATGCCTACAAGCATGTCTTTGAGGAACTTTCTATCATCAATGGTTTACTTTACCGCTCCAGCCTCTTGGTTGTGCCTGAATCCATGAGGGCCAATGTCCTCAGGTTAGCCCATGAGGGACATATCGGGATGAGTGCCACCAAGAGGAGGATTAGAGAACTTTTTGGTGGCCTGGGCTTGTCAAGTGTGTTGAGCGTTTTGTTAGAGATTATATTTTTTGTGCTGCAAGTGACAAGAGTCAAGTAACTGTTCCCAGTCCTGTTGAAGCCATTGAGGTTCCCAACAAACCATGGGGAAAGATTGCCATTGATAATATTGATGGCATTCTCTGGAGGGTTACAGGAGTATGGCATTGTTGTTGTAGATTTCTACAGTCGTTGGCCTGAGATCAAGTTTGTCAGGTCTCCCAACATCTTAAATGTCATTGAATTTCTGAAATCTATTTTTATCAGGGAGGGGATTCCAGATGATATATTATCTGACAAGGGTTGTCAGTTTACGTCATCTCAATTTTCAGATTTTTGTCAACATTTTAGGTATTAAGAACACTAGAACCTCCTTGTATCATCCCAGGAGTAATGGTCTAGTTGAACGGTTCAATAGGGTTATTAAGGACAATGACCAGTTTGCCAAGGCCAGTGGGTTGAACTGTAAAGAGGAGTTGTGCAAATTGTTGTGGGCTGTGCGTACAACCACCAATGCTGACACTGATATTTCTCCCTTTTTCCTTTTACGAGGAAGATTACCTGCGTCCAAAGTTAATTAGAAACTGGATGGGTTGTTCTTCTCCTTCCTCGCTGAAAGTAGAGAGTGTGATTAAGAAGAGAATTGTTGCCTAAAATAAGTACGCGACTACACTGGGAATGGTGTCTAAAGTAGCTGTTGGTGATTTTGTCAGGATCAATGTACCTAGGATCATTGCCATGAAGGATGCTAAGTTTTCTGCTCCACAAAGAGTTGTGGTTGTCAAGAAAAATGTTGTAAAATTACAAAATGGCAAATGGTGGAATAAAGATAAGGTTGCCATCGCTCATGACTCACAGTGACAATCTCGTAGCTGCTGGTAGTGATGAACATCGTATGTCCAACCTCCTCAGCAGTCCATCTTCTGCGGTTAGTCAATGTGAGAGATGTGTTTCCACTAGAACCAGATTTCCATCTTCTAGACTTTGCAATTTCGTACCTTTGTTTTTGTACATAGGAAGGAAGATGTGTTGTTGTTTTATTAACCATTTGTTATCCTTATTGTTCTTCATTGTTACATTTTGTATTTCCACATTTTGTTTGATTGCTCCACCATTGTGTTAATTTTGTTTATTGCTCAACCATTGTGTTCATTGTGTAAGGGGGAAGATGTGTTGGGTTCCATCTTGTTCCATGATGGAATGAATGTTACCGGGGTAACGGAATACTTGGCACTTAGAAGTGGCTGTTCCCCGAGTCAGAGGTGCGGCTCGTCCTGACATCGCAGTTCATGAATAAAGGACTTAAATTCACTTACCTGCGTCCTTTTATGTATGCATTCCTGACTCAGATCAAATCTCTACCCACAATAAAAAAGACATCAAGTATGAAGGAGTATACATTCCCCAAAGTCATCGCTTCCAAAGAGGCTCCAGAGTAAAAATCAAAAGAGGAAGAACCTTGGTTCATTAAAGGTGAACAGAAGCCTCGAGACACAATTGATGCAGATGGTTCTCTGACTCATGGCCTGATATAATACAGGATATTCAGGGATCTTTGGGGGAAGAACAGACTAAGGGACCTTTAGATAACTAACACATTCAGGCACCCAAAGTAGAGAAATGTATAGGACTGAAGATCAGATGAGGAAACTTGAGGGTGAGTTGGAATAATTTAATGTTTAGTGGTGCGTCTAGTCCTAGCCAATGCTACTGACCCCACGAGCTTAGAATGCCTAATTTATCAGAGATTTCTCCCAAAATTACTCCCAATACTAAGCAATGTTTTATGAATGGTCATTATCAACAAATGTGGGCCACTTTATCTTTAGGTGCCCACCCTAATTGTGTTTCCAATACGGCCCAGCTAGAAGCAGCTGTGAAATTATGTTCTGTTCTCTTGTTGCCCTTGTGTTATGTGATGCATGAATAAAGAATTGTAGCATGCCTACATTGATGGTAAGCTACTAGTTCCACAGGAGTGAGATGAAGTTTTCAAGTTCCCTTCTTCGATGTCGGAGTTATGTTGACTTGTTTGGGGACAGTGTGTATAGAAGAGAAGTGAAACAGGGCAGAGTGCATCCATTCCTGGTTGAGATTTATATTCTCCATCTCCAGCTGAATTTCTCCAAAGACTGGTATTGCATGTGTGATTGACATCATCCTCATTTTGTCTGGAAGTCACAGGTTGTCCAACTTGATGTCAACACAGAGTGTGACCCAAGTGACACTCACATCTGAATATGGGCAAGGAACATCAGATATTGTTGTATGTAGTGTATCTTCTGTGAACTTCATGCCATTGCAATATTTGTTGGCATCTTTCGGACAGCACACTATATGGGAGCAACTCAGTCATTACAGAAAAGCTGATCTTACCTTGGGTTATTCAGTGTCATTTAGGTGGTAGCACTGCTTTGGTTGTGCTGTGTCTTTTCAGATGTGTACAGGCAAAGAACCCCACCTGCCAGCAACCTCACACTGGGAACATTAACAAGCTCAAAAAAGCAGGCCAAGCCAGAAGCTTGAGAAGCTCCAACTCCCTGCTGCTCATCCTACCAAAAACCAGAAAGAAGAGAACTGCGAACTGCTCGTTTTCAGGAAATGCTCCCAAAATATGGAACGCCATCCCCCCGCACATCAGAACTATACCGTCCTATTCAGAATTCAAGAGCCAACTCAAATCCTTGTGCCTGATCCGTTCCCTTGGTTGCGGGTAACCTGGATCAGCAAGCGTCCCCTGAACCCATGCAGTAACATTGAATCCTGCTACCAAGAAGTCCTGCTGTCCGAACTTTTCCGCATTCCAAATTGTCGTTCGCTGATCGCTTTATTGGATTTGTGTCATGTTGTTCTCTTTTCATTCCCTCTATTGTAAAGCGCTCTGCTACCTTCGGGTCTTGTTAGCGCTATAGAAAACTTCTAAATAAATAAATAAATAAATAAACCTTGTTATAAAATTGTTTACTAAATGGAACTTATATTGGCAAGGGTGAATGACTGCCACCTTTTTATGTTGTATTCAAATTTGAATCATGAACCATAAAAGGAGAAGGTTTCTGGACACTGGTGAACTCATTTTAACACATCTGTGACTGCAGTTGTTATTTCAACTTCCTATTTTAAACATTGTATACTATTCCAGTACAATTGTATCATTTTAAAAAGCAAGGGCCACTAAGTTACTTGAGTTTCTTATCTTAGTAGCAAGATCAAGCTTACTATAATCTATAGGCAGTGATTCTTGTTGGCAAAGTGCACTAGTCACGAGTTGTATAGTGTAGCTGACAATGGCCAGTGTACTGTCTTCTTTTGTCTTAGAAGTACCAGAGAAATTACCAGTGGTTTTGGGAATATTGTTAGATGTATGTCATTCGTAGGCAATGTTGAGGATTTACAAGGAAAAGCCATCACTGAACATTGGCTTAGAGGAGAAGACTTTAGGGTCTTTAAAATCAATTTTAAAGAGAAAACGCTGCTGTTATGGATATATTTAAGCATGCGATAAAAAAGAAAGAATGGTACAGAAAAGTTAACACTGATTGAAAGACACAAATGTTAATCAAGGATACGTGGTGTGGGAAGAATAGCTGTTGAATAAGTTACTGCACTAAAGTTATTCCCAGTCACATAATGTCATGAGAACATTTCCTAAGAGCAAATATTTTTTTAATTTTAATGAAGACTGTTGGAAATGGCCCTTTATGCAGGGTCACCCCCAAACTTTTTGTCATCCTCCTCCCCTTTTTGCTGTATTCGTTTTTGTTGGCTTTAGGACTCCATGCACTTCACTGCTAACAAATGCTAAAGTGCTTGTGCTCTCTCCTTAAACAGGCTTTTGGACTGGGGTGAATGTGTGACATTGATCCACATTCGGTCCATCACCTGTTTTGTTTGCAAATTCCGCCATAAGTGCGCTGGGGATGCTCAGACGTGGGTCCCAGAAACTCCACACCACTGGAGTCAAGCTAGCCGGGCTGATGAGAGGTGTTACCTCGAAACCGGTCCGGTCCTCGGATGCATGATTGCGTTCTGGGAAGGACATGGCTTTTGTATTTCAGACTGGACTGTTCCCATGGGGCACAGGGTCAGAGCTGATTTGCATATCGCCATTGTCTAACCCAGGGTGGTGTGGAGTGCAAAAAAACGATGGATTTGGGCCCAGATCTTTGGACTGGGGTGAATGTGTGACATTGATCCACATTCGGTCCATCACCTGTTTTGTTTGCAAATTCCGCCATAAGTGCGCTGGGGATGCTCAGACGTGGGTCCCAGGCACTCCACACCACTGGAGTCAAGCTAGCCGGGCTGATGTGAGGTGTTACCTCGAAACCGGTCCGGTCCTCGGATGCTTGATTCCGTTCTGGGAAGGACATGGCTTTTGTAGTTCGGACTGGACTGTTCCCATGGGGCACAGGGTCAGAGCTGATTTGCATATCGCAATTGTCTAACCCAGGGTGGTGTGGAGTGCAAAAAAACAATGGATTTGGGCCCAGATCTTTGGACTGGGGTGAATGTGTGACATTGATCCACATTCGGTCCATCACCTGTTTTGTTTGCACTCTCCTTAAACATGGCAGAATTGGCTCTTACCCAACTGGCGTACTTATTTTAATTATAAGTCCCTAGCAAAGTGGTACTGTAGTTTAAACTGCCATTTCAACTTGGCAAAATAAACCTTTTGCCAGGTCCAACCCTTGCTTTTAATACATATAGTGCACCCCTAGGGTAGGCCTTGGACAGCCCAGAGGGCAGGGTGCAATGTATTTAAAAAGTTGGACATGCACTTTTAAGTTTCACGTGTCCTGGTAGTGTAAAACTCTTTAAATCGTTTCTCACTACTCTAAGGCCTATATTTTCTATAGGATAACATTGGGATTATCTTATTACATTTTAGAATTGTAATTTCGAAATGGGAAGATATAACTGAGTCAGTTTTGGTGTTTCTGGAATCCTAATTTAAAATTCTAATTTATGGTGAAGTCAGATGTTAAATTACAATAATGAAAATGCCACTTTTAGGACAATGGTATTTTATTGCCTTAGCCATTTGTTGCCTGCAGCCTGTCTCTGGTCACATGACCAGAGACATGTTTGGCAGTTAAACTTTGTGTAGTCCTCCAGATGTCAGAGGAGACTCTTGCTGCTCTTCTAGAGGAGACTTGCTGATCTTCTAGAGGAGACTCTTGTTGCTCTTCTAGATTAGACTCTTGCTGCTCTTCAAGAGGGGACTCCTGCTGCTGTTCTAGAAGAGACTCTTGCTGATCTTCTTGAGGACACTATTGCTGATTTTCTAGAGAAGACTCCTGCTGCTCTTCTAGAGGAAACTCTTGCTGCTCTTCTAGAGCAGACTCTTGCTGATCTTCTAGTGGAGACTCTTTCTGATCATCTAAAAGAGACTCTTGCTGCTCTTCTATAGGAAAGATCCTCTGGTAAAAGGGAAACAAAAGAGAAAGCTTGTTTATAACTCTCCTCCTTTTTCACTTACCACTTCAGCTACTTATTCCTGCCTCAATCATCCTCCTCATTTTGGCTTCTTTTGAATATGATTCTGATTTAGAAGTAGAATCTGAACATTTAGCTCTTCAGCCCTAGGGAAAATTTGTAAAGCGTGAAGATCTACCAGGGATGTTGGATTATCTTACAGATAAATAGGCCTTCTTTCTGCTAAAGACCAACCCACTCATGTGGGGTTTTATCAACAACAATCAAATCAACAAACGTTTAGTACCTAAACTTCCTATCACCAGGAGATTCGTTTGTTGGTCCTCTGTTATGGAGGGCCTTGTAGGCGTATGTGCGCTGTTTGAAGGTTATTCATCTTTCGACAGGGAGCCAGTGGAGGTAGCTTAGGTGTTTGATGATGTGGTCAGGTCGTGAGATGTTGAGAATAAGTCTGGCTGTGGCGTTCTGGACAGTCTGGAGTTTGCAGAGAAGTGTTTTGTTGATGCTGGCATAGAGGGCATTTCCATAGTTCAGTCTGCTGGTGATGAGTGCGTGGGTAACGGTCTTCCTGGTCTTGGGGGGATACATTTGAAAGTCTTGCAAAATATGTGGAGGGTGTTGATTCAAGTGGAGGACATCTTCAACCTCTTGGTTCAGAAAAAAAGTCCAAAGATTTGCATAAGGAGATTCTGAGGGAATGCTTACCCAAAAACAAAATTGGCTCTGCTCCCCTGTTGCAAAGGGGTCTGCGTATCTAATCTCACATTTTTGTAGTAGAGAAAAGATCCAACAGGTTTCAGATGATCATCAATCTTCAAACTTTCACCCATTAAATTTCCTCAATTCGCTTGAAGATAGAAATTGCTCAGTGCATCATTCTCCTTGTTATGCTATGTAAATATATGGCACCATTTGGCGTGGAAGGTGTTTACATGCATGTAACAACTCATGCCACTTACTTTAAGTTTGTTGGTTTTGTAGTGGGAGATCTCGGTTTTCAATTCCAGGTCTTTTCCTTCAGCCTCAAATCTGCTTCTAGAGTCTTCTCAAAGGTTCTGGCTTGTTTGGTAGGGGTGCTTCACAATAAGGGGAAATCTATTGAGCCATACCGGAACTGGATGATTAGTGCAGAACTGCTCTCTTAATCCAGAGACCATGTACACAATGTGCGAGGTTTGCCATCTCCACAGATTTCTAAATATCCCCACAGATTTCTAACCAATCTGAAAACTCCCATTTCACTCCGTTGGCATCTTCAACACACTGGTGCATAACAGAACAGGAGGCAATCTATCGGCATAAGGAACAAATCCTCAGGTTGCACATTCATCTGAACTCTCTTCTGTGAAGGAACAGCTGCTCTGCTCATCTTTATTTATGACTGAACAGAGACATGAAAGTTGGGTTTCTCTCTTCTTCCTTTTTATTCCAAAGGATAGCAGCCTAGTTCTGATTCTTGATTTGTGCGTGCATTTGTAGGGTTCCACAACTTTTGTGACTACTTTGACTCATCTACACCTTGCACTGGAATCCATCTTCCCTCAATACAGGTTCTCCCATTCCAGTTTCTGCAGCAAAACTGCATAACCTCTGTGGTAGTTGCATCCTTATTCACTCTCCCACGGGGTAGCTTTAAATCCTCAGAATGCTGTCTTTATCACCTGTGATGCTTTAGGTTTGATTTCTAGAACAACTCTGGAGAACCTCTCACTCTCAAGCAGCTCTGCAAAGAGTCTTCCACTGGAAGAAACTGTCAGCGTCTTTATGCCTCTTCATATTTGTATTATTTTGCTCCAGGATCTGGTGGTGACAATTCAAACTGATGATATTGTAATGAAGGCTTGCATCAAACATCAGGAAGGGACTCATTTGCAATCGCTGCCAGTAGTAGCATCCAACAATGTTTCCTGGACAGAAGATCATTTACTGTTCCTAGATGAAATCCACACCTGGGGAGTGGGCAATGTCAGTGGGCAATGGACTGGTGGATTCCCAGGGTCAGATCTTTTCAAGTGACTTTTTGGGCCTTATGCAAGCTCTACAGAACTTCCTGTCCAGACCTCTCTGCCTCAAAGGTTAATATCTTGCTCCCTCATAGAAACTTCAATTGTCCGACTAAACGTTGAAAGGTTAGAGCTCCAAACATTAGGTGTTGTATCAAACTCTGGCTGTGGCTATTCAGGCTGTGATCCTTTCTTTATTATCCAATTTTGGCAGGATGGTTTCTAACTGCATCTTTCTACTTTCATGCTCTGGGTCTAATGGGAGCCATTTGAGCTTTGCAGGAACTCTGGGGTGGTTCTGGAGAAGTTGATCTTTTAATATGTCTTGAATGTTTTTTACTTTTCCTATGCTCACCCACATTCTCAGTCTCTTTCCTCTGTGTGGCATGTTCCTTTGACCATAAAGATCTTACATGCTCCTCCCTATGAGCCTTTGTATTCTTGTCTTCTTAAGGTACTCTTCTTTAAGTTTTTATTTCTAGTTGCTATTAGCTCTGACCAGAGGTTGTGTGAGCTAGGCTCTCTTGCCTTCTACCTGCTGACAGTGCTCTTCAACTGCAACACTGAAACACCCAAACGCATGTCGAGCACCACCACACCGACTGCAACTACCTCGGGACAATTTAACTGCCTCCTGCTCAATGTAAAATCTCTCAGCAGAACCTCCACCAAGATATGGAACACCATCACCTCACTTCACCACTGATGTCTTCTTCCTCATCGAAAAATGTCTCAGCTCCTCCTCTGTGCCCAACATTGCCTCAGCCATGCGCCACAGTTGCAAGATAGCACACAAGACCGCATCAATAAACACAGAGGTGGGATTGCCATCATCCACAAGCAAACCATCCACTGAACTACCACCACAGAAGACACCATCCTGAGTATGGCACACCTCAAATTAAGACTCTGAACCAATGGCAAAACCATCATCAGAGGAACCCTTGCTTACAGGCCCACTGGACCTCACCCTAGTTACTGCAATGCCATTTCAGAATTCATTGCACTGCTTGACATTGACTCCAAACACTGCCTCTTCATCTGCAACCTCGACTTTCACCTCGATGACCCAAACAATACCAATATCACCAACCTCCTCGAGAGCAAGAACATCGGCCTAACCAGCTTGTCACCAACCCCAGACACATCGCAGGAAGCACAATGCCCTCAACACCTCCCACCCTTACACCACAAACAACTTAGAACAGGCTGTCAAGATCTTCTCCACCTGGATCACTGAATGCGCCGACAGAGTCGCACCCGTTAAAACCACCAAATGCAAAAGGTCCTCCAAACAAGCCAGTTCGTACACCACAGAATTAAGAACAATGAAACGCAACTGTAAACGACTCAAAATGAATTGGCACACCAGCATGAAGCCCACAGACCGAGCCACATTCAAGACATCTCTCAACCAATACCACCTACTCCTGAAAGAGACGAAAAGGAAAGACGTTGCTGACCACATCAAATCAATTTCCAACCAGAACAAAGAACTCAACATCGTCAGAAAAATCTCCAACACCTCACACCTTTGAAAATATTGTCACCCCTTCCCAGGAACTCTGAAACACCCTGGCTGGCTTTTTACACGACAAACTCTCCACCATCTCTTAATACCTCGAACCCCAACCCACCACCACTGACATCCTCAGCCATCTCGCCCCAACAAACAATAAACATGACCATCTGCTCACCACCTAGGACCAGGTCAAAGTTCTTAGCCATGTTATCCAATGGTAGGTGGATAACATGGCTAAGAGCATTAGCTCGGTAATGCATGAATATCGCTGACTTTTCAGCGATATTCATGCATTTCGGCCGATTTTTATCGCTTAGGAGATAAACCTTGATAATAGCAAGGGGGCTTATTACCAAGCAATAGCGATAATTATTGCTATTGCTTGGTTAGAGACAAAAATTTACGGCTGAGCTGCGGCGATTTTCATCGCAGATAAACCTTGGTATTACCAAGGTTTATTGCAAATGCAATAAAAATCGTCCGCAATGCATGAATATCGCTGAAAAGTCAGCGATAATCATGCATTACCGAGCTAAAGCTCTTAGCCATGTTATCCACCTCCCATTGGATAACATGGCTAAGAACTGGTCAGGGCAGGTGTTTGCTTTTGGAGATATTCGCTCTTAGCGCCAATATGTCCAAAAGTTGGTAATAGGAGATAGCGATGTTAGCGACTGTTTCCAGTCGCTAACATCTTGGCACGCCCACTTTGCATGTCATTAGTGATAAATATCACTGACATGCAAAGTGGGGCCCAAGATGGTCGCTATCTCCTACTAGCTGTCGCTAACTGGTGTTAGCGACAGCTAGGTAATAGGGAGATAATTTTATCTCCGCTTTCTTGGCTTTTAAAGCCAAAAAAGCGGAGATAAACCCCCTTGATAATATGCCCCAAGGTTCCTAAGCGATAAAAATCGCCGCAGCTCGGCGATACAAATATCGCCGTTAAACCAACATAGCGATAATTATCGCTAGTTGTTGGTAATATGCCCCAATGTTCGCTCCGTGGCACGGGGGCGTGCATACATTACCGCCTCCTCAGTACCTGTCGTGATAGGTCGAGTGTTTTATGCACATCCTTGCGGTACTCGAGGACACAAAAATGCAATACTTGGACTAGTTTTCAATAAATCCGTCAGAGATGAAAACATGCTCTTCCGAAATGTGGCATGAGACAGCAGCATGCCTCTCAGGGCTGTGAACCGCGGCTTCACGCCGGGCCCTCGGGCCTGACAGCCGCCGGGAGGTGAGCCCCAGCGGCCTGTGAAATTCAATCTCCCTCTGTTACAGGTGCCGAAGCATCCTGACGGGCGTTAATCACCGCGTCAAGAGAAGGGCTCAGCTATGAGGCTTCATGTCTTGAAGAGATTAGCAGAGGAATTCAGGGGATCCCGGGCGGGCCTGCTTCCCCCTTGAAGCCCGAGCGCCTTAAGCTGCAACTCTCCAGGAACACACGCAACACGACATGCATGCGTGACTCAATTACATGCTCCGGCTCGTGTTTTCTTTTCCAACCGCTGAGTGATAAATGAGGTGCTTTTGACTCCTTACTTGGTAGTTAATCTTTAAGAATCATTCGGTTAAAAATATTTTACGCTCATGCTAGCTGTGAAAACGAGAATATTATTACTGTGGATAATATTGTCGCTGTACATGGTCCAATACATATCATAAACATAAATCATGTGTTATTGCAGGCACAACATTTTGCTTCTTTCTGGGCAACTAAAGATATGGGCTGGCCTGTTGAAACGTTGACTTCTGGTGCACTGGTGCAGCCTAAGTCTACTCCAGTTCCTACCTATTATAACAACCACCATAATAGCAATAACAAAAAACAGAAGTGCAGCAGCAAAAATAATAATAACAGGAATAATAACCAAAAATATAATACGGTTTGTAATTTGAATAGCATAGTTGTGTTATTATTATTAAAATAACACTATTGTTGTTTATATTACTATCCTTACTATGAATACTAAGCTTCATTGTGTTGGTAGAGAGTGTAGCACTGCCAGATATACAGTGGACAGTGTGTGATAACCATACATTAGCAATACTGTAGCCAAGGAGAACAATGTGGCTGCATTAAGAGTGGAGAAAGGTAAAGACCTGGTTTCTGTCAGAAGGTAGGACGGTTGTGCACGTGTGCATGTGTATTTGTTCAATGTTTCAGTGTGCATGTGTACAAAATTGTGTGCATTTTATGCATTTTGTTGTGTGTGAGTTTGGTTTTAAGTTCCTCCTTGAAAGACATGTTCTCTTCTTGGAAGTCATTCTTGGTGTCAGGGGACACCAAAGGTATCCGGTGCCCCCAATACAAGAAGGTTCATTTCTGGCTCAATTATATCTATTTCTGACATAAGATTGGAACTGGCATAATAATGGTAAATCTTAACATATGCTGAGCATCTTTGGAGTAATCATGACATAAATGCAACTATCCTTCCATATTGTGAGTGTGGTTGGCCCAATTGTGGCCATCTATCACAACTCACAGCCTTCCAGGAATAATAATGTCCACAGCTGACATGATGTGGGGGTTCGTAGATTCACTCCAGAAGAGACTGAAACGTCAACACTCTAACCTATTTCCTTTTAGTTTCTGTTAAGAACTTACCTGGGAGAATTTTATCCTATTTTTAGGACAGTCTCCATGTTGTTTATTTTTGGTAATGAGTTTATGTGCATTGATGACTAGTGAAATATAAGTGTTAAGATCTGCTGTGATCTGTTATTAATGCATTTGAAGTACCTTCTTATTTATAAACCCCAAAGTGCAACCTTGTCTCTTTGAATACGATTTAATGAATTAAGAAATACACCCGTCTGTATCGTTTCATTATTTTACTTGAATATATACATAGTACTCTGATTTTCATTAATTGTGGATGTCATTATTTGATATCTCTCAAGTAATTGTTAATTGTATTTAAACATGTATCTAATTATATCCCTTGTTGGCACTATTACCTGACAACTTTCTAATAGTGCAAACACAAAGAAATGATGGACGGAGTGCTGAAACTTTTCAAACACTCACCCCTAGACACAGATCTGGGTTGAATCCATCGTCATTCTTTAGTTCACTTTGGCACCCCAGTTAAGACACAGCTATATGGAAATCAGTCTTGACCCTGTGCCTCATTGGAACAGTCCTGCCTGAACTGCCAAGCCATGTCTTCCCTGGACCAGAAACAAGCATCCTGGGACCGGTTTCGGGCTAACAGCCCTCACCAGCCAGGCTAGCTTGAATCCAGTGGCAAAGTTAGCAAGGGACAGAATGTCTGGGCATACCCTGGCAATTAAGGGTGAACAACGCAAACACAAAAAGATGATGGACGGAGTGCTAAAACTGTTCAAACGCTCTCCCCCAGTCACACATCTGGGTTGAATCCATCATCATTCTTTATCTCACTTTGCCACCCCAGTTCAGACACAGCTATGTGCAAACCAGTCTTGACCCTGTGCCTCATTGGAACAGGCCAGACCGAACTGCCAAGCCATGTCTTCCCAGGACCGTAAAGAAGCATCCTGGGGCTGTTTTTAGGCTAACAGCCCTCATCAGTCAGGCTAACTTGAATCTGTTGGCAAAGTGAGCAAGGGACCCACGTCTGGGCATACCCTGCCAACTTAGGGCGAACAAGCAAACACAAAGAGATGATGGACGCAGTGCTGAAACTTTTCAAACACTCACCCTCAGTCAGAGATCTGGGTTAAATCCATCATCATTCTTTAGCTCACTTTGCCATCCCAGTTCAGATGCAGCAATATGCAAATCAGTCTTGAGCCTGTGCCTCATTGGAACAGTCCAGCCCAAACTGCCAAGCAATGTCTTCCCTGGACCGGAAACAAGCATCCTGGGACTGCTTTCCGACTAACAGCCATCATCAGCCAGGCTAGCTTGAATCCAGTGGTAAAGTGAGCAAGGGACCCGCGTCTGGGGGATGTAGGCCTAAGAGTAGTGAAAACCTAATTTAGGAGTTTTCACGAACAGCACTTGTAATACTTGAAGGTACATGTCCAGCATTCTAATTACATTGTACCCTTCCTTATGGGCTACCTAGGACCCTTCTTAAGGGTGAGGTATATCCAATAAAAGGGGGGTTGAAGGCTTGATAAGGGAATTATATTGCTACGTTGAATTGGAAGTTTTAAAACTGCATTAAGACTATAATGGAAGGCCTGGGACATGTTTTAATAGGCCACTTAACTTGGTGGCTTATTAAGTGCTGCATTTAATTTACAAAGCGGTACAAAAGGGGGTGGTGATGGATGGAGCATCTGAACCAATCAAACACTCACACCCAGTCAACAGATCTGGGTTTAATCCATCACCGTTCTTTAGCCCACTCTGCCACCCCAGTTCAGACATGGCCATATGCAAATCAGTCTGACCCTGTGCCTCATGGGAACAGTCCAGCTCAAACTGTCAAGCCATGCCTTCCCAGGACCGGAAACAAGCTTCCGAGGACCGGTTTCTGGCATTTCAGCCGTCTTCAGCCCGGCTTGCTTGAATCTAGTGGCAAAGGGAGCAAGGGACTCACGTCTGAGCATACCCTGCCAACTTATGGCGAACAAAGCGGTGCAAAAGGGGTGGTGATGGACGGAGCATCTGAACCACTCAAACACTCACACCCAATCAACAGATCTGGGTTTGATCCATCACCGTTCTTTACCCCACTCTGCCACCCCAGTTCAGACATGGCCATATGCCAATCAGTCTGACCCTGTGCCTCATGGGAACAGTCCAGCCCGAACTGCCAAGCCATGCCTTCCCTGGACCGTAAACAAGCTTCTGAGGACCGGTTTCTGGCATTTCCGTATGAATAAGTTTCATTAACTACTGATGACAATTGAGCGCAAGCATATAACCTTCTATCTACTGTTCTTCTGCCTTGCTAACAGGGCGAGCATTTATTTTTAAATTAAAATATTTAATATTTTCAATTTATTTCCATGTAAACATAAAAAAAATATTTTGCTAACTTTAATGACAATCACTACAAGTTAAATGTATGTATTATGTTTTAAATTAAATAAAAAATGATAATGTATAAAAGTGTATGTCAATTTGGAAAACTGAACTGTAAAAATGGGTTTACCCAATATACCCTCGGAGGCTTGGCCAAAAATCGTATTCACTGGTAAAGGGTGTTTGCAGGGGATTTCATTTAGGAATATTCTAGTTAGGAGGTGGATTTGGTCCTATAAACACAATTTGCGTTTGCTGACGATTTGGTAGTAGTCACTAAAGACATTGAAAGAACGTTTCGGAGGATTGAAGAACTAGCAGGTATATTCGGATCTTTCTCTGGGTATAAACTTAATTTGTCTAAAACGCAAATTGTGTTTATAGGACCAAATCCACCTCCTATTATAAATATAGTTTCGGAAGCAGTCTACTTAGGGATTAGATTAACTACACCTATCTCACAGATACCTAGTATTAATTATACTCCAATTCTAAAAAAGGCTAACACGACTCTGGAAAGAATAAATCATTTACACTTATCTCTTCATGGTAGAAACAACGTTTTAAAGATGCTTATATTGCCTAAATTTCTATACCTATTTAGAACAATACCCCTGGAATTTCCTTTAAACTTTTTCCAAGAAATTGAAAGAACTGCAATAAGATTTCTATGGGGCTATAAAGGTATTAGAAGAGCATATAAGAAGCTGATTATACCGAAAGATAGGGGGGGGTGGGCCGCACCACACTTTTTATTTTACTATTTAGCAGCCGCACTCCAATATATGTTTCCCTTAATCGTAGGTAAAAAAATCCCCATTAATTGGACACATTATCCAAATATTTATGAAATGGTAATAGGTACTGATGCAAATTATCATTTGTTAAAATTTATAGAGCCAAGCTACTATAAAAAAACAAAATTTAAGATAGTGGCTGCAGCATATAAAGCCTGGAGAATTATTAAAAAACTGGTGGGAATTAGGAAAATTACTAGATATACGCCTTTAAACTCAAGTCAATGCTTTCCCACAATATTTAGGGACCAGGTGATGAAAAATGGGAATGATAAGGGGATTACCTTTCTCTCTGATTTGTATATTAATAATTCGGAAATATTACTTTCTTTTGATGAATTACAAAGTAACTTTAAAATTCCTTCAAATGATTATTTCAAATTTCTACAGATTAACAGCTACCTACATTCATCATCCAACATAGAAAGACTGGATTTAAGCCCAATTCTACTCCTAGATAATCTAAATAATAAAAGAAGGATTGGGTTCTATTATAACACCTTAATGACTTATCTTGTGGATGACTTTAATAATCTGAGGGATAAATGGGAAGAGAAATTAGGTACAAAGGATGTATTTCTGGAAGAATCAATTAAAATGGCTTCCTCTATTTTATTTTCTGGGCGTAATCGTACTCAACATTATATGATTTTGTGTGATTTATACTATACACCGGCAAAAGTTCTGAAATGGGGGAGTATTACTGGAATTAAATGTAATCGGTGTAATTTAAGAGGGGCCAATACGTTACATATGTTTTATTCGTGTGTAAAATTAGACGGATTAATTTGTGATGTTAAGAAATTTATTGAATACATTCTTTGTAAAAATATAGCCATATCGCCTGAACTTATATTGTTTGGTGTTTCCAAAGATTCAAAAGATATTGATCAAAATAATCTATTATTTATCATGATGGCTGAATTTCGCGCATGTATATCTCAGGATTGGATCAGTCCAGAATCACCATCTTTCTCCACATGGAGGGGTCGTCTCTTAGCTAGATATAAGCTTGAATCAGCAATATATGCCACCAAGGGGAAAAAAAGGAAACAACTTGGGTTAAAAATCTGGTCACCAATTCAGAAATGGACTGATGAAGTAATGATATAGCGAATTTTGTATATTGCGTACTTATGTATGTTCCAGTTCTTCTTTATTTTGTATTGGATTGTATTATGTTCCTCTATCTATATATTGTATAACATCTAGTCGAATTTCTTTTCAAGAAGGAATCATGTCATAATCTGTGTAAACTTGCAACGCAAATATCAATAAAAAAAAAAAAGGAATATTCTAGTTAGTTTATAAGGAGAGGGTTTTAGTTAGTAAACTCTAAACCCACAATTCAAATTAATTGAAACCACGATGCAATCAAAGCATTCTCAAAAAAGCGACAATTTGGAAGAAATAATATGACAAATAATAGAGAAACGCAGGAATAGCTTATCAAACTTCATAACTATATTTGATAGGGTACATACAAGACAATTTCATAAGATCAAATGCAGAGACATGAACAAGGTCCTATAAAATCTGACCTATACTTCATGAATAAACATGTCAGTTCCTCAATTGATTCAACAATACACAATTGTCATATTTGAACAATTTCTTATCATGTAAACATGAGGTGATTAGAGAAACAGACAGTCAAGTCGATGTTTCGGTCTTCCTTTGATTATATCTGTCAGACCATCCTCAGGACAAAATATTTATGCATATGAAAATAGACCCTGTATGCACCAGAATTAAACATGCAGAGGTAGTGACATCAAAGTTTTGCCATTGATCAATGAATGATGACAATATTGCATACAGTGTGCTGTTGGTCACACTTACTTTTTTGCTTGGGGAACCCAACGCCCCATGATCCGAGGAATACGTGTTGCCGTTTGCTGTTTTCTGCGGTGTCCCGAATATATCTTCGATCATTTATTTAAAAAAAAGTACGTGGTTTCAATTAGTTTGAATTGTGGCTTTAGAATTTACTAACTAAAACCCTCTCCTTCTAAACTAAATAGAATATTCCTAAATGAAATCCCTTGCAGGCACCCTTTACCAGTGAATTTGGAAAACTAACATTTTAAAACGGTTTTATTAATATATTAAAAAAAAGTGTACAATATTAATTTGAGCTAGACATAAACATTAACATGTAACATATTAAATTGCAATTGTACAAACATTTTTAAACATGATACCCTTCAGGAGACTCAGATTGACTGATCTAACTTCAATCCTAATTGACTGATCTAACTGCATATATTGATGGAGGGTCATATTTACTATTGCAACACGGTCCAACAAACATTGGGGATTCTTTTTTGGAGGGCCATTCAGATGTATAATATCAAAACTCAGACTGGTGCATAATCCAGATAAATAGCTAATTGCAGAAAACAAATACTATAAAGTAGTTTCTAACATAAAAACTCCATGCCCAAGAAAAATTCAAATAGCCACAGCTTTTCTATTGGCAGAGGTGCACTGGCTGCTAGTCTGAGATAGTGAAGGAGAAATGAAACAAGTTAAATAAGCTGAGAGCATTTGGGATGCTGCAGATGCATTTGCTGTTCTTTTGGAAGTAGCAGCTAGAGATAGTCATCTGATTGCTCACTAACCTGACATATGAACTAATAGGCATATACTAAGAAATATGTGCTTGAGATCATGGTCGCCCTTTTGATTCCAGAAGGGCTCACCCAGCCTCTCATTTCTGAGGCCAATTAAAAACAGCATCGAAATTGTACAGATACATTCCTGTTTTTTAACAGAATGGCTATGGAAAGACTTTATTAACACTCCCGGTTGAAAGCACTGTCAAAACAAAGCTAAAACAAGGACACTAGACCAGGAAGCATGCTATGCTTGTAACCTTGGGAGGTTAGTCAGATCCTGTCGAGAGGATATGAAAAGGTGGAGCAAGCTTCTCCTTGCATTCATGGGAAGAGCAGCAGAAAATGTCGCAGGATTTTGGGCAAATGGCTGGCATACTACTCACTGGAGATTTTGGAGAAACTGGGGAGACCCTGAAGGGCCTAACATGCGTACAGCTAAGATTTGTCAGTGTCTGCTGTTCGGGGGTCATATCAATGGAAAACTGGATGCCGTGTTTATCTTGTCTGGGGAGAGGGTTGGAGGGCGGATGTATGGTTGCCTGTTTTGATTGATGCATAAGTTTCCAAATGTGTATACTATTCTCTTATGTTTGCTCAATCTGTGTACTGTAATGCGCCACACCTTTATCAAAATAAAAATATATTAAAAAAACAATGACTATACTTTAATCTTTTCTATTTTTAAGATAATTTGGCAACAGTTTGCTTGCTTTATTACAACCACCATAATGCCAGTTTATTGAATCCTCCAGCTTTTTACATCATTCTCAATCCGGCTTCAGAGCCAGTTTTTCCACTGAGACAGCTCTCCTTGGAGTCACAGAAATGATACGACAACGCCTGGACGCTGGGGAAACGGTGGCCCTCATATTGCTCAATTTGAGCGCTGTGTTAATTAAATCCCTGCAGTCCTTTGGCATTTCTGATCCTGCACTCGGTCGGCTTTCAACTTTTCTCGCTTAGCGGACATTTCAAGTCTTCACATCTAAGGCTACTTCCAAAACGTATTTTCCCCGCACGGGGTACCCTAGGGCTCCAGCTTAAGCCCGCTCCTGTTTAATATTTATGTTAAATCTCTGGCAGTGAACGCAGGGGAGGCTGGGCTGTCCCTCTTCTCTTACGCGAACAACACCCAAAATCATCTTCTCCCTTACAACGGAAAAGTTACCTGGACCTTCAGTCCTCCAGGCCGGTTTGAGTAACATTGCATCTTGGATGTAACCTAATTTATGAAAACTTAACGGAGAAAAGACTGAGGTCCAGATTCTGGTGTAAAAATAAAGCTCTCTGGGGCCCCCAGCACTGGCCTACCGAAATGGGTACCCTTCCCCAGCCCATCCATCAAGTCTGCAACTTAGGTTTTATCATCGATGACAAATTATCAATGAAACAGCAGGCGGTGAAGGTGGCAGCCACCTGCTTACCATTCTGAAATGGTTGAAAAAAATAATCTGGAAGCTCCCCTGCCATACCCAAACAACCATCGTCCAGGCGCTTGTGGCCTCCAGACTGGACTACGGGAACATCCTTTTTTGGGGGGCTAATAAGGATGTAATACAGAAGCTTCAGGTGGTTCAAAATTCAGCTGCAAGATTGCTTTGCCAGATTCCTAAAACATCTTCCACTTCTAGTGCCCTGAGAGATCTGCATTGGCTTAGGATCGAAAGCCGTACCAAGTTTAAAGCATTGGCATATATGTTCAAGACCAAGGCTGGTACAGCTCCTCAATATCTGCAAAATCTGGTTCAACCCTACCAACCCTCTCGTTCGCTATGCTTCGCTACCAAGGGAAAAATCTCGATACCCAGAGTCAAGCTTACGAGGACTGGAGGTCGCTCGTTTGCCTACTCGGGTCCATCCCTGTGGAACTCCCTACCCATAGCACTTCGCAGTGAAACAATATATGCGAACTTCCGTAAACTTTACAAAACTTTAATCAGTAATTTTTACTTCTCTGCTGGTTCCATTTCTTCAGGCGGCGCTGGGAAACCATTGTTGGGTAGCTGTGCACCTTGTAAAACCAACCTGACATAACATAACATAATGTCTAGCACTATTGATAAGAAGATGAGTCGAAGTAATATCTGTAAACATATTATTCAATTTCAATTTGTAATTAAATAACTATTCCAGTGTCTGTGGAGGATGTGACATATAATACTGTTGCTTTTAATTTTTTTTACAAAACCAGAAGCAGAATCTTGAAAGGTATCACATACAACACGCAAAAGAGGAATCAGAATTGTTATAAATATCAAAACGTTCTGAAATAAAGCTTTGGAAGCCAAAAGTAAAGCATGAATCATCCAGAAGAGAGTATTATCTCTCTAGCAGTTAAATATTTTTTGACATGGGATTAAATCAATTCTGTTATCACAGAGGCAATTAAATGTTGAGCTCAGGAATGTGATTCAATTAAGACTTGGAACAATGAGCAGGGGAGGAAAATGTTAGATTAAGGCTTGATAAGTGTCCACAAGTCTACTAAGTACATGTGCTTAATGGTGCCTGGAAAAACTGCTTCTACATTTTATTGGCAACAAACCTCACCTTGGAATTCCGATTTGTAAAAGGATCCATAATCTGAATACAATCACCTCCCAAAATGACATACTGATCATCAAGTGAAGTAGTGTGGCTCACTGGTTAGAGGCGGCAGACCCGAGAGCAGAGGACGGCCCGGGACCAGGGTTCGATTCCCGGCGCGGCAGGTTTCTGGACCAGGGTCAGCGGACTCGATAATTCTCTCGCCTCGGTGCCCACTCTAATCAGCGATCACACTCGGCAACTCTGGGCATTAGCTTGCCTCATCTTCACTAATGGCCCCACCAGACCGCCAGGGATGCCTGGTCTCACCCTGGAGATACCCAATAAGGGACCATCTCTCAGGGAAGCCAGGAAGGGTTTCGCAGCGGTCGAAGCGCCTTGGGACCCTACGGGTAAGTAGTGCGCTATATAAATGCCTTTACATTTACATCATATTGTACATATTTCTTTGTAACACAAGGGCTGTAGACATATAACCTGTAATGTATACCTGTAATAAAAATAAATATTACGAATTTAACACATACACATAAAATATAAGAGAACAATATGAACTTTTTCAATAACAAGCTAAGATGAGGAAATATTCAAAACATCCATTGTTTCAACTCTATGGTCAGAGATGAATATCTGCGCTGAGAACTTTAAGAAGATCAGTGAATTCCAGAAAAAAAGAATAACAACTGTAAGTTAGAAGAAGCAGAGGAGCATTTATTTCGAGGACCTAGTCGGTGAGCTCAGCTTAGGCAAAAAAAGGACGTAAAGAAGGAAATTGGTTCACTTCCCTTGATTTCTTTTGGAGGCAATAAATGTGCAGCTCATTGCACCTATGTCTGCTTTCCAAATCTTCTTTCAAGCATTTTAGAGTTGTTATTTCCTTTTGCATTGACACAATTTTGATAGTAGCATCTTGAATGTCACATCAATTATTCTGCCTCGGAAACTCTGTTATCTAGAAAAGACAATTTTTTGTCCAAAGATTGCAATCTTTGGTTTGTTTCTTCTACATAAGGATGAAGAGCTCACATTTCTTCTAATAGAGTAATAGAGGGGCAGTGAACCCAATTACAATGAATGCACCGCTCCCAGGTTAACCTTGAACTAGCATTATGTTTTCAATGCAGTCTCTGATTGTTCAATGGAAACTCATTTAAGCTTAATAATGAAATATTTGCATAAAAATTACATTCTTAGGACTGCAGGAAGACAGTGATCCATAGCATTTTAGCCTTTTCTTGAAGTAGTTTAAGATAGTGTATTGAGCTGGCCCCACGTGTTCAGGAGACATATTAGAAGTTGCCGAGTGGGCTGGGGGCCGGGGCTGTTCAATGTGATGGACACCGGTGGGGCTACGAGGAGTGCTGCTTCATTACTTCCTCTTTGAAGTTTATTTGTACAGTCTGTGTGTCAAATCCGACCACGTACTGCTGCAGGTTTTTCGTGTGGTGTCTTCGCTAGTAAATTTAGTAGGTCCTTTCCAACACGTAGTTCTGCTATACTCCTCATCCTTAGTTGGCATAAAACGACCTGTAGTGCGTGAGATGAGCTCCAGATCGTCGCCAAAATGTAGTGGGCTACATTCTTACTACTGCAAAAAATACAGTGGTCCATAGCATTGTAGCCTTCCCTTGAAGTATTTTAAGATAGTGTATTGGGCTGGCCCTACTTGTTCAGGAGACATAGTAGACATAGCCAAGATGTATTTCATGTAGTTTACTAAGTAATTAAGATGTATTTACAGCAAGCCCCACCAGGAGCGGCCAGCTAGCTGCTCAGCCCATCTTCCATTTGTCAAGACTCACACCAGACACCCAAGCATTTCATTCATGTCAATCGCACTAACATTCTACACAGAACACTCAGACTGGCTGAGCAGCTAGGAACAAGGTGAAAGGGAATATTACAGCATAACATGAGGATACTACAGATAGCTGCTTGAATGGGCAGGCAGATTAAGTGAATGTGCATCCAATAAGATGTTTAGCCTGTTATGTGATAGGGATCATGAGGTCCCTGACAGTAAATATGGTTAAATGTTTGCTTCCAATAATTATTTTGGTCATAGTGATATATTTGGGGGTGCATGACTGGCAAGATGGCAGAGTAGACGTGTCACTGTGCGTCTCCACAAAGGGACAGAGACACTGAACAACCTGGGCCCCCATTGCAGTGGGTGCTGCTAAAGTGGTCGCAGCCTTCCTTGAAGAGTAGCAGCTGGACTTGGCTCTTTAGTCAGACATCCTCAGAGAGGAACAAGTGGCAGAGGCGTGGAATGCCTGGCCGTCCCTGTCCTCTGGGGGCAGATCGGTGGCTGGAAACATACTCGTAGACTATTGCCCTGCAAGATTCAGTGCACATGAACACCAGGTCCCAGAGAAGGTGAGGTGCCCTTGGATGTTGATTTGGGAAGCAGCGAGCACAGCAGCTCTGATCTCTGAGCATGAATATGAAACAAAAAGCCCTATTCAGCCTGCATGATATAGTTCTCAAACTCTGTAACTAATGGGGCCACACATCATATTGGCTCACCAGGAAGAATTTCAATGTATATAGTACTGTGTTACAGGTCCGGACATGCCTTCGAATATGAACATAAATGTGCACAGACTCACCCACATAGAAAAAATATGTGAGAAAGCCAGGAAAGTACCTCACGGACGTAACACCCGTGGGGGTTCCCGGTTTGTTAGTCACCGGTATACCCACTTCTCATCATCGGTTACTTTCCTGGCTAGGAGGGTGAAACAAGTGCACAGGAGATATGCACCCGAAAGAATAGAGAAGAAAACAGACAAGGAGTGTACAAATACACTTCCTAGTGGGACAGACAAAAGTGTTTAAAGCAGAAGTACCCACACCCAACAATCAACAAATATAAAATGTGAAGTTTGGCTGGCTGAGTTGATTTTATTCTGGTGCTGCCAAACTCCACGTTTAAAAATGGTTCAATTAATACCATAAATTTTTATGACTGGACCGACATGTTTCATTGCCTTGTCATTGGCAACTTCGTCAGGGCAAATAGTTGGGTCTCTATTCACAATCCTCCACCTTTCATATGAGGACCTGTACACATACATATATTAAAAAAACACAACCAAAGCACAGCAGTGGTCATTTGGTGAGTCAATACAGGAGGCTACAGCACACCACACCACCCCATTTCCGGTGGCTGCATAGCACTATCATTACCTTGTGCTAGAATATGGTGGTCGTACCATCTAGCATCAATAGACGGCGTGTCAGAGATCACGAATCCGTCTTGGAAACTCCGAGATGTGAGTTACCTGTGCAAAAACATATAACGATGCCATTGCTAAATTATGATGTATTGGAGTAGAATTAAAAATTGTCCGGGTGTATAAGCATAGTAAGGGGTTGTTCCCCATATAGCTGTCACCGGAATGTGCCGAATGGCACTGGAATATACAGTGGTACTGTCCTACATACTCATATAGAAAAATGAGAGTTATCTGGCATTGAACTCCCAAGATTCCGAGTTACGCAAAAGGAAAAGTATGTAGGATGATTACTTAACCTCAACTACCAATTGTGGCCAAGTTAGCAAAGACTACCCACGTTACCTCGTGGGGTTGCGGACGCGCTGCAGGGCTTACCTGCAGTACAGTTCTTAGTAAAAGCCCGCCGTCCTTCGCAAATACCTGAGAAAAGGATCCTACCAGTACTACTTCGTGCTCGCAGCGTTCTGACCAGTGCAACAACCTCTCGCCATCGGTTTGCACATACCGCTGCCGAGTCCCTCCGGCGCTTCCGACGTCTCGCAGTCCAACGCTGGATTGACGGTACGGAAGTAAGCCTGGAGGGACTCCTCCCATCACGCGACGTGTTGGCCATCTTGGATAGGGGTTGAAGTTAGAGTAAAGTCGATTCTAATCGCCGAACTTTATTGACAAAATAGACATGAATCGGGTCACTCCTAACAATGTGTACAGCGCACTGAGTGTCGTGGATATAAAAGGACTATCCGTTATGTTAAATGTTCACGTCTGGGGAGTGGAGCCCGGGGCAGGCACTTGAACTGGAATGCCTCGTTTAGGAGGTAGTGATGCAGGAGGGCAGAATAGGGGGAAGTATAATACAGCAATGCACCCTAGATGGGTTTTTATGTGTATGTGTTCAGCAATACCTAACCTGCACAAAGTGGGGCCCAGGGGGGGTTTTCTGATGATATATGAGACATACTCTAAAACGCCACAGGTGGATAGGGTATTAAAAGGGTGCGCACAGCCTGTATCTGCATGGCATAGATGATTCACGGGGCCCACCCAGAGGACCTAACGTCTGCTCACTTTATTCCACTCGATGGAATCGTTAAGCCCTTCTTTTTCCGCCTTCTCCAGGTAGATCCACCTGGCTTCTTTTCTGGCCAGTATCATATCTAGGTTATGTGTGTTTCCCACCACTTTCTCCAATACTGTCCATCTCAGATCGCTCTGTCCATGATTTTTTTCTTTAAAGTGCTGTACCGAGCGTGTTGTAAGTTTCTTGGCCCGAATCGTACTGAGGTGCTCCTGGATGCGGACCTTCACCTTGCGTGTGGTTAGGCCAATGTAATGTAGCCCGCAGCTGCAGGTGATCCTGTAGATGACGTGTGTCGTGTTGCAATTGCTGAATTTGGTCAGGTACCAAGTCTTGCCATTGTATAGAGTGATTTCTTTTGTGGCGGTGGTCAGCGGGCACACAGAACATCCGCCGCAAGGGTAGTGGCCTGCCGGGATGGTATTGGATTCAGGAGTCCTTGTTACATCCCTGGTGTGTACCAACTTATCGCGTAAGTTGGCTGCCCTTCTAAATACAAAGCGCGGGTCTGGCATCTTATCATTTGGAGTGTCCAATAGTGTCCAGTGTTTGCGGATAATCTGGCTTATTTTTGTAGATAAAGGGTCAAAAGTGGTCACAACCGGTAGGCATGGGTGATTTGATTTTACATTGCGTTCAAGCAAAGCCTCGCGTGGGGTGTTAAGAGCCCTCTTGCGTGCGTGTTTAATTACTCTGGTCGGATACTGTCTTTGTTGCAATTTGGTAACAAGCCCCGCTGACTGGTCCATGTAAGTTTCAGTTGTTGAGCAGTTCCTGCGGTATCGAAGGAACTGGCCTACCGGTAGGTTGTCCCTGAGAGCTCGTGGATGGAACGAGTGGTAGTGCAGGAGGGAGTTCCTATCCGTGTCTTTGTGGTGAACCGCGGTGACTAGCGTATTCTCCTCCACCAGTATGCCCACATCCAAATGAACAGCCTTGCTGTTGCTGATGGACCAGGTGAACCGTAAGCTGTCATCAGCTTGATTAAGCCAGTTAAGAAATGAATGTAGTCGGTCCTCTGTACCAGACCAGATACAGAGGACGTCATCAATGTAACGTCTCCATTCCTGGATGTTACTCAGGAAGGGATTGGAGGGGTGGTAGACCACATTGTCCTCAAACTGGCCCACATAAATGCAGGCCAGGCTGGAGGCCAATGTGGCCCCCATAGATGTCCCAGACGTCTGTAGGTACAGTTGTCCTTTGTACTCAAAAAAATTCCTCGTGAGTGCCAGCTCAATACATTGGAGGACAAATGATACTGGTGTGTCATAGAACCACTCCATCGCACCCAGGGCTCTGGCTGCTGCCACCAGCGTAGCGCCCTGGGGGATGCTGGTGTATAATGATTCTATATCGGTAGTGACCAATAACTGTTTGGTGGGGTCAAAGGTCATATCCTTCAAGATATTTAAGATGTCTGTGGTATCCTGCACAAACGATTCTGTGTGATGACCGCTCTACACTGGACATTGGCCGACCTGATGTTACCCTTGAGGATAGGACTCTCTATACAGTGTTCCAAACTGCAAGTTGATCGGAGGGTGTTCCCCTCTGTTAATGACACTTGATTCTGCCCTAACAGGTGGATCATTTAGTTGCCTTATGGAGGGAGTAGTGAGTCTTAGAGGCCCATCCCATCTGTGTTGCTCCTTACTAGGGTGCACAAGGAACATAGCAAGCAGTCCCAGAGTAACAAGATAGTGCAATATACTACTGAAAGTGATGGAGAAGATGAAAACCTTCACGGCTATGGTGTGGGGGGGAGTATGGGCCTGGCAGAGCAGATGACTCTGGATCTAGTGAGAGCTATTTGGGACTCAGGACAGACCCTGAAACACCAAGTGGACACAGTGGCAATAGCAAGAGACGATCCATCGAATGGATCTTTGTAAACCTGCAGATCAGACTGTGGCCACATAGGTGTCTGTGTTAGAGCTACAGGCATACGTGACTGAAATGAGAGTGACAGTGACCAAATATTAGGAAAGGGCAAGAGCGTTGCAGGAATGAGCTGACGATGCTGAAGGAGGGTCCGACCACAATAACTTTTGCTTACTGGGTTTTCGGGAGAGAGTGGAGAGCCTGTCAATGGACCTCTTTCTGGAGGAGTCGATCCTTAAAGTACTGAAGCCTAAAGGCCTTTCCAATTTCTTCTCAGTAGAAAATGTGCATAGAGTGCTTGAGTCGTTCCCTTAGCCTCCCAGGACCCCCCAAAAGAATCACAACATGACTTATCAACTTCCATGATATTGATGCTATACATCAGTGGACTTGATGCAGTGACGCATTGCATTAAGAGGGCATCAAAATACAGATCTATCCAACTACACTCAACTATTACAACAGGACAGAAAGTTGTTTGAAGCAGTGAAAAGGAGACTCAGTGATGAAAGACTAAAGTACATTGCTTTGGTCTGCCAATCTTAAGGTCCTTCAAGATAATACGTCTCACTTTTTCTGTTCTCTTAAATTTGCATTGGATTGGCTGGATAGTCGTGGTACCCACCGTAACGTGGGGCAAAGTGGATCCCAGCAGTCGCCTTCTTCAACGACAGGTGCAGAAGGACCACACTACGCAATCATTATGCAGCCTTGAATGCTTGGCGGTACGAGTGGGTTGGTGCCTGATGGGTGTGGTCTGTGACCAATCCCCCATCTTTTCTTTTTCTTTTCATTTGCCAGGTGCCACACTACCTATATGATCTTGGGGATCTAGTGCTCAAGTTGGTTGACTGGGGATTCGTCCTGCATGGTAGGAAGTGTGTTTGAGTATTTGATTTGATGTGATGGGGAAAGGGGGTGGATGGGGTCCAGGGTTTGGACCGGGATCATGCAGATTCCTACATCCTCACACATAATGGTGGTTCAGATTACTGTCCATGTTGTGGTCAAAGAGCGGGGGAGGCAGTGCGGATATTGTACTTGTTTCGAGTAATTTTTTTCTCATTTATTGTACAGCGCTGACAAGGGGTCCCACGGCACTCAGTGTGCCCTTGAGGCGATGGCTTGGCTTTTCCGCTCATTACTACCTTACTGTTTAGTCGGTTGGCTATGAGGAGACTAGATGTGACACACCATAATGTCCCAGGAGATTATATTGCTCACCTAGAATGCCCAAAGTTTGAAGGATTATACTAAACACTACAGAGTCTTCTCCTACATCAGGCGAAAGCAGGTAGGTGTTGTGTTTCTTCAAGAGACACACTTAACACTGCAGGACTATGCCATATTGGCAGTGAAATGGTCTTCTGCAGTCTACTCAAGCTATGCCGTGGGTATCTATTTGGGTGGATGGGCAAATGCCTTCTGACATGGGATGTGCTCAGAGATCCGGAGGGCCGATATCTTATGCTAAGTGGGCTTCTTGGATGGGAAGTCTGTTTGTTTTCTTAATATTTATGGTCCCAACAGTGACAATGTTGGCTTTATTGCTAAAATACAGGAGCTGACGATGCCACACTTAGGGATCCTTATGATTTGCGCGGGTGACTTTAACTGTGTAGTGCCCTAGTGATTGGAAAGACACCTGGCGAGGGACAGTCCCCCAGTTAAAATGACAATGAAACTGACTGACGCCACCATGCAAATGTGACTGCCAGACCCTTGGTGATGTCAAAATCCGCAGGCTAGGATCTACTCATAATTTTTGCCATCCCATTGCTAGTATAGCAGATTGGATTACTTCTTTATTCAAGAGCAATGGTCTGATAATCTCTGTCACACTATCATAATGTGTTTTGAGGAGAAGTGGGGGTCAGCTACTCTCAGAAATACTAAGTGGGAGGCTTAGAAGGAGGTAATATGGGGGCTGACTGAGAGTGGCTGGGTAGTTGGACTGGGAGATCCATGAGGGAGAGTACCAGTTGGGGTGGATTGCTGACCCATCAGCCTTTAAAGACGAGGACACAAAAGTTATGGTGCTTGTAGAAAAGTAGGATCTGCTTTTATGGTTACCACAATTTTTTTGCCTGGTGCTAAGCTGTTATTGACTAGTCTGACGAAGATACTGCTAATCAGGACCCCAGTCTATCTGCTGAATCCCTTAAATTGTTATGTTCACTACTTTGTTACATCCCAGATTGGATACTGGGGTACCCTTATCGTCCCTAGTATATGGTACTAAGGTACCCAGGGCATATGTTCTTCAGAGGTCCCCCATGGGCTGAAGCATGTATTATGCCACTCATGGGAGCCCATTCAAAATTCAACTACAGGCCTGCCATTGCAGCCTGTGTAAGCTGGTGCTAGCACCGCTTATTAAAGATATAGGTTTCCTATATCGAATGCCACATTTAAGGTCACTGCACTAAAAACCTATGTCACCCCTCTAGCAGGATTTTACAATCCTAAAGGCAGGGTGCGTGGTTCTAAGTGTGAGGGTTCCCCTGCATGAACAGGACACCCCTGCAGCCTACGGAGTCCATTCTCCCGGGTTGTAAGTGTAGCAGCCATATACTATATAGAGGGGCACTGCATATTTTCACAATGACATCTTAAAACTGGCTGCAACAAATCCTATCATGTTTGGTATCAAACATGTTGGAATCATACCCCCCCCCGCCGTAAATGGTGTGGGAGTTATGATTCCTAGCACTGGATGTGCCCTCCATTAGGCTCTCAGTGTTCCCGGTGCCAGTCTTCCAGACCGGGACAGAACAAAATGGTTCCTGCTGACCAGAGACACAATTCCTTCCTCCCGCTGCTGAGCGAAGCTCGAGCAGGAGAAGGCAGAATAGGCGTCCTGTCACACGGAGGTGTGACCACCAGGACTGGATTTATCAAGTTGGGCCTGAGTGGGTGTGCTTACCAGCACCACAAAGTCTGCATAAGGGGCAAATTTGGTGCCCCTGTGCATAGCCCAGTTCAAACCAGCTCTGGGAGATGTTAGCTCCTGCTCTGGTGCAAAACTGGACAAAGGACATGGGAGTAACCTCCCCCTGTCCAGACCCTCCCCTGAGAGGGTCCCATGAATCGTCCCAACCCTTTCCTTTGGGTACTTAAAGGCTTACCTGTGGGTGGGTCCCTAGATTTGTCGTGGGACAAGATACAGATCAGACACCATTTCTTCTACCATCTGGGCAATCTGGACTTCATTGGCGCTCTACTCTGTCTCCCTTTCAGTTTGCTGCATCGTCTGTGCCAGTGCACCATGCAGGAACCTTCCAAGGGCTGTGGGCATCAAAGACACCTGAAGGAATCTCCCTAGAAGTGAAGGAGTCACTTCCCGGCATTTGCAGGCACCACAACTAAGTTTACCGGTCAGCTAATCATCAGCTTATACCAGACTCGAAAGGTTCTGCAACACAGGTGGTGGTTGTCCACAGCTCTCGAGGCCTGCCCTGCCCTCTTAGCAAGTTTGAGGCCAGTATCCCTTGTGGGGGCTGCAATAACCGAACCCCTGTGCACCGTGTCAACTTGCAATTGCAGAGGCTTGGTGGCTTCCTTCCACCAAGATCCTCAGGCTCCAAGTAGCCCCAATCTCAAGCACCTCCAGTGACCAAAGTCTTTGTCCACATCTCATTGTGTGCACTGTGGCCTGCATCTTATGGTGAGCTGCTCGAGGTACTCTTGCAACTCCAGTACCTTAGACCTGTGGGTCCATTAGAGGGTCACTTTTGTTTCTTTTGGGCTCCCCTGTTTGCTTAGGCCTGCCTTGACTTCCCTAGATGTGGTGAGTCCCCTGGACCTTGTTGGTCCCAACATTGCACCTTCTTTGACTTCTGCGTGGGATGTATTTGCCGAGGCTTGTTGGTGCTCCTGCCGGACACCGACCCCATAGCACTCGACATCCAATGTGGGATAGCTTGTGCAAGAAGGAAGCTAGCAAATTTGAATTAGAAGATTTCAAAGTTTGGGTATTATAGTGCATAAAGCAATCAGAAAGGTAATTGGGACCTGTTAGGTAAAACGCTCTAAAAACCAAGGTCAGGGATTTAAGGAGTACTTGCTTCTGGACAGGAAGACAGGGCAATTTCCTGAGTTCTTGAGAGACAGAACAGTTTGTTGTAGCTTAAGAATAAGTCTGACTGCAGCATTTCCCACCACTTGAAGCTTATGTAGCAATTGTTTAGTAATCCCTAGGTAGAGGCTATTACAGTAATCCAACCTTGAGGTGATAGCACAAGGGCCACTGTTTTCTTTTTCTGTCAGAGGGAGAAATTCCCACCAAAATTTAATGACTTACTTAAGGAAAAGCAAGTGCCCACCACAGATAAAACATGAGAGTGAAATAGAAGGAACAGTAAAATTTGACTACTAGATTTTGGGACATCTTAAGTGGTGAAGGAGGAGGCATGAGACTGTCATGCCCTCACATTTGAGAAGAAAACATGTTATTGTGACCAAATAAAAGTGTTTCTGTCTTATCTGTATTAGACAGGGGTTTGGCTGTACTATACAGAGACAGTTGGCCTCTTTGCAGCGAAAACTCCACCTGGTGGGGGGTGGGGGGTGTGAGGCTCTTGACTTTGCTTACAAATATCTCCGCATTTCACTTTAGGGGGGTCTTTGGTATATCGACCTCCGGGGCCAGCTAAGGCATTTCTGGATTGTTATGGGGACGCTTTGGCAGAGAGATCACTATGCTTTTCGAATTACTTGCTTTGGGCGATATTAACTTGCATCTGGATGTCACAGACTCAGCGGATTCGGCTGCTTTTCTTGAGATGCTTCAGATGGACCAGCTCTCCCAATGGGTGGAACATCCAACCCACCAAGGGGGGCATACGCTTGACCCCATCTGTGCTAATTTCCAGATATCCGTGGTGAAGCCTTTACAGGTCGCTTGGTCGGACCATTTCCCCATATTCTTTTCATGGGTGGTGCAACGCCCGGTGCGGGAATTCAGTTACCACCCCAAACCCACTGCTAGAAAACTGGATGCAGGGCAACTTAGCGGCTGTTTGGCTGCGGGGTGGCCCCCCCTCCTTGGCAGTTTAGACGAGAATGTGGCTAGTTTTGCTGATTGGATTTCTGATTCGGTCAGTGCCCTTTCCACTCCGGTGCATAGTAAGCTCAGGAGAGATTCTCCCTCTAAGCCATGGTTTAACCCAGAGTTGAGAACACTGAAACATGCCTGTAAGGTTCTTGAAAGAGCCTGGCGCTCTAGTGGCTATTGTCCAATTGCCAAACAGGCACTTAGAGCTAAACAGAAGCTTTGCTACTCATCTATCGGCCTAGCCAAGGGCTGTTATTTTTCAGCTCGTATAGAGCGGGCCAACAATAACTCCAAAGAAATATTTGCCATTGTACAGAGTTTTGTGGCTCCCAAGGCCCAGGCGGCGGTGATACCATCCTCTGTCGCCTGGTGTAATACCTTGGTTAATTTCTTTCAGGAAAAAATAGCCTGCATCCAACAATCTTTTTTGAATGGGCCCAGGTTAACTTTGCCTGCTTCTTTGGGGTGACAGGATAAGGAGCGGGGTAGTACCTTTTCTGGATTTAGTCCAGTGGATTTAACTATGTCGCTCAGAATTCTGAAAACACTTAAATCTGGCTCACCGAAAGATCCTTGTCCCGCTAAGCTCCTAGCGGAGGTGGCTGACACTATTAACTTTGAGGTCAACTTAGTGATCAATTAGTCACCAGGTGTGGCTGCCTCACTGTGCGTCTGCTCCGTTGCATCTGTCTACTGGCGTTCCGCAGGGGTCATCCCTTAGCCCTCTTCTCTTTAACATCTATGTAACTCCGCAGGTTTACATTGCGGAGCCCTTGGGGGCTAAGGTGATGGCCTATGCTGATGACACACAACTCCTGTTCTCCTGGAGGAGGGGAGAAGACTCGGTGGAGGCCGTGCAGCATTGTGTAGCTGTGGTGTTCTATTGGTTGGCAAGCCACAGTTGAAGCGCAATGAAGAAAAATCGGAGGTTCTCCTGTATGGCTCATTCCCTGGGGATTTCAGGGATAGAATATGGCCTTCAGATTTTCCTCACCCTATGGCGAGCAAGTGCTCTGCCAAAAATCTCCGGGTGTGGTTTGATGAAGACCTGAATTTTTCAACCCAGATAAAGAAGTTGACAGGGACATGTTTTGGGTCCCTGAAAATCTTGAAGAAATGTCTTCCTCTTCTGCCAGTCAGCTCTAAGGATACGGTGGTCTGTGCACTGATTTTATCCCACCGGGACTATGTCAATGTCTTTTTGGTGGGTAGCCCTGCTTATCTGACTAGGAAACTGCAAGTGGTCCAAAATGCGGCTGCTAGATTGCTACTGGGACTGCCTTTTAAACAGAGTGTTCGTATTCATTTACGTACCCTGCATTGGCTCCCTGATGAGTCTCCATTTAAATTTAAAATGTTATCTATTGTTCATCGAGCTCTGTATGGGCTAGGTCCTAGCTACTTGCAGAAGAGATGTACCTTCTATAAACCCTCTCAGCATTTGCGTTCCTCGGATCAGTTGCTAATGCAGAACCCTCGGTTCAATCGCCAGAGGCTAGGCGGTAACTCCTTCGCCCGCAAAGCTGGCTTGGCCTGGAATCTGTTACCACTGGCTCTGAGGAGTGTTCATGACTTAGCGCCGGGACACTTTTAGTAGCGGTGCGCTGTACAAATGAAATATGACATGACATGACATATGACATGACACAATAGGATATTATGCTCCAGTCAGCAGATGATATTCGAGACAATTCCTAAAATTGAGTTCAGAACCAAAAGAACTCTTGTCAAGTGACAAGATCAATTGGGTATCGTCGATATAAGATGTGGTGGGAATGCTGAAAGAATCAATCACAGTGATTAGAGGATATATGTATACATTTATATATATATGTTAAATTGTGTAAGGGCTAAGTGATGAGCACTGCGAAACCCTGCCCTCAAAGTTTTTTCTTTCAAAGAAAACTAACCAATGAATACCACCTCCTTTCAGCAAGAAAGGAATGGAACCAGGCCCAAGCCTGACTACAGATGTTAATCTCTCTGAGACGCTGAAGGAATACCAGATGAGATACTGTATAGAACAATGGGGACACATCTCGGAGATTAAACACACTGCCCTGCCTATTATCCAGCATGATTTTTTATTTTTGGATACTTTTAAAAGGGCAGATTCTGTAGAGTACCCAGGCCTAAAACCTGATAGAGGGGGATGAAGAATGCTAGAATTCTCAAGAAAATCAAATAGTTACTTGTTAACTAATTTTTCTGATATTTTGGTATGGGAAGGGAGAAGGGCGATATGCCTGAAATTAGATAAAACATTTGGATCAGCAGTTGATTCAACCACCTCCAACTTCCATGATTCAGGCACCAGGGCTGACGAAAAAGAGGCATTTAGGAGACCATTAATCACTGGATTAATTACTTAAATTGCTTTCTTAAAGACCACAGAGGACATGGGTCTAAATGTAAACCAGATTTGAAAAGTAAGATAGCACTTTATGATTGCTCAGGGAAAATATATTGAAAAGCAGCCATATTAGGCTAAAGAGGGGAAATGGCCTTTAATGGGCATTGAGAACTATCCATTCCATCGGTGTCACTATTAAAGCCAATCTGATTAGTATTAATCTTCTCTTAAAACATTTTTGGGAGAGAGTGTCACATAATGTTGGAGAACGTAAAATGTATCTCCCAGAGGATTTGAGTTGAAGAAGCGACTTATTCATCTGATCGATTTTCTTAGGTTATGTAGCAAGTTCAATTTAAGAAGTAAAAATGCTTTTTTAACCACCTTAATCAGGTTGTGATACCTTTTCAAGGCAGATTTACATTTAAATGTGTCCTCCAGCCCGCCTTGAGTGCCCCTCTTTCTTTCAGGCTGCTTACATAAAAGCATCACTTTTGCCAGGGATGCTGTAAACCATGGTGCAGAATTAGCACAGTTATTATGGCCAGGCTTACCAATAGGAGCAAGCTCATCAATTGCTTTCAAGATCCAATAATTAAATGAATCCAAATCCTTGGATAAATATTCAATGAGAAGTGGAGAGGACTGAGTCGGGTGACTTATCAGACTATCACCCATTTATTTATCCCATTTCCAAAAAGCAAGTTTCTTAGTGCATATAGAGCTAATAGCTGGTAAATAATGACCTACTGATATGTTAAAAAGAATGAGTAATTGGTCTGACCACACTTGAACTTCAGGTGCGCCAGAAAACAGCTGAGGATGATTAGTAAAAATCAAATCAAATGTGTGGCTGGCTATATGAGTGGGACCTCCACAGCCTGAGAGAGCTCAATAACTGCAAAGTTATCAGTAAGACTTTTACCATCCTGATTAAGAGAATCATCAATGTGACAATTAAAATCCCCTAACACTTTCAAATAAGAATAATGTAAAACATGGGGAGCCAGAGCATCTCCTAAAGTGCTCAGGAAGTTAAAGCACTGCCATGTTATGTTATGTTATGTTATTATTCATTTATAAAGCGCTATATCACCCCGAGGTATCTAAGCGCTCACAATGGACACATAACACTGGTAAGAACACGCAACCTCCCACTACGATGAACCCCAAGCTTCCAAGAAGAGCAGCGTCTTCAGGTGCTTTCTAAAAATGAGGAGATTAGTTTCTTTCCTCAATCTGACTGGGAGCAAATTCCAAACTCGGGGGGCCATGCTGGAATAGGCTCTGCCACCCTTGGATACTAAACTGAACTTCGGGCATGTCAAATTACATGCGTCAGCAGACCGAAGGGTCCTATTTGGCACATATTTAGTCAGTCGATCCTTGATATAGATGGGGGCTGAGCCATGGACCGCTTTGTGAGCGATGCATAGACTCTTGAATTTCACTCTCTGAGCTATTGGCAGCCAGTGTAGATCCTGAAGTAAAGGCGTTGCCCTTGTGCGCCGAGGCTTATTAAAAATCAGCCTGGCCGCATCGTTCATCACTACTTGGAGTCTGGCTAAAAGATTGTTAGGCAGGCCCAGATACAAGGAGTTACCGTAATCCAGCCGTGCCAAAATTAAGGCAGAAACAGCCAGCCTAAGGGTGGAGACGGACAGCAATAAGGAAAATTTCCGAAGCTGGCGCAGTAGACCGACACAAGTGCCCACCACTGCCGACACCTGCTGTGTCAAGGTCAGCAGAGCATCAATTTTGATTCCCAGACTTTTTACTGCTACCGCAGGTTCTGGACATGGCCCCAATTCAGCTGGCCAGAACCGATCATTCCATGGATCGGTAGCTGTATTGACTGCCAAGACTTCGGTTTTGTCTGGGTTAATTTTCAACCAATTATCCGACATCCAGTTAATCGTAAATTTGAGAATGTCTTGCATTCTCAAATAGGCGTTCGGAGAGTGTTCAGTCTGGATCAGAATTTGTGTGTCATCCGCGTAATTATAAACCCTACAGTTCAACTTATTTAGGGCTGCAATCAGTGGCTGTAGGTATATATTAAAAAGCAGGGGTGATAGAGCTGAACCCTGAGGCACCCCACATGTCAGTTTGGCTGGAATTGACACGAGGTCAGATAGTTGGACTCGCTGTGAGCGATTTTCTAGAAAAGAAGTCAGCCAGGCCAGGGCCGTACCCTGGATCCCACAGTCCTCAACCCGCGACAATAGTTGACAATGGTTTACGGTATCAAATGCCGCGGATAAGTCCAGAAGGACCAGGGCACATGGATTTCTTTTGTCAGCCTTCAATCTCAAATCATCCAACACCGAAAGCATCACCAATTCGGTGCTGTGATGAGCTCTGAACCCTGCCTGATTGGGCTCCAGAAGAAGATTGTTTTCTACGAAATGAGTGAGGGAGTGCAGGACATGTTGCTCTAAAATTTTAGAGAGAAAGGGTAGCTGCGAGATTGGCCTAAAGTTCTTAAAAACTTTTGGGTCGGCACCAGGTTTCTTTAAAAGGGGGATCACCCGTGCTTCCTTAAAGTTGTGGGGAACCCGTCCCTCTGCCAAGGAGCGATTCAGCAGGTTGAGAATTTTATCCTCCATGCCAGGCCAGCCCAGTTTAAAAATTTTGGGCGGGCAAGGGTCAGCTGGGGATCCTGATTTCACCAGATTCATTATGGTGAATAGCGACTCCGTTGTGAGAGCTGGAAGGTCTGTTAACGTACCCAGTGTTGATCTTGGGGATATGAGGGGAGGCTCAATAGAACAGGGAAAATGGGAGGTTTGGCTAATCTCTACCATCAGATCCTTTATTTTATTCAGAAAAAAGGCCTGAAAATCTTGACAATCCTTCAAATTGAAGGTCGGGGTTGGGTCTTTCACTGTCCGCAGATCATTCAGGACTTTAAATATTTCTTTCTGCGGATTAGCCGCCTCTGAAATAGCCGTTTCGTAGAAATCGGCTTTCCTCAGGCGGATAGCCTTTTTATAATCTGCGAACTAATCATGCTGGACAGTAAACTAAAACTCCAGCAAAAGAATACAACTGCCCTAATTTAAATCAAAATCCGAGACTCTCTGCACCATTTAAATCATAACTATGACCATTGTACGCGAAAAATAATGGCTAAGCCCCCACCTCTTATCTGCGATCAATTGCAGCGGATGATATCTTGGTATATGTACGAGACCCAGGTAATTCAGTGTCTTGCTCATCACAACACCTGTAGTAATTCTGGCAGGTGGCAGGATTGTCCACTAATCCTGGCTGTTCCCCATGGACGCCCTTGCAGACATGCTTGAGGGGGAACTGCCTGACCTGTAGATGCTGTGGAAACCGAAATCATTGAAATATTTAGGGATACATGCGACTCATACCCCGTTAGAAAACCTTATCCTATCGAGAGCTGGGAGCTGGGTGATCTTCATGAGGTGGAAATGTATAACACGTTTTAGAAGGCAGAACAAAATATTTCCACTAGACCAGGACAGTTTCTGACATTTGCCAGACTGACTGTAGCTGTTTACCAGTGTTGGACTGGCCTTCCAGGGTGAATGCAGGAATCAAACACACTCAGTGTTATAGTGGACCTGCAGGCAGGAGGGGTAGAGATTTGTCCCAGGTGTATAAGGAACTCCGCCCGGCTGTGTGGCCTAAATGGGAGCAAGTTGTGGGAGTTCCTTTCACTGACTCTGAGTCAGATAGAATGTTGGGATATCACAAAATCGTGACAGGTAATGCCTGGTTTTATCTGATACAAGTAAAGATTCTTCATCAGGCCTATATCACCCCCTTACGCTCAGTAAACTTTACCCGACACACACTGGAGAATTCCCTCAGTGTAGACGGACAGCAGTTGATCTCCTACATATGTAATGGACCTGTCCGGTGGTAACATCTTTGTGGACTAGGGTGACTTGAGCATTTAAAGATGATACCACAGTTAAAACATTGTGTGTTGGGTCTACAGCCTACTTACAAAAAAGAAAATATTCAGCACCAATTTGTATTTTTGCTGCTGCTTCTAGCGAAGCACAGAATTATGATTTACTGGATGCACCCAGGGGGTCCTACCATAGCAGGATGGCTTGCTCATGTCCAGGAATAGTTGTTAGCCAAGGAGATAAACCTCACCATGGTGTGGATGGACGACAGAGCCCAGGAAGACACCCAGATCTCGTGCACGATGACTGATGCACTGCTCTGTGCCCCAGAGGAATGGACTCCCGGAAGTGCAGGGTCCCCTAGGTCTTGAGGAAAATTAAATTTTGGTCATGATGTGTTCCCTAGCGCGTACCCCACCGACTCCATGTACCAGCTTAAAGTGCATGTAACTTCCCTCCTGTGACAGCTATGAAGACGCAAATACATTTGCGTCCACCGTTAACTTGTCCTCTTTCAGATCCACCATGAATGGATTATATAGTCCGTTCCTAAGTATGCTATGCCACCGTCTTTTTGTAGTACGCTTTTCATGTATTCCTGCTCTAGCCAGAGTAGGCCCTGAATTCCTGCCATCTGAACCTCTTTTGTGGCTCCTGACTCTGCCCAGGCTACCTCTGTACTCATGAACTCTGTCCTACTTTCAGCGCGGCCCCTCGCGCTCAGCTCAAGCCTGCTTTCTGCCAAGACTGACTATAACCTTCGAGTTATCTGTTCCGCTCCCCGAGAATACATTCCTGCCTACTAGATCCTGTAAACATCCTCTCCAGCTGCAGAGCCAAAGGGCCGACCCGTCTCAATGCAAGTAATTCATAGCCTCCGTTGCCATGCTTCCAAGGAAGGCCCCGTGCCCCCACGCTCTACATGTAGACACTTAGGCGCTCATACACGCATCCACAGTTAGCATAGAATAGCCTCTGCCCTAGAGACCTTTCCGCCCAGATAGTATAGTTCCTAAACATCAGATATCAGAGATGATAGAAGTACAAGTTGATCTGACATGCCAGACTTCTGTCTCTTTTCCGTCAGTGTAAATGTCAAGTCCCCTGCACCCCGTCAATCACACGTCATGCAGCTGCGCGCGCATCCAAGCTTCCGATTTCTGCTGACATTGCAACATTCTGTTAGCACCACCCCTTGGTGCCACCCACTTGCGTCACCTATCAGTGACGTTTCTAGCACACACCTCTAGTTCATGCCTAGTTTACGCCTCTTGATGATGTATTGGTACCACGTGTATACTGTTATCTTGTCTTCTCTCAGCTGTTACGCCTCTTACATTGAACCTTATGATGTAAATCAAGTATATAAGCTATGTATTGTCAATAAACGAGAGCGCGCTCATCTATCCCTTCTGACACCCTTGTGGTGGTCAGAACATGATATCCTGATTCCTTTATGAGGAATAAAACCCTTAGAAACTCTAACACCACGGACTCTGTTTTCTTTCCTTCTGATTGAGTTATCATTGATTAAGTACTTACCTGCATAGAAATTAAGAGAGTAAATTAATTATTTACGTCATTTTGGCGCCCGAATAGGGACCCCTCCCCCACCTCACGCGCCGGAAGGTGCGTTGCAATCCGTGTCCCCTGCCATCAGTTAGACGGACTACACGTGTACTGGCAGGATTTCCTGCATCCCCCTCTGACCCACGGAGGTGACGAAGACTGCGATCAGTGCCCAGACGAGGCGGTGAGGAGTGCGGAGGATCCCGACCAGAGCCCAGCCGAAAGAAGCAAGGTCCGAGGTGTGAAGAGGCCCACCAGTTTTCCGAAGTTTTCCGAAGTTTTCCGAAGTTTTCCGAAGTTTCCGAGTCGAGTCCAGTCGAGTTTTCCGAGGCCTTCTGTTTCCGTGCTTCCCGGTGAGTACCATTGCTGGGTCGTATCTAGACGGGTTTGGGTACGCAAGTCCGGTCTGCACTGTTTTTAGGCAGTGTATCTGTACTGTTTAGCAGTATATCAAGTAGTCCGAATTTCTGCACTGTTACACCAGTGTATCCGTACTGTTGAGCAGTACATCTAGTATAGGGGGTAGTTAGCTATGTCTTCAATGTTCTATGTGATTAATGTTGTGGTATGAATGTGACTGTTCAAACGTGTATTATTGTGTTTCTCGTATAATCTAGCTGTCAAGAGTATTACGGAATAAAGACCTAGCGTTCAGTAATAAGTAAGCAAGATGCCATTCTTTAACAAGTTAAAACAGATAGGAACTAGGAAAGGGTTACTGGAGGAAGAAATTCCTATCCCCCCTAGGGACACTCCAGGCAATTTTATGTATCAAAAACACGGCATAGATGCCATATTATATCTAGATTTATGGGCCGATTACACCAAACACCTAGACGAAAGACACAGATGGCCTGTTACCGGAACGTGGGATGCCGAGTGCATCATGAGGGTAGAAGAAGCATTATGGAAAAAGAAAGCTAGACAATCTCAGAAGGACGCCATAGAATTTTGGCGTAAGGAATCACGTAAGCGTGCTGACAAAGCACTCCGTAGAGAAGACAGACTTAAAGAATCAGATAAAGAGCAAGAAAACGAATTAGTTACTGAAGGGATCCGAGTAAAAACAGAACAAATAGACCGTGCCCGAAATAATCTTGTAAACGGTATGTATCTTGCAGCAGATGGCACATCTGAAACTGAATCAGAAATACCGAAGAACTTACCGACACCATTAGTTCCAACTAAAGTAATGCATAAAACTACTAAAGACATATTCTTGAATGCATATCTAGAGGATGTAGCACCAGCTTACACCAATTTGCCTGTTCGTGCCCTGCCTACTGACAAGGATGGGGGTGGCGCTACGCCCCCAGATCCGGTTCCGCCGGTACCGCGACAGACCTCCCCTGTTCCGATACCTCCGCCACTTCCCCCACTGAAGACGGATCTACCGAAACCAGTACTACCTGATCTTAATAAAAGACAGATTCAAGTCCAAATCCAGACTCCGCGGAGAGATAATGCCCAAGCATCCGCCTCAGGAGGTGCGACAGCGGGTCTACAGACCCCTCCACCGACACACAGATTGCATTTAAAGGACACACAGAATCCTTTCCAGTCTCCCTATTCATCGCGGCTTGAGGCATTCAAAGATAGGATGTCATTTTGCAGATATGATCCAGTACCCGGACAAGACGATCTAATGGTATTAGCATCACTGCGCTTAAGATCTGCCACCGATAACTTGCTATGCTGTGTAGGAATGCAGGAAGCTCTCGACAGACTATACAAATTCATACAGACAGGGAAAGACCCCGACAGTGTCAAAGCTGCCATGTATAAACAGAAAGTTGACATTCAAAAACAGATTTTACGATTCTTCATTAACTGTGTGATAAGAGAACGAGACAGGCCCGGGACAGATCAAAGTGAGTTAGACGCATTAAACAAGTGGGGTCAAAATATAGCAGACGGAAGACATGACAAGGGGACTTGCATAGCCACTATGTCCCAGAAAATTAGAAAGGCAGTATTAACTGCACATCAGGAAGAAACTGATAAAACTTCCTCCGAGGAGGAAGATGAAGATGAAACATCAGGAAAGTCTACAGACATTATAGCATATGTAGGTAGGGGAAACTACCTTAGGAAAGGTGTCCGTCCGGAGAGCAAGAGAGTTCTTTTCTCCGCTTTAACAAATCCGAATTCTTCTGAGCATCAGTTCCAGGAAACTGATAAAAGGCTTCGAGATCGAGTAGGGTACCATATACTCAATTCTATGGACGAACAGGAACTAGCCCGGTCAGCCATATTGTGGGCCGAAAACGCAGACATATATAATGATGACACGTTAGTGCAGACATTCTTGAACCTTTCCCCGGAAGAGCAGAAAATAGCAGGTGTATACATGATTCAGCACCTCCTTATCAAGTTCAGAAATCATCATTCTGATCCAGGTCCCTTACACGAGACATTAGAAGCACTACTCATGGATAGATGGAGAGGTTTTAGTACCAAATTAATACAAATAATTCTAGAACAACGACGTAAGTATAATACCTTCCTGAGCTCTGAATATATTCCCGCCCCGCCCCCAGAAAGAAAAACGTACCACATGCAATGCGGTGGTGGTATTGAAAGCCAGAATCCCTTACGAGAAGTACATCCAGTTATGGGTGAGGATCGTACCCTGAAACGTGTGTATGTTCACACACCACTGACTAAGTTAGAACTATTAGAAATGAAGAAATTAGTTCCGTGCCATGATAAAGACCCTGCAGGTTTTCACAGAGAGCTTAAAGACATGTTACTGATGGGAGATTACACGTATGATGATATTATGAAAATGTTAAAAGTACTGTTGCCCACGGGCATTTACGAGAAATTAAAGGAGAAGGATTGGGAGGTGGGAGAGTCAAAGATAGCATGGGCAGAAATAGAAGACGAAGAAAAGAAACGAGTCCCAGGGGTAGGCCTTGGGGATCTGACTAAAGCATTACCAGGTTTAATAGTACAGGTTCTGCCAAGATTATTGACAACTAGAAAGGAAGATTGGGACGCAATCTCGTCCTGTAAACAGAAACAAGATGAAGATACTAGTGACTTTTATTCAAGATTCGAGAAATGTTTCATCATAAATAGTGGTCTAAAAGTTAGTAGCGAGTCATATCCACACCTTTTTGTAACAAAATTAGTAGAGAACGCCCTACCACTAGTTAAAAATAGAGTGTACAAGGTTGAAAGTACTTGGCAGGCAAATACGCCATCACAGATGTTACAAATGTTACAATATCACCAGAACAGAATAAGGGAAGAACAAGATCAGGAACAGAAACGTATGAAAGACACGAAAATGAAAATGTTAGTAGCACAGACGATTCCAGCCGAGGGCCACAGAAAAGGTGGGGCCCAGACCAATCATTCTGCCGCTCCCGTTAAAGGGACATGTAATTATTGTAAACAGCCAGGTCACTACGTACATGAATGTCCAGTCCTGAAACATAACATTGAGACAGGCAAAACTAAAGAAAGACCACGTCCGCCTCGACATGAACAGGGTCATCAACAGACCTCACAGAACGAACAGCCAATGCAGAATACACAGCCTATACATGATCAGTCCCATACAGTACAGACAGTAGCAGTACCGCAGCCACAGCATGCTCAGACACAGCCCGCTGCCGCAACCCGGCAAGTCTCACAGCAGATGTACCAGTATGCCCAGTCGGCATATCCAGATTATCAGCGTTATACATGAAACAGCCTAGGGAGGGAAAGTGATTTGCCTCTTATTGAAATTCCTGTAGATCAAGAAGGTCCTTATGTACATAGTCACGTATTAGGAAAAGACAGAAAGTTTTTAATTGACACAGGGGCAAGTCGCACTACTATAAGTCATAATGAAGTTCCAGGGGCACCCCTCTCAGGCTCACAGAATGTTTCCCTTGGTTTTTCAGGACAGCCTATTGTAAATGAAGTGTCCGAACCAGTACCACTAGCTGTGGGTCCATTATCTCGAGTTACAGATTTGTTACTTACGAAATCATGTCCAGAAAATCTGTTAGGAATTAAAACACTGAAAGCTCTAGGAGCTATAATTTGCTGTTCCCCGGAGGGAGTCAGACTCTTTCTACGGGATTTCAAGGGTCATTATGTTCTACGTGACTTTGATGTCAGATTGAAAAATGTACCAGATCATTTATGGGCAAAAGGCCCAGCTGATGTAGGTTGTATGCATATCACACCATACCGTGTAACACTCAAGACAGGAGTTGTTTTACCCAGAATCAGACAATACAAGTTACCACCCGATGCTGTAGTGGCTTTACTGAAAATCATTGAAGAGCTTATTGCCCAAGGGGTGGTCGTAGAGACCGACTCCAATATCTGTAATTCACCCATCATTCCAATTCTTAAACGTACAGACCGCAATGCACCGCCAGTATATCGGCTGGTGATTGATCTTCGAGAACTGAACAAATGTATTGTACCACAGTATCCTGTGGTCCCCGATATCTCCTCCCTATTGACTGCTATTGACTCAGAAGCAACGTTCTTTACTGTAATCGATCTCAAGAACGCTTTCTTCAGTGTACCTATTGACCCGGAGAGCCAATATCTCTTCGGATTCAGTTTAAATGGACGAAGTTTCAAATTTTCCCGCGCACCTCAAGGATTTACAGAAAGCCCCAGCATCTATAGTCAAGCACTGAAAAGACAACTAGATTGTATTCAAATGCCAGTTAATACCGCTTTACTGCAATACGTCGATGATCTGCTGATCACCGCACGAAGTGAGCCCGAATGTGAACAAGCATCTCTGATAGTTTTGCATTTCCTAGCCGACAAGGGACACAAGGTGTCTCCTTCGAAGCTACAATTCTGTGTTCAGCAAGTTGTGTACTTGGGTCACTTGCTGTCCAAAGTGGGGAGACAGCTCACTCCCGATCGCATTCAGTTAATTGTAAACATGCCACGACCCCTGACACAAAAGGAAGTACGGGCCTTCATAGGCCTCACCTCGTACTGCAGACAATGGATTCCTCAATATGCATTTCTAGCCAAACCACTCATTCAGTTAACAACCCAGGAGGCAGCGACTTCGACCGTCCTCCCTTGGACTCAGGAACACACACAAGCCTTTGAGGAATTAAAGAAAGCTTTATGCCAAGCACCAGTTTTAGCGACACCATGTTACAGCAAACCGTTTACACTTTTTGTTACAGAACGTGACGGTACAGCATTGTCTGTCCTCACTCAAGAGCAAGCAGGTTCACATAAGCCTTGTGCTTATTTTTCAAGTACATTGGATTCAGTAGCTCAGGCACTCCCTGCATGTTTAAAGTCAGTAGCAGCAACAGCGTTAGCAATAAGACAAAGCGATTCAATTGTTTTAGGTCATCAGTTAACGGTACAAGTTCCACATTCTGTAGAGGTTCTGTTAAACAGAACCCAGACTCAACACTTGACTATAGCACGACTGACAGGTTACGAATTGACACTATTCCAACCACACATAGAAATCAGACGCTGCAGTATCTTGAATCCAGCAACATTGTTACCTACAGTTATGACAGATCCAGCTCCACATGATTGTATAGAGATTATTAATGCAGTAACAAAGCCCAGACGAGATCTAACAGACGTTCCATTGACAAATCCAGACCTGACACTTTATGTGGATGGTTCATGCATGAGAACAAGTACAGGAGAGTTAGTGGCCGCGTATGCCGTGACCACTGAAACTGAAGTTAAAGAAACACATCGTATTGATACACTGTCTGCTCAAGCGGCAGAGCTCATCGCTCTGACCCAAGCCTGTATTATAGCCAAGAACAGAAATGTTAACATATACACTGATTCCCGTTATGCGTTCGGAGTCGTACACGACTTCGGCATGCTCTGGCAGGAACGAGGTTTCCTGACCTCTCATGGTACAAAGATACAGCATGGTCCTCTCATTCAAGCACTGCTGGAAGCAATACATCTGCCTTCAGCCATATCAGTTATGAAGTGTAAAGCACATACTAAAGCCACAGATTCTGTTTCCCAGGGTAATGACCTGGCAGATCAGACAGCAAAACATACAGCACTGACTCACACTCAGACAACTGACATGACAAAGATAACAGATCCGACAAACTGCATGACAGTCAGGGATCCCACACTAGATGTTATTGACATTCAGACACATGCTACTCCAGAAGAAATAAAGAAATGGATCGAACTAGGAGGGATCCAGACAGATCAAGGTTGGATGACGAAGGGAAAATCTACATGGTTTCTCCCTGACTCTATGGTTCAAGTCATGATAAATACAGCACATAGTCCTGCCCACCTTGGAGAGAAAGCAATGCTAGACAGTTTGCAAAATCTCTGGAACAATAAACACTTACGAGCAGCCGCAAAACAGAAAGTGCGTACTTGCATGATCTGTTGTCAGTTCAATCCAGGTAAAAGCGTCCCTGTAGAGCAAGGTGGATTCCATCCTCCCGATCACCCTTTTGAAGTCCTCCAGATGGATTATATCCAGATGGACCGTTGTCGAGGATTCAAATATGTTCTCGTAGTTGTCTGTGCTCTGTCCCGCTGGACCGAAGCATACCCCGTCCCAGATTAGAGTGGTTTTTGGAAGACCACCGAATATGTGGGGGACGCCCATTCCTAAAAAGATCACCGATGTTGATTCTAATATGTTGACAGATTACCTTGCCTCCTTGATGTCTGCACTCCAATCATGTCGTTCACAGGTTGCCGCAGCCTTCCCTGACAACACCGATGTGAAGGAGCATGACGTCCGCCCCGGAGATGTTGTTTTAGTCCGAAACTTCGACAGGAAAAGTCCGTTGGAGCCCCGCTGGAAGTCTCCGAAGACCGTCCTTCTTACAACAAAGACTGCAGTCAAGTTGGAAGGCAGAAAGGGGTGGGTTCACCTAAGCCATATCAAAACATTCCCAGGACTGAAACCGGAACAAGACACACCCACCCCCACCAGAGACTGTGATCCCAAAGACTTTACCGAAGTTAAAAGAGAAAAGACTCCTCAAGAACAATACCGTATGAAGTTACGATCTAGCAAGTCAGACAGTTTAATTGTTTAAGTCCTCCCCTAGGTGAATCGGTTAAATAGTTTCTGACATGTATCCCCTAGATCGAGTTAGAGAGAGAGAGGAAAAGAAAAGAATATACTGCAAATCACTTCGTAGTCACTGCATAGTGACACTAATAATAATGTTTATTCTCAGTATATTAATTATTATTGCTAGCATCTTGTTACCTATATACTATCCTATCTTCAAGAGTGAACAATCTGCTTACAATGTCTCTGCTGAACACACTTTTAGTGAGTTACCTCCTCATGAACTTTCTTACAGACTTGCGCTGCGCAACAATACATTCATTAGTATGTTACATCATTCTCATCAAACTAACAATGCTACAAATTGCTGGATATGTGGCCGACTCCCTCCCTACCAGAATTACAAGGGAGCGCTGCCTCTCTTTCCGTATCCGTTCACTCACAATGGCTCCTGTGGAGCATGGTTTAAGATAATTAATTCTTTAGATCCCGACATTGCTGTTTTCGATGGGGGTTGGGTTTGGGGAAACCTGAACTTGGTCCTACTAGACGTCTGTTACCCAGATAAGGAGGGACTCCCCATTAGAATAGGAACTGATCTAGAAAATGAAGTATATGGATTAGGTAATTACACAATTAGCCTTATGATTCTTACTGTCGAATCCAAAGCCACACCAGTTCTACCCATTATGTCAGTACTGCCAGTCACTGGTGAATTATGTATCAAGAAGAAAGGTTCAGTACACTTAGGTCATAGTAAATGCACTACTGTGGTCGAATTCAGTGATGATGGAAAATCATCGTTCAAAGCTATCAGTCATTCTTACTTTGTTTGTGGTCATACCGCATACATTCGTCTACCTCCAGATTGGGATGGTACCTGTTACATTGCATTCCTTCTGCCACCTGTTTTTCTAGCTCCTTCTGATTACCATAGAAATAGCAATCTAGTAAAGAATAGACCCAGAAGAGATGCCCCCCTTGTCGACTACACAGAAACGGCATGGGAACAGTACACTGACTTTAATAAAGGATTCTTTTTCTTTTTAGGCCCTGTCCAGAATAGTAAATTAATACGCAGATTAACTAGAACACTTGAAGCCGTAGTAAATGAAACTACCTCCGCCTTAGGTAACTTAACAGAAGAGCAGTCCGCTATGCGGGTTGTTGTCCTTCAGAATCGTCTTGTAATTGACGTCATCTTGGCAGATAGAGGTGGAGCCTGTAAGGTCATCGGGTCAAGCTGCTGTGTTTTCATTCCACAAAATGCACCCTCTGTATATCAAGCTATCACACGTCTCCATAAGATTGCAAATCAGATACATCAGACTCCAGGCACCTGGACTTGGTCCGGTTGGTTCTGGACAACGTTAACAGCTTGGGGATGGAAGATCCTATCCTTCCTAGGCATTGGCCTAGTCCTAGTATTCAGTTGCTGCCTGTGCCTACAGTGTGGGCCAGCGATTTGTGGACTGTGTGCCACCTCTTGTATTGAGCATTCCAGTTTCCACTCAAAACGTAACCGAAAGAAAGAAGAACAAATGATGTTACAAGAACAGACTGATCGATTCATGAGGATCGATATTTCATGAAGGGTCCGTAGGGAACAAGGAGGGAATGAGGAAAATTAAATTTTGGTCATGATGTGTTCCCTAGCGCGTACCCCACCGACTCCATGTACCAGCTTAAAGTGCATGTAACTTCCCTCCTGTGACAGCTATGAAGACGCAAATACATTTGCGTCCACCGTTAACTTGTCCTCTTTCAGATCCACCATGAATGGATTATATAGTCCGTTCCTAAGTATGCTATGCCACCGTCTTTTTGTAGTACGCTTTTCATGTATTCCTGCTCTAGCCAGAGTAGGCCCTGAATTCCTGCCATCTGAACCTCTTTTGTGGCTCCTGACTCTGCCCAGGCTACCTCTGTACTCATGAACTCTGTCCTACTTTCAGCGCGGCCCCTCGCGCTCAGCTCAAGCCTGCTTTCTGCCAAGACTGACTATAACCTTCGAGTTATCTGTTCCGCTCCCCGAGAATACATTCCTGCCTACTAGATCCTGTAAACATCCTCTCCAGCTGCAGAGCCAAAGGGCCGACCCGTCTCAATGCAAGTAATTCATAGCCTCCGTTGCCATGCTTCCAAGGAAGGCCCCGTGCCCCCACGCTCTACATGTAGACACTTAGGCGCTCATACACGCATCCACAGTTAGCATAGAATAGCCTCTGCCCTAGAGACCTTTCCGCCCAGATAGTATAGTTCCTAAACATCAGATATCAGAGATGATAGAAGTACAAGTTGATCTGACATGCCAGACTTCTGTCTCTTTTCCGTCAGTGTAAATGTCAAGTCCCCTGCACCCCGTCAATCACACGTCATGCAGCTGCGCGCGCATCCAAGCTTCCGATTTCTGCTGACATTGCAACATTCTGTTAGCACCACCCCTTGGTGCCACCCACTTGCGTCACCTATCAGTGACGTTTCTAGCACACACCTCTAGTTCATGCCTAGTTTACGCCTCTTGATGATGTATTGGTACCACGTGTATACTGTTATCTTGTCTTCTCTCAGCTGTTACGCCTCTTACATTGAACCTTATGATGTAAATCAAGTATATAAGCTATGTATTGTCAATAAACGAGAGCGCGCTCATCTATCCCTTCTGACACCCTTGTGGTGGTCAGAACATGATATCCTGATTCCTTTATGAGGAATAAAACCCTTAGAAACTCTAACACCACGGACTCTGTTTTCTTTCCTTCTGATTGAGTTATCATTGATTAAGTACTTACCTGCATAGAAATTAAGAGAGTAAATTAATTATTTACGTCAGTCTGATCAGCCTGCCTGAGCCGCGACTGGGAGCGGGGTAGATTGGGCTGAAGGGGTGGGGATTACTGTAAAGGCCTAAAATGCAGAATGATAATTTGTATGATGTTAAAGGAGGTTGGGCTCATCTCTGTGAGAGTGATGTTGTTGTCTTGATGTTATAGAAAACAAATGAATACACTTGACAAAATTTTTAATGATTTATGGGGTGACCAACATCAGGGTACCAGAAAAGACATGCAAAGAGAGACCCAGGCACACCCTACCTGAATCTTTTAACAAACCAACCGGAGCAAAGACATACGACTCAGTGGGCACTATAGAAACAAACATTTACAATGCAACGGTTTCGCCTTTGGAAAAGTTTGAGCTATTGGCATTGTGAATGACAAACTTTTTATTTATGTGTTTGTTTTGAAAACAGATAAATAAATGGCATGGTCCTTTACAATGGCAATAGCTTAATCTCTCACAAATGCGATTTGTATTGCAACTATTTCAGTTATCATTTTGCACTACGATGAAAACTGGCTTGTGCATTTACTCCTGCAGAAGAGTATCAAGAGGAGAGTCAGCAGGCGTCCCTGTAGGAGGTAGTGTATTCAAGACTGTGCAATACAATACATGCTCCCTTCCCAACTCACTTGGTCTCGAACGCCCAGTCATACACTGCACCACCATACATTGAGACCCAAATCTGGACATACATGAAAACAAAAAACCGCCTGTTCGTCTATGGTGGATTGTACTCGGTGGCCTTGAGAGCATAAGAAATACTATAGAGATGTGCAGATCTGTTCAAAGCTACCAGCATACTGAACTATAAAACGGCGCATCTGTCTCTCACACTTCATCATACACCACACTGCTATATGCTGCGTCCATAACACAATAACCGTACCCCTGTGGTTAATAAAGGGAATGGAAATACTTCGCACAAAAGATCAAAACAAAGTTAACATCCTTCCAACCACACACACTGCTGTGTAGCGATATAAATGCTGCAGTACAATCACTAACCTACCCCTACCTGTGCGCCTCCATTTGAAGACCAAAGGGAAAAACCATCTTCAAACTAGTTCACAGTATCACAAGAGATCATGCGTCACCCCATCACTAGCACCATTTTACTGCAATACATAGGTAAGGGCATTCATGGCCTACCACCTTACGCTGTTCATCACTTTACCTTCAAAAATTTGGATTCTGGGTAAATACTCCCCTCCCCCATCAAATGCAAATAAGACTTGCGAGTACGAGAGCTGCAACCCAAGACCTATATTATAATGTTCACTTTACAGAACACTTGGTCTGTCAGAAATATAACTAATAACATTAGTCAAATTCACAAACTCACAACCATAGTGACCTCAACCTGCTGACATGCAGAGAAATACATTTGACTCCTCGACTTCGGCACTAGAACTCCAGCGACATTAAAGCACTGAAAAACAGTTTCACTCATCCTTAAGTCGAAGGAAAAACCCAACCATGAATTATCTTGAGAACTACAAACATGCCCTTCAGCAACCAAATCATCATGCCTCAACCCATCATGTTACCATATCCTTTTATACCTTCTACACAGACATTTAACATCCACTACTACACATCTGCACCCTGTTGTTTCATCTCGAAAATGCTTAGTTAGTCTTAAACATTTCCTCTCCATTTAAACTGCATCACTCAAATGAAACTGGATCCAGGGTGCCACACTCTACGGAAATCACGCTCTCTCTCAGACGCCTACTCCATAGACTTTGCACACCACAGTCACCAGTCTTCCATTCACATTCCCCGACTGCACATTTCCTCCATTCCCTGTTTATGAACATTTACCCAAAATAGTTAAAATATTGAGGGACGGTAACTACTTTAAAAACAGACCAATTGTGATGAAGTGTTACACAGATTGAACAAGCACTCGCACCCCCTAAAATGACGAACGTTTTCGGTAAGGCAGATTTGCTCACGGACAGCAAGTGGGGGGCTGGGAGGGCACACGGACAGTGGGGGGAGGGGTCGGGCAGGCACACGGACAGCGGGGGGGGGGTCGGGCAGGCACACGGACAGCGGGAGGGGGTGCGGGCGTGCATACGGACAGCAGGAGGGGGGCGGGCAGGCAACATAAGACGGGATACACAAAATGAGCGGTAAAGGCACGGACAGCGGGAGGTGGGGGCGGGCAGGCAACATAAGACGGGAAACATACAAAGTGAAAACACATTTATAAACAAAATGCTCCTTACCTGATCGCTTCGTGGGAACTCACATCTTGCAGCCAACTCCAACAACAAACACTTGTAAAAAGAAGAAAAGAGGCCGACTCGAAAAAAAAAATAACACACACCCACCGCCGCGATGACGATCAGAAGTGGGTGGAGAGCGCAAAAAATCGCGGGAATGCCCCTGAATCTGGTCCGGCCTTGACATACAGATCCGGCTCCCAATGGCTAGCCTCCATTTATGGAGCTAGCCAATGGGAGCCGGGGGACGTTCCTGTAGCCCATATTGTAAACAATAGATTTCGCCTGCGCCGAAAAGCTGCACAGAGCGCAGCCTTCGGCCAGGCGAAACCTAAAAACAAGTGCTCGCGTAAACTTTTCTCTTTTACCCCAGTCTTTTTCAGACTGGGCTCCCAAACTTCTTGCTGACTTAAAAGGTTTCTTATCTTCTTTATTTGGCCATCTGGACCCATAAAGAAGATAAGAAAGCTTTTATCACAAACGTAAGTCAAGGAACCCAGTCTGAAAAGGACGGGGTTTAAAGAGAAAGAAGAACGTCACTAGGACCTCTTCTCAAATGGCTGGCCACCGTTTAGGACGCCAGCCAATGGAGAAGAGGGGCGGGGCTTAACCTCGCTAGTAGAAAATACCCTATATCATGAAATATCGCCAGCTCGACTGCGCATGTCTGTGCAGTCTTTCGCAGGCCGAGACCTAAAAACTGTAGGTGCTCAGCAATGGTGAGACCCGGTCCACTTCAAGCCCTGCTCAGAGGTCGCCTGGGACTAGCAGAGTTCCTTAAGCACCAAAAGTCTGCGCTCCTTGGTAATCTATAGGGAAATTCAGCTGCCTTGGGCAAAATGCAACCATACCCAACAATGGGCATTGAACACAAGATCAGAACAATTATGTGTCTCCTAAGGTCGGAGCGACTACCGGTAGCTGCTGTCACAGGGCTCCCTTAGAAGAGCGCATGCTTTCATGCCATTGAGGGGTACAAGAATTGGAACATATTTTCAATAAATGTCAGGCACTTGTGCAATACCGATCTAAATATTTAGATTTGTATATAAGTTCGTCCGACGTGTATACTGTAAAGACATTTTGCCTCTATTGCCAGCTATGGTAAATGAAAGGCTATGCTATAATATTCGTTCATTTTTTTTTTGTTGTAAAATTTTTATTTTGCAATGAACAAGAAGGACAAGGAAACACATTATACCGCACCGGGGCGTCACAGGTGGTCCCACACAGTGGGAAATAAAGCAAATCAACACGGAAGCAGCGCTACAATGCTAAAGAAAGATCAGCCAATAAGCCCATACAATCGTAGGAAGGAGGTAGCCGTATAAATTGCCCCATAGGGGTAGAGTCCTTGCGAAATCGAATAGTCCCTTCATGCAGGTCTACTAATAGTCCAAGAGGCACCAAAATGCACCGTCTGCTGATAGTGGGTGCCCCGGATGCGGCACCAAAAGGAAGGAAACCCAACACCCCTCCCCCCCCCCTTCCCCCCCCCCCCGTGACGGTGACACACACACACCTCACTCATTCATCAAGCACACTAAAGTTGAAAGAGATGTAAAGACCGCAATGATGCTGGGCAAACTGCCGAAGGCAGGCCAGAAGATAGAAAGGTCACCAAGGGGCCCCATATGTGCTTAAAGTTTTTGTAGTTACAGAGGAAGATGTCCGCCATTCTTTCCAGGCTCAGAAGCCTCCAGAGCCGAGCGTGCCAAAGAGAGATCGCCGGTGCTTCCTTCCGTTTCCAAGCTGCCGCCAGCGTGAGCTTGGCTGCACCCAAGCAGAGCCATAGGATCTTCTTATCCGCGCGTGTCTGGTGCTCAAGACCCGGGTCCCGCAGGCCCAGAAGCACAAAAGCCAAAGAGTTTTCAACAGGGTAGCGCAGGATATCCTTGATATGGGAAAGGATCTCATCCCAGAATGGTCTGATGATAGGGCAGTCCCACCAAATGTGGCGGAAGTCCCCCAAAAGGCCACAGCCTCTCCAGCACCTATCCGAGGTGGCCGGGTAGATACGATGAAGCCGGGCCGGAACCATATACCACTGCATGAGAGTTTTCAAATGAGCCTCCCTTAATTGGATCGAATGATTGAATTGGGCCAGATCTCTCCACAGCGCCGACCATTCACCATCGGTGATATCCCTCCCCACCATCTCCTCCCACTGCTCCATATAGCGAGGCCTAGGAGACAATTCAGACTGAAGCAGCAGTTGATACAGGAAGGAGATGGCTCCCTTCATAGTGGACGTCTTTAGAAAAAAAGCCTCAAATTTGGAAGGAGGTCTTGTGGCTGCCTCCCGCACGCCCGGTGACGTGGCCCAGTGTAGCAATTGGATATGCCTGTATCTATCAGTTGGCGGCACCTGGTAATCCCGCATGCAATTAGTAAAGGTCAAGGGGTCAGAGCCGTGGAACAGGTGGAGCAGCGCCCTGCATCCACCCTCTCTCCACTTGTCGAAGGGCCCCTCAGCAAGCGCTGGCGGGAAGGCCGGGTTGAAGTGCAATGGAGTAAACGGAGATGGAAAGGTCGTCCACCTCTCATCGCCGACCAAAGTGTCCCACACCTTCAGCGTAGTACCCGTGGGAGTACTGATGTACGCATTCAATGGGCGATCTCTCTTCGGCTTCCATGCTAGATCCCAAACGGACCGACCCGCCACGCTCCGGTCCATATGCAGCCAATGCTTCTCAGAGAGCTGCTGTGACCATTCCACCAGGACCCTCAGTTGGGCAGCTTTATAATATAGGCGCAGGTCCGGAAGACCAACCCCGCCTTCAGATCTCAGCCGACGCAGAAGTGCGAACGACACCCGCGCTCGACCCCCCTGCCAGACAAAGTTCAGGACCATCGTTTTGAGTTGTCGGAAGAAGGAACTATCCAGCGGGATAGGCAAGGCCTGGAATAGATACAAGTACTTGGGGAGGAGGACCATTTTGATTGCGTGCACCCTATCTAGCCAGGACAGGAATTTAGGTTTCCATTTCTCCAGCTCCGCGCGCGTTTTTGCCAGCAGGGGCGGGAAGTTGGCCGCGAATAGCCCACCCACCGTAGGAGTCAGGTGAACTCCCAGATAGATAATCGAGCCCGAGGCCCAGGCCAACGGCGTCATCGCCCGCACCTGAGCCACATCAGCCTCCGATAAGGTCAAATTCAGAATGTAGGACTTGCCATAATTTACCTTAAATCCAGCCACTCCCTCATATTCAAGCAAGATGTCCCGGACATAAGGCAGAGAACCCGCAGGATCAGCCACCGAAAGCAAAACGTCCGCGAAGAGGGAAATCTTGTGTTGTTCTCCCGTGAAGGGTATGCCCTTCACATCTTCATGGTCCCTCACTGCCATTGCTAAGGGCTCAATGCTGAGCGCGAATAACAAGGGGGAGAGAGGACACCCTTGTCTAGTGCCCCTCGAGTGCGGGAAGTAGGCTGACAAGTGCCCATTCACTGCCACCCTCGAACGTGGGCTACAGAAATTCGCCTGCACCATAGTAATGAACCTATCAGAGAATCCGAATGCGCGCAACGTGTTGAACAGAAAGCCCCAATCCACTCGATCGAAGGCCTTCTCCGCGTCCAGACCCACCAATACGGCCGGGATGCGGAACCTGTCCGCTTTCTCAATAAGATGAACCACTCTACGGGTATTGTCGTGAGTCTGGCGGCCCTTAATAAAGCTGGACTGGTCCGGATGTATGATCGCCGGAAGCAGATCTTGGAGACGGGCGGCCAGGATCGCCGAGTAAAGTTTCGCATCTATGTTAAGCAAGGCTATGGGACGAAATGAAGCACATTGCTCCGGATCCTTCCCCGGTTTCGGCAAGACCGTAATCACCGCCTCCGCCAGGGTCCCTGTGCTCACTCCCGACGTCGCCATATCGTTAAAAAGGGTAACCAGAAAGTCACACAGCTCGGTAGCATATGTCTTGTAGAAGACCGCCGTGTAACCATCCGGGCCCGGGGCCTTATGTAATTACAAATTGGTGATGGCCGAAAGAACCTCCTCCCTCGAGATCGGCGCCTCTAACAAGTCGTTCCACCCCCTAGAGACCCGAGGTAGCGACAAACGTTGCAGAAACTCCCGCTGGGACACAGCGTCCAGGATCCCCCCTTGTACAGTTCGGCGTAAAAGCGTCCAAAGATGTCCGCTTTCGCCCCGTCGCGATAGTGTAGTACGCCCGCGGTGTCTCTGATCCCCCCAATGTATTCTCTCTCCCTCCTGTCCCGCAATTGTCGCGCTAAGTGTCTGCCAATCTTATTACCGCAAGAGTACGATTGGCGCCCCAATCGTAGGAGGGTAAGCTCGGACCTATTGGCATAGTGTGCCTTCAACTTGCCCGTACTGCCGTCAACGGGCGTAGGGTCACTCTTGAGGGGTTCAACTTGTGAGCCCGCTCGAGCTCGAGCACCTCAGCCTCCAAGGCTTTACGTTCCTTCCTCCGCAGTGTATTAAGCTGCGAGTTTATCCCCAGGCACGTGCCCCTGATCGTAGCTTTAAAGGCGTCCCACGTGGTCGCCAGCGAGGTGTCCGACGGAGGGTTGAGATCAAAGAATTCACGAATAGCGAGGCGTAGTGCCTGGTTAGATACCTCGTCCCTGGCCACTGACGCTGGAAAATACCATTTCCGACACGCAGCGTCAGGCGGTGACCAACGAAGAGTGAGCACCAGAAGACTGTGGTCCGACACCGAGATTGGAAGAATGGCGGCATCCAGCACGTTCCCGCGTAGGGCCTGACTATGGAAGATGTAATCCAAACGGGAATAGGAGTGATGCACGTGTGAGAAGAATGTGTAGTCCTTCGTGGAAGGGTGAAAAAAACGCCAGCCATCAACTAGCCCCAGCTCCCCCACCCCTTGCTGTGTGGAACCAGAAAACACCCCTGTACCCGCCCTGTGACCACCTGAGCTGTCCAGATCCCTGTCCCACACCAAATTGAAGTCCCCCAATAGAAACAAGTGCCCTTCTGCAAAGTCTCCCACCTTCACCAGCAGATCCTGCAAATACTTATTCTGACCAGCATTGGGTAAATACACCACCACGAAAGTGCACAATCGACCTTGTACAAGTCCTTTGACCATTAGCCAGCGGCCCTCCTTATCGTGATGGACCTCCACAGGCTGAAAGTGCAGCGCCGCTCGGAAGAGGAGTGCCACCCCCCTGTGTTTTGTGGCAGAGGAAGACCTATAAATAATGGGATAGGCCCTATGGCGGAGCCGCATCTCATCTTTCCGCGCCAAGTGGGTTTCTTGCAGCCCAACAACATCAAGGTGGTGATCCACTATATACTTCAAAACCTTCTGCCGCTTCTGTGGCGAATTCATACCCTTAATCTTCCACGTCCCTACACTAATCGGCATAATAAAGAGGAGACCCAGAACCCGCTCTCAGCACGCCAAATGTCCCCATCCCCACAGCAAGACCAGTCCACGCATAAGAGATGACCCGCAGTCGCCAGTCTACCACTGTAATGACATCCACAACACTACTGCACATGCATACCCGCAGCCACACCTCAAATACCCCCCCATTCCAACCGTCACGGGCCCCCCCCCCAACACCCCGAACTCCCCAACTCCCATCCCTGCCCCATTCGAAACACAACCCAAAACAGGAGCAAGAACAAACCCAGAGAAGCAAAAACAGTACTCATCAAGTCCAGAAGGCCGAAGTCCGTAGGAGGCCTTCCGTCCAGGAAGCAGGCCGGAGGGACTAGTACACTATCCCTCTTGGCCACAGTCGAGGGTGTCTCCTCCAAGAGTACTTTCATACCCCCCGACCAGAAGGCCCGAACCCCTCCGGCGCCGATCCTTCAAGATAGGGAGATCATGCCGCTCCGGAGCTCTGCTGCGTGTCAGCCAGAGTGGCCGATGCCACCGACGCCACAGCGCTGCCCCGTTCCTGCAAGCTGGTAGAGAGGTCCGGCCGTCGTCGATCTGGTGAAGCGCCAACCCTATGCCAGGAGGATGAACGGTGGCGCCTCCGGGATGGAGAAGTAGTCGTGGCCTGCGATGGTGGCACATCTTCCAGGCCCAGTAGCTCCTCGGCGGGTCTTGGGCTAAAAATTCCACAGACTCAATAATTCTCGCTCCGGTGCCTTCTCGACTCACGGGTTCACACTCTGCGACTCTGGGCAATAGCTTGCTTAATCTCCACAACGGCCCCTCGCGGCGGGATGCCTGACTTTCACCTTGTGGATACCCGCTGGGGCTATCACACAGGGGAATATCAGGACGGGTTCCCTAAGCAAGCGCCGGGACACCCACTGCGGGTAGCTGTGCGCTATATAAGCTCAACTACATTTACATTTACACATTTACACTTTGCTGCTTGTAGCGTGCGGATTTGCGCAAGTCGGTTCTGCCACCAAAAGATGATCCTAAACGGGTGGCCCCAGGAATAGGCGATGCCCCGTTCTCTCAGGAACGTCGTCACCGGGCGGAACTCCCGCCGCTTCTGCAGGGTGGAGGCTGCCAGATCTTGGTACAGCTGGGGGCGGTGGTCCCGAAACTGCAGCGACGTGAGTGTTCTGGCCTTGCGGAGGATCCGTTCCTTAAGTTGGAAGTCATGGGCGCACACAAGAATATCGGGGGGGGCCCCCTCCACGCCTGGGCAGCCCCACTCTATGCACTCTGTCCATCTGAATCTCTTTGGTATCCTCTTCATCTAGTATTTGGAGGAAAAGCTCCTGGACATAGCCCCGCAGGTCCCCCGCCTCTCCGTCCCATAGCACCGCCCGTATACGAATGTTATTCCTGCGGGAGCGGTTCTCCAAATCCTCCGTATGCGTTTGCAAGTCCAGGTTTTGCTCGGTGAGGCGGATGATATCTTGTTGCAGCAAATGCACGTCGTTGGCACACTTAAATCATGGTCTTCCAGAGTCGCTACCCTTTCGCCCAGGCCGTCGACATCTCTCCGCACCTCCCGCAAATCGGAGGCTAGCTGCACCCGGAGTTCAGAGATGTCCTCCTTAATGGAGGCAAAGAGTTCGGTCATGAAGGCTTTTGTCGCCGGCGCTTCGTCATCCGATTGCTTCGACGATCCACTAGCCCCAGGGGACGCCGGTTGTTGGGAGGATTTCAGGGCATTGTCCTTTCCCAGGCCCCTTTTGCGTTGCGTATTAGACATGGCGGCCCACAGCGCCCCTGCCAAGTTCCACGTGGCCAGACAAGATGGCGGGCTCCGTTGCTCGGCCCAGGCTAAAGCGTGTGACCACGAAATCGAGCACCAAGCCTCACACTATAGCCCGCAGGTATGCCGGGATCCACATGTACCGTGGGACGAGGCGTGGGATGCACCGGGGCGCAGGGGAGCCGAAGACCAATGGCGGCCACGCGCAAGAGCCGTCGTGGTCCCCCAAGCCTCCTCCGACCTCCCCGTGGTCCGGGCCTCGCTGGGGTCTGCTGGTCCGTTACCGCTCACCACCTCTGGGTCCAGGCAGGGAAACCGCCACCGTTCAGGGCGATTCTGCAGCACCTCGCAGGTCAGGGAACTCCAAGCCTCCTCTGCAGCTAGACCTTCCGGCCCGATGACACAACGTGTCCCTCCACCTTCCGCTAGCTGCGGTGTCTCCAGGCGAGACTCAGGGGCTCCGCCCTGCCTCCAAGCCGGATGCCGAGATCAGGAAAGGCCAGGGCCGCACAGGCCGCGGAGTTCGATCGATCTTGAGGGCGATCTCAGGGCTTCACCGCTCCAGCGACAGTGCCAAAGTAGACCGCCTCGCCAGGTGGATCTTCCCACCACTTTTGAAGCAGGTTCGCTCCCTCAGGGTCGTGCTATTAGATGCTTTGTCGGATCAGCGCCGGAGCGGCTCGGAAAGGCGTCCTACTCCGCCGCCATCTTGGCCACCCATCTCGTTCATTTTTTAAAATATATTTATTAGGATTGGGAGTTTTTTCTTTCGTGTTGGGTGGGTCATGCAGTTGTATATAGCAGGAGATCTCTCTGAATTATGTCATTTTTACTGTGAATGCATTGTTTCGTTTGCGGGGGACTACTAAGCAGCTGCACTTCTACACAGCCTGACGCACAAATCCCTCTTTCTATAACGAGCGGGGCATACGTTGACCTGCAATCACCTGGTAAAAGCCCAACTCTGGCGCCCAGGACGTGCACTCCTGCACCAAGGTTTCCCAGTTAACAATCGGCTCCATTCGCGGAAAGAGAAGGCAGATTGGTGCATACATATTAAATAGCCATCTGCACAGAGTGCATTCCAGCGGACTGCAGACATGCCAACCATCCCGATTCAGGCGTGAGACTACCGAATTCAGGGCTAGTCTCCCGCCTCCCGATTCCTGCAAGCAAAAACCCGATTCCTCAGGGGTTTCAAATGACAGGGCTTGGTATTGTGTAAGGTGCTAATTCTTCCAGCAATATTCAGAGTGGCGATGGAGGGGCTCTAGAAGGGGTGGTAAACCAACAAAGCCTCATTAACAATCGAATGGTCTTTTAAAGACCTGTGAAGTACTGGGGGGGCGCGGCTGTGTGTGTGCCGGGGAAGCGGTTTCAAGGGGGGGAGTTGTATGCACTGCCAGCAACCTGCCAGCCCAGTCTTCAGCTCTTGCATCACCCACTCTCTGCCTGCCATTGCGCTCCACACTTCTGAAAGGTGAGAGAAAAACGTGCATTTGCCTTTCAAATGTCCCATCTTGCAGCAGCACACTTCCAAAGCCCATACATTACAGTAACCCGATTCAAGGCCCCATTCTCCCGATTTATTTATTTTAAATCTCCCTCTTTGCTCTTCTTAAATGTTGGCATGTATGGGACTGTTTACTGGTTCCGGTCCGGAACTCTAACAAAACTTGAAGGGGGCAGCAGGACACATACACTACCACACAGTCTTGCTGTGAAATGCAGTCATCGCTTGGCAGCTGTTTACGGAATCATAGTCAGGCCAAAGCATGCAATCTTGGTGTAAGAGCGTACGTAGTGAGACGGAGGGAGGGGGAGGGTGCATTGCGATTCGTGTTACCCATGTGGAATCTCTCAGGCCTTCGGGGAGGGGGGGCGGGGGGAGGTGGGCACACGCAGTCCCAATCAGATAAGATGGCTCTTAATGGACGTCACTAGCTGTTCAGTGCACAATGCGCCAGATCAGGAATCTTCTGCTGTGGCGGAGCGACTACCGGTAGCTGCTGTCACAGGGCTCCCTTAGAAGAGCGCATGCTTTCATGCCAAGAATTGGAACATATTTTCAATAAATGTCAGGCACTTGTGCAATACCGATCTCAATATTTAGATTCGTATATTAGTTCGTCCGACGTGTATACTGTAAAGACATTTTCCCTTTATTGCCAGCTCTGGTAAATGAAAGGCTATGCTATAATATTCGTTCATTTTTTTTAATATATTTATTAGGATTGGGAGTTTTTTCTTTCGTGTTGGGTGGGTCATGTAGTTGTATATAGCAGGAGATCTCTCTGAATGATGTCATTTTTACTGTGAATGCATTGTTTCGTTTGCGGGGGACTACTAAGCAGCTGCACTCCTACACAGTTAGCCTGATGCACAAATCCCTCTTTCTATAACGAGCGGGGCATACGTTGACCTGAAATCACCTGGTAAAAGCCCAACTCTGGCGCCCAGGACGTGCACTCCTGCACCAAGGTTTCCCGGTTGACAATCGGCTCCATTCGCGGAAAGAGAAGGCAAATTGGTGCATACATATTAAATAGCCATCCGCACAGAGTGCATTCCAGCGGACTGTTTACTGGTTCCCTTCCGGAACTCTAACAAAACTTGAAGGGGGCAGCAGGACACATACACTACCACACAGTCCTGCTGTGAAATGCAGTCATCGCTTGGCAGCTGTTTACGGAATCATAGTCAGGTCAAAGCATGCAATCTTGGTGTAAGAGCATGCGTAATGAGACGGAGGGAGGGGAAGGGTGCATTGCGATTCGTGTTACCTTTTTTTGGAAGGAAAGAGTCAGGTTATTAACATTTATATCTATTGAGTAAACTAGACGCTGTTTAAATCAAAAATTCTACCAGATCTTCATTATTCAAATTATTTATTTGTATTTCATCTTTTGATTTTTTTCTTCTCTTTTTTTTGCTCTTATTTCAGTTCTATCGTTTATACATATATTAACGCTTTTTTTTTTTAACACATTTTTTTACATATAATACATTTTGGTTACTATACAATAGAAAATATTTAAAACATTCAACAATACGCAGAGATTATTCCTTTCAACGCGTTTCGGCCGTTCGCCTTCCTCAGGAATTCTGCATATTTCTTTTCTTAATCAATAGTAGCTTAGCTATTCAGACTTTATAGCGTATAAACTGGATTTGTAGCGTCTCCTGCGAACGTGGTGTATAGCCAAATTGTTTCCTGAATATTTTCGTAGCTACTTAATATATATTCGGATATGATTCATGTTCGGTTGCATCAGGAGTGGTACTCTTTTGGGGTGTTCTGGATAGTGCTTCTGTATATGCGTGGCTACTCCGAGTATGAATCTTCTTTAACACGTTAATGGTATCTTCTACTTTATTAATTAGGCTTGATGTCAACTCGTCTTTTGCCTCTGTAGGTTCTTCTGACTTCAATTTTTTATGTATTATTCATTAAGTGGTGTCCCTCCTATAGATGTGATGTCTGTTTGGAGCGTTTTGGCCTCTGCTCTGTTTATACATCCACTATGTAGGTGCCAATACGCGAGGATGTCAACCCGTGTTTTGCCTCTGTGGAATATTCTAGCTTCAGCCTTTTGAATTGGGCATTACGTCGTATCCCTCCTGTCGATGCAATGGATATTTCGTGTTACCCATGTGGAATCTCTCAGGCCTTCGGGGAGGGGGGGGGCGAGAGGGGGTTGGGCACACGCAGTCCCAATCAGATAAGATGGCTCTTAATGGACGTCACGAGCTGTTCAGTGCACAATGCGCCAGATCAGGAATCTTCTGCTGTGGAACTAGTACTACACACAGCGAGAAGGAAAGGCCGCCGAAAGGGGAGTGCTTAATTGTAAAGTTTCATTTCAATATGTTTTTCCAGTAATCTGGCTCCGGAATCCTATGAGTTTTTGGGAAGATTTTAATAAACCTATTTGCAGTGACAAAAGTTAGTGTTTTACCTCGAGGGGGGAGGAGAGACGCTGACTCCGGGAACGGGCGCACGGACAGCGGGAGGGGGGGGGGGGCGGGAAAGGGGAGGGGAGACGCCGACGACGGGCACACGGACAGCGGGGGGGGTAGACGCTGACGGCAGGAACCGGAACGCCACACGGATAGCGGGAAGGGGGGGGCGCAGGAACGGGCACTCACCTGGACTTCTTCCGGCGGCGTTCGGCCTGGAATGAAGAAAGAAACATTTAAAAAAAAAAACAACACGCCCACCGCCGAGATGACGAGCACAGAGGGGCGGAGAGAGAAAAAATTGCAGGAACGCCCACGAATCTGGTCCGTGAATGACTGGCAGATCTCTGTTCCAATGGCTAGCCTCCATTTATGGAGCTAGCCAATGGAACAGAGGGCGGGACTAAGAGTACACTGTAAGAGACATAAAATTTCTCTGGGGGCGGAGCTAAAGCTCCGTGCCCCAGGCGAAACCTAAAAAACAAAAATAGAAGTGCAATACTAGAGCATGCCAAATTGGTTCTACTCTCTAATGGATGGTAGCAAAAACCCAGACAAAGAAAAGGCAACCTATGACTAGGCACATGATAATTTTGTATATTTTTTCTCACAAACTTCAATGGTAAACTTTTAAAATGTTGCAAGTTACAAAGTTTTATGGTTTCCCGCATGTTCCTGCAAAGCGCGACTTTTCAGAAATTTATATTGAAAAAGGTAAACCTGCAGGTGAAATTTCAGGATATATTTGTCATTGCATAGACAAACTATGCATATGTATATAAACTTGCCGCAAAAAGCGTGAGTTGGTTTTCCATTTTGCCAGGGTTTAGTTAGACTGAGACATGTCTCACAGTGCAGTAAAGATTATTTCACAGTGGGCAGAAAAACTTTGAAGGGTGAAAGCAAACTTTGCCCGGGAACTTTTAATCTTTGAGGACTGTGAAATTTTGAACAATCTAAATGGCATTACAAAATTGATCCTCCCTTCTAACGAGAACAAGCCAGTTCTCTGGAAGCTGTAGTGTCCAATGGCCATTAGGCAATCCATGTGACAAGCATTGCCACGAGTTTGGAAGCAGGAACCCGATACTACTGCAAGCTTACTGAATTACCAAGTACCACCTCTTTAGGCCTTGACTTCTGGGGCGTAGTAATGCGGAACAGTCAAGGATTACTCGTAGAGGGTGTCGTGGAGAATAATGTCTCATTTAGAAGTCTATATATCACTCACAATAAAAAATAATGTCCAAGCAGTGTTATTCATTTAAGAAAAAGACTTAAGACTTTATTTATATTACAATAGTAAGCTCAGTGGCTTAATTAAGATTTATGGTACAATCACTACTCTGAGTGCATATCTGGTTACTCATAAACTTCTCTAACCCTCCCAAGAGCTGCACACCCCTAATGAGGGATAGATTACATGAATAGTTACGCAACTAGGGCCAAGCATCTGGGTTTCAGTGCTCTCGCCTGCACAGTTTGATATGGATTCAGTTCTCTGCTGTAATTTAAGCTGCTCGTATCTTGCCAGGTGTGAGAACCACACTGCCTGGCGCTCCTTTCCAGCAATAGAGGAGTGGCGGGACCAGTTCAGAATATGAGGGAGTGAGCAGTGCTGGAGGAGGGCCTTTGCAAGGATGGCCGTCCGAAGATGGCCCTTGTAGTGAAGTGCTGCTCTCAGATTTTAAATGGGAATCAGCTCGATGAAGAGAAGGGCTGCACAATAATGACGTGGTGATGGGCACTGGAGCCTCACACAGACCTCAGGTGTCTGAAGAAAGGGATGAACAATGGTGTTTGCATGACAGGCACTCGAGCCTCACACAGACTTCAAGTGTCTGAAGAAAGGGATGCACAATAGTGCTTGCATGACAGGCACTCGAGCATAACACAGACTTCAGGTGTCTGAAGAAAGGGATGCACAACAATGACGTGGTGACAGGCACTTGAGCCTCACACAGACTTACAGGAGATGTTTACCTGGTACACCCCCGCAAGAGCTCTCCGCTCTGCTTCCGCCTATTTGGCGGTTGTCCCTAAGTTTCAGAGAAAGCGAATGGGTGGCCGTTCGTTTGGTTTCACGGCATCTAAACTGTGGAACGATCTGCCACTGTCGCTCAGATGCTTGGGAGACCTTCTTTCTTTTAAAAAACTCTTAAAAACTCATTTATTCCCCAGGTCAGGATAACTACTCTCTGATCCTTCTCTTGACCGTGTTTCAGGACCTGTTAGATCTCAGCGCCAGGATGCCCGTCGGGTGACAGCATGCGCTTTACAAGTGTGGTATACAGACATACATACACCGACTTCAGGTGTCTGAAGAAAGGGATGCACAGCAATGTTTCAATGACAGGCACTCGAGCCTCACACAGACTTCTGGTGTCTGAAGAAAGGGATGCACAATAGTGTTTGCATGACAGGCACTCGAGCCTCACACGGACTTCAGGTGTCTGAAGAAAGGGATGCACAATAGTGTTTGCATGACAGGCACTCGAGCCTCACACAGACTTCAGGTGTCTGAAGAAAGGGATGCACAATAGTGTTTGCATGACAGCCACTCGAGACTCAAACAGACGTCAGGTGTCTGAAGAAAGGGATGCACAGCAGTGTTTGCATGACAGGCACTCGAGCCTCACACAACCTTCAGGTGCCTGAAGAAGGGGCTGCACAGCAGTGTTTGAATGACAGGCACTCGAGCATAACACAGACTTCAGGTGTTTGAAGAAAGGGATGTACAGCAGTGTTTGAATGACAGGCACTCGAGCCTCACACAGACTTCAGGTGTCTGAAGAAAGGGATGCACAATAGTGTGTGCATGACAGGCTCTCGAGCATCACACAGACTTCAGGTGTCTGAAGAAAGGGATGAACAATGGTGTTTGCATGACAGGCACTCGAGCCTCACACAGACTTCAGGTGTCTGAGGAAAGCGATGCACAGTAGTGTTGACAGCGCCTTGAGACCCTCATGGGTGAGTAGCGCGCTCTATAAATGTCTTGATTGATTGATTGATTGTTTGAATGACAGGCACTTGAGCATCACACCGACTGCAGGTGCCTGACGAAAGGGATGCACAATAGTGCTTGCATGACAGGCACTCGAGCCTCACACCGACGTCATGTGTCTGAAGAAAGGGATGCACAATAGTGTTTGCATGACAGGCACTCGAGCATAACACAGACTTCAGGTGTCTGAAGAAAGGGATGCACAATATTGTTTGCATGACAGGCACTCGAGCCTCACACATACTTCAGGTGCCTGAAGAAAGGGATGCACAGCAGTGTTTGAATGACAGGCACTCGAGCATCACACCGACTTCAGGTGTCTGAAGGAAGGGATGCACAATTGTGTTTGCATGACAGGCACTCGAGCCTCACACAGACTACAGGTGTCTGAAGAAAGGGATGCACAATAGTGTTTGAATGACAGGCACTCGAGCCTCACACCAACGTCATGTGTTTGAAGAAAGGGATGAACAATATTGTTTGCATGAAAGGCACTCGAGCATAACACAGACTTCAGGTGTCTGAAGAACGGTAGGAACAATGGTGTTTGCATGACAGGCACTCGAGCCTCACACAGACTTCAGGTGTCTGAAGAAAGGGATGCACAGCAGTGTTTGAATGACAGGCACTCGAGCATCACACCGAATTCAGATGTCTGAAGGAAGGGATGTACAATAGTGTTTGCATGACAGGCACTCGAGCCTCACACAGACTTCAGGTGTCTGAAGAAAGGGATGCACAATAGTGTGTGCATGACAGTCACTCGATCCTCACACAGACTTCAGGTGTCTGAAGAAAGGGATGCACAATAGTGTGTGCATGACAGGCACTCGAGCATAACACAGACTTCAGGTGTCTGAAGAAAGGGATGCACAATAGTGTTTGCATGACAGGCACTCGTGCCTCACACAGACTTCAGGTGTCTGAAGAAAGGGATGCACGATAGTGTTTGCATGGCAGGCACTCGAGCCTCACACAGACTTCAGGTGTCTGCAGGTAGGGATGCAGAAAAGTGCTTACATGACAGGTACTCGAGCCTCACACCAAATTCAGATTTATTTTGGGATTTAGCGCAAATTCGACCCGAAGATATCAGAGCGCTTTACATGAGCACCAGTTGCATTACATTCAAACACATTGATTTTAGGGATGGGGAGATTAGTAATTAGCCCAGAATCACAGGATGCTTGAGCCTCCCGCCAGACTCAAACCACCCCAGCTTCAAGGTTGGCCGCTCTAGCAGTTACGTCACATCCTCTCCACAAGAATGATGCCATGACAGGCAGTAGGGCCTCATACAAATTTGGATCACAGAGGCTGGTCTTGTAAGGCAGCAGTGATGGTGAAGCAGTGGGATGCCGGTATCTAATCTAGGTAGGTTGGGTCCTTCCTTCTCCAGCAAGGCTCTGACTCAGTAAAGTTAGGCTCTGAACTGAATAAGGCTGGCCAGCAAGCAAGCAGGTCCAACTCCTTGTCTCCTTAAACTACAACAGAAGCACGGATTCTCCTCTGTGCTGGGATTATAACTCTTATCTCTCAAAGGGTAATATAAGAGCCTCTGATCCTTGCCTCCTTAGCACAGATGCACAGAGCTTTTAGGGTAAAAGGGGTACACTGGATAAGCTAAATAAGCTAAAGGGTTCAAACTATAACTTGTAGCCAGTCCAGTAACAATTGGCCTGTTCCCAACTGTCCAATCAGCCTTAAAGTTAGCTCTAATCATTTGGGGGAACCAATGAAAATAGAGTGCATTTTCCGTTTAGGTGTGCTACAGCTACATGGCAACTACCCACATGGAGCTGAAATGTTAAGCTGTTCACTGACATCATGACTGCCATTTGGCAAATCAGGTGCTGTTGCTCTGTCCTTCTCTCTCCATAAGAACAGCACATAGGATGTAATGAATGGGCATGTATCCCAGCTCTTTACATAAGGTGCACAGTCTTAAGTGTTTCCTTTGGTAACATTCATTGCAAGTGTGAATCATGTTAGGTTACAGACCAAGCTGCTGGTACTCCTTGGTCCAGGCCAGTGAGCAACACAGGGTCCTTCCTCCTCCTTGCAGATGAATGCACATTCAAGTCACATAGTTGCACTTGACTTCCCAGAGAATTCAACAGTAAGGAGGACTCAATGGCGGTGAAGGAAGAGGTCTGGGTGCATACAAGGAGACAGCAACAGAGACTACTAAGAAGCCACGTGGAGCATCTTAGGGCCGTAGGGGCAATATAAAACCCAGGGAACTGCAGATGCAGGCTTACCCCACCTCCCATGTACCAAAGCGCTCTCAAGCACACAATACAATTAAGGGAAATGCAACAGCCAGTCTTGGCCCACTACACACATTTGCCAAGTTAGGTGGGGATGGGGGGCTGCTGGGGGGGGGGGGGGGGGGGTAGTAGTTTTGAGTCTCCCCAAATGTATGAATGTAAAAAGGTTATACTGCTATTTTCAGCTACCACCAAATATTAATTTAGTCATGATAAGGGTATGTGAGCTGTAACTAGGCATGTCAAAAGAAGAATGGCACAGGGTATAGCCCAATCATCAAAAAGAGACCCAAAAGTGTCTAGAAAGAGTGAGCACAATGCCTAAAAAAAGTACCCATCATGATATAATGGGGTGACCCACAAAAGTCCACGGACCTGGGTAACGTTCGGTATAGAAAAACAGTGGTCCTAGACTACTACAGATTACATTTTAGATTGTAAGAAGCATTCATAAAGTCAAAATATGTCAGGGACATGTAGAATTCATAGTTTATAAGAAGCATTTATTAAGTCAAAATATATCAGGAACATGTAGAATTCATATTCTATCTCCTACATACCACCAATTCCTTCACATTTTAAATTGTATATCCTCAAAAGACACAAAGGCACAAAATATAGTTCAAGACGGTGTCTGTTTTATGTATCAATTATTTTTATATTTGCCACAGATAACCATATTCAATATCCCATTAGAGAAAGGTTGCTCCAGAGGGTGTGTGAAAAAGGAAAATGCTTGTGAAGTAGGACAGATATAAAGGAGGGAATCCAACAGATAAACTAAACAATTTCACACCCTAATATTCTTGGTAAACTGAACGTGCTTCACAGTTGCACCAGTTTTACACGTAGGCCTCATGCATTTACAAGTAATTATTATCTTCTGATGGTGCACAGTGATTATTCTTCTGTGGAAAAAGGGGGAGGGCTGGAATGTTGTCAGGTACAGGTTCACAGGGGGAGAGTGTTGACGTTTCGACCCTGGCTCATAGAGGGTAATTTAATCCTCTGCTGGCGGGTCTTCCTCAGGACAGGGAAAAGGGGGCAACCTAGTATGAGGTGAAGTCAGGATTGCAGCCCCTCAGGAGGCCGTCCCCACTGAGTCTGCCATGTTGCTCAATTTAATTTAGAAGGATGGGGGCTGGAGTGTATTGAGAAATCAATCAAGGGTGAGCAATTCGCCCACAGCATCTCATTATGTGGTTTAAGAGCAGGGGAACCATGCTGAACTCCTCGACTCAGTTCAGCATGGTTCCCCTGGGCTTGACAAGATAAAAAATATAGCTAGCGCGAACTATCTCTCCCCATGTAACTGCCGTACTTCAAGGGATCCAATATTTGAAATGAATCACCTATAGGAAGAGATAAGTGAGTAGGGCTCCCATGTACCAACTTCTCTAATACAATTTTGTTTTTTCGTGATGACCAAGATCCCCAAAAACGTTTACTAATATTTTATACTGCTCACACTCTAATAACCCTTGAAAGGAGCCATATTAGGCTGAATGGACGGGGGTATGTCACAATATGTACCCATCCATTCAGCCAGATATACACCATATAAAAATATATGGTAGATGTCTTGTATGGTTTACTATCAGACAAGCAATCTTCCACCTACACTGAATTTTAACTAGAAAATATACCCTGAAACAATCATAGCTGACTCTCAATTAACAAAGATTCTCGAATTAAGAGATAATGGTTCATATTTCCCAAACAGAGTGGTGCAAAATTCATAAGATATCCCTACCAGACAACAAGTGCATGTCTGACTGTAAGCTCAATTTCGCACTGAAATAGCTGCCTGCCATAGCCTTTAAAGAACATTTCACAGCACTATACAAAGTGACTATTACAGTAACAATGAGGAAAATTTGTCCTGCTGAATAAAATATTCTGAAGGCAACTGGAGTAGCTGGCTGAGCAGGGCAGGTCACATAAAACTGGCATGAAATAATATCAAATGGTGGAACATGATCTGCTTGGGAGGGGTTGCAAAAGCTAACAAGGCATTGAGGGTTAGCACAACACATTTGCTTGCAGAACTGGAAATCTGCATTCTTCCTTTTATGACTTCATGGTAACTTTTAAAAAGAGCAACGTTTCCAATTAATGAGACACGCTCAGTCGTTCACTGGAAGTTTATAACCAAAATCCTCTAAGATATTAATGCACAAATGCTTTATTTTCTGGGTAGATGAGCTTGCTCTAATTGACTATATACACACCACTACTTACAAAAAAAATACAACTAATCTAAAATCAGTGATAACATACAGCACTGACCCCTACTTACCTGGCAAAAAATGGAACATTTTCCGACAAAAAACATCCCAGACCTAGACCAGTTCCAAAGCACCTGACTACCATAAGCACCTCTCCATCAAAAACAACAACAACTCCTTAATAACAAATAAACAAGCTATAAATGTATATAATTTCAATTTGTGTACCCCGTATCACAAAAAATATATTTATGACTTTACATTTTCAAAACCCTTTCATTTTTAATAAAGAGAGGTTCGGACCTCGTTGGCAAGGGACTACCACTAGAAGCAGGGGGCACTACACGCCCAGGTGCTCAAAAAGATTTGTAGATGAGTCAGTATTAACTGATGCGCGTCATGAAGGTATTGACCAATTAAACTGTTGCTTGTCCAGTTCTTTCCAGAATACTGAACACAGGAATAATAGGAGAGAACAAACAAAAGGGAGACCTCCTCTGTATTTACAGATATGGTAGAGGTACTCACTAACCGTTGAGCTAACAGGAGAACCCCCTGAGGTTACTATTACATTAAACGTCCATTCTTGAAATCCCATAAATTGATTGCACACAGGACTTCCCACGAGTTGGATTAGTGCCATGTAGAAGTCCCATGAGAACAGGGATGAAACTCGTAGGCTGTTCCCTAAGTGCATTTGTCTTTTTGTATTATTGTACATCTTTAGTAAATAAAGAAGATGAAAAACAATCCGATTTTGGGATTATTATGAAATTTGAACATATTTTCCTGCTTTCATTTAACTGAGCGAAAAAGTAAGGCACTTGCTGTCATTGTGCTTGTATTTAGGCATCATACAATATTGGATGTATCTTTGATTAACTCTGGACTCATGGTGGAATGTAAAGTATACATACAGTGCTCCTATAAACTGTGGATTTGTCAATAAAGGTAAAAAAATACATTTGAATACATTAGAATTCCCTCTTTGGTTAAAAATCTATGCACATTCATACTGCACTACTGGCTCTTTTCAAAAGCAGCAGTTACTTCAACAGGGCACTCCGAGTTCAGAACATTCTGATACGTTTTACTTCACGTTGTCTTTTAGTACTGTTCTATATTGCACCATTTCTATAGCACTTTCCCACATCTGCGTGAGGACCCAAAGTGCTTTATCAGCCGTGGGTCAGGGGATCTGATTTTTCGTGCCTCCTAATAAGACACTTACATCAGACATATCTGTGGTACAACATTATTCTGCTGCACAGTTTCTTATTGGACAAATTTGCTTAGAAATTTGCAGAGGTCGAGAGGGGACACATGGAGCGCGGAATTTGTTTTGTGTGAAAATATTCATTGGTTCCCCCTCCCTGCCTCCAATCAGTGGTTAATCCCTCGGCTTCCTGCCAGCCCCCTCCTCCCAGGAACAAGGAGCAGGTGAGGGACTCTGGTCCAAGCCAGGAGGGCTCGCACAGTGTGGACGACCCTCGTTTTCTTTCTTTTTAGGTCTCAGGTAAACCACAGATGTGGCCTAACGACCAGAGCTGCCATCTAAGTCACGTAAATACAAAACATGTTGCATTACAAATGCTATAGGTGTCACATTCGCGAAAGTTATAACTATTGGCATTGTAAATGGCAAAGCTATCAATTTAGCTATTTTAAAAACCAACACATAAATAAAATATTTGTCATTTACAAGACCAATAGCTCCAACTTTTCTAATGCGAGACCTATTGCATTTCCAATGCTTGTCATTAATTGCACTTTAGATAATGATTGTGCATCTCTCTGTATGAATTTTCTAAGATGGCCTTCAAGTTGTCTGTTCTTTATTTCTGTGCCTCTTCTGAGCACCTAGCATGATCACTTCGCACTTCTAAGATGGCCCCAGGATACCGGCACCAGCCAATAGTAAGTTTCCTATATATAACTTCTGTTTTGGTATGCCATTGCATTACTAGGAAGAAGCAACTACCGACTGATCCGGTAAGGTTTATCTCGATGTAGCTATCTTAACTGCTAGATGTGAGGGCAAGTAGGATCGCACCTTTAATATATGTTCTGTTTACTTGGCTCCCATTTAGGTCTATCTTCCTTCTAAAAACGCGATCGAGCAAAATTCTGACGCGTCCTCACTAGGCTCCCCGATTGCTGGTAAGAGAGCCTATCTGCACGGCTGGTTTGGTTCCCCTAGTTCTATGTAAATTGTCTGACCCTTATGTGTCCTTTTACTTATAGGTTGCCGGGTCTACGTTCTCAATACTTTTTGTTGTCCTGCCCTGAATCTTTAGGGTGGGCGCTATCGGTAAGCCTTGACTCCGACAATGTCTTATTCCTGCGAGAACTAATTCCACACGTGGACTGTGCTTGCCATGTAATCCCCGGTACTAATTCACTTGCGCCTCTCTTTTATACGGTTTACACGCGCATTTGCGCCGTTCATTAATTCACTTATTTAGTTATGTCCTTGATTTTAACCATATATTCACCATATTTATTCTGGTGGAAGCGGCGCACTTTTATTCATTTCCAAATCCCTTGCGCCGGTTTAACTCTATCTCACAGCCTGTTTTATACACTTCTACTGCCAATCACACATTCAGATTCCAGACACGTTCTCCCTCACTCTTCCGCTCGCCGTATTGACCCCCTTTACTGTAAATTATCCATGTGCAACCCAGCTGTTTTGTTACCTGCCGCCGTCCAGTTTATTTTCCCACATCGCCATTCACTGCTGTAAATAGTCACTAAGGAGCATCGTGAATCACCACCCATGTGCACCCACTGCACTACTGTAAGAAATTCATCACTCTCGTGCCACTCTAGTAAAATTGCTTTTTCCATTTCTCTTTCTCCTTCTTTCCTTCTAGGCTACAAAGGTGTATATTGTTTAGGCATTATCAATGTCCTGATGATGATCCCCATGATTAGATAGTAGGATCGAAACGCCGTCAACTTTTCTGTGCACCATATACCTATAATGTACACCATGTGTTATATGTTTGTAATGGTGTGACTGGAATTTCTGTTACATTATTATCTACAGGAATCTGAAGTTTTTGCCTAAAAGCCTTGTGTTTTCTGTTTGCGACACTCTTCACCATGCCAATTTGTATGTGGAAGGGTACAGGCTTGTGCCCCACTACGAAGAATTGTTGAAGGAAATTCTTGTTGATTTTTGTGAAAAAGTAAAAAGATTGAGACCTCTGTCCGGCTGGACATGTCCAAAACCAATATAGTATCCATTGTGTCTATATTGATTATTGTCTGAATGTTGATTATGCATGGGAACACCCACAGACTAGACTGATGCAAAACTGTTTACATACAAAAAACTGTGGCAAAAAATAAATAAAACTATTTTTTTAACTTAAAAAGTCAAAGAGAAATCTGTTGAAAAAAATAAAAACAGAAATAAGTTTAATTCATTTCTTCTAAAGGATCAAAATCCTTTTCTATGTTAGAAACATGTAAACATACCAACCTTTAAAAAAAATTGTGGGGGTACGATAAAATCAGCTATATTGTTCAACATTCTAGTGGGGCGAGGGTCAGAAGGTCCTCCAAATTTGGTTAATTATGTAAGTTTGATCATACATTATGAGGAAATGGCTGGTAACTCACCAAGAGCCAGTTTGAAGTGATCAAATAGAGTGATAGCTTGGGTTGAATAATTAGTCCTGATGTTGAGGGAAAGTTCATTTTAGACCCCCCCTCAACTTTCTTTCTTTCTGAAAAAAAGTTGCTAGATAGTCACAAAGCGTGGGGAGTGTTGCGGTGGAAATAGAGGGACTAGAGAGGTTATGTACCGTTTGGAATAACTCCCGGGGTGAGTTGTTAGCAGATCTGATTTTCTCAGTGAAAAAACTTTTTTCTCTGGGATTATCAGGTTCTTATATTCTTGAATAAGTAATTTATATCTGTGTTTTTCCTCTGGAGCATAGTTGTATCTCCAGGTCCTTTCATGATAATGACATTTTTTTTTAGTTCCCTCAATAGGACAGAATACCAGGGGAGCGATGGCCACAATCTGATTGCTGGCTTTCATAAGTGGGGTCCATTTATTTGTTGCTTCTTGCATCCAATTAAAATAACGGTATGCTGCAATGTTGGGGGCATCCAAAAGGAAAGGTTGGGTGGTCCCGAGTTTCCAAATTAGGTGTGATGTGTTAAGTTTGTTCCATGACCCAGGCAATTTGGCCTGGTTCGTTGGATTCCGCGCCACTTTCGTTTGTTTAATGCAAAATCTGAACTGCACCACCATGTTGTCAGACCACGTTACCAGAAGGATGTTGATTGAGTGCAACTCTCGAAGGTTTGTGAAAATACCATTGAGTGCTTTTCCCGCATGCTGAGTTCGGATTTGAACCATTTGTTTCAGATTGAAACACATCAGATTGTCTATCAAAGTGTTAGTATCAATGTCACCGTGATCATCTTAATGGAAGTTAAAGTCCCCTAATATTGTGCATTGATTTTCCCATTTGTGTGCCCTTTTTACTGCTCCTGGTCTTTTTTTTGTGCCCTGCTTGTCACTGTGAGTGCCGTTCCACCTGTTTTCTTTTCCCGCTCCCCCACTAGCCGCTGCTGTCCCCAAGGCCCCTCCCCTCCACCGTTTCCTGTTTCCGACTCCCAGCCCTGCCGCTCCCACCTCCCCTATTAATGCCAGCCGCTGCATGGTGAGCACAAGCAAGACCTCTGACCTGGGCCAGGGACCTGCTCTCTCCCCCCCGCATCTCGCGCTTTCATGCTGTGCCTCTGCCCAGGCAGAATGTAGTCCAGGTAAGGGTTCAAACCTCTGCTCCTGTCTAGGTCGCACCCTCTGTTGTGCCTCATTGCCCCGCTGCCTCTCCTGCTTCCCATTTTGTTTGTTTGCCCGGTTTTTCTCTCATTATTGTGCCTTGTTTGTGGTTTGATGTTCCCATTTGTGTGCCCTGTTTATTGTGCCTGGTCTTATTTATATGCCCTGCTTGTCATTGTGAGTGCCGTTCCACCAGTTTTCTTTTTCCAGCTTCTTGCTGCCCCAGCCGCCGGTGATGCCCCCGTGGCCCCACCCCTCCACCGTTTCCCACTCCCGCCTCCCAGCTCTGCCCCCACCTCCTCTAATAATGCTGGCCACTGCGAGGTCACGCAGTGGACGCATGCAGCGGGTGCACCGCTGGCACACGGAAGGCAAGCCCATCTGTGCCCATCCGCGACCCGACTGCGCCCAGCACCAGGAACCCTGGATCTTCGACCATTTACCGATATGACACCACTGTCCTACTCACACTCAATCCCGGAAGATGGAGGGAATGCCAGTTCTCCTGCCCCCACTGCCGACAGACCCTCACTGACACCCCGGCTCAAACAACGGCAACACCCTAAAATGCATCCTCCTCAACGTACGCTCGGTACACAAACATGCCATAGAAATCTGGAACCTACTTGACTCCCTCTCGCCCAACATCGCCTTCTTCACAGAGACCTGGACCAACGCATCCGCTGCCCCCGACATCAACACCGCCATCCCGGACGGATACCAGATCCAGAGGCAAGACCACCCCAACCACTCCGGAGGGGACCTTGCCATCGTCCACAGACACACCCTCTACCTAGACACCTCCAGCAAAACTTTCACCTCTGCTGAACACCTGCACTTCCAGATCCAGACCACCCTCAAAACCACACTCTGAGGAGGAACCCTCATCAACAGACCCCAGGCCCTCGGACCCCTTTTGCCACCACCATCAATGACTTCATCACACCCTACGCCATCGCCTCAACAAACTATAGACTCATTGGAGACCTGAACTTCCACCTCGACGACCCCAATGACCCGAACTCCACCACCCTTTGTGACAACCTCACCAGCATCGGACTTAAACAACTTGTCAACACACCAACCCACAGAGCAGGACACACCCTCAATCCCATCTTCGGGGCAGGAAACAACATCCATTTCAGCCACATAAGGCAACCGCCATGGACCGATCACCACTGCATACACTTCGCGGTCGACAAACCCAAGGCACCCAAAACAGCCCCACGCCCTCCTTGAAGGAACTGGAGCAAGGTTACAGACGAGCAACTCAACTCCACCCTCACCCGTGACAAGAACAACTGGTCATCCGATGCAAACAACGCAGCAGAGAACTTTACATCTGGATTACCAACTGCACAGACGAGCTTGCCCCGCTACGCAACCCCGACAGACAATGCCCCAGGAAAGCAACCTGGTTCACCAGCATCCTCCAAGAAGCTGGGCACTCCTGCAGATGCCTGGCGAAGAGCTGGGGAAACACAAAGACAACCGAAAACCTGACCTCCCACAAGGATGCCCCTCACATCTACCACAGAGCCATGGCCGCCATTGCACCGGAACTACAATGCACCATCAACACCTCCTTCAAGACAGGCACCTTCCCAGATGACTGAAAGTGTGCAGAAGTCAGACCCCTGCTCAAGAAGCCCACGGTCGACCCCACCAACCTCAAGAACTATCGGCCCATCTCCCTCCTCCCCTTCGCTGCCAAAGTTGCTGAGAAAACAGTCAACAGGGAACTAAGAAGATTCATCAAAGACAATGCTGTCCTCGACAAGTGCCAATCAGGATTCTGAAGCAACGACAGCACAGAGAACACCCTACTTGCCGCCACAGACAAAATCTGCACCCTCCTGGACCAAGGCTACTCTGCAGCCCTCATCCTACTTGACCTATCAGTGGCCTTCCACGCCGTCTCCCACTGCACACTAGCCACCAGATTACACAACGCCGGCATACATGGAACAGCCCTGGACTGGATCCGATCATTCCACACCGGAAGAAGCAAAAGGATCACACTGCCACCCTTTCTCTCTGACCCCATGAAAATCACCTTCGGAGTCCCACAGGGGTCATCACTGAGCACGACCCTCTTCATCTTCAAACATAGCCCCCCTCGCAGACATCGTCCGACAACACTGCATTAACATTGAATCCGTCGCTGATGACACCAACTCATGCTCTCCCTCACCAAAGATCCCACCACCGCCATCTCAACTTCCAAAAAAGAATGCAAGACATCGCAGTCTGGATGATCAATAGCTGCCTAAAGCTCAATGCCGACAAGACTGAGATCCTTGAACTCGGTACCACGCCATCAGCATGGGACAGCACATGGTGGCCGACCACCCTCTGAGGCCCACCTACCCCCTCAGACCACGGCAAGAACCTCTGCGCTTGGTTCTCGATTCATCACTCACCATGAACCGCCAGATCCACTGAGGTTCCGTGACGATCGTAAGTGGTGTTTTGGACTCGCACGAATATGGTCGAGTCTGGTATCTATGAACCGCAAATGACGAGTTTAGTGGGTGTACGCGTTTTCGCTGTGCTAGCCTAAACCGTTCGTTTGTTTCGTTGGTTTCTACATCCGAGCCCACGGGTTCCATCTTAGATGCGGCATCCATTTTGTCTCTTGCCCTCAAGTAGCCAGCGAACGGACGCTGTCCGCTTCGCGACCCTGGGATTCCCAAAACTCTTGCGGAAGACACGTTTCCTTTGTAAGTGTCTTTATGATGAGGGGGATGACACTGTAAGGCAGATGGCCCCGCTCGAGGCACATCTTGCCGTGTCGCTCTATTGTCTCAGCCGTGCATCTCATTAGGCACGTCCCTTTGATGCCTGTAGCTCGTGTTTCCCGATACCACCCCTTTTACACCCTTTCCGATCTCCCCACTGTTTCTGTCTTCCTCTGCACCTGTTTCTGTTCCTTCTTCGATCTGTTTACTGCCGATTGGAATGTACTAATGGTGGGAAGATGGGTTTTTACAGTTGGGAACCACCAAACGTTTCCGTACTTATATTCCGGGCCTTGAATACATGAAAGCAACCCCTTATGGTTTTTATGATGGGAACCAAGTTGTAAACCTTTGTGTATCATGTTAACCTATGAGGAAAAACTGTATAAAAGGAGCGTCCCACAGTAGCAATTCGAATCAGGCTCCGTGAACCTACATGATTTGTACTTCTCGTGACTTCTGTGTTCCCTGCAGTAATAAACCTCGAATCTTTGACGCCGAAGGAAGTGTCCCGTGTCTCTGTCATTTGTACGCCGGAACAGGTTAGCCACGAAGGTTTTAGGTGTTATCCCTGGCACCGCTGGGTCTTAGCAGAACCCAGTCCTTCAGTTGGCGCCCAACGTGGGGCTGCATCAGTGGTACCGGTCCGAAGCCCGACGATCGTGAGGAACTTCGTGTGAAATCTCCGAGGGAAGGTGCACCCCGCTTCATCGATCCTGTTGTCGAAACAAGTGGCCCGATGACTTTTCCCGCGAAGATTCCCGCCTCCTGACGGCTGCGACGGACTGCTGCCCTGACTGTAGACCTGTTTTGGCGCCTGGCGTAGACCTTGGTACAGCGAGACGATAGACGGGCCTTCCTGGTGACGCCATCGATCTTTGAGTTGAGTATTTGTGGGTCGCTCCCAGAGTCCTTAGTTGTGGGTGCTTAGTTGTTGCATGGTTCCATTGCATTTGTGGATCTTAGTACTTGGTTCTTTGTTGTGATATTTGACGTCTGCAGTCACCAAAAACCGAGGGTTTTTGCTCTTTGCAGGGACTTTGTTAATCCTATAACCCTTGAAGTTTGTGAAACTCGGTTAGTGTGCAAGATGCCTAGCCGTAGTACTTTGTTCAGTTGTTTTAGACGTTGTGGTGTGGATTCCCAATTGGAGGACTCGCGTCCGATACCTCCGATTGGAACTCCAAATTATGAGCTGTATAGCAAGCACGGGTTAGGTCCAATTACATTCAATGAGTGTTGGATGCGCTATACTAAAAATGATGGTGCCCTTAGTTGGCCACCTCATGGTAGTTTTGAGACCCCGATTCTAGATAATCTTGAAGCTAAATTGTTTAAGAAAAAATCAAGGCCGGCCATGTTTGATTCCTTTCGGTTGTGGCGTAAAGAAGCCAACCAGAAAGAAATCAGACAGATTAAACGTAATCAGAGAGATGGAGTTGTTACCACAGTAAGAAAAGCAGAACAGTTTCAGCGAGATAAGGAGGAAAAGGAAAAGGAAGTTTTCGATAGATTACAGCGTATGTCTATAGATAAGTGCTATCCCGCTTTGCCGGCGGATACGGATAAAAAGGAGGAAGGTACGGAGGACCCTTTAATGTCTTATCTTATGAAGTCACCACCTACGTACGCACAGGGTTCCGCAGCTCCTGTGGTTCCCCCTGTACCTGCTCCTGTACCTATTCCCCAACCTGTTCCTCAACCTGTACCCGTTCTTCCGACTGTTCCTGCTCCCTTGCCTACTTTTGTTCCTACTGCTCCTCCGCTTGTACTTCCTCATACTCCTGCTCCCGCTGCCTCTACTGTTCTGGTTTCTCCTGCCGTTCCCTCTGTTTCTGGTACTTCTCTTGTTACCCCATTGGGTTATTCTACTACCCCGTCTACTGGACGTCGTGTCCCTTCTGTAGCCGCTAACTTCTTTAATTCTATTGAACCGATTCTTGAGACCGCTGGTTCTGACGGCCCCCAGAGACGAAGTCAGCTTCCCGGTAGTCGGGAACGTGACTGTCTATATGATATGGCGATGGCTTGGATGAAATATCCCCTTAGGAATCCACCACGTGTAGTGCTTGACACGTTCTCTCAGTTCAATATACCGACACAGAGGTTCGTTTTTGAAGAAATGTGCAAGGTTTTGCGAGACCAAATATCAGTTGATGCATCTGCAGAAACGATGTCTGCTCTAACTAACCTTCAGCTCCAGTTCTCAAGTGGAATGGTAGTGGGTAGCAATGTTCGACGTGCTGTCAAGCAGTTGCTGTCTTTTCGTCCTTCTATAATGCCTCGAGCATTGTTTTTAGAGGATATTGAGGGACCGCTGGAAGCGCCTGGTCAGTACCCCATGCGCGAAGTTCCACCAGTGTGGATGCCAGGTAACCCTGGCGCTGCTCCACCGATCCTGCCACATTTTCAGAGAGTATGGATACATCTTCCATGGAAACGATCGGAGGTTTTACAGGTGAAGCAATCTTTGCCTGACCCTCGCAAAAATCCTGCAGGGTACTATAAAGAATTATCGCAGCTCGTGGATGCTACGATAATGAATCTTGCCGATATCGATATGCTGTTTGGTAATGTCGTACCGCAACCGGTATGGGCGAAGATTCGTCAGGAAAATCATGCAAATGAGCTAGGTGGTGACTGGCCTGCTCTTGTGGCAGCAGACACTCGTCAAATTGGTGAGGCTAAGCCTGAGCAGTTGATTACGGATCTTCCTCAGAGAATTATCACTCTTATGAAAACGCTTATGCCAGCCATGAAGGTGAATTGGGACAAACTGTCCGCTTGCAAGCAAAAGAAAGACGAGAGTGTGTCTGATTTCTTTACGAGATTTGAGGAGGCATTCATCGATCATAGTGGTCAGGATATGGGTACTGAGGGAGGACAGCGATTGTTTGTGGATAAGTTTGTCTCAAATTTGCTGCCTGACTTAAGCAACAAATTGCGTAATTCAGAAAGTGCTTGGGCTGTGTCTACTTCTGCTCAAATATTGGCCACAGCGCAATATTATGAGAACAGAGAGAAAGAAGAGAATGATCGTGCCGATAAAAAGACGAAAGAGCGCAAAACAAAAGTGTTGTTGCAGCAAGCGTATCCTCCACGTTCGAATCAGAACGATTCGCAACAGCGAAATAGGCCGCAGTCTCAGTCGAATAGATCGCAATCTCGAAATGACTTCTCTTTTGACAGATCTTCATTAGGGTACAATCAGTGTGCCTATTGTAGGAACGAGGGTCATCTGAAATTCGATTGTCCGGTTTTGCGTGATCGAAACAGCGGTAATTCATCTAGAGGAGGTCGTAGTGGCCCCCAACAAGCATCACGTGGTAGAGGTCGTGGTGTTCAGACTGATCGTTCTAATAACTCTTCCGATTCTAACAACTGTTTTGATCAACGTGGATCATCACAAAGCAGATCTGCTCAGTACAATGTAGACGATTATTATGTTGATCACAATATCGATGATAGTAATTACTAGGACAGCCATGAACAAAGAGAGGGAGTAGTATCAGTTCCGGTTGATAAGAGAGGGCCTTACGTCGCAGTTGCCACCTCGGGCGTCGTTGAGCCTTTTCTGTTGGACACTGGTGCAGCGAAAAGTTCTATCATGCATTCGAAACTCCCTGGCGCACCTTTGTCTGGCTTAACAAATGTTTCCGTTGGATTCTCTGGCGCCCCTGTTAGCAATCCGGTTTCAAGCCCTTTGCCCCTTACAATTGGGCCTCCGTTGATTTTGACCACTGGTTGTGGTGAAAATCTTTTGGGCCTGGATTTGCTAAAACGTCTGTATGCGACTTTGTATTGTTCTCCGGCGGGAGTAAAGCTTACGTTGGGTGAGAGAGTTGTCTCTCCTATGTACTTGTCTCTCGATAAGCTTCCACCGGAATTGAGTTCTCTTCCTGCATCTTTGTGGGCAACAGGTCCCAATGACGTGGGCCTGCTTGACATCTCCCCTTATGTTGTCCACTTGAAATCTAATGTGCGTTTGCCACGTATTCCCCAGTATCGTATCTCCCTTGATGGTGAACGGGCACTGTTAGCTATCATCTATGATTTGATTGAGAAAGACGTTATTGAGGAGACTCGGGGAAACGTGTGCAATAGCCCTGTACTGCCCATTTTGAAGCGCACTGATCCATCAAAACTCCCTGTTTATCGTTTTGTTATCGATTTACGGGAGGTGAATAAAATTGTGATTCCTCAGTTCCCTGTGGTGCCCGACATCACGGCGCTACTCACTCTGATTCCAGCCTCTGCATCTTGGTTCTCAGTGATCGATCTGAAAAATGCGTTTTTCAGCATTCCGATTGCTGAGGAGAGTAGAGACCTTTTCGGTTTCTCTCTTGGTGGCCGCAGCTTCAAGTTTAAACGTGCTCCTCAGGGCTACTGTGAAAGTCCATCGATATACAGTCAAGCCTTGAAGAGTCAACTTGATGCGTTTGTGTTGCCGGCCGGTGCGGCCTTAATCCAATATGTCGATGACCTATTGGTAGCTGCAGACACTCAGGACATTTGCAGAATTGCTACGGTGTCATTGTTGCAACATCTCTGTGACTTACATCACAAGGTGTCACCTTCTAAACTACAATATTGTTGTCAAGAAGTAACCTATCTAGGTCACTTATTGTCAAAGGAGGGAGGAAGGTTGACCCCAGAGAGAATTGCAGCGATTGCCCGAATGACTGTGCCAACAACTCAGAGAGATGTGCGTGCCTTTTTAGGTATCACGTCATACTGCAGGCAATGGATTCCAAATTTTTTATTGCTAGCGAAACCATTGGTGGCTCTTACATGCAAGGATGTTCCAACTCCTTTGCCATGGACGGAAGAATGTCAGAAAAGTTTTTCTGAACTACGTGACGCGTTGTGTTCGGCTCCTGTGTTAGGTACTCCTGACTACAGTAAGCCGTTTACACTATACGTTCAAGAAAGGGAAGGTTGTGCGTTGAGTGTTTTGACGCAACAATTCGGCGGTAAGCAGCGTCCATGTGCATATTTTTCCTCGACCTTGGACCCAGTAGCAAGAGCATTGCCGAGTTGTCTGAGGGCAACAGCGGCAGCTGCGGTGTCCATCCGACAATCTGCAGGATTGGTCATGGATAATATGCTTACGGTGATGGTTCCGCATGCAGTTGACACTCTCTTGAACCGTACGAAAACTCAGCACTTGACGAGTGCAAGGTTGTCTGGGTATGAGTTGACGCTTTTGGCAAGTCACATTCAAATAAAACGCTGTAACGTCCTGAACCCGGCGACTTTGTTGCCAATCAGTATGGAATCAGATGAAGTAGCAGCTCATGACTGCTACTTACGAACTGAGGAGGAAACCAAGGGTCGTGTGGACCTGAAAAATACTCCTTTGGAAAATCCCGATGGGACTTTGTATGTGGATGGGTCGTGTTTTAAGTTGCCGAATGGTGATGTAACGACTGCGTATGCTGTAGTGACATTGAGTACGGTTGTGGAAGCTGCAAGATTGAATCAGAATTCTGCCCAGGCGGCAGAGCTGATTGCCTTGACTAGAGCGTGTGTGTTGTCGAAAGGGAAACGGGTGAATGTGTTTACCGACAGCCAATATGCTTTTGGCGTCGCACATAGTTTTGGACGATTGTGGCGAGAGAGAGGTTTTATGACGTCGCATGGCACTAAGATTCAGCATGGACAGCTTGTGAATGATCTTTTGGATGCACTGACTTTGCCTGAGCAGGTGGCGATTGTTAAATGTAGTGCGCATCGTAAGGTGACGGATGATGTTGGCCGTGGGAATGCGTTTGCGGATGAGACTGCTAAGGAGACTGCCAGGAACCTCAGCACTAGAATGTATGTGACGAGTTCGGTAAGGTGGCCTACAGAGACTGGTATGTGTGAGGATACCATCGAGAGTGTGAAAGCGATACAGAATGAGGCCACCGAGACTGAAAAGATGAAGTGGAAAGAGAGTACGGGAAAGTTGGATGCGAATGGCTGTTGGATTGATTTGTCGGAGCATAAGAGATGGATGTTGCCAGATGCGTATGTACTAGCTGTTGTGACGATGGCACACGGGTTAGCACATATTAGTGCGAAAGGTATCTGTAAGTTGTTGTCCCCTGTATGGAAGAATGACGGTATCACTAAATGTGCTGAGAGATTGGTTAAGAATTGTATGACATGTATGATGTACAACCCTGGAAAAGGAACCCCTACACCTCCTGGCCATTTTGCTCCCCCTTCATGTCCCTTTGAAGTAATTCAGCTAGACTTCATCCATATGGAGCGATGCAATAACCTGAAATACGTTTTAGTTGTGGTTTGCGCATTCTCCCGATGGATTGAAGCCTACCCTCTCAAAGACAATACTGCTTTGTCCACTGCGAAAATCCTACTGAAGGAATACTTTCCTCGGTACGGAATGCCACGGATTGTATGGTCCGATAACGGAAGTGAGTTTGTGGGGAGTGTGATGAAGAATGTGTGTAAGGGCCTGGGAATTACTCAAAAATTCCATAGCGCCAATCATCCTCAGTCAGCGGGTTTGGTTGAGGGTTACAATGGCACGCTCAAAATAAAGCTGGCGAAGATTCAGGCTACAACTGGTCTTTCATGGCCTGACGCTTTGCCTCTAGCCCTGTTGTCGACTAGGGCGACCGTACACTCCCGAGTAGGGCTCAGTCCCTATGAAATAGTGTTCGGCCGTCCTGCAAATGTTTGGGGGGTCCCCAGACCGAGTGTGTTCTCTGATCTTGAGTACCCAATGTTGATCGATTATCTGCATGATCTGACTGCTAAACTGAGGTTAATTCACCAACAGGTCTTTGAAGCACTGCCGACGCAGACGGAGGGTCCAGGCCACCAGCTCCAGCCCGGAGACTGGGTGGTGATTCGTAATTTTGGAAGAAAAAGAAATCTCGAACCCCGCTTTACTGGACCCTACCAAGTGTTACTCGCCACGAGGACTGCAGTTCGTTTGGAAGGACGCAAACACTGGGTGCATGCCACCCACACCAAAAAGGTACCTATACCTTTATCAGCAGACTCGTGGGTGAGGAAAGGCATTGCTTCATCGGAAACAGAAGTTGCACAGACTTTCGTCCCTTTTAGCGATGCCCAGCTTGTTGGAGAACCCTCAGTGCAGCAGAAAGACATCGTTGAACACTTACCATCAAAAAACTCAAGATCTGAACAATTGACTGATCAGCAGAACTCTGTCCCACCATCGGATCAGTTGTTTGATGACCAGACACGTCCCGGGAAAAGCCGATACTTTTTGCGATCCAATCCCAAGGACAAATAAAAAAGCTTTTTGCTTTCCCCTCTTTTTGACATCCACATTACCCCATTGATACCATTCAGTCTGAACACACTCGTATCATTTTGGTTTTTGTAAATATTATGAGTTTGTTTCCATATGTGTTTTTGCTTCCACAGCTAGGAGATTTTGTATATACTTGTAAATAAAATACCTTGCATTCGGGTGAGCCGTAGGGCCGCGCGTGTACTTCCTTCTGGTTAGTAGGTCTTGACACTAGGTCGAAGGCCGTCGGTTCCTGGGAACTCCTGGGGATTGACTACTGCTACACAGAACGAAGTGCGTCAAGAGACGTTGCGGACGGTTTTAGAGGATGCCGTTCTCTAAGCTAGTGGATTTGGAAAAAGCTCAGGCCCAAAGATTCAAGCTGCAGCAAATTACTCGTACCAAATGCTTCATGTTTCAAGTGTTCCTTCTGTTCTTAACTGTTTCTTCGCTATTGGTGGGTGGGGTGTATTATCTGATATTGACGTTTTTGCCTTCTGCCTCACCTACCCCTTCTCCTGAGCCTAAAACTACCTCTACTGTTTCTCCTCATTCCTTCCATATCTTACCCCAACACGAACAGGCTAGACGTGCGGAATTTATGAACAATTCCTTCATTCAGCTCCTTCATCAACATCAGTTGGTGGTTAACACTACCAATTGTTGGGTGTGTGGGTTGATGCCACATACCACCGATAAGGGAATTCCGTACCTGGTCCTTCCTTATAGTTCCCAGGGTTCAGCTCGAGCATTCCAAACAATGTTTCGAAGTGCACTAGATTCCTACCCCAATCGAGAGCCACGTCCTCCGCACTTTGGTCCCGGTCCGTACCACAAGCCTTTGGCTATAGCGATCGCTGATTTAGATAGGGATATCTATGAGCCGTCGCTCATCCCAGAGGAAGAGGTGCGAGCCTATAGGGATCTGAGTGAGGCTGAGTATAGTGCGCTCATGGGTGAAAGACAGCTTAGAAGCTCGTCTCCAATATGAATCGTACCCCACCTTGGTAATTTCTGTCTAAAAGGTCGTGGCCGAAGACCGAGAGCACATCTCGGAGAGAGTGCTTGCTCCGAGACGTATGTCTTACCGATGCTCTCTTCCCCTGTGTTTCTGACTGCCAAGGGTACGTACTTTGTTTGTCATGATCGTGCGTACACGTGGTTGCCCTCCGACTTTGCGGGCACATGTTACATTGCAAATTTGTTGCCACCGACTTTTACAGTCGCTTCCGATTACCACAAGACTCGAATTGTGAGGGGCGTGATTAGCAAAGAGGACACTGCCGGTCAAGAGGCAGGAGACTTTTTCAAGGGTTTCTTTCCGTTTTGGGGACCTATGGTCAATAGTAGGAACCTGAGACAGTTGACTCGAATGGTGGAATCGACAGCTAATATCACTGCCAGTGCCCTTGGCAACATTACAGCAGAACTTCAGGCGGATAGGCTTATGACGTTTCAAAACCGTATGGTTTTAGATGTTGTTTTAGCAGATCGAGGTGGAGTATGTAAGGTGATCCATTCGAGCTGCTGTATTTTCATTCCAGATAACGCTCCGACTGTCTATCAAGCCATTTCAAAGTTGCATAAGATCTCCGAGTCCATACACGTGGACGTAGGGGATTGGACGCTACTTGGGTGGTTTTGGGGCCTAATGTCGACTTGGGGTTGGAAGATTCTGATGATCATCGGGTTGTTGTAGCATTCCTGTTCACGTGTTGCCTTTGTGTGCAGTGTGGTCCTGCCTTATGTGGCCTCTGTGCTACAACGTGTATAAGACAGCCGCCTGTTACCAAAGGAGCTCAGATGGATAGAATTATGTTGCAGCAGCATCTACATGGTCTGATGAATATCGAGTATGATTCCGACTAGTGCTTGCCTACATGAGGGCAAAAGGAGCGTCTGAGGTTCAGTGACGATCGTAAGTGGTGTTTTGGACTCGCACGAATATGGTCGAGTCTGGTATCTATGAACCGCAAATGACGAGTTTAGTGGGTGTACGCATTTTCGCTGTGCTAGCCTAAACCGTTCGTTTGTTTCGTGGGTTTCTACATCCAAGCCTACGGGTTCCATCTTAGATGCGGCATCCATTTTGTTGCTTGCCCTCAAGTAGCCAGCGAACGGACGCTGTCCGCTTCGCGACCCTGGGATTCCCAAAACTCTTGCGGAAGACACGTTTCCTTTGTAAGTGTCTTTATGATGAGGGGGATGACACTGTAAGGCAGATGGCCCCGCTCGAGGCACATCTTGCCGTGTCGCTCTATTGTCTCAGCCGTGCATCTCATTAGGCACGTCCCTTTGATGCCTGTAGCTCGTGTTTCCCGATACCACCCCTTTTACACCCTTTCCGATCTCCCCACTGTTTCTGTCTTCCTCTGCACCTGTTTCTGTTCCTTCTTCGATCTGTTTACTGCCGATTGAAATGTACTAATGGTGGGAAGATGGGTTTTTACAGTTGGGAACCACCAAACGTTTCCGTACTTATGTTCCGGGCCTTGAATACATGAAAGCAACCCCTTATGTTTTTTATAATGGGAACCAAGTTGTAAACCTTTGTGTATCATGTTAACCTATGAGGAAAAACTGTATAAAAGGAGCGACCCACAGTAGCAATTTGAATCAGGCTCCGTGAACCTACATGATTTGTACTTCTCGTGACTTCTGTGTTCCCTACAGTAATAAACCTCGAATCTTTGACGCCGAAGGAAGTGTCCCGTGTCTCTGTCATTTGTACGCCGGAACAGGTTACCCACGAAGGTTTTAGGTGTTATCCCTGGCACCGCTGGGTCTTAGCAGAACCCAGTCCTTCACAACGCTGTCACCTCGAGCTGCTTCAACACCCCCCACATCCTCCACATGACCTTCAAGTGGATCCCCCTGAGTCAAGGAAGACAGTCACCCACACACTCATCACCAGCAGACTGGACTACGGAAATGTACTCTACGCCGGCATCAACAAATGCCTACTCTGCAAACTCCAGATAATACAGAACACCATTGCCAGACTCGTCCTCAGAATCCCTTGGCACAAACACATCACCCAGCACCTACTAAGACTCCACTGGCTCCCAGTGGAGAAAGAGTCACCTTCAAAATCCTCACGCCTACAAATACCTACACAACAACGGACCCAAATACCTCAATGACAGAATCAACTTCCACATACCCAAAAGAAACTTCTGATACTCCAATCTCGCACTGGCCAAAACCCTGCGCACCCACAGAGCAGGCAGATGATCCTTCTCCCACATTGCGGCCAAGATCTGCAATGAGCTACCGGCAGACATCAGACAAGACCCCTACCTGAACTCCTTCAGCAAGACCCTCAAGACCTGGCTCTTCGGCTAGACTTATCTATGGATAAATACCCCCCCCCCAGCTCCTTGAGACCCTCACGGGTGAGTAGCGTGCTTACAATTCCCTGATTGATTGATAGTTGCCAAATTGCACACTCCGCTCAAGGAAGTTACTAAGGGCTTCTAAAAAGTTAGTCCTGGGCACAGGAGGGCTGTAAACCAAAAGTCAGAAGAACTTAACTTAAAAAACAGCTAAAGGAGAGGGTTTCACAGTCAGTGATTTTAAATGGGTAGCCTGATATTTCTAAAATGTTTTTGTATATTAGGGCTAACCCTCCGCTTCACTAGACCGCTCACCAGCCTAAAGACAGTGATGGTGAATATCAAGCGGATTCTGGGACAATAGATCCCCACAGCACAGGTATTGGTTTAAAAAGCATTCAAATTCAAACAATAATTCTTTCAAAGTTATCTTCCCACGCAATTTCTTGTGCAGAAATGCTGAGGTTGCGAAGCGGGGGCAAGATGGCGGCCGTGATCTCGGCCGAGTGAGGAGGCGTTCTGCTCTCCTGGACCATAGTGGACCCCTGAAGGATTACTTTGCCCGGTCTCGCAAAACTGCCTTGGAAAACTCCTACCGGCATCCAGCACAGAAGGCGCTCGACTGTTTTCTGATATTTACCTTTTGCTTGCCTCCATTACACTTGGCAGTGTCCCGAGGGCTTCGCGTGCTCTGTGTTGTCCCGGCTGATTGCTTGGATCTGGAGCGGCGTTTGCAGTGATGTTGCCGTCTCTGGTGCTCGACAGCTGCTCCTCTGGTTGTTGCCTCACGCCGCCGGATTACGAAAGAAAGAATGCCGCCCAAAGCACTTACTAAAGCAGCGGCCGCCGCTTACAAAACGCGCGGCTCGACCCGCGGTCAGCAGGAGCCGGACTCCAAGGGCGTTGCACCCGGCGCTCAGAAACCCCGTCCTGCAGGCTCAGACAAGTCCTCCCTCGGGATATCAGAAGCAGCTGCTCTCGCTCCTCTCATCATCCCCGCTAAGGAACAAACGGTGCCTGCAATGTTTGACAGGTTAGGAGCCAAGGGGAAGGAGTTGAAGGCAACTGTAGACACGGCTGGGAAGGGGGCAGCGATTCTTACTGCAAGTGTACCTGTAGCAGTACCTAATATCATATTGTCCAATGTTGGAGGCTCCCCACCCCATATCGACCCTCTTGAGTCTCATGGTACAACTCTTAATAACAGCTTGCTAAAAGAGGTAGCCGTGACTCCAGGCTCAGCTCTAGACATTTCTCCTGCTAAATCTCCCCCCTTCCAGTGCATGCTGGGTAATGAAGTCCAATCTTCTAATAGCCCCCCAACTGCTTCTTTGGAGTTGCCAATGGAAAAATGTCATGATACTAGGGGGTCTGTGCTTAGTGAATCCACTGAGAACTTTTATTCTGTTTCTGAGCCTTCTTTATCTGAGGAGGATGGTGGTGATCACCCAGAGCTCCAATGGTCAGACTATGACAGCGATTCTGCTGACCGGCGTGAGGCCTCAAGTGACTTCAATATTGCTACAGTACGTAAAGCTCCAGGCGCTAAGGCTCTGTCTCTATCCACTCAGCAAATTTTGCAGAAGGATTATGGGCAACACTCTCAATTAAAAACGCAGGATCAAGATCTGGGTGGAGACACAAGTGAGGTCGTCTCAGCTATCCCCGAAGAGATTTCATTGGTTACAATTTACCAAAGCTAGCAGCAGAGTACAAAGTTCCCCAGGGAGCGTTTAACAATGTGGAGCAAGGAGTTGGTATTATAAATACCGTGGCTAAGAAGAAAGGGTTCCCTAGTCGGAACTTAGAGAGCCTCACACACCCAAAGTAATAAGCGTGAAACACACCCTTACTAGAGGGTGTCCGGTGTCATCATCGGCTCACTGCCCCTCGTCAGACCGGCGCTGCAATGTCTGACGGAGTCCCCAGAGGTACTCTTTTGACGGGGTTCTTTTAGTTCCTTGCCGATGGTGGATGTGGGTGAGGATGAAGGAAGGTGTAGTCAGTGCAATGGTGAGTGAAAGCGATAAAAAAGGTAATCAGTCCACTTCCAACTTTAATAACGTGGCTGATTCCTTAGTTAAAAGGGGTGGGAGGGGAGTTTAGAGCCCGTAAAGGTATACAGAACAATAACTCTACCCCCTAGTGTGGTCAACATGTTTCTCGCCAAAAGGCGATTCGTCAGGACCTAAAATAAAGTACTACACAAAGAAACAAATGTGGACTCAATGCTCAATCTATATAAAGAAAGCAAATACAACCTCGCTGGGTCGGAGGACAAGAGGGCCAAGGGGTCCTGCTCTATTTAGGCGACCTAGAGGTAGGGGAACAAAATATAAAAACAGAAAGAACAGCTCAAGTCAAATGCAACATAGTGACTCAATGCTCAAATCGTGCAGCGTGACTCTTGTGACACAGGCTCCACACTGTGAGAAGTGAAGGTGGTGGTGTGGAAGGGAAAACCAATTGAACCGGGAATTTGGGTGCAACGTCCCTTCTATGTCATACACCACCCAAATGTCACAATTGGAGAATTTCCATTGTGTGTTTAAGAAAAAACTGTGGTATATAGCCGAAGCTTTCAAGATAACAACCCGTCCCTAAGGAAACAACAGCAGGCGTGCAGCATTAGTCATGTTCTTACCCTAAGGGGATTAAGACTGGGCCCCGCAGCATGCTCCCGTGAGGCCAGCGTTATAAGGTTGGATACACCTATAGGATGTAAAAATTGGTAGCTGGTAACTTAGACAGGTAAGGTAGATGTGAATGGTGGTACACTTAGCAGCAGCAATAGCGGCCCCAGATAGAGCGTAAAACATTCTCCCAGCAGCAATTCATAATCGGGGCAAGTAGGGAGAGAGGCTGGGCGGGATAATCCCCACTTAATATGGCTCCCTGGGTAACAGTACTGTCATGTGATGTTGGACACGTATCACTCACACCACTCCTATCCATTGACAAATGGGACAGAGAGGCAGCCGGGGTACTGCCCTCAGCCCCTTCAGCAATAGATCGGGCGGGATGGGGGCGGGTACATGGTCAAGTGGGCCATAATATTATGCTTTAAAATATTATGCTTACAAATACGCTCAGAGGGGCCCCGGGGAGGCTTATGTGAAACAACAACCTGCCCTGTTTCTATATAATTAGAGACCCGGCGAGCTGGGGGCGGGTCGGGTGAGTGGCCAGGCGGGGCATCATTTGTCATTTAAAATCTGAATAGCGGGGCCTCCGGGAAGGCTTCCGATCGGCAAGGTGATCTTTGGCGGGCACATGCGGTAGTCGAACAACTTGGCCCGATATTGTCCCGTCATCCACGCTCCATAGAGAAACCGGGGCTTTGACGGTCTCGAAGGAAGCTTACCTTGGCGTAGACACTGGAACGGCGGAACACCTACCCCTCACGCTCACGGCACCTGGTCAGGGTGCGGAGCAGCTGGTGGAGGTTTCCGCTGGTGTCTGCCGTTTTGAAGGAAGTGGGCCTCTGACGTAGGTGCCGGACCGGTGAAGGCGCATCTGTAATGCGTCATGCGCATGCGCAGCACCCTGTCTGGTCCAATGGGCAGAGCTAGGTAATCGAATGGCTCAGTAAGGGGGCCATCTTGGGAGTGGCAATAATGCTTAAACAGATAGAGAGTTGCTTCGAGATCAATACCTCAGGGAGTCGGGTGTGATTAGACCCGAGGAGGAGACGTAACAGGAAGTGCCTGAGTAAGTATTCATAAAGTGGCCATAAGGAGTGTTATGGTGCGGATGTTAGCGCATATTGCCTCATAGTCTACACATTATGTCAGTCTGTGTCTGCATTGACTGTGTGCTGCCGGGACTGCGCGACTAAACCCAGTCAGTCCGTGGAGTAATGTACTGGAGGTCCTCTGTTGAGAGGAATCAAGGTGGACCGGGATGGCAGAGACAGTAAGGGGTTGGGTTGTAGGTTGTGTTGCACCGCTAGTCAGGGGTATATGGCAGGAGAGGTGTACCAAGGATGTGATACCATTACGGGAGGGGTAAACAGGTGTTAGAGTAGAGGGTATCTACCTCGAGACACTCGCCCAGGGAATAGCGTCATTCAGCCCTATTGTGTCTAGCTGGAGACGATGCACCCATCTTTGTTGAAGCCTGAACAAAGCTTGTCTAGTCATGGCTGGTTGGGACTCAAGCACTAGCCATTGGATGCTGTCGGCAGGGTGATTATGTTGTTGGTAGTGTTCATAAAGTCTCGTGTGAGTCTTGGAGCATCGTATGTTGCTTTTATGCTCCGTTATTCTCAATTTGACCTGTCTCATGGTCATCCCGACATAGAATTTGCCACAAGGGCAGATAAGGAGATAGACACACTTAGAGCTATTACAGTTAGTATGTCTATTCAGTTTCCAAGTGAAAGAGTCTGTTAACGTGATTTCTTTGCACTGTCTAGATTGGGGACAGACGGCACAGCCTCCACAGGGGTAGTGTCCAACCACGGGTGGGAGGTCCCATAATGTACGTTGTCCAGCACCAGGTGATTTCTTAGGACGTGTGTGTATCAGGGAGTCTTTTAGGTTCGTTGTCCGTTTAAATGCAAACCTAGGCTTGGGTAAATCAGTGCCCCCTGAATTGAGGATGCCCCAGTGTTTATTCACTGTTTTCTTAATGAAGTTAGAATTCCTGGTGAAACTAGTGACACATGTTATAAGATTGTCGCGTTCTTTTTGGTGTACTTCCAGGAGGGCCTCCCTATGGTTGTTAAGGGCTCTCTTACTAGAGTCTCGTATCAATTTGGTGGGATACCCTCTGTCAAGCAGCTTACTTTGTAAGGTATTAGCTTCCTGTCTGTAATCATCCCTTGAGGAGCAATTCCTACGTATCCTCAAGAATTGACCGAAGGGAAGATTTTCGCGTAGTGCTCTGGGGTGATGGCTGTTAAACAGAAGGAGGCTGTTTCTGTCCGTCTCTTTACGGAACAGAGTGGTACTCAGACCGGCTGGTCCCAGCCGTATCGTGAGGTCAAGGAAGGGCAAAGCTGTCTCTGACATTGTCCCAGTGAATTTAAGGTAGGGATTCTGTAAGTTAATCCAGGTGCAGAACTGATTACAGCTCTCTCGGTCACCCTTCCATAGTATCAGAATGTCGTCGATGTACCGACGCCATAGTGTGAGATGTTGTCGGAAGGGGTTAGAGTCGGGATAGATGATCTGGTTCTCAAAAGCCGCCATGTAAATGCAAGCAATGCTAGGAGCAAAAGTCGAACCCATAGAGGTACCTCTGATCTGGTGGTACTTAAGTCCTTGGAGAATAAACCAAACTCCAGTAGTTACAATAATCTGAGCAAAGCTGAAAGACAAGCGGTCCTATCCCTTGGCAATGACACCGCCATCGTTATAAAACAAGCTGACAAAGGGGGAGCAACTGTCATACAAGACGCCATCGATTACGACACAGAGTGTAAGCGCCAACTGGCCAACACTACCCACTACAGACCCCTCCCAGCAGATCCAACTAACAGACTAATTACAGACATCTCCAGTCTGATCATTGAAGGTGAAGCCAATGGCTGGATCTCTAAACAAGAGGCAGAGTTTCTCCTGACGAAGCACCCTGTGGTCCCGTATTTCTATACTCTGCCTAAAATTCATAAAGGGACCAGTCCAGTCCCAGGGAGACCCATTGTCTCTGGTATTGGCTCATTACTAGAACCCTTATCTAAGTTTTGTGATGTATTTCTTCAACCCATTGTAAAGGAAATACCCTCCTACCTACAAGATACAAGAGATGTCTTACGTCTCATTGAGTCAATCGAAGGGCGAGAAGATGTAGACCTACTTCTCACGCTTGATGTAGAAGCGTTATATACTAACATTCCCCAAGCAGCCACACTAGAAGCCGTGGAATCCGCCCTTATGCAGCAGGAGTGGTCCTCGCCTACCCCTATATCTTTCATCATGGCATGTGCAAGTATCGCGTTGACGGAAAACTTCTTCCAATATGGTTCACAGCTGTACCACCAGATCAGAGGTACCTCTATGGGTTCGACTTTTGCTCCTAGCATTGCTTGCATTTACATGGCGGCTTTTGAGAACCAGATCATCTATCCCGACTCTAACCCCTTCCGACAACATCTCACACTATGGCGTCGGTACATCGACGACATTCTGATACTATGGAAGGGTGACCGAGAGAGCTGTAATCAGTTCTGCACCTGGATTAACTTACAGAATCCCTACCTTAAATTCACTGGGACAATGTCAGAGACAGCTTTGCCCTTCCTTGACCTCACGATACGGCTGGGACCAGCCGGTCTGAGTACCACTCTGTTCCGTAAAGAGACGGACAGAAACAGCCTCCTTCTGTTTAACAGCCATCACCCCAGAGCACTACGCGAAAATCTTCCCTTCGGTCAATTCTTGAGGATACGTAGGAATTGCTCCTCAAGGGATGATTACAGACAGGAAGCTAATACCTTACAAAGTAAGCTGCTTGACAGAGGGTATCCCACCAAATTGATACGAGACTCTAGTAAGAGAGCCCTTAACAACCATAGGGAGGCCCTCCTGGAAGTACACCAAAAAGAACGCGACAATCTTATAACATGTGTCACTAGTTTCACCAGGAATTCTAACTTCATTAAGAAAACAGTGAATAAACACTGGGGCATCCTCAATTCAGGGGGCACTGATTTACCCAAGCCTAGGTTTGCATTTAAACGGACAACGAACCTAAAAGACTCCCTGATACACGCACGTCCTAAGAAATCACCTGGTGCTGGACAACGTACATTATGGGACCTCCCACCCGTGGTTGGACACTACCCCTGTGGAGGCTGTGCCGTCTGTCCCCAATCTAGACAGTGCAAAGAAATCACGTTAACAGACTCTTTCACTTGGAAACTGAATAGACATACTAACTGTAATAGCTCTAAGTGTGTCTATCTCCTTATCTGCCCTTGTGGCAAATTCTATGTCGGGATGACCATGAGACAGGTCAAATTGAGAATAACGGAGCATAAAAGCAACATACGATGCTCCAAGACTCACACGAGACTTTATGAACACTACCAACAACATAATCACCCTGCCGACAGCATCCAATGGCTAGTGCTTGAGTCCCAACCAGCCATGACTAGACAAGCTTTGTTCAGGCTTGAACAAAGATGGGTGCATCGTCTCCAGCTAGACACAATAGGGCTGAATGACGCTATTCCCTGGGCGAGTGTCTCGAGGTAGATACCCTCTACTCTAACACCTGTTTACCCCTCCCGTAATGGTATCACATCCTAGGTACACCTCTCCTGCCATATACCCCTGACTAGCGGTGCAACACAACCTACAACCCAACCCCTTACTGTCTCTGCCATCCCGGTCCACCTTGATTCCTCTCAACAGAGGACCTCCAGTACATTACTCCACGGACTGACTGGGTTTAGTCGCGCAGTCCCGGCAGCACACAGTCAATGCAGACACAGACTGACATAATGTGTAGACTATGACGCAATATGCGCTAACATCCGCACCATAACACTCCTTATGGCCACTTTATGAATACTTACTCAGGCACTTCCTGTTACGTCTCCTCCTCGGGTCTAATCACACCCGACTCCCTGAGGTATTGATCTCGAAGCAACTCTCTATCTGTTTAAGCATTATTGCCACTCCCAAGATGGCCCCCTTACTGAGCCATTCGATTACCTAGCTCTGCCCATTGGACCAGACAGGGTGCTGCGCATGCGCATGACGCATTACAGATGCGCCTTCACCGGTCCGGCACCTACGTCAGAGGCCCACTTCCTTCAAAACGGCGGACACCAGCGGAAACCTCCACCAGCTGCTCCGCACCCTGACCAGGTGCCGTGAGCGTGAGGGGTAGGTGTTCCGCCGTTCCAGTGTCTACGCCAAGGTAAGCTTCCTTCGAGACCGTCAAAGCCCCGGTTTCTCTATGGAGCGTGGATGACGGGACAATATCGGGCCAAGTTGTTCGACTACCGCATGTGCCCGCCAAAGATCACCTTGCCGATCGGAAGCCTTCCCGGAGGCCCCGCTATTCAGATTTTAAATGACAAATTATGCCCCGCCTGGCCACTCACCCGACCCGCCCCCAGCTCGCCGGGTCTCTAATTATATAGAAACAGGGCAGGTTGTTGTTTCCCATAAGCCTCCCCGGGGCCCCTCTGAGCGTATTTGTAAGCATAATATTTTAAAGCATAATATTATGGCCCACTTGACCATGTACCCGCCCCCATCCCGCCCGATCTATTGCTGAAGGGGCTGAGGGCAGTACCCCGGCTGCCTCTCTGTCCCATTTGTCAATGGATAGGAGTGGTGTGAGTGATACGTGTCCAACATCACATGACAGTACTGTTACCCAGGGAGCCATATTAAGTGGGGATTATCCCGCCCAGCCTCTCTCCCTACTTGCCCCGATTATGAATTGCTGCTGGGAGAATGTTTTACGCTCTATCTGGGGCCGCTATTGCTGCTGCTAAGTGTACCACCATTCACATCTACCTTACCTGTCTAAGTTACCAGCTACCAATTTTTACATCCTATAGGTGTATCCAACCTTATAACGCTGGCCTCACGGGAGCATGCTGCGGGGCCCAGTCTTAATCCCCTTAGGGTAAGAACATGACTAATGCTGCACGCCTGCTGTTGTTTCCTTAGGGACGGGTTGTTATCTTGAAAGCTTCGGCTATATACCACAGTTTTTTCTTAAACACACAATGGAAATTCTCCAATTGTGACATTTGGGTGGTGTATGACATAGAAGGGACGTTGCACCCAAATTCCCGGTTCAATTGGTTTTCCCTTCCACACCACCACCTTCACTTCTCACAGTGTGGAGCCTGTGTCACAAGAGTCACGCTGCACGATTTGAGCATTGAGTCACTATGTTGCATTTGACTTGAGCTGTTCTTTCTGTTTTTATATTTTGTTCCCCTACCTCTAGGTCGCCTAAATAGAGCAGGACCCCTTGGCCCTCTTGTCCTCCGACCCAGCGAGGTTGTATTTGCTTTCTTTATATAGATTGAGCATTGAGTCCACATTTGTTTCTTTGTGTAGTACTTTATTTTAGGTCCTGACGAATCGCCTTTTGGCGAGAAACATGTTGACCACACTAGGGGGTAGAGTTATTGTTCTGTATACCTTTACGGGCTCTAAACTCCCCTCCCACCCCTTTTAACTAAGGAATCAGCCACGTTATTAAAGTTGGAAGTGGACTGATTACCTTTTTTATCGCTTTCACTCACCATTGCACTGACTACACCTTCCTTCATCCTCACCCACATCCACCATCGGCAAGGAACTAAAAGAACCCCGTCAAAAGAGTACCTCTGGGGACTCCGTCAGACATTGCAGCGCCGGTCTGACGAGGGGCAGTGAGCCGATGATGACACCGGACACCCTCTAGTAAGGGTGTGTTTCACGCTTATTACTTTGGGTGTGTGAGGCTCTCTAAGTTCCGACTAGGGAACCCTTTCTTCTTAGCCACGGTATTTATAATACCAACTCCTTGCTCCACATTGTTAAACGCTCCCTGGGGAACTTTGTACTCTGCTGCTAGCTCTACTTTAGGACATGTACACTGGACCCCATTAAATATCGTCCTCTTCTGTTCCCCTTTTGTTAAAAATACAATTTACCAAACCATAATGATGCATAGAGAAGCAACCAAGCAAGAAAACATGCGCACGCAGGGGGCATGCCGCAAAATGCAAAATTCTCTTCGCCGTGTCATTAAAACCTGTACTGAGACCACCACCAGGATCACCGAAGCTGAAGAACGAATTTCAGTCCTCGAAGATGCCGTAGCCACTCAGAAAGATCTTGTTATAGAGGTTAAAGAACAACGTAAGGATATTTTATCGAAGCTTTCTGATCTTGAAAATCGGGCGAGAAGGAATAACCTCCGGGTCTTGGGTATAGAGGAAAATAAGGAAGGTGATGATGTTCGCCAGTTTATAGTGGAGCTCTTTTCCGAAGCATTTCCAGAGGTCGTCGAGTGGAATTGGAACCTCGAAATACAGAGGGCGCATCGTTTTCCATTTAATAAAAAAAAAACTTCTGCCTCTGCTACTGTCAATAATCCCTATCCCGTGCTATCCTGGTATGCTTCAACAATTTCCTTGCCCGGGAACGTATCTTTGATCTTGCTAGACCCAACAAGAAGAGATCTGCTAAGGGCTCTCAGTTCTTTGTTCGTCCAGACTTTTGCTCAGAGACGGTTACTCGTCGCTGGCATCTTCGACAACAGATTTCTCTATTTCAGGCTAAGGGAGCCCAGGCATTTTTGCTTTTTCTGGCAAAATTAAAGGTTATTTTCAAGGGACAGACAAAGTTCTTTTTCTCTGAGATACCTGCTAGGGAATTTTTGGATTCAATATAGTTAAATCTATGCATTGCATTATACTGTCTGTTTGATAAATGCAGGGCAGTAATCATCTAAATTTCATATTTTCTTTTGTTTCTTTTTCCGATGACCAGAGAGGTATATATAAAATGCTGATCTCTTTTTTTTCTCTCATCAATGTCTTTAGGTCATCTGTTATTGTTCTAGAAAGCGGGGAAGCTGTCAGTTCAGTGGAGCGGAGTGATACGCTTGCTCAACCATCGTAAGGACTACAGTCCTGATTAAGCATGGGCGGAAAATCCGTTACGCTCGCGGATTTTGCGGATTTTTGGGAAATTCGCAATCCGCGAGATTTGCGAATTTCCCGCAAAATCCGCAAATTCGCACGCAGCAGATTTTTTTTGCGGCGTGCGGCGTTGGTGATACAATTTTTGCGGCGCGCGGCGTTTATCATCGTTTGCCGAGTTGTTTTTCTCGATAGTTTGCGAGTGCTGCGCCATTTTGGATCTTGCTGTGTGATCCCGCGGGAATTGGCGAGCGCGATTACGTCATCGCGGCTTGCCAGCGATAGTTTGTCAACGCGAGTACGGCGAGATCACGTCTCGCGGTACTTCGAAATTGCGAGATTTGAGATGCGGCGAGCGAAAATATAAAATTTGCAATTCTGCACAAGAAATCCACCAGCAAGCAGCATAAACCTTCTAGAAATGATGATTTTTATCTGAATAACTCCTTAGTTTGACATTTGCCTGCACTTTTTTAGCGAGGAGTCCATTTTGGGGAGGGGGGCAGGGGGGTGGGAGGAAGGAAGTGCCCCACAGTCTTCAACTTCCTGTTCCTGTTCAGCAGGCTCCTCCCAGTGCTTTGTCCATCTCCTGGTCACTTTTCATTTGGATCTGGAGCTGGAAGAATTACTTTTTGTGGATGCTGCTGGATATTTGGATTTGAGGCCTTTTTGACTTTCTTTGGATCACTGTTGGATTAGAAATTTTACAAGTAAGTTTGTTTGGGGCATTACAGTTGCTGCAACTAAAATTTTGGAATTTTCGATTTTTGGGCTGTTTTGGGGCCTTTTTCCCAGGGGTACTCAGTGGTGGGTGGACTGAGTCTTTCTGTGGGTTGTCTTGAACTTAAACATCATGGAGGCCATGGATGGATTGGGATTGTGCTGATTTTTCAGTGATTTTCGTTTTTTGGGGCTGTACTTGTGGCCTTTTCACCAGGGGTATTTGAGTCTAGCATGGGCCTAGTCTTTCTGTAGGTTGTCTTGAATTTAAACATCATGGAGGGCATGGATGGATTGGGATTGTGCTGATTTTTCAGTCATTTTCGTTTTTTGATGCTGTACTTGTGGCCTTTTCACCAGGGGTATTTGAGTCTAGCATGGGCCTAGTCTTTCTGTGGGCTAGTTTGAACTTAAACATCATGGATGGCATGGATGGAATGGGATTGTGCTGATTTTGCAGTGTTTTTCGATTTTTGGGGGTGTTCATGGGGAGGGACAGGCCATGTGGCTGGTGGCCATTTTGAGTGTAGCTACAGGCACTGGCCATGTGCTGGCAGGCAAGTGGCCATTTTGAATGCAGGCTTTGTTGTTAGGCCTGCAACCATTTTGCCTACTTTTCAACCTTTATTTATGCCCAGGGGTAGTGAGTCTTGCATGGGCCTAGTCTTTCTGTGGGTTGTCTTGAATTTAAACATCATGGAGGCCATGGATGGAATGGGATTGTGCTGATTTTTCAGTGATTTTCGTTTTTTGGGCCTGTACTTGTGGCCTTTTCACCAGGGGTATTTGAGTCTAGCATGGGCCTAGTCTTTCTGTGGGCTGTCTTGAACTTAAACATCATGGAGGCCATGGATGGAATGGGATTGTGCTGATTTTGCAGTGCTTTTCGATTTTTGGGGGTGTTCATGGGGAGGGACAGGCCATGTGGCTGGTGGCCATTTTGAGTGCAGCTACAGGCACTGGCCATGTGCTTGCAGGCAAGTGGTCATTTTGAATGCAGGCTTTGCTGTTAGGCCTGCAACCATTTTGCCTACTTTTCAACCTTTATTTATGCCCAGGGGTAGTGAGTCTTGCATGGGCCTAGTCTTTCTGTGGGTTGTCTTGAATTTAAACATCATGGAGGCCATGGATGGAATGGGATTGTGCTGATTTTTCAGTGATTTTCGTTTTTTGGGCCTGTACTTGTGGCCTTTTCACCAGGGGTATTTGAGTCTAGCATGGGCCTAGTCTTTCTGTGGGCTGTCTTGAACTTAAACATCATGGAGGGCATGGATGGAATGGGATTGTGCTGATTTTGCAGTGTTTTTCGATTTTTGGGGGTGTTCATGGGGAGGGACAGGCCATGTGGCTGGTGGCCATTTTGAGTGCAGCTACAGGCACTGGCCATGTGCTGGCAGGCAAGTGGCCATTTTGAATGCAGGCTTTGTTGTTAGGCCTCCAACCATTTTGCCTACTTTTCAACCTTTATTTATGCCCAGGGGTAGTGAGTCTTGCATGGGCCTAGTCTTTCTGTGGGTTGTCTTGAACTTAAACATCATGGAGGGCATGGATGGAATGGGATTGTGCTGATTTTGCAGTGTTTTTCGATTTTTGGGGGTGTTCATGGGGAGGGACAGGCCATGTGGCTGGTGGCCATTTTGAGTGCAGCTACAGGCACTGGCCATGTGCTGGCAGGCAAGTGGCCATTTTGAATGCAGGCTTTGTTGTTAGGCCTCCAACCATTTTGCCTACTTTTCAACCTTTATTTATGCCCAGGGGTAGTGAGTCTTGCATGGGCCTAGTCTTTCTGTGGGTTGTCTTGAACTTAAACATCATGGAGGGCATGGATGGAATGGGATTGTGCTGATTTTGCAGTGTTTTTCGATTTTTGGAGGTGTTCATGGGGAGGGACAGGCCATGTGGCTGGTGGCCATTTTGAGTGCAGCTACAGGCACTGGCCATGTGCTGGCAGGCAAGTGGCCATTTTGAATGCAGGCTTTGTTGTTAGGCCTGCAACCATTTTGCCTACTTTTCAACCTTTATTTATGCCCAGGGGTAGTGAGTCTTGCATGGGCCTAGTCTTTCTGTGGGTTGTCTTGAATTTAAACATCATGGAGGCCATGGATGGAATGGGATTGTGCTGATTTTTCAGTGATTTTCGTTTTTTGGGCCTGTACTTGTGGCCTTTTCACCAGGGGTATTTGAGTCTAGCATGGGCCTAGTCTTTCTGTGGGCTGTCTTGAACTTAAACATCATGGAGGGCATGGATGGAATGGGATTGTGCTGATTTTGCAGTGTTTTTCGATTTTTGGGGGTGTTCATGGGGAGGGACAGGCCATGTGGCTGGTGGCCATTTTGAGTGCAGCTACAGGCACTGGCCATGTGCTGGCAGGCAAGTGGCCATTTTGAATGCAGGCTTTGTTGTAAGGCCTCCAACCATTTTGCCTACTTTTCAACCTTTATTTATGCCCAGGGGTAGTGAGTCTTGCATGGGCCTAGTCTTTCTGTGGGTTGTCTTGAACTTAAACATCATGGAGGGCATGGATGGAATGGGATTGTGCTGATTTTGCAGTGTTTTTCGATTTTTGGGGGTGTTCATGGGGAGGGACAGGCCATGTGGCTGGTGGCCATTTTGAGTGCAGCTACAGGCACTGGCCATGTGCTGGCAGGCAAGTGGCCATTTTGAATGCAGGCTTTGTTGTTAGGCCTGCAACCATTTTGCCTACTTTTCAACCTTTATTTATGCCCAGGGGTAGTGAGTCTTGCATGGGCCTAGTCTTTCTGTGGGTTGTCTTGAATTTAAACATTATGGAGGGCATGGATGGATTGGGATTGTGCTGATTTTGCAGTGTTTTTCGATTTTTTTGTGCTGTATAACTGAACTGATGTTCCTCTGTCTTCCATTTTTTTTAGGTGCACAAGACTCAAGAGAACCACCAGTGCCAGGAAGAAGTCCTGCAGCGGTGTGTGTGTGCAGCATAACGTCACGCGATGTCACGTCTGGCCTCAGACAACTCTACAATTAGTGCAACTGCGGTCTGCTGTCTGACCTGCTCTGAAGAAGATGGCCCCAAAGAAAGGTCTCCGTAGCTCCTCTAGCAAGAAAGTTGCTAGTAAGGAGCAGAAGAAGCAAGTTACCAAGGAGGCTGGTGTGCCACCCGCCATGTTTTTTGGGAGAAAAAAAAAAGTACGCCTGTAGCAGCAGGATCTGCTGGGGACCAAGCTGGGAGCAGCACCCCTGCTCCATTGGGTTCAGTGCCTCCACCACCACGCCAACTTAAGTCAAAGCCCTTGAGTGCTTCAGAGGCAGTCAGTGTACTTCTCCAATCACCATCGACCAGTGATGTTGGCTCATCGCAAGAAAGTAGCAGCAATGTCCCTGAATCAACACAGGTTGTTGTAACTCATCTGACAAGTGTTGAACAACCACAGCCGCAACAACAACACCATGTGCAAGTACACGCCCAAGTACATGTGGAAGGAGAGGCAGCAAAAGGAGATGCGCAAGCAAAGGTGCATGGAGGTTCACAAGTGCCCACAATAGTTGTTCCTCCCGAAGTAGGGGCACATCAGGAAATCGACAATGAAGCCGAGGTATCAATGGAAGCCACTCCTCCTGATGATCATTCATTGTCTTCCACATCCCTAGCAAGGAAAAGATCAAGGGGGGTGTCTACATCTTCTTCAAGCCCACCTCGTTCTGATGCAAGTGATCTGTCTTGGGAACCACAACTGCAGTCTGACAGTGAGGCACACCATGATCTGACACAGGTACCTAAGCGTAAAAGGAAGGTCGTCCAAAAACTCAAACCTATGGAGTGTGATGAGGCTCAACAAGAAGTGACAGATACTGCTGGTGATGAAGCCTCTCACGATGACGACGAGCCAGTCATCACAAAGGTCACTGCAGCCCCACCGGGCATGCAGCAAAGAGACATTTTGACCCTATCCCGAGAAGCTGCTGAGCGTGATGATGATGTCGGCGAGGAGGCAATGGAAATGGAATCATTAGATTTGGAGTTAAGTAGTACACCAAAACCTACCGCTTCCATATTTCTTCCTCGCAAGAAGGTACCCACCTCGTCCTCGACCTCCATTCGTGGTGGTGAAAGTGCAAAACGTACTGAAGTTCGGCAATCCACATCCTCCACTTCATCTGGCATTAGCAGCAGGACCACCACCACCAGTATCGCCGCCTCCTCCGGCCCCCAAAGACATTTCAAGTCTCCAGTTTGGGACTTCTTTAGTGTTTGCCCAAAAAAGGAAAACGTAGCCATTTGTAGCATTTGTAAGCTTCGAGTTAGTCGTGGTAAGTTTGGTACCAACTATGGTACCGGAGGCCAGAGAGGTCATCTTAGGAGAACGCACGCTGTCCAATGGTTTGCGCACCTAGACGCGGTCAAGGAAGCCCGAATTGCACGTAATGAAAATGTTGATTTTTCATCTGATGATGACGAGGAGGAAGAAGACGATTCAAACACTTCACTTACACCCAGTACCCCTGTCAGCAGCACACCCCATGTGAGCCACACTAAGAGTGTGGGAGAGAGTGAGACATCAATGCGGAAAAGTTCATCAGCGAGCGTAACTGGGTCGAAGATATCATCATCATCCTGTAAATCCTTGGTCCAGGGCAACATTAAAAAGATGTTGTTTACAGAAACGCAATATGAACGCAACCACCCACTGACGCGTCTGTATAACACTAAGCTGGCTAAAATGCTAGCTCTGGACCTTCTCCCTTTTTCTTTTGTAGAAGGGGTTGGTTTTCTAGAATTAGTGGCAGCGCTCTGCCCTAAATGGAAGGTTCCTAGCCGGTTCAATTTTGCCCGAGTTGCGGTTCCAGCACTACATGAAGATGTTCTGAAGGTGATTGGGGCAGCTTTGCAGAAGAGTGCTGTTCACACTATACATCTGACAACAGACATGTGGACCAGTGGCGCAGGCGCTGATTACATGTGCATCACTGCACACTGGGTCTCTTTTTCAGGGGCTAAAGCAAAGCTAAACACAGGTGTTGACACGAACATTGTTTTTAAAGCTGCTCGGAAACATGCAACACTAGCCATGTTTGGTTTGGAGAAACGTCACACAGCAGAAAACATTTTGGATGTCTTTAACACAAAGGTCCTTCACTGGCTGTCCCCACTAAAACGCCGGGTTGGTTATGTTTCCACGGACAATGGCGCCAATATAGTTAAGGCCATGAGGGACGGTGACTATTTCAGAGTGCAGTGTTTGGAGCACTGTATAAACCTGGTTGTCCAAAAATTCTTGGCTAATAAAGCCAGTGCAGCGTACAGTGTATTGGACACCTGCCGAAAAATGTGCAAGCATTTCAGCCATTCTTTTAAGGCCCGGAAGCAGCTGAGGAGCCTGCTATATCAACGTAAAATGCCAGTGAAAGCACTCATCCAGGAGGTGGTAACACGTTGGAACTCAACCTTCTACATGCTTGAGCGTCTGTATGAGCAGTATACGGAACTCGATCAATATTTCCTTACAGAGGGTACAGAGGAGCTGAGGATGGGTGGGCCGCAATGGAACATAGTTCAAAGCCTGACACGCATGCTTCGTCCTTTTGAGTTCTTCACGCGTGCAGTCAGCAAGGAGGACTCTAATTTGGGAAAAGCTATCCCATTGTTGTACATGCTGGAGGACCAACTGAAGGAGGTGTGTTCTGTGTTTGAAAAAGATGACAAAAACCAAGACTCTTTGCTTCTGGCTGAGCAATTATTAGAGCTCCTACAAGGTGATGAACGTCTTAAAAAGATCCACTCAGAACAGCATTACATTTGTGCTACTATTCTGGATCCACGCTACAAAAAGGCGCTGGCAGGCCAAGCATTCTTTCCTTTTGATGATGAACATGTTCCAAAGTACAAACGTTGGCTAGCCTTGTCAGCCAAGAGGTTTGAAACAGAATGGCTGGAAATTGAAGGAAATGGCAGTACATCAGCAGGCCATCCCCAGTCAAAACAATCCACTTCTGCACCTGTGGCTGTGGCACAAGTGACCTCTCAGCCGTTAAAGACACCGGCAACCGGATCATCTGCACGAAAGACAACAGAAACATTGGAGGCTGAAGAGGATTGGCTAGCTCTGCGTGGGTTTGGTTCTCAAAAGGTCAGAGGCACAGCAAGAGCTAAGCAAAGTGGAGGAACCTTGGATGAGGACCTTGAGTCGATGGTGAAGGACTATCTGAATGACTCAACAGAGGTCTATGTTAATTCTGACCCATTGGCGTATTGGCATGGGAAAAAAGAATTGTGGCCACAGCTCACCAACCTGGCTTTAAACTACTTGTCTTGCCCACTCGCAAGCGTGTCTTCTGAACGGGTTTTCAGTGCGGCTGGTGGCATTGTAACTCCCAAACGGAGCAGCCTCTCGCCCAAAAATGTGGAGAGGTTAACAATGATCAAGATGAATCAGCACCTCATACCACCGGATTTCAGAGTACGAGAGAGCGTGCCGGATGAAGAGGAGGTGGCCAGCAACATAGATGAGGGAATTTCTACTCTGTCAGGTGACACTGAGCTCACCCTGCATGAATTCGCAGAGTATGATGAAGAAGCCTTATTCTTATTCCTGGGCCATGATACCGAGCCCTGAAAATGAGACAACGAATCAATAACTTTCTTTTTCGTCCCTATTCACTTTTATTCCTGTGTGTCTGTCTTTCTTTGTTGTGCACAGTTAATATATTTCAAACTTTAATCAGATAATCACAAAATCAAGCCCATCAGCAGAACTGTCTTCACTGGTTTGCTAATTGATTTGAAGTTGCTGCAGTCTGCATTCCTTAGGTTCACAAGTTCAGAAGAACATGCTCCTCTATCCTCCTCCTCCAGACTCCTATTTCCATCAAACCAGAGGGCTGGTTTACGCCCAATGAAGAAAGACTCATCAGCACTTGTGGGGGTGTTGTTGTACCTCTTTGCAGGTGAGTTGACGGCTCTGGGACCATTGTTGGGAAGCTCTAATACCGGATAAAAGTGGTTTGGACAAAATCCCAGTGAGAATTTTTTTTGTGTTTTTGATGACTTGCTTGCCTTTTAGGTGCTCTTAGGGAAGGTTCTGTCTGTTTGTGGGTGAGTTTCGTGGTCTGGGAGCACTGCTGGGACACTCTAATCTTGATTGCATTTGCTTTTCAGGAAATCCTTCGTGGCAACCCCGACTTATGGCCTAGCTACGCAGCGCGTTTGGACCGAAGGCCGAGAAATATTGCAAGTATGAGATTTTGCTTTTGGCCTGTTTGGGGGTGTTATGCTTCTTGGCGGGTGGGTTGGCGGGTCTTGGGGCATTCCTGGGAAGATCTAATACCGGGTAGAAGTGGTTGGGACAAAATCCAGGCCGATTTTTTTTTTTGGCTATTTCTGACATTTTGCTCAATGTAGCGTTTTCGGGGGCCTGTTTGGGGGGCTCCCTGGTGTTTGTGGGTGGGTTTAGGGGTCTGGGCGCACTGCTGGCTATATATACTTTACTTTGCAAGAGGTTTGAAGCAAATCCATGGTGGCAGAGGGGAGTTAGGGCCTAGCTGCAGAGCGCGCGCGGAGTGATTTGGGAAATTTGTGAAAAATTGACTAAGTCCCCATTTTTGTACTTTTGCTCTTTGGCTGTTTGGGGGTCTTCTACTCGTTTTCTCCTGGGTTGACGGCTCTGGGGCCATTGCTGGGAAGCTCTAATACCGGATAAAAGTGTTTTGGACCAAATCCCAGGCGAAATTTTTTTTGTGTTTTTGATGACTTGCTTGCCTTTGAGGTGCTCTTAGGGGGGGTTCCGTCTGTTTGTGGGTGAGTTTCGTGGTCTGGGAGCACTGCTGGGACACTCTAATCTTGATTGCATTTGCTTTTCAGGAAATCCGTCGTGGCAGCTGAGGTTCCGTGACGATTGTAAGTGGTGTTTTCGACTCGCACGAATATAGTCGAGTCTGGTATCTATGAACCGCAAATGACGAGTTTAGTGAGTGGGCGCAGTTTCGCTGTGCTAACTTAAACCGTTCGTTTGTTATGTGGGTTTTTCATCTGTACCCACGGGTTCCATCTTAGATACGGCATCCATTTTGTCTCTTGCCCTCAAGTAGCCAGCGAACGGACGATGTCCGCTTCGCGACCCTGGGACTCCCAAGATATTTGCGGAAGACACATGTTCTTTGTGAGTGTCTTTATGGCGAGGGGGTTGCTACTGTAAGGCAGATGGCGCCGCTCAAGGCTCATCTTGCCGCACGGACTTATTGTCTCAGCCGTGCATCTCATTAGGCACGTCCCTTTGATGCCTGTATCTCGTGTTTCCCAATACCTCCCCTTTTACACCCTTTCCGATCTCCCCACTGTCTCCGTCTTCCTCTGCACCTGTCTTTGTTCCTATTTCGATCTGTTTTACTGCTGATTGGAATTTGCTAATGGTGGGAAGATGGTTTTTACAGTTGGGAACCGCCAAATGTTTCCGTACTTATGTTCCGGACCTCGTGTGTTTCAAAGTGACCAAAGCGACCCCTCTGGGGGATAATGGTGGGAACCGGGTTGTAAACTTTTGTGTTCAATGTAATCCTATGGGTAAAAACTGTATAAAAGGAGCGATCCACAGAACCAATTTGAAGCAGTCTCCCCAAGTTGCACGCTGTGTACTTGTCGTGATCTCTGTGTTCCCTGCAGCAAATAAACCTTGAATCTTTGACGTCGAAGGAAGTGTCCCGTGTCTCTGTGATTCGTACGCCGGAGCAGGTTACCCACGAAGGTTTCAGGTGTTGTGCCCTGGCACCGCTGGGTCTTAAAGAACCCAGCCCTTCAGTTGGCGCCCAACGTGGGGCTGCATCAGTGGTACCGGTCCAAGCCCGACGATCGTGAGGAACTTCGTGTGAAATCTCAGAGGGAAGGTGCACTCCGCTTCATCGATCCTGTTGTCGAAATAAGTGGCCCGAAGACTTTTCCCGCGAAGATTCCCGCCTCCGGACGGCTGCGACGGACTGCTGCCCTGACTGTAGACCTGTTTTGGCGCCTGGCGTAGACCTTGGTATAGCGAGACGATTGACGGGCCTTCCTGGTGACGCCATCGATTTTTGAGTTAAGTATTTGTGGGTCGCTCCCATAGTTCTTGGTTGTTGACACTTTAGCGAGTGTTTTTGTTGTTAGCGCTGTGTGAGTGTTTTTGTCGGTGACACTTTGCTAGCGTACTTTGTTGTGTTGTTTGACGACTGCAGCCGCCAAAAACCGAGGGTTTTGTTCTTTGCTGGGACTTGGTAAATCCCGTAACCCTTGAAGTTTGTGAAACTCGGCTAGTGTGCAAGATGCCTGGTCGCAGTACTTTTGTTTAGTTGTTTCAGACCTTGTGGTATGGATTCCCGATTGGAGGACTCATGTCCGATACCTCCGGTTGGAACTCCCACGTATGAGCTCTATAGTAAGCATGGGCTAGGCCCAGTTACCTTTAACGATTACTGGATTAAATACACGAAAAAGGACGGCGACCTTCGTTGGCCACCTCATGGTAGCTTCGAGGCCCCGATCTTAGATAATCTAGAAATTAAATTGTTCGAACGAAAGTCAAGGCCGGCCATGTTTGATGCCTTTCGGTTGTGGCGCAAAGAAGCCCGACAGAAAGAAATCAGACAGAATAAACGTAGTCAGCGAGATAATGTTGCTACCATAGTGAAGAAAGCAGAGCAATTTCAGCGAGATAAGGAGGTTAAGGATAAGGAAGTGTTTGACCGATTACAGCGTATGACTGTAGATAAATGTTACCCCGCTTTACCAACGGAGTCGGAAAAGAAGGAAGAGCCAGTTGAGGATACCTTAATGTCTTATCTTATGAAGTCACCGCCTCCGTACGTACAGGGTACCGCTGCTCCTGTGGTCCCTGCCGTACCTGTTCTTCCACCTATTCCTCCTCCGCCTGTTCCTCAACCTCCACCCGTTCTTCCGACTGTTCCTGTTCCTTTGTCTGTTTCTATTCCTACTGCTCCTCCGCTTCCATATACTCCTGTTCCCGCTACTGCTCTTGCTACTGCTCCTGTTTTGTTAACTCCTGCTGTTGCTACTGTTTCTACTCCTTCTCTTGTTAGCCCTGTGTCTTATTCTTCTCCCTCTACTCGTAGTCGCAATTCTCCTCTTGTGGCTAGCTTCTTTCATTCGCTCGGACCTGTTCATGGGTCCGCTGGTTCCGATGGTCCTCAGAGACGTAGTCAGCTTCCTGGAAACAGAGAACGCGTTGCGCTATATAATATGGCGATGGGTTGGATGGTAAATCCTCAGAGAAGTCCACCCCGTGTTGTCCTCGAAACATTCTGTCAATTCAATGTGCCAACCCAGAGATATGTGTTTAATGAAATGTGTAAGTTCCTTTATGATCAAATAGCGGCTGATGCGCCTGACAAGGTGCTCGCCGCTCTGTCTGATCTCCAGCTTCAGTTCGCAAATGGGCTGATAGTGGATACCAACGTTCGACGTGCTGTTGAACGATTGCTATCTCTTCGTCCCGCTCCCATCCCTCATGCATTGTTTGTTGAGGATATTGAAAAACAACCAGACGAGTCTGGCCAATACCCTATGCGGGAAGTTCCACCAGTGTGGATGCCAGGCGATGCTACTGCTATTCCTATTATTCCGCCGCATTTCCAGAGAGTATGGATACATCTCCCATGGAAAAGATCGGAAGTATTGCAGGTGAAGCAATCTTTGCCTGACCCTCGCAAAAATCCTGCAGGGTATTACAAAGAATTATCGCAGCTCGTAGATGCTACGATAATGAATCTTGCCGATATCGACATGTTGTTTGGCAATGTCGTACCGCAACCGGTATGGGCTAAGATTCGCCAGGAAGATCACGCAAATGAACTAGGTGGTGATTGGGCGGCCATTGTAGCGGCAGATGGGTTGCAAGTTGGTGGCGCTAAGCCTGAACAGTTGATTGCTGCTCTCCCTCAAAGAATAATAACATTAATGAAAACTCTTATGCCAGCTATGAAGGTGAATTGGGACAAGTTGTCAGCCTGTAAGAAGAAGAAAGATGAGAGTGTTTCCGACTTCTTTACGAGGTTCGAGGAAGCATTCATCGACCATAGTGGTCAGGATATGGGCACGGAGGGTGGTCAAAGGTTGTTTGTGGATAAATTTGTTTCGAATTTATTGCCCGATTTGAGCAATAAATTGAGAAATTCGGAAAGTGCATGGGCCGTTTCTACTTCGGCCCAGATATTGGCTACGGCACAATACTATGAGAATAGAGAGAAAGAAGAGATTGACCGTGCTGATAAAAAGACGAAAGAGCTGAAAACTAAAGTGTTGTTGCAACAAGCGTATCCTCCGCGGTCAAATCAGAATAATTCGCAACAGAATAGGTCACAGCCACAATCAAACAGATCCCAAACCCGTAACGACTCCTCCTCCCAAAGATCCTCGTTAGGGTACAATCAATGTGCTTATTGTAGACAGGAGGGACACATTAAATTCAATTGCCCTGTTTTAAACGAACGTAATAGTGGTAACTCATCTAGAGGAGGTCGTGGTGGTTCGCAGCAAACATCCCGTGGTAGAGGCCGTGGTGCTCAGAATGATCGCTCAGATAACTCATCCAATTCTAATAATTGTTTCGATCAACGTGGATCATCGCAAGGACGATCTGCGCAGTATAATGTGGACGATTATTACGTCGATCAGGGAACTGACGACAGTAATTACTAGGACAGCCAAAGACAAGGAGAGGGAGTGGTATCAGTTCCGGTTGATCAGAGAGGGCCTTACGTCGCAGTTGCTACATCGGGCGTCGTGGAGCCTTTTCTGTTGGACACTGGTGCAGCGAAAAGTTCTATCATGTATTCGAAACTCCCTGGCGCACCTTTGTCTGGCTTAACAAATGTTTCCGTTGGATTCTCTGGCGCCCCTGTTAGCAATCCAGTTTCGCGCCCTTTGCCCCTTAAAATTGGGCCACGTGAGCTAGAAGCTCCGTTGATTTTAACCACGGGTTGTGGCGAAAATCTTTTGGGCCTGGATTTGCTTAAACGTTTGTACGCAACTTTGTATTGTTCTCCTGCGGGTGTAAAGCTTACGTTGGGAGAGAGGGTTGTCTCTCCCATGTATTTGTCCCTTGATAAGCTCCCACCGGAATTGAGTTCTCTTCCTGCGTCTTTGTGGGCAACAGGTCCGAATGACGTGGGCCTGCTTGATATCTCCCCTTATGTTGTTCAGTTGAAATCTAATGTGCGGCTGCCACGTATTCCCCAATATCGTATCTCCCTTGATGGTGAACGAGCACTGTTGGCGATCATCTATGATTTGATCGAGAAAGATGTTATTGAAGAGACTCGGGGAAACGTGTGCAACAGCCCTGTGCTGCCCATTCTTAAACGTACTGATCCTTCAAAACCGCCTGTTTATCGCTTTGTTATCGATTTACGGGAGGTAAATAAAATTGTGGTTCCTCAATTTCCTGTTGTGCCTGACATCACGGCGCTACTGACTCTGATTCCAGCTTCTGCATCGTGGTTTTCGGTGATTGACTTGAAAAATGCGTTTTTCAGCATCCCGATTGCCGAAGAGAGCAGGGACCTTTTCGGTTTCTCTCTCGGTGGACGCAGCTTCCGGTTCAAACGCGCTCCTCAGGGCTACTGTGAAAGTCCATCTATTTACAGTCAAGCCTTGAAGGGTCAACTGGATGCATTTAGGTTGCCGGTTGGTGCGGCTTTGATCCAATACGTCGACGACTTATTGGTGGCTGCTGATACTCAGGACATTTGCAAAATTGCTACGGTGTCGTTGCTGCAACATCTCTGTGAGTTAAATCACAAGGTGTCACCTTCTAAACTCCAATATTGTTGTCAAGAAGTAACCTATCTAGGTCACTTATTGTCAAAGGAGGGAAGGAGATTGACCCCAGAGAGAATTGCAGCGATTGCGCGAATGGCTGTGCCAAAAACCCAAAGAGATGTGCGTGCCTTTCTAGGTATCACGTCGTACTGCAGGCAATGGATTCCTAATTTTTCATTGCTAGCGAAACCATTGGTGGCTCATACGTGCAAGGATGTTTCAACTCCTTTACCATGGACGGAAGAATGTCAGAAAAGTTTTTCTGAACTGCGTGATTCATTGTGTTCGGCTCCTGTGTTAGGTACTCCTGATTACAGTAAACCGTTTACGTTATATGTTCACGAGAGGGAAGGTTGTGCTTTGAGTGTCTTAACGCAACCTTTTGGTGGTAAGCAACGTCCATGTGCATATTTTTCCTCGACCTTGGACCCAGTAGCTAGAGCATTGCCGAGTTGTTTACGAGCAACAGCGGCAGCTGCGGTCTCCATCCGACAATCAGCAGGATTGGTCATGGATAATATGCTTACGGTGATGGTTCCGCATGCAGTCGATACTCTTTTGAATCGAACGAAAACTCAGCACTTGACGAGTGCGAGGTTGTCTGGGTACGAATTGACGCTCTTGGCAAGCCACATTCAGATAAAACGTTGTAACGTTCTGAACCCGGCAACCTTGTTACCAATTAGCACAGAGTCAGATGAAGTAGCAGAACATGACTGCTACTTGAGGACTGAAGAGGAAACGAAAGGTCGAGTGGACCTTAAAAACACCCCATTGGAAGATCCGGATGGCACTCTGTATGTGGATGGGTCATGTTTTAAGTTGCCGAATGGCGATGTAACTACTGCTTATGCTGTTGTAACATTGAATACTGTTGTTGAGACTGCAAGGTTGAATCAGAATTCTGCCCAAGCTGCGGAGCTGATTGCTCTTACTAGAGCATGTGTGTTAGCGAAAGGGAAACGTGTGAATGTGTTTACCGACAGTCAATACGCGTTTGGTGTTGCTCACAGCTTTGGACGATTGTGGAGAGAGAGAGGTTTCTTGACGTCGCACGGTACGAAGATTCAGCATGGCCAGCTTGTGAACGATCTTTTGGATGCATTGACTTTGCCTACGCAAGTTGCGATTGTTAAGTGTAGTGCGCATCGTAAGGTGACGGATGATGTTGGCCGTGGTAATGCGTTTGCGGACGAGACTGCTAAGGAGACTGCCCGGAACCTTAGCACTCGAATGTATGTGACGAGTTCGGTTAGGTGGCCTACAGAATCGAGTATGTGTGAAGATACTATCGAGAGTGTGAAAGCAATTCAGAATGAGGCCACTGAGACTGAAAAGACGAAGTGGAAAGAAAGTACGGGAAAGTTGGATGCGAATGGTTGTTGGATTGATTTGTCGGATCAGAAAAGATGGATGTTGCCTGATGCGTATGTGCTGGCCGTTGTGACAATGGCACATGGGTTAGCACATATTGGCGCGAAAGGTATTTGCAAGTTGCTGGCTGCTGTATGGAAGAATGATGGCATTACGAAATGTGCTGAACGTCTGGTGAAGAATTGTATGGTGTGTATAATGTACAACCCTGGCAAAGGAACCCCAACTCCTCCTGGCAGTTTTGCTCCCCCTTCGTATCCCTTTGAGGTGATTCAACTGGACTTCATCCATATGGAGCGATGCAATAACCTGAAATACGTTTTAGTTGTGGTTTGCGCATTCTCCCGATGGATTGAGGCCTATCCCCTCAAAGACAATACTGCTTTGTCTACTGCGAAAATCCTACTGAAGGAATACTTTCCTCGGTATGGAATGCCTAGAGTCGTGTGGTCAGATAACGGAAGTGAGTTTGTTGGAAGGGTGATGAAGAGTGTGTGTAAGGGCCTTGGAATTAATCAGAAATTCCATAGCGCCAATCATCCTCAGTCAGCTGGATTGGTTGAAGGGTACAACGGCACCCTTAAACTAAAGTTAGCGAAGATTCAGGCTACGACTGGTCTTTCGTGGCCTGACGCTTTGCCTCTAGCATTACTGTCAACTAGGGCGACTGTACACTCCCGAGTAGGGCTTAGTCCCTATGAAATAGTGTTCGGCCGTCCTGCGAATGTGTGGGGGGTTCCTAGGCCAGGAATGTTTTCTGATCTTGAGTACCCAATGTTGATCGATTATCTACATGACTTGACTGCTAAACTGAGGTTAATTCACCAACAGGTTTACGACGCATTGCCGACGCAGACAGAGGGTCCAGGCCACCAGCTCCAGCCTGGAGACTGGGTGGTGACAAGGAACTTTTCACGCAAAAATAACCTGGACCCGAGGTTCACCGGACCCTATCAAGTGCTCCTGGCCACGAGGACTGCCGTTCGTCTTGAGGGACGTAAGAATTGGGTGCATGCTACGCACACCAAGCGAGTCCCCATCCCTTTGCCGGCAGACCCGTGGGTAAGGAGAGGCATTGCGTCATCTGAAACAGAAACATTGCCGGCGTTTGTGCCTTTTAGCGACGCACAGCTTGTTGAAGAATCCTCAGCGCAGCAGAAAGACACTGTTGAACGATTAGCATCAAAAGACTCAAGACCAGAACACTCAACTGATCAGCAGGACGCTGTCTCTTCAACGGATCCTTTGTTCGACGAGCAGACACGTCCTGGGAAAACTCGATACTTCTTGCGATCTCACACTAAGGACAAATAAAAAGATCTTGCCTTGCCGTATTGACAACTGCATTATCCCGCTTTCCGTGATCAGTTTTGAACTTTCATGTTACTGTAATTATTTTGTATATATATTGAGCTTCATTCCTTGTATTTTTGCCTTTACAGCTGAGAGACTTTGTTTTTGCATACGTATATATTGTGCATTGAAGGCCGTAGGGCCGCGCGCGTACTTCCTTCTGGACAGTAGGTCTTGACGCTAGGTTAAAGGCCGTCGGTTCCTAGGAACTCCTAGGGATTGACTATTGCTGCACAGAACGAAGTGCGTCAAGAAACGTTGCGGACGGTCGTAGGGAATGGCATTCTCGAAGCTGAATGATTTGGAGGGAGCTCAAGTCCATAGATTCAAGCTGCAGCAACTCAGTCGTACCAAATGTTTCATATTCCAACTGTTTGTATTGTTTTTGACTGCTTCTGCATTATTGGCGGGTGGGGTGTATTACACGATGTCTTACTTCTTACCTGCTACACCTACTCCTACTCCTTACCCTAATCTTACCTCTACTGCTTCTCCCCATTCCTTTCACATGTTACCGGAACACGAGCAGGCTAGACGTGTAGAATTCCGCAATAATTCCTTTATTCAGCTCCTCCATCAGCATCAGTTAGTGGTTAACACTACTAATTGTTGGGTGTGTGGGTTGATGCCACATACTACGGATAAGGGAATTCCATATCTGGTGTTACCGTATAGTTCCCAAGGGTCAGCTCGAGCATTTCAGACAATGTTTCGAAGCGCACTGGGTTTCCACCCCATTCGAGAACCACGTTCCCCCTACTCTGGTCCTACCTCGTATCAAAAACCTTTGTCGATAGCAATAGAGGATTTAGATAGTGATATCTATGATCCTTCGCTTATTCCCGAAGAAGAGGTACAGGCCTATAGGGTCCTAAGTAGAGGTGAATATAGTGTGTTCACTAGCGAGAAGCAGCTTAAAAGCTCGCCTCCGATATGGGTCGTACCCCACACTGGTAATTTTTGTCTTATGGGTCGTGGCCGAAGATCGCAAGCCCGACTTGGAGCAAGTGCTTGCACTGAAAATTACATTCTGCCGATGTCCTCGTCCCCTGTGTTTCTGGCTGCCAAGGGTACATACTTTATCTGTTATGATCGTGCATACACATGGTTGCCCGCTGACTTCATGGGCTCATGTTTTATTGCAAATCTGTTGCCTCCGACGTTCACTGTAGATGCCGATTATCATAAGACTAGAGTTGTGCGAGGCGTAATTAGTGAAGAGGATACTGCCGGTCAAGAGGCAGGAGACTTTTTCAAGGGTTTCCTCCCGTTTTGGGGACCTATGGTCAATAGTAGGAACCTGAGACAGTTGACTCGAGTGGTAGAATCGACAGCTAATATTACTGCCAGTGCCCTTGGTAATATCACCACAGAACTTCAGGCGGAGAGACTTATGACGTTACAAAACCGTATGGTTTTAGATGTCATCTTAGCAGATCGAGGTGGGGTATGTAAGGTGATCCATTCGAGCTGCTGCATTTTCATTCCAGATAATGCTCCTACTGTCTATCAAGCCATCTCGAGGTTGCATAAGATCTCCGAATCCATACACGTGGATGTAGGGGATTGGACGCTACTTGGATGGTTTTGGGGCCTGATGTCGACTTGGGGTTGGAAGATTCTGATGATCATCGGAGTCGTTGTAGTGTTCCTGTTCACGTGTTGCCTTTGTGTGCAGTGCGGTCCTGCCTTATGTGGCCTCTGTGCTACAACGTGTATGAGACAGCCGCCTGTTACCAATGGAACTCGGTTGGACAGAGCTATGCTACAGCAACATCTAGATGGTCTGATGAATATCGAGTATGATTCCGACTAGTGCTTGCCTACATGAGGGCAAAAGGAGCGTCTGAGGTTCCGTGACGATTGTAAGTGGTGTTTTCGACTCGCACGAATATAGTCGAGTCTGGTATCTATGAACCGCAAATGACGAGTTTAGTGAGTGGGCGCAGTTTCGCTGTGCTAACTTAAACCGTTCGTTTGTTATGTGGGTTTTTCATCTGTACCCACGGGTTCCATCTTAGATACGGCATCCATTTTGTCTCTTGCCCTCAAGTAGCCAGCGAACGGACGATGTCCGCTTCGCGACCCTGGGACTCCCAAGATATTTGCGGAAGACACATGTTCTTTGTGAGTGTCTTTATGGCGAGGGGGTTGCTACTGTAAGGCAGATGGCGCCGCTCAAGGCTCATCTTGCCGCACGGACTTATTGTCTCAGCCGTGCATCTCATTAGGCACGTCCCTTTGATGCCTGTATCTCGTGTTTCCCGATACCTCCCCTTTTACACCCTTTCCGATCTCCCCACTGTCTCCGTCTTCCTCTGCACCTGTCTTTGTTCCTATTTCGATCTGTTTTACTGCTGATTGGAATTTGCTAATGGTGGGAAGATGGTTTTTACAGTTGGGAACCGCCAAATGTTTCCGTACTTATGTTCCGGACCTCGTGTGTTTCAAAGTGACCAAAGCGACCCCTCTGGGGGATAATGGTGGGAACCGGGTTGTAAACTTTTGTGTTCAATGTAATCCTATGGGTAAAAACTGTATAAAAGGAGCGATCCACAGAACCAATTTGAAGCAGTCTCCCCAAGTTGCACGCTGTGTACTTGTCGTGATCTCTGTGTTCCCTGCAGCAAATAAACCTTGAATCTTTGACGTCGAAGGAAGTGTCCCGTGTCTCTGTGATTCGTACGCCGGAGCAGGTTACCCACGAAGGTTTCAGGTGTTGTGCCCTGGCACCGCTGGGTCTTAAAGAACCCAGTCCTTCACAGCCCCGACTTATGGCCTAGCTACGCAGTGCGTTTGGACCGAAGGCCGAGAAATATTGCAAGTATGAGATTTTGCTTTTGGCCTGTTTGGGGGTGTTATGCTTCTTGGCGGGTGGGTTGGCGTGTCTTGGGGCATTCCTGGGAAGGTCTAATACCGGGTAGAAGTGGTTGGGACAAAATCCAGGCCGATTTTTTTTGGGCTATTTCTGACATTTTGCTCAATGTAGCGTTTTCGGGGGCCTGTTTGGGGGGCTTCCTGGTGTTTGTGGGTGAGTTTCGTGGTCTGGGAGCACTGCTGGGACACTCTAATCTTGATTGCATTTGCTTTTCAGGAAATCCGTGGTGGCAACCCCGACTTATGGCCTAGCTACGCAGCGCGTTTGGACCGAAGGCCGAGAAATATTGCAAGTATGAGATTTTGCTTTAGGCCTGTTTGGGGGTGTTATGCTTCTTGGCGGGTGGGTTGGCGTGTCTTGGGGCATTCCTGGGAAGGTCTAATACCGGGTAGAAGTGGTTGGGACAAAATCCAGGCCGATTTTTTTTTGGCTATTTCTGACATTTTGCTCAATGTAGCGTTTTCGGGGGCCTGTTTGGGGGGCTTCCTGGTGTTTGTGGGTGAGTTTCGTGGTCTGGTAGCACTGCTGGGACACTCTAATCTTGATTGCATTTGCTTTTCAGCAAATCCGTGGTGGCAACCCCGACTTATGGCCGAGCTACGCAGCGCGTTTGGACCGAAGGCCGAGAAATATTGCAAGTATGAGATTTTGCTTTTGGCCTGTTTGGGGGTGTTATGCTTCTTGGCGGGTGGGTTGGCGGGTCTTGGGGCATTCCTGGGAAGGTCTAATACCGGGTAGAAGTGGTTGGGACAAAATCCAGGCCGATTTTTTTTGTGGCTATTTCTGACATTTTGCTCAATGTAGCGTTTTCGGGGGCCTGTTTGGGGGGCTTCCTGGTGTTTGTGGGTGGGTTTCGGGGTCTGGGCGCACTGCTGGCTATATATACTTTACTTTGCAAGAGGTTTGAAGCAAATCCATGGTGGCAGAGGGGAGTTAGGGCCTAGCTGCAGAGCGCGCGCGGAGTGATTTGGGAAATTTGTGAAAAATTGACTAAGTCCCCATTTTTGTACTTTTGCTCTTTGGCTGTTTGGGGGTCTTCTACTCGTTTTCTCCTGGGTTGACGGCTCTGGGGCCATTGCTGGGAAGCTCTAATACCGGATAAAAGTGTTTTGGACCAAATTCCAGGCAGAATTTTTTTTGTGTTTTTGATGACTTGCTTGCCTTTGAGGTGCTCTTAGGGGGGGTTCCGTCTGTTTGTGGGTGAGTTTCGTGGTCTGGGAGCGCTGCTGGGACACTCTAATCTTGATTGCATTTGCTTTTCAGGAAATCCGTCGTGGCAACCCCGACTTATGGCCTAGCTACGCAGTGCGTTTGGACCGAAGGCCGAGAAATATTGCAAGTATGAGATTTTGCTTTTGGCCTGTTTGGGGGTGTTATGCTTCTTGGCGGGTGGGTTGGCGTGTCTTGGGGCATTCCTGGGAAGGTCTAATACCGGGTAGAAGTGGTTGGGACAAAATCCAGGCCGATTTTTTTTTGGCTATTTCTGACATTTTGCTCAATGTAGCGTTTTCGGGGGCCTGTTTGGGGGGCTTCCTGGTGTTTGTGGGTGAGTTTCGTGGTCTGGGAGCACTGCTGGGACACTCTAATCTTGATTGCATTTGCTTTTCAGGAAATACGTGGTGGCAACCCCGACTTATGGCCTAGCTACGCAGCGCGTTTGGACCGAAGGCCGAGAAATATTGCAAGTATGAGATTTTGCTTTAGGCCTGTTTGGGGGTGTTATGCTTCTTGGCGGGTGGGTTGGCGTGTCTTGGGGCATTCCTGGGAAGGTCTAATACCGGGTAGAAGTGGTTGGGACAAAATCCAGGCCGATTTTTTTTGGCTATTTCTGACGTTTTGCTCAATGTAGCGTTTTCGGGGGCCTGTTTGGGGGGCTTCCTGGTGTTTGTGGGTGAGTTTCGTGGTCTGGTAGCACTGCTGGGACACTCTAATCTTGATTGCATTTGCTTTTCAGCAAATCCGTGGTGGCAACCCCGACTTATGGCCGAGCTACGCAGCGCGTTTGGACCGAAGGCCGAGAAATATTGCAAGTATGAGATTTTGCTTTTGGCCTGTTTGGGGGTGTTATGCTTCTTGGCGGGTGGGTTGGCGGGTCTTGGGGCATTCCTGGGAAGGTCTAATACCGGGTAGAAGTGGTTGGGACAAAATCCAGGCCGATTTTTTTTGGGCTATTTCTGACATTTTGCTCAATGTAGCGTTTTCGGGGGCCTGTTTGGGGGGCTTCCTGGTGTTTGTGGGTGAGTTTCGTGGTCTGGGAGCACTGCTGGGACACTCTAATCTGGATTGCATTTGCTTTTCAGGAAATCCATGGTGGCAACCCCGACTTATGGCCTAGCTACGCAGCGCGTTTGGACCGAAGGCCGAGAAATATTGCAAGTATGAGATTATGCTTTTGGCCTGTTTGGGGGTGTTATGCTTCTTGGCGGGTGGGTTGGCGGGTCTTGGGGCATTCCTGGGAAGGTCTAATACCGGGTAGAAGTGGTTGGGACAAAATCCTTGCGGAAAAGCCTTTTGGAACTTTTTGTAACTTAGGGTTCGTTAGGGTAAGCCCTAGCAGCAGGATTGCATGTGTTTCGGGGTGTTCTAGATTTTTGCAACTGAGTTCTGGGGTCTTAGAGCACTCGTGAGAATGTGTAATTTTGGTTGCAAGTCATTTGAAGAAAATCCATGGTGGGAAAGGGGGGATTTGGCATAGTTAAAGAAAGCCTTTGCCACTATTCTTAACTTAGGGTTCGTTAGGGTTAGCAGTATTTCTATTGCATGTGTTTGAGTGGGGGGGATTTCGAGTCTTGGAGCGATGCTGGCTATGGCTACTTTTGCTTGGTTGCTTGCAAGTGGTTTGAATGCAATCCACGGTGGGTAAGGGGTAATTAGGAAGGGGGTACTTCGGCCTACTTTTAATTTCAAAGTAAGTTTTGTCACCAGTTTTCTGCTAGGCCTCGTTTTTTGAGATTTGATTGGGGGTCTTCTACATTTTTGCGCCTGGCTTTAGTAAGGGTCTGGGTGGGAGCACTGCTAGGAAGATCTAATTTTGTTCTAAAACACAGTTTACAGTACACCTAGCTTGAGGGGCAAGATCCGCTACATTAATTTGCCCATACTTATTTATCCTTCAAAAGGTGACTCAGAGTACGCACTTTCAAAAATATTGTACTGTCTACTAGGAAAATCAAATTGTCACTTTTTGCACTCCACAGCCTACATACCTTATATTTATTTATCAGTGGTGTTGTAATATTATATTACTTCCTGTTTTTCGTTGAATAATTACAGGCCGGGTTTCAGTCTCTGCAATGGGGAAAAAAGGATGGAGTCAGGCTTCACAGTAGCGAGCCACAATTCAGCATCAGGCAGGCAGTGGACGGGGTGTCTTCTGGTGACCAACATCGATGGACGAAGCGTCGGCTGCAATGGAGGAGTGCCGCTAATAGGAGGATTTTTTTTCTGCAGGCAACTTACTTACCACTTCCAACAGGATCACTACAACCACATAGATACAGTATCCCTTGCCTTTTTCTCTGACTGTGACTGCATTTCTTGGATCTCTCTCTGCTTCGAAATTGATCCCTTAACACATCACTTAGTCCACTCCACTATCACATCTGCACCACACATAGTCATTTGTAAGTGCTCCTACGTAATTCGCAAGTCGCAGCACGCCCCAGGCCGTAGAGGACTGGGATGGCCCCAATGATGAAGCATGTCACCAAGGGGCAACCCTGGTGAGTGAGGGGACACCTAGAAAAAAAGCAATTTCTCCTTTTCTATCTACTATACCTTCCAGACCAACCCCACTGAGTGTTGTTGTGAATGGATTTATAGTGACCAGCAAGGCTCTCGGGTATCTGGCTAAGTACAGAGACCTTATGTTGAATATCGTTATCAATAATTCCACACAGGCCCTGTACTGTCGCATTCTTTCTTCCACAGTTGTCGAATGTACTACTTACTTTTCACTGACATGCATGCAGTAGTGCATGCACTTTCAAAGATTGATGGATAGGTTTGTACCCAAAGAATTGTTTATGTTCCATTGTTTGTCTATGCTGTGCTTTTTTTTACAGGGTGTCTTCTGGTGACCAACATCGATGGACGAAGCGTCGGCTGCAATGGAGGAGTGCCGCTAATAGGAGGTTTTTTTTTCTGCAGGCAACTTACTTACCACTTCCAACAGGACCACTACAACCACATAGATACAGTATCCCTTGCCTTTTTCTCTGACTGTGACTGCATTTCTTGGATCTCTCTCTGCTTCGAAATTGATCCCTTAACACATCACTTAGTCCACTCCACTATCACATCTGCACCACACATAGTCATTTGTAAGTGCTCCTACGTAATTCGCAAGTCGCAGCACGCCCCAGGCCGTAGAGGACTGGGATGGCCCCAATGATGAAGCATGTCACCAAGGGGCAACCCTGGTGAGTGAGGGGACACCTAGAAAAAAAGCAATTTCTCCTTTTCTATCTACTATACCTTCCAGACCAACCCCATTGAGTGTTGTTGTGAATGGATTTATAGTGACCAGCAAGGCTCTCGGGTATCTGGCTACAGAGACCTTATGTTGAATATCGTTATCAATAATTCCACACAGGCCCTGTACTGTCGCATTCTTTCTTCCACAGTTGTCGAATGTACTACTTACTTTTCACTGACATGTATGCAGTAGTGCATGCACTTTCAAAGATTGATGGATAGGTTTGTACCCAAAGATTTGTTTATGTTCACAATTGTTTGTCTATGCTGTGCTATTTTTTCTTGTCTCCCAAAACCTTTCCCAAAAACCCCCGTACCCATCCATTTTTCAAACCCTAACCCTCTTCCCCCGGGCTGTGTGGTTTTGATTGATGTGTGACTAAATGACAGCAATAAATCCACACACTTGCTGGGGAGGATAAGGTGATAGCAACAGGCTGGTGAAGAAATCCGAGGATATATTCTTACTCTGCTTGACAAAGAACCATTGCTAATGTGAAAGAACTTCAACCGAATTAGTAGTTATACTTTACCATTTGTTAGGCTACAATGTGGCACTGTTCTACTGTACTTCTGTCACCTGCTATATTCTCAGTTGTACCGTTGAATTGCTCAGGAGGACAAACCAGATTTCATTTTCTTTTTTTTCATAGGCATGCAACTGCCACTGTGTCACACCACTAGTACCACCGCTATGAGGAAATTTTATCCGACCAAGATTGCCAACCATATTCGCTGTTTCCCGTGGAGCCAGCCCTGGGTCTAGCCCTACTTTCAAACACAAATTACAGGTAAGATGAGCGTTTGGTGGTTTGGGGGTATAATGGAGTATTAGTACGAGAGACGAGAGACTGAAGGTAGTACTACTAAAGTCCTAGGACTCTTGGATTCACTTCACTTAGCCTGTGAGAGGCACTTAGGGGCATATTACCAACAACTAGCGATAATTTTTGTCTCTAACTTGTTTAGAGACAAAAATTATCGCCGCACATCGGCGATTTTTATCGCAGATAAACCTTGCTATTAACAAGGTTTATCGCAAATGCGATAAAAAACGGCCGAAATGCATGAATATCGCTGAAAAGTCAGCGATATTCATGCATTATCGAGCAAATGCTCTTAGCCATGTTATCCACCTCCCATTGGATAACATGGCTAAGAACTGCTCAGGGCAGGTGTTAGCTTTTGGAGATATTCCCGCTTAGCGCGAATATCTCCAAAAGTTGGTAATAGGAGATAGCGATGTTAGCGACTGTTTTCAGTCTCTAACATCTTGGCACGCCCACTTTGCATCTCATTAGTGATAAATATCACTGACATGCAAAGTGGGGCCCAAGATGGTCGCTATCTCCTACTAGCTGTTGCTAACTGGTGTTAGCGACAGCTTGGTAATAGGGAGATAAATTTATCTCCGCTTTCTTGGCTTTTAAAGCCAAAAAAGCAGAGATAAACCCCCTTGATAATATGCCCCACAGTGTTGAAAACATTTGGGCATTTACACTTAAAGGAAGAAAATGGAACTAAACTTTCAGGAAAACAAAGTCAACGTTAAACCCCCACCCACCAGGCAAGCAGTAAGAAACGGGTATGCTCAGATAAAGTTTGAAAAAGTATATTTATATCCCTAACAAAATAATCTCCCGCAAGACCCTCCCTAACCCCAACGATTGTCCTTTAAAAGTCCCCAAAAACCCAACTCCCAATTCCCACCCCCCAAAAGTCTCTAAAAAAGGGGCAAGGGACACTATGGGTGGATGCTGTCAACTTTTTGGGCCAGGGCATCATGCTCCTGGCGGAGCAAGGCGTGCTCTACGCGGAGCCCCTCCAACTGGTTGGAAAAGTGGTGGAGCTCCTGCTGGAGGCGGGACACCATCAGGGTACTGCGGCGCAGGCGTGCCTTCAATGCCTTGTAGGTGCAACGGCTGTGAGAGGAAGCTGTAGCTGTTGTCCTTGCTACTCGGCGGTGGCGTTTGGCTTTGGCAGCCCGGCTCAGTCTGGGTGGACCACTGTGCTGGGTGGCACTGGCAGCCCGTGGGGGAACGGAGGCCGATGCAGACGAGGTAGTTGTTGTGGTCGACTGCACACTTTCTTCGTCCTCCAGGGCCACCAGCCGCCGATATTCGGCCACAGTGGCATCGATCCTCCGTTGCCGGGCCGCTCTAGCCAGCTCCTTCCTCCTTGTTCGTTTGGAAGGAGAACCTATATGAAGAAAGAAAGACATAGTCTGTAACCAATGCTCCTTAAGATTAACTCAATCATTCAGCAGAAATTTGTGTTGCACTACAACTAGCAACTTGCAAACGCATTACATAACTATTGAGGCCAGTATCTATCTAACCTCACACTTCTTCATCCTTGCTCTAACATTAGTGGGAGTTTAAGGAACAAATTCTACGAGCACTATGGACTTCCATTGGAGTCGACTATGAAAGTACACCAGTCTTATTCTTCTTCTTGTCTCTTGTTTTGGAAAATTGGTACGTTATCTTCTGCAAGCCGGCATAATGCCAGCGCAGTAAACTTGCACCCGAGAAAAAGAGACGCACGCCATGAGGAGTGACCTAGACTTGCGTTGCGTTACTGTACCCGTCCAGTACATGCAGGTGGTGAAGCTCTTACTTTTCTATTACGGGTGGCACTGAGAATACTCTGTTACAACTCAAGGGCTACTGCTTAATTAATTTAACTTTCACCCTACAGTGGAAATGAGTACTAGAAATGGAAAATTGAAGAAGATAAATAATCTGATTATCTATCACTTCACATGGGATGTTTTTGCTTATATATGGGATGACTTTAGGTGCTTTGCTTTTTATTGAGTGACCAGTGATACATCCACACATGAATGACTGAGTACTACTAAACTTATTAAGAGAGGTAGGGAGTGGCCACCGTAATAACCGGATCTATGCAGTGCTTGCAATACAAACTACTGCTACTATTGATGGTAGTATTTGGACAAAATTAAAAGTTCTTTTCCTTGCCTTTCCTACACTGGAACGGACGTGCGGGTGCAGTGTTACATGCTCTTCAAAGTTACACTTAGTTCATCCACTGACCGTCTACTCTCTCTAGATCATGGGTACTCACAAACTTTCTCTCAGGGGCTACATTTACAGTGTAGTTTGGGGCCGTGGGCCGCACTGGTGGGGGCGGAGTCAGAGGGGGCGGGGCTAAAGCAAAACGATAACTTGTGACCATGAGGTTGCACACAGGTCCCTGCAGCAGATGCCCTCACTCACTGAGCCACCAGACCCAGCATTTACATACATCTCTCTCCCTCCTGCTCTCCCTCCTGCCCTCCCTCTCCATCTCTCTCTCCCTCCTGCCCTCCCTCTACCTCCCCCTCTGTCATCTCACTGTGTGTGTGTCTATCTGTGTCAGCCTTCAGCCCGGGTTGAGACCGCTTCCTCAACGCGCACACACAGACAACAACACCAAAGTACTTAACAGGTCTTTAAAAGACCATTAACATATTATTGAGGCTTTGTTTGTTGTAGCTCCCCTGCTTCTCCACCCTGACAATCACTGCTTGCCCGGCCCCACAGAGCAGAGGCTTTGTTCTATTTCACCTCTTTGTGGCCTTGCATCTCCACTCTGCTCTGTGGGGGCCGGGGGAGCAGTGATTGTCAGAGTGGAGATGCAGGGGCGCTAACAGGTGAAATACAAAAAAGCCTCTGCTCTGTGGGGGCCGGGGGAGCAGTGATTGTCTGCAAGGTCTGCGCACCGCCAAGGAAGGCTTGCCGGGCCACCACCGGCCCGCGGGCCGTACTATGAGTACCCCTGCTCTAGATACACATATGCTATCTAAGAGTCAGATAGTAGCATGATCCAGGTATATGGACACATACAGTTTCTGTGTCACCCACCCAGGCTGTTGTCCTTCCACCCATCATTGCTTCATCATTCACCCAGCCATGCATCTCATATTCTTGCCTTCCCAGCTAGTCTTCAATCTCAATAAGTAAGGAATATATAAGAGCTTACCTTTGGCCGCCACCACCACCGTCTCAACTCTCACAGCCGCCGCCTCCTCCCCTGAAGAATCGCCCTCCGCCTCCGTGTCGAGCACCACCACCTCCACACTGGCCCCGCCACCAGATGTTCCACCTACAAAGTACATTTAAGAATGTTAGAATAAAGCACTCACTAGTCTTTGGTCTAGGAATGAAGACATGTGAAAACAATGTAATTTGTGACTGTCTACGTTAAAGTTAAAAAAAATGTCCCTTTTTCCAAGGAAGGTTGTCTTGCTGCACTTTTTGGCACAAATGATGAAGGCTGTTTTTTTAACACGCACCATTTTTCTCCACACAGACAGAAGATGGACTTCTAACAACAAGATCAAGTTGAAACCAGGTGAGAGCTCGGCTCGACCACAAGAAATGTCTTCAATTAATCGTCAGCACTAACCACTTTTCCATTATCAGTTAAACGTTTAGTTTTATTATGACTTCATTTTAATAAATGTGTTTACTTTTAATAAAGCTTTTAAACTTAAATACAATCTGTGTATTTTGGTCCAGACTAGAGTGACTGAGTGAAAGGTTTTGCAATTTTTGCAAGCATGAGTCCAGATAGAACACTTCAAAAGACATTATGGACAATCCCAGAGGACTGCACTAAGTTGATAGAGCTATTGCTGACTAGAATCATGGGAGTTTCGCCAACCGTGCAATCTTAGTTAGCTACACAGACAGACTAATAAGAATAATCTAGTAATACCACAGGGAGTCATAGTAGAGGCAGGATAAGAATTTAGATACAGTCTACAAGAAGAGCAAAGACAATTTTGAAAAAAGTCAAATGAGGAACGCTAGGAAAAATAGGTACTAGTCTAAAATGAAAACTTACTGGGGCCAGCAGAGGAGCCCTCGCCTGCCCGATCCTGGCCCTGTTGAACAGCATCCGCCGCCTGCTGCTCCTGTGTCCTCCTCTCGCCCCTGGGGGGAGCTGACGTACAACATGAAAGAAAGAACAGAAAACATGGATGATTGTTGCTTGTCAATGTCAACCAAATCTAACATTTCAAAAGAACAATAACAAAATATTTCCGCGAAATTATATTGATTAGGGTTAGTTTTCATTTATTTGCGGACCTTCGACTTCGAAAGTCACGTAACTCACTAAACAAAGTACTGAAACGTTCACCTAGGACTGGCAGGCAGCAGTCCGCAGGCAAGACGCAAAGTGACAGACAAACTCCATTGTGATTTCAGTCAGATCAGTGACAACACTAACAGTTGCCTGCTACATTACCAGTCATTTAAATAGTCAAACTATCAATCCACCGCCACTATTTTTCTTATTGTCAGGGGTACAAAGGAAGGGGCAGATTTAAGCCCCTTGCGGCTCTTTTGCGCCGTTCTTGCGTGACTTTTGTGACGCAGCAGCTAAACAAAAAAGGGTGCCATGGTGCGGCGTATAATATTATAACAACCTGACGCATTTGGGAGATGCATCCCGTTATAAAGCCCTGCGCCATCAGGGGGCGTTCCAGCGCAAGGGAGGGCATTCCTGCGCTGGAACACATCCTAGTAGTGGCTGAGGGAAATCTACAAAATTTCAATCAGTCACCTTTAGGACAATGATGCGTCACACAAACCCTGCACCTGCTTGAAGCAGACGTACGGCTTGACCCAGCATTGGGGAGATAGGGTACCCCAGAGCATTGCTGGAGCTGCGCCATCGTTGCGACGCAACTCCAGCAGTAAAGCTTCGGTGACGTTTTGGGCCCATGGTGCGCCGCATTGCAAATACGGCACACCATGTTTGGTGGTGGTAGCGGGCCGCACAATTAATGGCGCATCCCTGCTACTTTGCAGGGATGCGACGGTAATTGCAATTCTGCCCCTTAGGGGTATACTTACTTACGCGTTCTGGCGCATCTCCAGAGATGCGCCAGATCAAATGCGTCACGCAAAACTACCCTTGCGACACGGCAGATGCGCCTCATTTACAATGCTATTTACAAAAAGGGGGTGGTGATGAACAGAGTGTCCGAGTTAAACAGACCACTCTTACCCAGTCCAAAGATCAGGGCTTGATCCATCACCGTTATTTATCTCACTGCCCCATCCCAGCTCAGAACCTGGCTATATGCAAATCAGTCTGTCCCTGGCCCAGTGCATCATGGGAACAGGGCAGACTAAACTACCAAGCCAATTCTTCACCAGAAAGGAGACAAGCTACCGGGGACCGGTTTCTGGCATTTCAGCCTTCTTCGGCCCGGCTTGCTTGAATCCTGATGGAGCAGTGAGAAAGGGACTCATGTCTGAGTATACCCTGCCACACCTATAGTGGCCAAAAACGATTTACAAAAAGGGGGTGGTGATGAACAGAGTGTCCGAGTTAAACAGACCACTCTTACCCAGTCCAAAGATCAGGGCTTGATCCATCACCGTTATTTATCTCACTGCCCCATCCCAGCTCAGAACCTGGCTATATGCAAATCAGTCTGTCCCTGGCCCAGTGCATCATGGGAACAGGGCAGACTAAACTACCAAGCCAATTCTTCACCAGAAAGGAGACAAGCTACCGGGGACCGGTTTCTGGCATTTCAGCCTTCTTCGGCCCGGCTTGCTTGAATCCTGATGGAGCAGTGAGAAAGGGACTCATGTCTGAGTATACCCTGCCACACCTATAGTGGCCAAAAACGATTTACAAAAAGGGGGTGGTGATGAACAGAGTGTCCGAGTTAAACAGACCACTCTTACCCAGTCCAAAGATCAGGGCTTGATCCATCACCGTTATTTATCTCACTGCTCCATCCCAGCTCAGAACCTGGCTATATGCAAATCAGTCTGTCCCTGGCCCAGTGCATCATGGGAACAGGGCAGACTAAACTACCAAGCCAATTCTTCACCAGAAAGGAGACAAGCTACCGGGGACCGGTTTCTGGCATTTCAGCCTTCTTCGGCCCGGCTTGCTTGAATCCTGATGGAGCAGTGAGAAAGGGACTCATGTCTGAGTATACCCTGCCACACCTATAGTGGCCAAAAACGATTTACAAAAAGGGGGTGGTGATGAACAGAGTGTCCGAGTTAAACAGACCACTCTTACCCAGTCCAAAGATCAGGGCTTGATCCATCACCGTTATTTATCTCACTGCCCCATCCCAGCTCAGAACCTGGCTATATGCAAATCAGTCTGTCCCTGGCCCAGTGCATCATGGGAACAGGGCAGACTAAACTACCAAGCCAATTCTTCACCAGAAAGGAGACAAGCTACCGGGGACCGGTTTCTGGCATTTCAGCCTTCTTCGGCCCGGCTTGCTTGAATCCTGATGGAGCAGTGAGAAAGGGACTCATGTCTGAGTATACCCTGCCACACCTATAGTGGCCAAAAACGATTTACAAAAAGGGGGTGGTGATGAACAGAGTGTCCGAGTTAAACAGACCACTCTTACCCAGTCCAAAGATCAGGGCTTGATCCATCACCGTTATTTATCTCACTGCCCCATCCCAGCTCAGAACCTGGCTATATGCAAATCAGTCTGTCCCTGGCCCAGTGCATCATGGGAACAGGGCAGACTAAACTACCAAGCCAATTCTTCACCAGAAAGGAGACAAGCTACCGGGGACCGGTTTCTGGCATTTCAGCCTTCTTCGGCCCGGCTTGCTTGAATCCTGATGGAGCAGTGAGAAAGGGACTCATGTCTGAGTATACCCTGCCACACCTATAGTGGCCAAAAACGATTTACAAAAAGGGGGTGGTGATGAACAGAGTGTCCGAGTTAAACAGACCACTCTTACCCAGTCCAAAGATCAGGGCTTGATCCATCACCGTTATTTATCTCACTGCCCCATCCCAGCTCAGAACCTGGCTATATGCAAATCAGTCTGTCCCTGGCCCAGTGCATCATGGGAACAGGGCAGACTAAACTACCAAGCCAATTCTTCACCAGAAAGGAGACAAGCTACCGGGGACCGGTTTCTGGCATTTCAGCCTTCTTCGGCCCGGCTTGCTTGAATCCTGATGGAGCAGTGAGAAAGGGACTCATGTCTGAGTATACCCTGCCACACCTATAGTGGCCAAAAACGATTTACAAAAAGGGGGTGGTGATGAACAGAGTGTCCGAGTTAAACAGACCACTCTTACCCAGTCCAAAGATCAGGGCTTGATCCATCACCGTTATTTATCTCACTGCCCCATCCCAGCTCAGAACCTGGCTATATGCAAATCAGTCTGTCCCTGGCCCAGTGCATCATGGGAACAGGGCAGACTAAACTACCAAGCCAATTCTTCACCAGAAAGGAGACAAGCTACCGGGGACCGGTTTCTGGCATTTCAGCCTTCTTCGGCCCGGCTTGCTTGAATCCTGATGGAGCAGTGAGAAAGGGACTCATGTCTGAGTATACCCTGCCACACCTATAGTGGCCAAAAACGATTTACAAAAAGGGGGTGGTGATGAACAGAGTGTCCGAGTTAAACAGACCACTCTTACCCAGTCCAAAGATCAGGGCTTGATCCATCACCGTTATTTATCTCACTGCCCCATCCCAGCTCAGAACCTGGCTATATGCAAATCAGTCTGTCCCTGGCCCAGTGCATCATGGGAACAGGGCAGACTAAACTACACTAAAAGTCCCTCACCACCCCTTGTTGTAAATATTTTTGTCCACCCTAAGCGTGGAAGGGTATTCTCAGATGTGAGACCCTTGCTCATTGCACCATCAGGATTCAAGCAAACCGGGCCGAAGACGGCTGTAATGCCAGAAACCGGTCCCCGGGAGCTTGTTTCCTTCCCAGTGTAAGAATTGGCTTTTGTAGTTTGGTTTGCCCTGTTCCCATCACGCACTGGGACAGGAACAGACTAATTTGCATACAGCCAGGTTCTGAAACTGGGATGGTGCAGTGAGCTAAAAAACGGTGTTGGATCAAGCCCTGATCTCTTGACTGGGTGAGAGCTTTCTGCTTAATTCAGAGACTCTGTCCCTCACCACCCCTTGTTGTAAATATTTTTGTCCACCCTAAGCGTGGAAGGGTATTCTCAGATGTGAGACCCTTGCTCATTGCACCATCAGGATTCAAGCAAACCGGGCCGAAGACGGCTGTAATGCCAGAAACCGGTCCCCGGGAGCTTGTTTCCTTCCCAGTGTAAGAATTGGCTTTTGTAGTTTGGTTTGCCCTGTTCCCATCACGCACTGGGACAGGAACAGACTAATTTGCATACAGCCAGGTTCTGAAACTGGGATGGTGCAGTGAGCTAAAAAACGGTGTTGGATCTAGCCCTGATCTCTTGACTGGGTGAGAGCTTTCTGCTTAATTCAGAGACTCTGTCCCTCACCACCCCTTGTTGTAAATATTTTTGTCCACCCTAAGCGTGGAAGGGTATTCTCAGATGTGAGACCCTTGCTCATTGCACCATCAGGATTCAAGCAAACCGGGCCGAAGACGGCTGTAATGCCAGAAACCGGTCCCCGGGAGCTTGTTTCCTTCCCAGTGTAAGAATTGGCTTTTGTAGTTTGGTTTGCCCTGTTCCCATCACGCACTGGGACAGGAACAGACTAATTTGCATACAGCCAGGTTCTGAAACTGGGATGGTGCAGTGAGCTAAAAAACGGTGTTGGATCTAGCCCTGATCTCTTGACTGGGTGAGAGCTTTCTGCTTAATTCAGAGACTCTGTCCCTCACCACCCCTTGCTGTAAATATTTTTGTCCACCCTAAGCGTGGAAGGGTATTCTCAGATGTGAGACCCTTGCTCATTGCACCATCAGGATTCAAGCAAACCGGGCCGAAGACGGCTGTAATGCCAGAAACCGGTCCCCGGGAGCTTGTTTCCTTCCCAGTGTAAGAATTGGCTTTTGTAGTTTGGTTTGCCCTGTTCCCATCACGCACTGGGACAGGAACAGACTAATTTGCATACAGCCAGGTTCTGAAACTGGGATGGTGCAGTGAGCTAAAAAACGGTGTTGGATCTAGCCCTGATCTCTTGACTGGGTGAGAGCTTTCTGCTTAATTCAGAGACTCTGTCCCTCACCACCCCTTGTTGTAAATATTTTTGTCCACCCTAAGCGTGGAAGGGTATTCTCAGATGTGAGACCCTTGCTCATTGCACCATCAGGATTCAAGCAAACCGGGCCGAAGACGGCTGTAATGCCAGAAACCGGTCCCCGGGAGCTTGTTTCCTTCCCAGTGTAAGAATTGGCTTTTGTAGTTTGGTTTGCCCTGTTCCCATCACGCACTGGGACAGGAACAGACTAATTTGCATACAGCCAGGTTCTGAAACTGGGATGGTGCAGTGAGCTAAAAAACGGTGTTGGATCTAGCCCTGATCTCTTGACTGGGTGAGAGCTTTCTGCTTAATTCAGAGACTCTGTCCCTCACCACCCCTTGTTGTAAATATTTTTGTCCACCCTAAGCGTGGAAGGGTATTCTCAGATGTGAGACCCTTGCTCATTGCACCATCAGGATTCAAGCAAACCGGGCCGAAGACGGCTGTAATGCCAGAAACCGGTCCCCGGGAGCTTGTTTCCTTCCCAGTGTAAGAATTGGCTTTTGTAGTTTGGTTTGCCCTGTTCCCATCACGCACTGGGACAGGAACAGACTAATTTGCATACAGCCAGGTTCTGAAACTGGGATGGTGCAGTGAGCTAAAAAACGGTGTTGGATCTAGCCCTGATCTCTTGACTGGGTGAGAGCTTTCTGCTTAATTCAGAGACTCTGTCCCTCACCACCCCTTGTTGTAAATCATTTACAATGCGGCGCACCCTGGCGCAAGGGTAGGCACTTGCGTGACGCATCTCGTCACGTAAGAGCGGCGCATCGCTGGAGTCACGTCGCCAACGCAATGCAACTCCAGTAATGCTCAGGGCCACCCAATACTTAACATGCTGTGTCAGTCCTTTCGCCTGCTTCGAGCAGACATAAGGAATTGAATTGACGTAGCAGCGTCGCAGAAGTGCCTGCGTTAAATCTTGTAGATTTCACGCAGGCAATTTTGCGAGGCGCACAGCCGCCGGACCGCCCACCCTGCGTACTAGGAACGCACCCATTGTGGTGCAGGCCCATGGCTTTATAACGTGACGCATCTCCCTAGATGCGTCATGTCGTAAATGACTCGCAGGGATGCGGCACGTTTACGCCGCTGTTGCGTCACGCAAGGCAACGTAAACGTGGCGCAAGGGGCTTGTAAATGTAATCTGCCCCCTAGTGTCTAGCATTACGCAGTTCTGTAAAGTACACTCATACATAATAGTTACTCAGGCCAATGAGACCACGAAATAGAAAACAAATAAGCATAGTAGCAATGCCACTGAGAAGGAGAGCAGTGCACCTGAAATGCACAGAAGATTTTGAAATATAATTTAACTACAATGTAATCGTCATCAGCGGCATTATTGGCTTGCTCCATGTAAAAAACAAATATTTGCAATACAACAACACAGAGCAGGAGAAAACATCATAGTAGTGAGTGATTAAATGGCTACTACTACTCACCAAGCCCGGGGATCTCCAAGCCGAGCTGGTCCAGCAGGTCGCGCTCGCGGTCCAGGAGGTCCGTCCAGCGATGGGTGACCTGGCTGTAGGTGCGCTGGACCCCGTAGAGGTGGGATATGGCCCAGCACACCTTCTCCCACCGCTTCCGGCGCTCCCGCATGTTGTAGCCGCCGGCCGCGATCCTGCCGCCTCCCGCGATGGTCCTGGGCAGGCGGCGCTGGACGAAGTAGACCAGCGCGCCCACTTCCTCCGGGCTGAATATCTCCCGTTGCGTCACCTGCTCCCCCCTCAATCTCCCGCATGCTGTCCTGGCACTGGGTCCTGCACTACTCCCCGCCGCCGCTGCGGCCCTCAAGTGCCTGGGCAGCTTTACGGCGCCTGGCTTGACCATGGTCTGGGCAGGTATTTGTATTTGTATTTGTATTTAATTTATTTATAGAGCGCTAACAATCATCCTGAGTAGGATATCACGGCGCTAAAGTTGGATGCTGAGAGGTACAATAACCACACTGAGTGATGATTTATTCTGATTTAGGGAAGAGTAGTGTCTTTAGTTGTTTCCTAAAAGACAGAAGGTCATCTGTCAGTCTAAGACTGGGAGGAAGTTCATTCCACTTAGTAGCCGCCAGATGCGAGAAGGCTCGCTCTCCCATCCTGACAGTCTTCACCCGGGTGGTGGTGGCTCTTCCTAATGTACTTGATCGGAGGTTCCTCGGTGGTCTGTGGAATTCAACTTTAATATGTAAAATGGTAGGGCCTGCGTTATATAGCACCTTGTGTGTGATACATAGTAATTTAAAATTGGCTCTTTGTCGCATCGGGAGCCAATGAAGCTCTCGCATGCAGCTTTTAGCCGAATCAAATTTCTTTTTATTACAGACAGCCTTTGCCGCGGCATTTTGTACTATCTGCAGTTTGGAAAAGAGATAGTCTGCCATTCCGACAAACAGTGAGTTGCCATAGTCCAATCTGCTCATCAGCAATGACTGAACCAGAGTTTTCCTACATTCAGTCGGGATCCAGGGAAAAACTCGTCTGAGCATTTTCAGCAATGCAAAGCTTTTGCCGCAGACAGTGGAGACATGTGATTTCATGGACAGAGCACTGTCCAATACCACTCCCAGGTTTTTTGCTTTTGGGGTGGGATTCGGAGGCAACCCCAGGTTGCTTGGCCACCAGCTGTTATCCCAGAGCTGGGGATTTTTGCCAAACAAGAGGATTTCTGACTTGTCTGCATTTAATCTCAGACAATGCTCTTGCATCCAGTTGGCCAGTTCAGTCAGGCAGTTTATCAGTCGGGTTTTAGGATCATCCTTTTCATCAATGGTAACCATTAACTGGGTGTCGTCAGCATAAGAACACATTTCGACACCCCACCGTCTTCCAATGGCTGCCAATGAGGAAACGAAAACATTAAACAAAGTTGGACTGAGTGAGGCCCCCTGGGGCACCCCATATTTAATGTTTCGCGGGGGAGAGATGAAGTCACCCAAACACACTGATTGTGTTCGATCCTCCAGAAAAGATTTTAGCCATCCCAATGCCTTGTCTCGTATACCTTTCCCTTCCAGGGCTTTCAGTAATTGGTCGTGTGGAACGGTATCAAAAGCCGCTGATAAATCAAGGAGTATCAGAACGACTGTCTTGCTTTGATCTACCTGGGCCCTAATGTTATCCGTCACCGCCAACAGTGTTGTTTCAGTACTGTTGTTCACCCTGAAACCCGTCTGGGAATCGTCCAACAGTTCATTAATTTCCAGATAGCTGGAAAGCCGTCTGTTGACCAATTTCTCCAGCACTTTAGAGAGGTAGGGTAACTGGGATATTGGCCGGTAGTTGGCAGGATTATTAACATCTAATCCTGCCTTTTTTACTAGCGGAGTAACTAGGGCCTGCTTCCAGGATCTTGGGAATGTAGCAGAGCATAAGGAAAGATTCAGAACTTTTGTTACGACAGGGCAAATTACAGGGGTTAGCTGAGAGTAAATGTGGTGTGGACATGGATCTAGTGGGGATCCTGACTTGACTTCAAGCATGGCTTTGCCCACCTCGGCTTCTGAGAAAGGGCCAAAACCTGTACAAGTAGCTTGAGTCGTAGTTAGTACATTGTTCTCGATAATTTCTGGCGTGCAATTAGAGAAGGAGGCATAGATATTATCAATTTTCTCACAGAAGAAATCATTTAATTTATTGCAGTTCTCCTGTGATGGAGTAAGTTTTACTGAAAGATTTGTTGGATTGCATAGTTCCCCAACAATTTTGAAAAGTTCCTTAGAGGAATTTTTATTTTCAGTTATTCTGCGTGTAAAGTACTCCTTTTTTGCCTTCTTAATTGCTTTGTTGTAGAGTACTAGCGCTTGTTTATATGCGCTTCTAGTCTCGTCAGATTTGCCTAGTCTCCATTTATGTTCCAGAGAGGTGCATTTTCTCTTTAGAGATTTCAGCTCTGGTCCGTACCACCTTTCTGATTTAGTGGTTCTAGGTTTGTGATGAACACGAACGGTGGAACAGAACTCAAGAGCAGTCTTAATGTTTGTGTGAAGTGACTCAATTTCTTCATGAATGTCAGTACCTGCTGCGTTTGGGTGTGAAAAGTGTTGTTTGAAGTTATCTATTGAAAAGTTTTTCCAGCTCCTCGTATTTGTTACACTAGGTCCCGGTGTTCGCGTATGTATAGTGGGTAAATTGATACAGAAAGTGATCATATGATGATCTGTCCATAGCAGAGATGTTGCGGAGTTGATGTCAATAGAGTCTATATTAGAAAATATCAAGTCCAGTATGTGACCTGCCGAGTGTGTAGGTTGGTTGACTCTTTGAGATATCTGCAAGATTTCCATATCTTCCACTAATTGTTTTGTTAAGGGGTTGTTACATTTATCAAAATGTATGTTGAAATCTCCAAGGAGGAGGATATTTTTGTTCTTCAAACAAATTGGCATCATTTGCTCCAGTAGTTGTGTACTAAAATTCAATGTACAACCAGGAGGGTTATAGATTAGTACTCCTCCAAATAATACATTAGTATTCAGGGACACAGAGAATGCCATAGATTCACACCTTTCGACTTGTATACTCGTCTCTTGCTTACAGGTAAGAAAATCTCTAAATAAAAGAGTGACACCTCCTCCCTTTTGTTTTATTCTATTCACATTCAAGATCTTATATTCTGGAGGGAGGGCTGTGACTATATCGGGGGTGTTATGTTCATCCAGCCATGTTTCTGTTAAAAAAGCCAAGTCGGGCTTATGGTCGTTTAAAAAATCCCAAATGTATGTGGAGTGTTTGGGCAGAGATCTGACATTCACATACATGCACTTAAACGGGGTTGTCAAGGTCTGCAATGGCACATGACTTTCTTTGGGAACACTTTCCCATCTACAGTTGTAGCAGCTAAATGGACCCTGCGTATCTAGTGGACCCACACAAGCACAAACGTGAGTGTTGTGTGGCGACTTATAGTTGATCTTCCTCAGCTCATGACTGGTGTATGAAATCTTACTTGTGTAGGGTACGGTACCGGAGAATCGAGCAGGGGTTGTAGTCCCTGGTCCCGTACCGTCGCGGACGGGCGCAGACGGGCTGGTAAGGTAGGAAGAAGTAGAAAATTAAGAAAGAATAGGATAGGGAAGAAGAAAAGAAAAGAGTTTAAAAAAGTAGTTTAAAAGTAAAGAAAAATAGCAGAAAAGACAAAAATATACAGCTAGGAAAAGAGAGGGATAGATAAGAAGCAAAATCGTAAAAAAAAACTGAAAACAAGCAAAGGATGGCAAAGATACCAAGAGGATTAAACACCATGCCCAGACACAGGAAATGAATGAAAAACAAGATGGCCGGCGCCCGTTCACGAGCGCAAAAGTAAGTTAGCGCGAGATTTTCCTCGCGATCTCGTGCGAACCTCTAGATTTCCCGCGCGATCTCGTGCGAACCTCTACTCGCAATGCGCTTACTGCGCGAGATTATACATAGCGGGCGGAAACGGAAATACGTCACGCAAACAAAATGGCCGCGCCCGTACTCGACCTTGGGGTAAATTCGCGTGTTGCGCTGCAAGCGGCTCGCGAATACTGCAAAAAAACTCGCGAAACAACAAGCCGCAAAAAAATTAAATGCTCATTCGCACGAATTGGCGGCTTCCGCGGTCGGTTTCGCACGACGCCGCGCCCCGCGAATAGCGCGAAAAAACCGAAAAACGATTTCAGCAAAAGCAATGAGCAGGTGCAAAAGGTCAACCTCATGATTTGTAACGATTCTCTGTAGTGCTTCCTGAGGGGGCCCTCCAGAATTCGGTTGCCTGCTTGCAACTATTGTGTGACCCTGCTCTGACCTTAACTGTATGCCACAAAGGTCCTGATTTACAGCTAAAGGAGCAGACAAGCAGGTGCCAGGCTGGAACTTGAAATTCTTTCAGTGACACATTAATTAGCCCCTAATTCATTATTGTCAGTTGGGGCAGGGCAGGTGTTGTTAATAAACTTACCCCAAATTAATTCATGTCAGTTCAAGCAGGGCAGGTGGGCTTGCTTTCCCCCCCCCATCTTCTACAGTGATGATGAACCAGAGGGTGGCATTGATGTAACAGAGGGTGGCATGGGTCAAAGAGAGGGTGCCAGTGGTGAAACAGAGGGTGCTGGGAGGCTGTGATGATGAACCAGACGTAGAAACAACATAGTCGCGACCGTTGCGAGCCGACAAGTAAGTTCGCAATTGCGAACTAGTACCAAATCCTCGCGAACTGGTAGAAACACTTGCGAACACAAAAAAAAAAAAATCTGCAAATTCGCGAGAATTCGCGGATTTTGCGGATTGCCAATTCGCAAATCCGCAAAATTCGCGAACGCGAGATTCGCAAAATTCGCCCATGCTTAGTCCTGATGCCCGCTATGGGGGGTGAGGTGTATGGGGGGTCTTTGGGTGGGTGGGTGGGCTTTGCTGGGGTGGTTGGGTCGTTTGGGGTGGGTTGCGGGGTGGTGTGGTGGTGGTGGTGGTGGTGGTGGACGGAGCTGAACAGTCTTGAGGCATGGGACAGATGTCTCTGTTTTTCAAATGTATTCAACGTATTTAACGTGATGCCAACCTTTTCATTTCCCGTTAAAAATCAGCTGGATTGCAAATATCTGTTTTATAAAATGTTTAATAGTTTCTCCGAGCTATTTTTGTTTATTGTCCTTAATCCAATCTTATGGCTGCTTCTAGATTGACTTGTGCAACTTGGAATATTTGTGGATTAAATGATCCTAAAAAACGTAGGATTTTTCATAAGATGTTGCAGGTGATGTCGGTGGATCTAATTTGCTTGCAGGAAACCCATATCCCTTGGGGCAATCGGGCTTATCTCAAATTTCTGGGTTATGATCCTGTGGCTTATACCCAACAAACTTCTACAATTAGGGGTGTTGCTATTATCTTAAAAACCGGAGTTGGGCATGTTAAAAGGGTAAAGCAAGATAATTTTGGTAGATGGGTAATAGCGGAACTCCTGGTTAGGGGCCGGCTGTTTTCTGTTTGTTCGGTATATGCCTCCAATCTTGACGACCCGCAGGTTTTGAGGAATTTAAATATAGAGTTAGCTACCTGGCCCCATCCAATGTTTTTCTATGGTGATTTTAATATTAATATCCCCAGTCACTTAGACATAACAAAACATAATGTTTACTGTGGACGAATACCCCAAGTTTACAAGGCGCTTCGGATTCTTTTAATTGAACACGGTCTGACCGATCTCTGGCATTATCATCATCCAAATCAAGAGGGCTATACTTTTTATTCAATACCTCATAAAAAATTGGTTCACATTGATTTTGTCTTTATATCTCTTCAAACTGCAGGGTCTGTCAAGATTGAAATTAGCCCAAGGACTATATCCGACCATAATCCTATTATTTTCAGTTGTCCCTGGGATCGCCCTGTCAATCAAATTAGACCATGGACTTTCGATAGGAAACTCTTATTAGATAAAACTTATCAGGATCAACTTATTCTTTGGATTTCAGAGTTTTTCGAAATTAATATTAATACTGCCTCAGTCGGTACTGTCTGGGATGCATTTAAAGCCGCATTGCGTGGTGAAACAAAGAGATTTGCCGCATACCGTTGGAAAACAGAGCAACAAGCAGTTAAAACTAGACTGGCAGCTCTTCATCAAGCTGAACTGGATCTAAGTCTTAATATTCGTACGGGGGAAGATCTAGCAGCTAGCTTGAAATCAGTTGCTGTAGCAAAATCAAACTTACTGGAGCCTTTCTATAAAGATATAGCAACCAAATACTTTCAATTTCGATCCTCAATGTATGAGCTTGGTGAAAATTCTGGCAAGGTGTTAGCAAAACGTCTACAACAAAGGGCTGTAGCTAGCCAGATTATTAAGGTCAAAGATCAATTTGGAATAGTACAAGCTACAACTAATGGTGTGATGAATGCCTTTGTGGATTTTTACTCAACCCTATACACAGAGGATATGAACATAATTTCCCAACAACAAACCAGTCTCTTTCAATTTTTTCAATCTATTGACACCCAGACGGTCACAGATGATCAGAATCGAACTCTGGCTGAGCCTATCAGCTGGGAGGAAGTGGTAAACGCTATGAAATCCCTTTCTAATGGTAAAGCTGCTGGGCCCGATCTTATTCATTTGGAATTCTATAAAACTTTTTCACATACATTCAAGCAACAATTGCTAGAAGTTTTTCGCCTTGCTCAGACTGGGTTGGTTCCTGATTCCTGGCGTCAATCGACTATTGTTCTTTTAAAAAAAAAAGGAAAGGACGAATTAAATCCTGCATCATATCGCCCGATTGCGCTAATTAATACTGACAGCAAAATCTATTCAAGGATACTTGCTTTCCGTTTAAACCAAATAATTCTCCCTCTGGTTTCTATTCGCCAGCACGGGTTTATTCCCGGTAGGGACACGACTGACCACATCAGGCGTGTTGTAGCTCTTGTAGATTGGGCAAAGGTTACAAACTCCCCCCTTGGTGTGATCCTGTTGGACGCCGAAAAGGCGTTCAACAGGGTCTCCTGGGGGTATCTATGGGGTGTCTTACGCTGGAAGGGCTTCACACCAGTGTTTATCCAGGCTCTGCAAGCTATGTATATATCCACAACTGCTAAAATTCGTATTTCAGGCACTGAATCACATTATTTTCCTATTAGCAGGGGCACCAGGCAAGGTTGCCCCTGTTCTCCTCTTCTTTTTGCCTTATTTATTGACCCTTTTTTATGTATGATAGAAAATTCACAGGCTATCACTCCTATCACTGTTCATGGAATTGAATATAAGGCACTGGCATACGCCGATGATATTGTAATTTTAACTGACAATGTCGCCCGATCATTTCCAGCATTGGAGTCTCTAGCAGCTCAATTTGGCTTAATTTCGGGCTATAAGTTAAATATTGAAAAAACCCAAATCTTACAATCTACCGCTATGCCAAATTCTCATCTGTCTACAATTACAGAGGCAACATATCTCGGTATTCAAATCTCTTCTGATGTGGAACAGATTCCAGATCTGAATTATTCTCCCATTATTGATTCTCTTCATAATAAACTAGAACGGCTGGATCATTTACATCTTTCGCTATTTGGGCGATGCAATATCCTTAAAATGATTGTTCTCCCTAAATTTTTATATCTTTTTAGATCCCTTCCATTGTTAATCCCTAGTCTAATTTTGATAAAAGCAGAAAGAATATGTCAACGATTTCTATGGTCATATCGCAAACCAAGGAGGGCGGCCAAGTGGACATGTCTCCCGCAGGATCGTGGGGGCTGGACCGTTCCGAATTTATTATATTATTATTGGGCAGCTATGATCCAACATTTTGCTTTTCCTCTATTAGGGCATATTCCTGAGCTTCCGGTACATATATCTCCATCAATATATTCAATATCATTGGGAGATACCACAAAAGGCGTATTAACTCGTATTCTCGAGCCGAGCTATTTAAAAAAAACCAAATTTAAAGTACTGTGGGCTTTATTCTCTGTATGGCAAAACGTCCGTCGTCATTTTCATATTCCCAAGATTAATTATTATACCCCATTAAATGCTTGTGGATTACTGCCAGTGATATTTCAAGAGGGGGTGGCAACTACCTGGATTTCTCTTGGTGTGAAGGAGATAGGCGATTTAGCTGATCATGGGCAATTGGCTTCTTTTGCTTTTCTGAAAGAGAAATTTCATATGCAGTCCAATCATTTTTTCAAATATCTGCAACTGAGAAGTTTTCTTGATAAAATATTTCCTCAAAACTTAACAATGTTTGAAAAAGTTACAATTGTTGAATCTATAAGAAAGAAAGAAAAAATTGGTAGTCTATATCAGATTCTCCTATCGCAACTTCCTGATGATTTAGATGACCAAAATAACAAGTGGGCGGTTAAATTTGGAGTACCTTCTATTGATCTAAAATTCCCATTGGTCTTAGCTAGGTCTGTTTTGGTTTCAGGTACTCTGCGTACGCAAAGTTATATGGCTATGTACAATCTTTATTATACGCCTGCAAAGCTTGTTAGATGGGGGGTTGTTAGTGGGGGCAAAGGGGCGTTTTGCGCAAGATGTAAATTTCATTCTGCAGATTCTGTTCATATGTTTTATAAATGTCCGGAGCTATCTTTGTTCATCAATCAAATTGAAACTTTTCTTACTCAGATAACTCAAACTTCTGTTAAAATCTCAGCGGAAATGGTAATTACTGGTTATGAATATTCTACAGCTCTTGAAAAAACGAGACATCTTCAAGCATTTTTGTTTATCGCTATGGCTATGATCAGACTCTGTGTTACATCACTTTGGATAAATCCTGAACCTCCTACTTTTTGTCATTGGAAGACCAGGATGCTGGCATGGTTTAAACTAGAGACTTCTGTACAGGCTTTTAGAGGAAAGAAAAGACGTTTAACTGCTTCCAAGAATTGGGCACCTTTTGAAAAATGGTTGGCGACGTAAATAATAATGTTCTTTAATAATTTTTGTATTATTTCTTCTTATGTACAATTATGTATGATTTATCTTTGTTTGCTTTAATCTGTCCCCCACCACCATGGGTGTAAATGGGGAAAAAAAATTAATAAATAAAATAAAAAAATAAAAATGAAATGCTGAGGTTGCTTTAGTTAAAAGTGCATTCAAATTAAAACAGATTCCTAAAAGCTTTTCTTTCCCCGTGATACCCCGTACAAAATGATTTGATTGCCTCTCAGGTTATCGGCATGCATTTTTAAATGCAAATAAAATGTATAAATGTTTTCATAGTTTTTTTGAAAAATCTATGCATATGTTGATGTATAATTTGTACTATATTTCATTAACGAAAATAATTTAGGGGAACCGAGCGGAGGGAGTGTCCTGAGCATCGACGGCCGGATCAGGCAGCGGAGGCAGTGAAAGTGGGCAGGGGGGCCCCGCCTTGCAGGAGACCGTACAGGGGGACAGGCAACTGAAGAGCATCGGGCCCTGGTGTGGGCGGCAACAGGGTGGCCTGGAGAAGGCTGCAGTGCCGGGGACTACCTCCTAAAAGCTGGTGCTCCGGTGGAGGTGGCAATATACCCTGGCGGCGGCGGGCCCGCAGGGGCGCAAGTAAGGTGGTGTGCTCCCGGACAGGGACTGTGCATGCTCAAGTGGAGGGGGGGTTCTGAGTACCAACGAGTCCCCCCCCACCGGCGGCCGGTTCGGGCGGTGGAGATAGTGGACTGCAAGCGGGGAACCCTCCTTCATGCAGAGGCAGTCTGGTCCCCTTTGGTCAGCTGGAACGGTGCGAAGGCGGTTGGCGGCGGAGGGGCGCCGAGCCCAGGTGTGAGTGGCAGACATAAGGGAATACAAGCTCCTCACTTGACATCAGTGGAGATGAGCCTTGCTGGCACTGGATCATTGGGACATGACATTTTGTGAGAGCGACACCATTTTGTGACTGCTGCTGAGAAACTGTGTGGCAGTGAAGGTGTGGCCGGCTGGCATTAGCAAGGGACTCTGGAGGCAGTGAGCCTTGGGTGCGACTCGGGCTGCAGCCGCCCTTGGAGCCCACGAACAGTGTGATAATCCTGGGACGTGGCCCCCCTCAAACGGCACAGCAGAGGCCGAGTGACACGCCTGGGGAGACCGAGACCGGCCATGACCAGAGGAGGAAATAGCGGTGGGGCTTCGAAACAAGGGCCCATGGACAAGTTTGCGGGTCCGAGCGGTAGATCAGGAGCCTCCGGAGGCCCCCAGACATCGGGGCCAGACAATGCGGCCCTTATGGCGGTGATCACGCAATCCAGAGATATGCTCGACGCAAAGATTGGGGCGGTAGGGGCTGACGTTACCCTCTTGCTCCAAGACCTACGGAATGCTGTGACACGCATTACCGAAGCCGAATCCAGACTTTCGGAGGTGGAGGATGGAATGGCAACCTTAAAGAAAAAAGTGGCCAATATGGAGGGGATTCAAAAGGGCCTAATGCTCCGAGCCGAAGATGCAGAAGGGCGGACTCGGCGCAACAACATGCAATTTGTTGGCTTTCCAGAAGGCTGCGAGAAAGACAACATGGAGGCCTTCCTGACCCAGTGGTTGGAGGGGTTGGTGCTGACGGACTCCCTCTCCCGCTGTTTCATAGTCGAGCAGGCACATAGAGCGCTCCTCAAGAAGCCACCGGTTGGCGCCCGCCCAAGACCTTTGATAGCTCGGCTACTCAACTACCATGATCGGGACACTATCCTGCAGCAAGCACATGCGAAAGAACCCCTCATGTATGACAATCAGAAGATCCTAATATTTTCGGACTATACTAAACAAGTACAACAACAGGGGCAATCCTTTACGGCGGCCAAGGCATGACTGCGAGACCTGAGGATTCAATACGCCCTTCTCTTCCCGGCCCGCTTACGGGTGGTGTATCGGTCTCGTACCCTCTTCTTCAACACACCGGAGGAGGTGTTTAACTGGACCGACGAAACTATTAGAGTCCGAGCTAACACTCCACCTGGACATGACTCGGATTCATCCTCGACGGCGGCGCCACGACAGCCTTCCCGGAGATCGCGGAGTGCGAGCAATTGGAGGTCCCCGCCCAAGAAAAGTTCTCCTTCTCAAGAGGGGCTGGACGAGGGTCCAGATGCACTAGACACTCGGAAACCAGATCCTTGAAATACCGAGGAGGACCAGAGGACACTTTCTACAGTTAATCATATATGGTGGGCGAGTGGTACTTCATAGTTCCTACTGGAGACGACAGAAGGATTGGGGACTAGCCACATCCGATGCTGCACTGTTCCAAACAAACTGAGATGGGATGGGGGTGGGTATGGGGGGGCAACGATCTGGGGGGGACACGTTCCTCGAGTTCAGAAAGGTTTATTGCCCCTAGGGGGTAAGTTGGGGGTTGTGAGTGGTTCATGGGGATCCATTGGAGTGGGTGGCTTCCGGCCTCCTGTTGGGGGTCGGAGCGCACCTACACCGCGACAGGTACTTCCACGTTGCTGAGGTATGGGGGGGGGAGGCTGGAAGTTGAGGAGTTGTTGGGCTGGGGGTTGATAGGGGGCGGGGGTGTGTGGGGAGGCAAGAGTTCGGGGGGTGGGGCAGTTCTCTACAGCACAATGGTTCACCAGGTTCTATTGTGGGCATGTATGCAGTTTCAGTCCCCAACACCCAGGCAATTAGAGTTTCAACCTATAGATGGCGGTTAGAGGTCCCGAGCCAGAGCTCCCCAGGGCATCGCTGCGAATAGTGAGCTGGAATGTAAGGGGCATGCTGGATAAAATAAAGAGGGGCGTTGAACTGCAACAGGGGAAAAGAGAAAAGGCAGATATCCTACTGTTGCAGGAGACACACCTCCTGGGCACCAAAACCCTTAGCTTGCAGCACTATGGATATGAACAGGTGTACCGTGCCGGTTTCGTTAGGGGCTCCCGGGGAGTGGCGGTTTTGATTCACCGCAGGGTGTCTTACGTCCACGCGACTCAATGGGTGGATGCTCAGGGCAGATACGTATTTGTCAAAGGAACGATTGGTGGTGAACCCGTGGTTTTCGGGAGTGTGTGTGCTCCTCCCCCGCTGCAGTGGTCGCTTGTTGAAAAACTGTTCACCATCTGGGCCAAGATCCCGGACGTGATGGCTGCCATCGGGGGTGACTGGAATAATGTTATGAATAGTCAGATGGATCGCCACAGGCCCGGTGGCGAGCAGACGGTGGGCAGCCCTACCAGGTTGAGTGACATGGTGAGAGGAATGGGTTGGATAGATGCATGGCGCTACCAACATACACATAGCCGGGAATACACATATGTTTCTGCAGTACATATATCCTTCTCAAGATTAGATTACCTGTTTGTCCCCTGCGCTCAGATTGGGAGGGTAGACTCGACGGCTATACTGCCACTTGGTCTCTCTGACCACTCCCCTATTACTATTAACCTCCTTCTGGACAAGAGGCGGCAGCCGTTTCGATGGCGCCTCTCCACTTGGCACGTGCAACAAGACGACTACCAGTCCCACATGAGGGAGGCCTTAGCCCACTATTGGGAGGATAATGATGGGTCGGAGACGGATGACGTGACCCTGTGGGAGGCTCTGAAGCCCACACTCCGAGGAGTGGATATAGCCTGGTGTGCGGGGCCCGTAGGACGCATAGGGAGGTCCTAGAGAAGGCGGTAGATCGGGTCCGCTACTTAGAAGTGCGGTGCACGGCGACCGGGGATGACGAAGACGTGCGATGGCTGCTACAGGCGCAGCAGGATTCTGCATCTCTACACCTTGAGGAGTCACATCAGGTGTGGCTTGCTACGCAGAGCAGAATCTACCAATGGAGGGATAGGTCCAGCATGATGCTGTATAGGCTCTGCCAGGGCACTTTTCAGGCACAGACACTGCCGGCTCCTCGAAACAAAGGCGGGGATCCTTTGTTAGCCCCCGAGGAGATTGCAGACAGCTTTGCGCGCTACTATGCCGCACAATATGCCGCTAGGGAATCCCTCCCAACAGACGCTATTGATAAATTTCTCGCAGACCTCCCGCCACGGGCGATATTGGAGGAGGAGCGACATCATCTCGAGCTTCCGTTGTCAGCAGAAGAATTGGGAACGGCCCTTGGGGAATTTAATGCAGGGAAGGCCCCCGGACCCAACGAGTTCTTTAGGAAATACCACCTCCAGTTGGGGGCGCATTATAAGAGAGCACTGGATGCGGCCAGGGAGTGTGGCCGCTTGCCGGCAGATTGGAGGCATGCCGAAATAGTGGTCTTTTGTAAGCCAGGGAGCCCCCCCGAACGTCACGAGTCATATAGACCCATATCGCTTCTAAAGTTGAGGCGAAGATATTAGCTAAGGCCCTCGCCAATCGCCTCCTTCCGTATATCACTAACTTGGTCAATCCGGACCAAGCAGGATTTATGCCGCATAGAGCGACGAGACACAACATTAGGCGTGCTCAGGTGGCAGTGGAGATGATGCGGGCCACAGTAACCCAGGCGGCGCTTCTACTGGCTGACATAGATAGAGCCTTTGACTCGTTGAGTTGGGTTTACTTACATGCACTCCTGCCTTGCCTGAATCTTGGACCCCACTTTTTATCGTACTTACAGCTGCTGTATACCGACTTGACGGCTTCGGTGAGAGTGGCTGGGGCTGTATCCGGCGCCTTTCCTATCAGACGGGGCACCCGACAGGGGTGTCCCCTCTCGCCGTACCTGTTCGCCCTTGCCATGGACCCCTTGGCGGCGTGGGTGCGCATAGACGCGCAGATGAGGGGCTTCGAATGGGAGGCCGAGCCATCGGACAGGATCGCGCTCTATGCTGATGACGTGCTTTTCTTCCTCACGGACCTCAATAGGTCAGGACCGAAGGTCCTGGAAATCATGCGGGTGTTTGGGGAGGTATCAGGGCTCAATCTAAATGTGCGGAAGTCCACACTGTGGACACTGGGGGACAGTACGGAGCTGGGTGCCTGGGCATCAGCTTTGCAGGGGGCGACTGGGGGCCTTAAGTATCTTGGGGTGTTCTTGACGGACATACCTGGAGTCTCGTGGGAACGCAATGTCGTTCCTCTCTGGGACCGGGTCCAGTCGGAAATGAAAACATGGTCCCGTATGCCCCTGAATCTCTATGGCCGCTCGGCTATTTTCAAGATGGTGGCCCTCTCTCGCTTGCTCTATCAACTACAGAATCACCCCTACCCTATATCGCCGCAGTGGGTTCGTCAGGTCAATTCGGCACTAGGCCAGTTCCTCTGGGCCGGGGGTGCAGTGAGAGTGGCGCTCCGTACCTGTTTCCACTCCACATATTGCGGCAGCGTGGCATCTTCAGGTGTCCTGTCCTATTATCAGCCGTCCCACTTGTTAGTATTGAATGAGTGGTGGTATGGGGATCGGGGAGATCCAGCTTACGCCCTAGAGAGGTATCTGATGGAGCCGGACACCCTACATACATTATTGTACTTGGCTGGGAAGAGGAAGAGGCTCCCGGTGGTCACACAGATGGTCTTCCAGATCTGGCGACAGGCGCTTCACCGCATGGGATGGTGGAACATACTGACCGGGGAGACTCCATTGTGGCAGAACGGTCGTTTACCGGCTCTGGCGTCCTTACAGGGGTTCCGTGGGACGCGATAGGGATCTCCGCGTTGGGCCATGTAATGAAAGGCACGACCCTAAAATCATTCCAAGAGCTGAGGGACAAATATAGTATGTCCCAAACCCAGTTCTTTAAATACTTGCAGTTCCAACATGCCATCTCCCCTGCCCTGGAGGGACTAGATTCCTTACCTGAATTCAGCCCTCTGGAAGCTAAGATAGTCATGGGTGAATTGGAGGATAAGAAAATATCCCGCATCTACAAATCATTGGTTACACATTGTTCCTCCTCCCTTGATAAGCTGCGGACCACATGGGAGGGAGATATGGGAGAGCTAGAAGAGGAGGATTGGAGGGAGGCCCTTGCTGCTCCTAGGGGTGCGGCCGTTGCCGTACGATTACGATTCATCCAATTTAAATATCTACATACAGCTTACTATACTAGAGAGAGGCTGTGGCGAGCGGGTTTAATTGTGTCCCCTGAATGTCTGAGATGTAGTCGGGAGGTGGGCACCTTCCTGCATACAGTATGGTCCTGTGGAGCACTGGAGAGATTCTGGACAGGTGTTTGGGACTGTCTGGCTGAAGTATTGGGTTGGGAGCTCCCCCGTACACCGCAGCTGGGCCTTCTCCATGTCATGGAACAAGTGGGTGGCAACATCTATAAATGACACTTACTGCTCCTTGGCCTTACCGTGGCCAAGAGGGATGTGGCCCGCGCCTGGAAGGACCCTAGGGCCCCCCCCCCCCCCCGGTGGTAGTGTGAAAAAAGGGATTAGATTACTGTATGGGGCTGGAGTGTCCAGTGTTTGAGGCCCGAGGTTGCCCCAGGAAGCACTACAAAATATGGAGGAGATGGGCGGAGTACAGGGGATTGTGGCTGGAGCCACCAGCACAGCGTGATGTGGATGCAGGACAGATGCTTTAAGAACCTGGGTGAGGGAGAGTATGCATTACCTGTTTCATAGTTATTTTCTTTCTTGGACCTAGGAGGACATCGTGCAAGGGGTTAGGGTGGGATCCGGGAGGGGGTAGTTAATACGGGGTAGGGAGGTGGCAGAGTTGTAGTAATTATGCTTCTTTGAACTACTGTATTGATTGATATTCTGTGCATTTTGATTATATGCTCACAGCTCCTCCGGTGTTCAGAGTACTGTGGTTTACTCGCAATCTCTCTCAAGAAAACAATAAAAAATTTGTTCTGAAAAAAAAACTGAGAATAGTTGTAAAGTTACTAAAGAGTGTAAGAGTAAACCTACATGTGCAGATTACTTACAAGTGTAAGTTAACTTTATGAATAGCCCCATTAAAGTAAAGATATTACATCTGTTTAATGCATTCTGTGTCCCTTGGTCAATACCAATTCTTAGTCCTACTTCTATGTTTGTGGAACGTCTCGGAAAGTGGTTTAAAAAATCTGGTCACCCTACTCTTCTGATGTTAGCCAACCTCCCCCTCCAGCCACTTTGATCAGGGATCACATTTTCTTGCAAGAGTTTTATAGCACTACTAGAAAACAATCCAAAGGACTACATTTCTACCTGTAAATTAGGATTAGGAATGTAATCTAGGACATCCGTCGACGTTTGTGAACTGGGGTCTACTACACAGGCTGTGGCAAATGTTTGTCGCTTACCAGCATTGTGCCTTTCACTGCCGGGGTCCTACTCTAGGGGGTATATGTATCAAAATCTGTTATTGTGATTCTCAAATAGCGATTTTTTGAGAATTGCTATTTGAGAATCGCAAAACGGGATGTATTTAAAAATTCACAAATATTTTGTGACTTTTTGGTATTCCTTAATTGCTATTAGCAAATTGCAAAATCGCAAATAAGGAATACCCTCCCATTCATTCCTATGGGCCAGGAGGCCCATAGGAATGAATGGGAAGTCATTTTCAATTTGCGATTCGCAATTTGAGTATCGCAAATTGAGAATAATTTCAAGGTTGCAAGGGTGTCATAAAGACACCCTGATGCACCCCTGAAATGAGCATGTGTGCGCATATGGCGCAGATACATGCCCCAAGGGCATGTATGTGCGCCACATGGCACTTTGAAAAATGCCAAAAAGTGCATTTTTCAAAGAAATCGCAAATTACCACCAACTTGAAGTTGGTGGTTATTTGAAAATTCTTAAGGTGAAATCGCACAACTTGGGAGCTTGTTACATAGCATTTAAGGAATCGCAATTTGCGATTCCTTCATTGCTTACTCAAAGTTGAGAATCGCAAAATTAGCGATTCCTTAATAATGCGATGCGAAAATGTCTCATACATCACGTTTTGCGATTTTTTACTCGCAAACGCAGTTTTTTTGCAAATAGCAGCATTTGCGAATAAAGAATCATTTCATACATATGCCCCCAAGTCGGCACTCATATAAAATTAATATGACCACAATTCCAAATTGGGCAAGATACGTGTGCCAAAACCAATTTGTGCATTATATTTTGCACATGGGCAAATTCATTTTTATAAATTACTATCTATGTAAAATTTTCAATTTTTACTATCACAATTAGGAAGAGCACATTTATGAAATGGGCACGGTAACTTCAGAAGAGGTTAAAACGACCTAAAAATGGATTGTTGAAATTCTTGCATGGGGGAAAAAGTCCATACTAATTTTAAAGACGGTCTTGTCAGAAGAATTTTTATTACCTATTTTTACTGATCCCTGAATTAAAAGTGGCCACAAATTATTGGACTGCAGAACAGTCAGAGTAATGGTAGATAGTTATAGCTCTGTCTTTTGCAAGTTGTCATGGCAATGCACCGATGAAAGTGTGTTTGCATAAATACTTCTCATTCTGCCAGATAAACTGTGGAAACATATTAGATTATTAATCTAAGTGGGGTGGAATTTTTGTCTTTGATGTAGTAGACGACACACTTTATAACATGAATGTTGGCAATGTTTACAACTGCTGGACCACTGCTGTAATTTCATTATAATGCCGTAGGAGTGCTGCAACGTCACAAATCGAGAAATTTTAATGAAATTTGTTAATGCAGTGATTCATAAGTCTAAATAAGAGGTAGGCTAAAGTTTAACAATTTCCCTAATTATAGCGACTAGTCTTCTAAGAGTACAGATGGAGCTGCAGAGACAGTTTGCTAAGTAACATATCATTGCGTTGCGAATTCACAAAACCTTCACAAGTCTGCAGGTGCAGTGGCTGTGCCTAATGGCCTACCCGTAGAATGATATAATGCGTGGCTGTCAAGTTGTGAAACACATGCTAGGCATTTTCCAGGTGGATAGAAAGGAAGGTACCCTCGTGATAGATCAGAGGTTTGCTACTATTGTAGTTATTCCTAAAAAAGGTAAGCCACTTGCGGCTTGCAGCTCATACAGGTCTGTATCTCTCTTGAATCCAGAGGCCAAGGTCTTAGCAGAGGCCTTGGCTAACAGATTTAAGACAGTGACGGTGGTCCACCAGTAACAGTCATGATTTATGCCACATAGATTGAAACTGAGGCGCTTCTACAGGTCTTACACATGATGGGGGCTCCCCAGACTTAGGATGCCATTCTGTTCTCCTTAGAGACAAGGATAGCATTTGATAGTATTGAATGGCCAACCCTGTCTGCTTCCCTTACCAGACTAGGATTTGGTCCCCAGTTGTGTACCTGGATTACATTTCTGTACGAGGAACATTTGAGGTGGGTGCGGGTAAATGGTGTGCTATCCCGATCTTTTGCTCTTCACAAGGGCACAGACAGGCTGCCCCCTATCCCCAGTGATTTTTTGCTTTGGTGCTCGAGCCATTGATGGCTTGGATTCATCTAGATCCTCTACCGTGGGGTGTCAGAGGGGGCGGAAACTGGGAGGAATGTCTCTCCCTATATGGTGATGACATCCTGCTGAACGGTACACAGCCACCGCTTCATGGTGGACAGAATAATCCATATTTTTCTACTTTTTGGTAGTTATTCTGGATACTAGATTAGCTGTGACAAGTCCCTTATTTACCCTCTCGCTGAGGGAAGCCCAACCTTATCTTAAAGGTGTGTGGTCCCTGTCGTGATAGACGACTTTCTGTACCTGAGCATTTACGGAACAAGAAGTGCTGAGTAATTTCTGGAGAGCAACCTGCTTCCTCAACTGGAATGCCTCTGTAATGATGTAGCACACTGGCAGACACTTCCGCTGCCCCAATAGAATGGGCTGTACTTTTTAAGATGATGGCCGTCCCCCGACTGCTATATGTTCTTCAAAACATCCCATGCAGGGTGCCGCCCAACTTCTTTCACAAAGTCAATAGTGCCCTATGTAAACTCCTGTGGGATGGGCTAGTTTGCACATTTCTCTCAGTGAGCTTCAACGAGGGGTGTTGGAAGGTGGGATGGGGGATGGGGGTCCCCGACATGCACGCCTTCTACTGTGCAGCCGAATTGTTCGGAGACGTGGAAGACTCAATCTATCAAATTGACCGAGAGGCTATGGGAAGCTGCGACTACCCATCAATTTTGCACAGAAGGAAATGAGAGGATTTGTTACTGATACACACTTAGTCAGTGGTGAGGTCGTGGAGAAACCCAGCCCAATTTCTAGGATAGGAGGGTAAGCTTCCAAACAAGACACCACTCTGGGATAGTGAGCTGCAAACGGTAGCCGGGAAGCTGAAGGGTTTTCTTAAATAGGGGCTGATAGGGATAGAGCACTTTGGAACGTTTGGAGAGGGGGTGCATTGCTGACCTTTGAGGACCTACAGAGGGAGTACAAGATGGGGGAAATAGAACGGTTTACGCATTTAAAGTTAGGACATACATTAAGACACCATGTGCCGGAGGGTGAGCATTTGCAGGAATCAACCCTGTTGGAGGATCGGCTACTGTTGGACCCTATGCCGAACAAAGAGATTTTGCTGACTTATGGAAAATGAATGAACAACTCCCCTGACCCCCTGCGCTCCCTGTGAGAGGCATGAGAGGGCAACAAAGGACTTATTGAAGATGAAGATAGGGTGGAGGCTCTCCTGAGCCCTGGAGAGGTTGACATACGAGGTTTCTTCTGCCTAATACAATTGAGGCTCCTACATAGACCATACTATTCCAGGTCACTTTAACATCGTTTGGGGCAAAACAACACAGCCCTCTGCACTATAGGGTGTGTAATGGTTGGGTCTTTCTTTCATATCCTCTGGGAATGCCCAATAATCCAGCAACAATGGAAGGGGGTGCTGCAAATTATGGCCAAAGTCATGGGTCTCACAGTACCATTGGAGGCCAGTTTGCATTTACTACACATAACGGGAGAACAAGTGTGGCCTAGAGTAGATATCTGAAGATTTGGTTGATGCTAGCGGAGCAGGTGATTTATCATAGTCAAGGCTGTCTGAGAAAATGTCAGAAAGTTTGGAACCAATGGTGCGCTTATAAGGAAACACAAATGGTTACCATGGGGAGGTTGTGGGGCTTTTGGGGACTAGGTGTGTGACTGATGAAGATTGTACTTGCCCTGAAACAGAACTGCGCTTATGTGATCTATACTGTTGTTTGCTATTAATTGTGATTGCAATGATATTGCGCCTTTTCTTTACAATGTGGCAAACTATTTGCACAAGATTGTATCAACTTCCGTGCACTGAGCAGCTGTTAAATAAAAAGATTTCCAAAAAACAAAAAGTCTGAACGTGTAAAACACACATAGGTCAGAAAAGGAAAGTGGAATAGATGGAATGCTTGCTTGCCTTAATTTCAGGCACGAGCAATTAGTGAGACCATAATCCAGGCCGTCATTTTTGCCCACTACGCCACTCCACACATATTTCAGCCATATGCAAATCAGTCTACGACCTGCTGCATTATGAACAGTTCAGCTTGAACTGCGAAGCCAGGCGCGCTGTAGGCGAGGTACTACATTGTAACCCTGCCACTGAGATTCGGGTATACAGCCAGATTATCGTCTGACAAAAATACAGGGGCCGATCCTGAAAGGTAGTTTGTAGAATGGGAAATAGTTCCCTTGTAGTACATTCTGCATACGCTGACATGCCTTTGTGATTGGCCTAAAAAGCACACATCCCTCTTCGTAAAAGTGGAAAGAAGTCACAGTCGTTTTCATTTGATCAAACTGGACATGGATATTCTTCGAATATCACAATTTTATACCCTTTTTCGGTGATTTAAGGTCAATTCACAAAGACTTGTAAGAGTATGTAAACACGTACAATGCCACTATTTTACACACTTCAAAATGCCTTTATGGGTGTCTAAAATACTGTTTACAAAAATATCTCCAGATGGAGTTAATTATAGTAATTCTACACCAAATGAGATAAAGTTTTTGAAAATGACATTCAAAACATAATTTCTACCAGCCATTATTCTGATGTACAAGCTATTGAAGAATTCCACCCATCACTTTTTTGAGAAGTCGCCCTAAGTGCGACAGGCATTCCCAGACGTAAGTCCGCTCTCTCTGTACCATATGTCTTAAACTCTACCTCATGGATGTGGCCCAAATAGGTCAAACCTGTCTGCGGTTCTTTGTGCCTCTGGTCAGAGAATTGGAGCGCGGTTAGTTCCTAGTGAAGCATATGGTTTGTCTCCGTCTAACGTGGCACAGAAAGCAAGCACATGAATGACTGCAATGGAACCCAAGTATTGGAGCACTGCGCCCATCACTTTATTATCTTTTTAAGTTGTAAAAGAAGCAGAATATGAGCCCACTACAATTGTCTTTTTGCACTTGTATGGTTCATGCATTTTGTTCAGCTTGAGCTTTACTCCGGCAGACATTGAATGAACAAAAGATGTGTTTATGGATATGTTGAGGAGTCAGGTTAGGAACATATGGATGTGCACAGGTCTCACGTCCTAAAAAAAGAAGTGGGGGGACTCAAAAAAGTCGTTAGAATGGGTGTGACATCACTGCATGTGACATGAACGTGTACACTTCCGGGATCAGAGGCGGTAGCAGAGAGTTCTCGTAAACAGTACCTGAGGCCCAATTTGAACATAAGGACCCGGTACGCAATGAGAATTATAATCAAGGTCCTCTCTACCCAAGACTATCACGACTTTTATAAAACCTTACATTACCAGAAGGGGATCGCATCTTAAGATCAAAAATTAATAATACGGAAAGTGCATACCTATCATCGAATAAAGGCATCTATATACCTGCGAGGGGACATAGTAAACTGCCTAGGAATTATTTATTCAAATATAATTCCCCACAAAATCATTTTAAGATTTGCAATAAAGAAATGTTTTGGTCCTGATGAAGGTGGATACATTCTACTGTACACCGAAACGCTGCGTCGACTGTTTTTAACGATTGTCTCGTATTCAAGCCATAAGTATATTATATACTTTTTTAGATTGTAACCCCTAGGGAGGTACTTACATGGTTTTATGTAAATAAAAATATTTTTTTATAGTAAACTACTTTTTTGTATATGCATTTATGTAACATATTGTGAGATCCACAACATTGTGATTGGCAATTGTTGATGTTATATGACAGAGTTTATAGGAAACTGTTGGGATATGGTGATTTCCCAACATATTAGCAATAGTGACACATAAGCACTTAAGTGCTATTAGGCGTTTTACAAACAGGGTCAGGTCTCTTTTCTACATCACAGGAAGTGACATCACCTTGTAACCTTCATTGCCTTATGTAACACACCCTGTATTTTGATTTACACACATATCATTTATTGTCAATATATAATCTGTACGTGTGATGTAAAAGCACTCTGACACCCTGCATTGGGATGAGCAGTGCAAAAGCGCTACAACAAAATTAAACAAAATAGTGGTCTTTAAATTGTTATTTGGGTAAATACTGGGGCGATCAACACATCTGACATTCTTACAGTGCATGCATATATATCTCTTATATACAGGGACTGAACAAAGTCAAAAGCATTTGTCTCTTAAGTGCCTGGGAAGTAATAAGAAATGAGCCATTATTTTCCCTCTAGATGTGAGGCTCCTGATAACTTCCAGCCAGCATACTTCAACAAAAAGAGGCCTAATGGCCCCTTAAGTTCAGCTTTTGTTATGGGCCCAGTTGGGATCTGATAAGCCCCTTCCCTGCCTGTACGTTGCTGCTTGTTGTAACAAAATCAGGCAACGTGCAGGTGCTGCTGAAAGTGTCCTAGTGTCAGAAAATTACACGGGGAAGAGTTCAGCATATTTCCGTGAGTTCCGGGAGAGGAAGGAAAGAACGTGGCACTACGCTGAATATGGCCTGCTTTGCAGCAGGTTAGACAGTATCTACCCTGTGCAAATAGTGGGTGGACAGCTTCTACCCTTCTACACCTTCGACTCGAGCCCTGGATGTGCAGCCCTAACTCACAAAGAATGCACATGCACGTGCACCAGTGGCATAGCAAGGGTTCCATGGGACCTGATATAAGCAAGAAAATGGGACTGCTGCCCTGCCACTTCATCTGTTGATCAGTGAAACAGCCATAGTTGGTGAGGAGAAGGCACGTCACATCCTTGAGCTCGAATGTCACTAACCTGCTGCACTAGTGATAGTTATGTCCCTCATGAGCACCCGCCCAGTTCTGACCTCCCCCTCCACCAGTTAGGACTTCCCATAGGAGAATGCACCGTGCACATGGGACAAATGTGGCAGTAAACATGGGTAGACATACTGTCCAAAGAATAAACCTTGTGTCATAATGCCCAGCACCCACGCGGGTGGAGGTCTTGAGTTTGTTGGCAATATCTTTCAATCATCTTTGTGTTCCAGTGTAGCGTTCTACTCGCCGAAAAAGCGCGTTGACGCCTTGTCAGGGGTGGTAAGCGGTATATAAATTCAATTACAATTGGGATTCCTGGGGATTAATGCATGATAAAATATTTGGTGCGGTGCCAGTACTTGGTTATGATGGATGGCCGGGCTGAGTAGCCATTATGCTACCACCCAGTTATTATGTTAATGCTGTCCTTGATTTATAGATGGCAAAACAAATATGGCCGCAGTGTACCCATGATTTCAATGGGCACTCTTGACATGCCACTAAACCCTGGTCCCAATTGTGACTACATCTCCTGCCCGTTGTCGGGGAGCACGCGCACCTCTGTCGCGTGCCATGCAAGCGTGGGCCTGCCCTTCTGTGAGTCACAGTCTGCATATTTTTAGGTTTGTGAGCTCTTCTTTGAGAGGGCGTGGCTAAGACATTTTGTTTAATTGGCCATAGGTTTCTCGGTGGGGCAGGTCTTTTGTTAATGCTCGCTGAGTTGACTGGCAGGTTGTATTGTTAAACCCACAGAAGGGTTGCACCGTGCAGTTTATACCTTAATTCGGTTAGTCCATAATTGGTTTAGACATGGTGGGTACAAAGTGCTGCTTTTAGGAGTCACAAGGTGACTTCAAAGAGTACGCCACATACTCAGGTGTGCTTTTCAAACCATTACAGAATAATTGGCTGTATCTGCCAGCATACGTAATTTCCCTCTGGAAGGACAGGTGGAAGCTGGCAATTTGGCCCCAGGGAGAAGTGTGAGCCCTGGCCAACATGGCCTTTGTCCTTTATCAAAGATAGTAATCCCTTTACAGAGAATGTGCTCCGTCACTGCACGATTAACAACCGCGTGTCTGAGGGGGGTAATCGGAACAACCGCGTGAAGGTCAACCCATACCTGCTTTGGTCTCCGGCTTGCCTGCTTCTGCTGAGCTTTTCAAAAGTGATGAATAGATTATTTGGAAAAGTCCCCCCTGGAGCAATCATTGTTCTTTTCTTCTTGTACAAAGGCCTCAGCTTTTCACCCCTGGCAGAGTCAGGGAGGCGGCGATTTATTATTAAACATTTTAAACTCTTTTAACCTCATATTTATTCACCACAAAGTGTTAGAGTGCCTCAGCACCCGGACAGGCTTAGCCTTTTGTTATTGGCTTTGAAGAACTTTTCATACTTTGCCAACTGTGGCCTGTTGAATGGTTAGCGCTGTAAGGGATTTAATTGCTGTACACATTCATGTTTTACTGATATATAGCCATTCGCATTGTTTACAGTCTCTGAATGGCATAAGTAACAGGTGTTACTATTGCTCACATTATACACTCAAGAATGATGGGACGCTGAATGGGCCTTCCTGGACTGAAAACCGTGACACGCAGGTCACTGCATTTATCAGCAGTGAGTGTTCTTGCAATTTACCATTACTGCTGTCTTCGATGTGAATTGCTCCTGAATTTCCAAGCTTGATTTTCAAAACAATTGTCAATAATTTTGATTTACCCGATGCTTAGGCGTGATTTGCTTACAAATTTCAAAGAATGAGATATGCTAACTCATGTGAAAAAGAATCCTCCGAATCAAGCTCAATTATCATTTTTCCTAAAAGTAGACACCTTTTCTTCTGGAAAATCATAATTATGTCACAATTTGGGCAGGAGTCAAGACACAGCTGTTGTGTGAATCGGACCCAGCGTGACTGATGCTTACATTGCCACTTGAGCACATCTATAGAACTCACTACATTTTGCAGGCAGATACTCACATTACTATATGACAAATGCTTTACTTATATTACCTCTTGCAAAACCTATTGACACCCCTTTCTGGCAACTGATACACGCATGGTTCCTTACAGCAGTACATTTATGAAAGCTACATTGGTATTCCATTAAGATAAAACTTTACCTCTTCTGCAACCCCTTGTAATTCGACAAACATTTATAATTGTCACTGGCAAGTTTCATATTTGTGTGACCTTCACGGAATGTACCACTCGATACAGTTCAGAACTTCCATAACTTTTCTCTCTAGCCCCATAAAATCCTCTGTTGTGTGTGTTCGCATACCACCATCCAACACTACAAATCCTTCACAGACCCACAAAAACATCCCCCGCCCCCTTTTGACACTTACTCAACAACGTCAAACTCCTCACTCTCCACAACTTATACCTTCTCATTTCGGTTCGCATAGAGGTTGTTAGGTTATATACCTGGTCAGTAGGGCTGTCCTCATGCAGTGGGACAGCATAGGTAGTATCTCGTCCCAGAATGTGGCATTTCATTCCATCGCTGTCCTTTTACTATCATCATTACAGTGAGACAATTATATGAAGGTGGAGCGTAAATGACAGCCACCTCTATCGGGTGATACCATTCAGATCAAGTTCAAGTTCAAGTTCAGAAATTTGTATAGCGCACTGCTCACCCAGAGGGTCTCAAGGCGCTTGGGGGAGTGGGGGGGTACTTTACTTATCGAATATCCAAGTTTTTAGTTGCTTTCTGAAGGAGAGGTGGTTCTGTATAAGGCCGAGGTGGGTGGGGAGAGAATTCCAGGTTTTGGCCGCTAAGTAGGAGAAGGTTCTTCCCCTCATGGTGGATCTATGGATGCGCGGAATTGCGGCGAGGGCTTGATTGGACGATCGTAGTTGGCGGGTGGGGGTGTAGAAGGACAGTCGCGTGTTGAGGCATTCGGGTCCTAGGTCGTAGAGGGCTTTGTGTGCGTGGGTGAGGAGACGGAACGTTATTCTTTTGTTGACGGGGAGCCAGTGGATGTCTTATAGGTGACCGGAAATGTGAGCTTGAATACAGACATCCATCTCATGTTCTTCTTTTACAGCAGAGAGCTGCCTTGCCCCACGTCCTCACCCATCAAATATTATGAAGTAATCCCAGATGGCCATGGCATGATCAGCCTGGAACACTATTATAAATCCGAGGTGGCTTATCGATTATACATAACATCTGTCTCACAATCCTCCCTTCCCATCCCTGCTGCTATGGCTTTCCTCTCAGCTCATCACAATCTCTCACCACATTCTGCAACACATACTGCCTCACCTATCACTGCCTCACCTATCTCTCCACCAGTCAGAAGACCAAGGTCATGAAACGGCCCCTCCTGGCGTTGGGAGGGTTTAATATTTCAGAATGTAGGGGCAGGAAAGGAGCGACAGAGAAGGAAGACACAAAACATCCCATCATGCACTACAATCTAAGAATTGACGTCAGTGATGAAATGATACAAGTCATCCAATCAGAACACTGTGAGACCAAAATACACCTTGGATAAGACAAACACAAAAATAGGGAGGAAAGACATCAAATCAAGATATGGACTATTATGAACAAGAAAGCCATTGAATCAAAACCAACGAGTTGACACACAGCCTACTCCTAGGACCTGATTATCAATGCCTTCGATAGTGGGTGGTATTTACCGCACCTGAATAAAACCAACACCCTAGGACTTGGAATTTATCAGGTATTTTCCCTTAATGGGGAATAACATTTGACTTTTGGTTCTAATTACACCAATACCCACAAGCCTCTGTACAAAAACACACAAAAAAATTCTCGTTGCATTCCAGCAGGTACGACATGCTAAATTGTAATTTAAGGAATGATCGTTATCGCATTTGGTAATTACTGTGTGTATTCAATACCACTCTTCTTATAATGGCGATCTCTGAACAAACAGATGTGTGACCAGGGGGTCACAGTTTCAAAGGGCACTTGTAATCAGGCCATCTTTATTGTATACAACAGGTCTGTTACCCACAAACAGCGTGACCCAGCTAAACCTCCCTCATTGCCTCAGCATCCCCATCCTTAGTCACAGCCTTGAGCTTATCCTCTCATCTTCCCCAGTTCTCACCTGCCTTGCACTCTCATCGTGACTGGATGGACTACATTTCCAGATGACTCACTTTATGTCTCATGAAATCCTTGATCACGCCCATTCCATACTCCCTTTAGCAATAAAGCAGACATCCTCTTTGGCTCATTGAAGTCCACCCTCAGATCTGTAATCCACACCAGTGAATCCATCTGCACCACAAAGTCAAACTAAAACCTACGCTCCTTGATACTTGCAATTGCCAAAATGCCTTCAGATGTACAATCGAAAAACATTGGAACATTATGGGGCACATTTACGATTATTTCACGCAACGCCGTGCAGCAAGGAAAAAGCTCATGCTCCACTCATGTAACGCCTCCAGCTGCAAAGTAGCGTAAGCTTAGCGCTGCCTTGCATTCCTTTGTATCTACTAATGCACACAAAGCCCCGCATTTTGGCTTAGTAAATGGACAAAATGGTTTTGCGTTGGGGCCGCGTGACAAAAGTGATGCAATCCTGATGCTAAATCATGGTAAATCTGGACCCAGGTGTGTTGCAAAGTGATCAGAAAATATTGCTTCAAAGAACATAACCCTTTAGAACTATCTACATGTAGATACTATCCACACCGCCAACTTACATCACTACAACAGGACTATGGAAGCAGCTGAGAAAAAAAGTAAATTACTTTTCAAAGGGAAGACTATGCAAACAATTCTTCACCCACCATTTCACATTCCATTGAGAAATAAACCCACATCAACAGTTTTTCCCTAAAATATAAACATCATACACAGCAACATAGGCTTCTTTATCATTCGGAACAAACCATCGCATTCCACTTTTCTGTACCATGCATCTTTTCAACGTATTATAACAAGTAATTTCACCTCTCCAATCCCTCAAAACAACATATGTCAGTTACATTTTTTTCGGTCCTTCCTCATCAAATGGGTCTCACCAGCAAGAAACACACCAACCTAAGAATCATTAATATGTCCATCAAAATAGAGTCCTTCTCCTCCTCTCTGAAAACTGGCCCCACTCTTTGGACCCTGGTAAAAGAAGGTAACCTTTTCTCTGGTGCCCCCCATCTACCATTTCACCATCCATCTCCCTTTCTTCATCAGGATTCTTGAAGGACCAATAGCTCTCCAACTTAATGGTTACATTGCTTTGACCCCATTCCTGAGGCATGCTTATCAGACTAGTGTGACCTCTGTTCCTGGTCATATTCAATATATCAGTTTAATGTTTGGGCTCACCACCTCTACATATCAATCATTCCTTCCACATGGGCATGACCGACAATGTCCTTGGCTGGTTCTCTGCATTCCTGATAAGCATGAATATATTGCGCTCTACACCCCTGAATCCATGCATCTCCCCATCAAACATAGGATCCTAAAGGACAACGGGTGTCTATTTGGACTTCTACTTGTACCCCCCTGCTCAGTGCTGACTCCCGTGCCTGAACTGAATTCATATAATAATTAAACACAGGGGGAATAACAGATACAACGTCAACAGTGTTTGCAAAAAGAGGCCCATCCATTCTTACATATGCTACCCGCAAGATACAAGGAGAACTATTGCTTTTAGCTCGTAGTACATTAAAGGTTGTCCCCTCGATGATCCACCTGTTTCACATCGGCTGATCTGCCGATCAACACCATTTTCTGAATGAATATGGAGGCCACAGTCCCCAGCATTCCATGGCGGTGGAGTGGAAACTACGAGCCTTCATATAAACACCCTCCTACTGGAATATATGCTGCATCAGCCAGCACTAACTTGTATATGTGTGCTTTCATCACGCAGATCTACTACTGATAATGTGCACTGCACGTTCTCGAAGGCAATTACCTCTATAATTGGCGTGCTTCAGATCAAAAGGCCAGCTCGTACCCATCCAGCATCTGGCGACCCCCACCTTGTTACATGGACTGCAGACCACAATTCTCAGCATTCTGTCGAGGTACATGTGACTACCACACATTTAGTGCATTCTTTGGCATGGAAATGACATCACCATTGTGAAGGGTCTGCCTTACGCTGTACATATGCAATCTATCCAGGTACATGCAGTACATACAGTAGCTGGCTGCCTCTTAAATATCAGGTCTGGAGTAAAACTTGGCCAAGAACTAGCAGACATTCTGTTCCTAGAAAACTAGTGCAGGCTATTATATTCTACAGCAAAGCAAGTTTCATGGGAGCAGAGGTAGGGTGGTGGTGATTTACACCAACTCTTTCGCTAGGATTCACTCATCGCTACAGATCCTTGCTTAGGATGTGATTACCTTTTTTCCAATTCTGCATCTCCAAAATCAACATTGGTCTGTTACAGGACACTAGTTTCGACACTAGACTATTCAAAACAGTCTTGACATTATCACTAGATAACCGAGGTTGATTTTAATGGGTGATTTCCTTTTGCCAGCTCCCCCTGTGACAGTTCTCCTGTTCAGCTTGCACTCAGTCTGCCACCCGCTGCTGCGGGTCTACCTGCTGCCCTCTGGTTGTGCCTTCTCTGCTCGTTGCTGGCTCCGTTTTGCCTTTTCTGCTAATTTTCTGCCATCCCAACAATCCATTTTCTAACTGACCTATCCAACACACAATGTCTACAATAAATAGGTGAGCAAACATACATTTAAAGTATCACATTTGAAGGGGCTTTTTAAGCAATCTCCCGAACCATATTAAGTGTAGTTCACCCGTAATCTGGTATCACCATTTCTAAGCCCACATTGAAGTAAATTACTTCATTAGAGCATAACATAAAACATAACGTTATCTTAACACAATCTGAGGTTCATGGAGATCCCCATGGATGATCCACCAAATAGACTGAGGCAGCGGAGGCTTCCACTCTGATAAGCCCTCCATGATCCCATTTATTTTCAAGTAATATGCCTTTGTGTGTGTATATATACATATATATATATACTTTGTAATTATATATATTATAAATATGTGTATATATATATATATATATATATATATATATATATATATATATATATATATATATATATATATATATATATATTGAGAGAGAAGGGATATCTTCAATCACAATTACCTTTCTTTGTACATTGTAGCTCTTTTGCCTTCACAATGTTCACAGACTCTTTTTTGTCTCAGAATCTGTTCCATTTTTGGAGATCCAGAATGCAGTTTATTTCACCCTTCCGTTTACCTTGGATCCCAAAAAACAGGCTTGTAGATAGATCTGCCTTACCGAATATCCTTCATTAAACCAAATCCTGGATGTAAAAAAATTGTTTACAGCTAAACATCTCCATCATAAAGCCCTTCGTCTTAGACTGTAAAGGAAAATCAACTTGCCTTTTTTTTTTAATTATTTAGATATTTCACTGTCAATGCTCAGTTCGGTGCTATGGTTGGTATCTATTTTAACCACCTAAACAACTTTAAGACAAAATCTTAATTTCCTATCTACCACACACAAGGCAGTTATTTTTAAGTTCAAGAAATTATATTGATAAATGTAAAGGTGTCAGTAAAGAATACATATTAAGAGCCTCATATCTAAACACCTAAAATAAACATATTCACAAATAAACGAATCAGACTTATAATAGCATTGTATAAGACAGGAAATAATACATTTGTAATCTGAGTATCCATAAGTTACAAAGGAAAATAGGAACACTTAGGGAATTAAGGGGGTTTAAGAACTTCCTGTTGTGAAGGTTGCAACTGGGAGAACATTTTAGCACTCGCATCTAAAAATATCGTAACGGTTGACCATAAATACCAGCATACCACCAGGCTTTATATGAAACTTTTGTAAAATCTTTCCAATTTGCAGTGATTTGTTGAAAAGCAACAGCCAATAATAGGTCTAAAATTGTAACATTAAATGACATGTTTTCCCAAACAGGTGAAATACTCCCCATGAAGATATTGGTGAAGGAAAAAGAAAAATTAGTGCCAAAAATTACATTGATTTGAGTCCATAGCTGTTTCCAAAATGTATATAGAAGGTCACAAGAAAACAACATATGATATGGGTCGGTGTTTTGAGAAAGAAGAGCACGTCCAGTGAGCATCTGATACAATTGAAAAACTTTTGTTTAAAACTTGTGGTGATAATATAAGTCTGCTATATACAAAAAACAGTGTTTGCCTTGTGTTTGCTGCTTTTGAGGATTTGCGCAATTTGATCCACAATTTTTTCCATAAAGATATTGGCCAAGAGGTCTGAAGATCACGTTCCCATGCAATTAAAACTTTAGATTTCTATCTAGTGACATCAGTACTTGGTAAAAATTCCTAAATAGTGGAAGCTCTAGGTTTATTTTTTAATATAGTATGCAAGGGTATGTTGGGGTCGGAATTGGTAGGAGTGGTGGAAGTACTAGATATGTGGGAGTAGGTAGTCATAACTTCTTCCTTCAATAAATTGTATTTGGTAGTGAATGAAGTGTGTAGATTAAACAGTTTGCTTAGCGAGGAGAAGGGTAGGAAAAGTGATTGGGAAAATAACTGATGAACCCAAATTAGTCCTCTCTGTCTCCAATATTTCCAGTAAAAGGGTTTATTATTGATGAGCAAGCTTTTGTTGTGCCAGATGGTTGAACTAAGGAGGGAGTGTCGGTGGTATGAAGATCAGGAGGAGATAACGGTTGGAGGAGTTTAGAGGTCAGTTTAATAATGGGGTGGAAAGAGATGGCGGTTTGCGTGAAAAGAAAGATACTCCTGAAAAGAAAAGGAGGATATAAGCAGACATTCGATTGAGGACCACAAAGGGGATTTGTCTGTGGGGATGTATGATGTTACAACGCATACTTTTGCCACGCATGCCTTTACAACGCGGTTTTTACATCGCAAACCTTTACAACGCATAGCGCTTTGGGGTGCTGGATAGTGAAAAGTTTAATTTTCTATTCGAACTCCAGTCCCCGTGGACACTAGGGAAGGTGTTGGATAGAAAATTTAACTTATTCCCTATCCTAGAGCGCCCCCCAGCGCAATGCATTGTAATGGTTTGCGCTGTAATGCCTGCGTTGTAATGGTAGTGCGTTGTAAAAGTTTTGTTGTAAAGGTTGTTCACCATCTGTGGGTTCAAGTAACCAAAAGGATGCCTGATGCAAAAGGAATGCTTTCTGATACATCTGAAAGTTTGTAAAGTTAACTCCACCTTCATCTTTGGAGCACATTAATCTCTTTAAGGACATTCTGAGTTTTTTCTTAACCCATAAAAAGGAGGAAAGAATCTAATTAACCTTATTAAATAATTTAATGGGAACTGGAAGTGGTATATTAGATATAGTATATAAGACTATGGGTGATAACATCATCCTAATGTTATCTAAACGTCCCCACCAGGATAAATAAAGAGGATGCCATCTGGTAGGTAGATCCAAGAGCTTTTGGATACATTTGTTCATGCAAAATGTTACTGTGTCAGAGATGCTAGGTGCTATATATAGTCCTAGATAATTAATGTGTTTAGGACTCCATGTGAAATTGGAGGTCATAAAGTCTCGTTTGAAAGTGTATTTGGTTAAGGGTAAAATTTCGCCCTAATCTTTGTTTAGCTTATATCCCGAAATTTGGGAATATTATTGAACTTCAGCTAGGAAAGCAGGAATTGATTTGTTTGGATTAGAGATAAAAAGCAAAATATCAGTGGAATAAGCTGCAAGTTAAATATGGTAATCAGTCAATTGTAAACCATGTATTTCTGGATTTTGACGTAGTTTGGAAAGGAACGGTTCTAAAGCGAAATTAAACAAAAAGGGAGATAAGGAAAGCTTGACGCACACCTCTTCCTAAGTCAAAGAATGGAGAAATCAAACCATTAGTGCAAACTGCAGCACGGGGGTTAGAGTAAAGAAGGGATATCAAGGAAATAAATTTAGGACCAAAACCAAATTATTTAAGAGTATAAAACAAATATTCCCACTCGACCCTGTCGAACGCCTTTTCCTCGTTTAACGCAATTGCGGCCAGGGAATGCTTCAGTCGGAAAGATTTGGACAAGATGTCAAAAAGAAGCCGGGTGTTGTCTGTGATAAAACGTCCCTTAACAAAACCAGATTTTCCTTTTCCAATAAGTTTGGTAGGTAAGAATCCAGTCGTAAAGCTAAGGCTTTCGAATAAACTTTATAGTCAATGTTGACCAAAGATATAGGCCTATAGTTCTTGCAAAATCTAGAGTATTTGCCTTCCTTAGGGAAAATGCAGATATGAGCCTCTGAAAAAGATCCAGAGGATTTATTTAAAGAACTAAAAAAAGTTGTTAATGAATATAATTTAGGTAAAAGAAGTTTAGAAAAATGGAGGTAAAAGTCAAAGGTACTTTATCTTTTCTGAGAATTTGAAGTGCTGATAATAGTTCTTTTTGTGTAATATCTGATTCCAATAAGGACAAGTCTAGGGAAGAAAGGTGTGGTTTTGGTATATTTGAAAAGAAGTTTGATAGGTTGTGTTGGGTAGGTTTCGTTTCGGAGGCGTATAGGGATTTGTAAAAAAGGGAGAATTTGTTTAATATCAGTATCCTTAAATTTTAAATTAGAGTCAGTGTCATATATTGAGTCTATATTTAACTTATTTTGTTTAACCTTTAAGTAATTAGCCAATATTTTGCCTGATTTATTGTTGCCTCCATAGAACTTCGAGCTGGAAATTAATAGGTATAGTGAAGCATCATCAGTCGACTTTTTGTTAACTTGCAATTTAGCTTTAATAAGGGCATTCAGACAATCTTTTGAGTGTGAGGTATAATAGGAGTGTTCTAACTTCTTGGTATCTTGGAGGAGGTTTCGAGTACGTGTACAGGCATTTCTGCGCTGATTGGCGACAAAACCAATAATAAAATCTATTGCCGGAATTATTTAATTCAAAATATTCATGAAAAAAATTAGTGAAGGAAGCAGTAAACATAGGGTTTAAAAGGAGAGCATTATAAGAAGGCCACCGTCTAGGAGCTAGAGATTTAGGTAGAACGTCAATATCAATCAAAACAGGAGCATGATCAGAGATTAAAATAGGGCCTATTTCTGCATGTGTTAGTGTTTGAGAAATATTGTGGGAAACAAAAATATAATCAAGTCTGGATTGGGTGTGATATGTAGGTGAATAAAAAGTATATTCTCTGGTTGTTGGATTACATAAGCGCCATGCATCTAGGAGTTTGTGTTGACTGAGGTTGTGAACAAAAGATTTATGTGGTTTATTAGGCACAAAGGGGAATTTAGAATTTCTATCAACAAAAGAATCAAAAACATGGTTGCAATCTCCGGCTAATATAAAATGATCCTTTATGGAGTGCGTAATTTTTTTGGCCAATGTAGACCAAAAATAAGGTTCACCAGAGGTGAGGGCATAAACATTAAAAAGAGAAACTGGGACATCCTGAAGGACTGGGTTATTTAAGACCCAGCGGTGCCAGGGGACAACACCTGAAACCTTCGTGGGTAACCTGTTCCGGCGTACAAATGACAGAGACACGGGACACTTCCTTCGGCGTCAAAGATTCGAGGTTTATTTACTGCAGGAAATACAGAATTCATGAGAAGTACACAACGGGTATGTTTTCGGGATCTGCTTCAATTTGCTACTGTGGATCGCTCCTTTTTATACAAGTTTTTCTCATAAGTTAACATGGTACACAAAGGTTTACAACTTGGTTCCCATAATTATCCCCGAGAGGGGTCGCTTTGATGCATTCAAGGTCCGGAACATAAGTACAGAAACATTTGGTGGTTCCCAACTGTAAAAACCCATCTTCCCACCTTTAGTATATTCCAATCGGCAGTAAACAGATCGAAAAAGGAACAGAGACAGGTGCAGAGGAAGGCAGAAACAGTGGGGAGATCGGAAAGGGTGTAAAAAAGGGGTGGCATCGGGAAACACGAGCTCCAGTCATCAAAGGGACGTGCCTAATGAGATGCACGGCTGAGACAATAGACCAGCACGGCAAGATGAGCCTCGAGCGGGGCCATCTGCCTTACAGTATCATCCTCCTCATCATAAAGACACTTTCAAAGGAAATGTGTCTTCCGCAAGAGTCTTGGGAATCCCAGGGTCGCGAAGCGGACAACGTCCGTTCGCTGGCTACTTGAGGGCAAGAGACAAAATGGATGCCATATCTAAGATGGAACCCGTGGGTACAGATGTATAAACCCACGAAACAGACGAACGGTTAGGTTAGCACGGCGAAACTGCGCACACCCACTAAACTCGTCATTTGCGGTTCATAGATACCAGACTCGACCATATTCGTGCGAGTCAAAAACACCACTTACAATCGTCACGGAACCTCAGACGCTCCTTTTGCCCTCATGTAGGCAAGCACTAGTCAGAATCATACTCGATATTCATCAGACCGTCTAGATGTTGCTGTAACATAACTCTGTCCAACCGAGCTCCTTTGGTAACAGGCGGCTGTCTTATACACGTTGTAGCACAAAGGCCACAGAAGGCAGGACCACACTGCACACAAAGGCAACACGTGAACAGAAATACTACAACAACTCCGATGATCATCAGAATCTTCCAACCCCAGGTCGACATCAGGCCCCAAAACCACCCAAGCAGCGTCCAATCCCCTACGTCCACGTGTATGGACTCAGAGATCTTATGCAGCCTTGAGATGGCTTGATAAACAGTCGGAGCGTTATCTGGAATGAAAATGCAGCAGCTCGAATGGATCACCTTACATACTCCACCTCGATCTGCTAAGACCACGTCTAAAACCATACGGTTTTGTAACGTCATAAGCCTTTCCGCCTGAAGTTCTGTGGTGATATTACCAAGGGCACTGGCAGTGATATTAGCTGTCGATTCCACCACACGAGTCAGCTGCCTCAGGTTCCTACTATTAACCATAGGTCCCCAAAACGGGAGGAAACCCTTAAAAAAGTCTCCTGCCTCTTGACCAGCGGTGTCCTCTTCGCTAATCACGCCTCTCACAACTCTAGTTTTGTGATAGTCTGCATCTACAGTGAACGTCGGAGGCAACAGATTTGCGAGAAAACATGAGCCCACAAAGTCGGAGGGCAACCATGTATACGCACGATCATGGCAGACAAAGTATGTACCCTTGGCAGCCAGAAACACAGGGGACGAGACCATCGGCAAGATATAATTCTCGGAGCAAGCACTCTCTCCAAGACGAGCTTTCGATCTTCGACCACGACCCATTAGACAGAGATTACCAATGTGGGGTACGACCCATAGCGGAGGCGAGCTTCTAAGCTGCTTTTCACTCGTGAGCGCACTATACTCGACCTTACTCAGGACCCTATAGGCTTGTACCTCTTCCTCTGGGATGAGCGACGGCTCATAGATATCTCTATCCAAATCTTCTATCGCTATAGACAAAGGCTTATAATACGAGCCAGGACCAGAGTAGGGAGAACGTGGCTCTCGACTGGGGTAAGAATCTAGTGCACTTCGAAACATTGTTTGGAATGCTCGAGCTGAACCCTGGGAACTATAAGGTAGAACCAGATATGGAATTCCCTTATCCGTGGTATGGGGCATTAACCCACACACCCAACAGTTTGTAGTGTTAACCACTAACTGATGTTGATGAAGGAGCTGAATAAAGGAATTATTTCTGAATTCCAAACGTCTAGCCTGCTCGTGTTCGGGTAAGATATGAAAAGAATGAGGGGATGCAGTGGAGGTAGGTTTAGGTTCAGAAGTAGGATTAGGTAAGGCAGAGGGTAGGAAGTACGACATCATGTAATACACCCCACCCGCCAATAGCAAAGAAACAGTCAGAAACAGTAGGAAGTGGAACACTTGAAACATAAAACATTTGGTACGAATAATTTGTTGCAGTTTGAATCTTTGCGCCTGAGCTTCCTCCAAGTCCATCAGCTTCGAAAATGCCATCCCCTACTACCGTCCGCAACGTTTCTTGACGCACTTCGTTCTGTGTAGCAGTAGTCAATCCCTAGGAGTTCCCAGGAACCGACGGTCTTTAGCCTAGCGCCAAGACCTACTAACCAGAAGGAAGCACACGCGCGGCCCTACGGTACACCTGGATGCAAGGTATCGTTATTCACAATGTATATACAGAAAGTCTCTTGACTGTGGAAGTAAAAAGCATATAGATGGAACGAAGCTCAATTTTTACAAAAATAATCACAATAATACGGGTGTTTTGAACTGATCGTGGCAAATGGGAAAATGCAGTTGTCAAGGGACAGAACGGAAATTTATTTGTCTCTGGTGTTAGATCGCAAAAAGTATCGAGTTTTCCCAGGACGTGTCTGTTCGTCAAACAAAGAATCCGATGAGGGAACAGAGTTCTGCCGATCAGTCGATTGTTCTAATCTTGAGTCTTGTGATGGCAAATGTTCAACAATGTCTTTCTGCTGCACTGAGGATTCTCCGACAGGCTGTGCGTCGCTATAGGGTACAAAAGTCTGTGGTCCTTCGGTTTCAGATGAAGCAATGCCCTTCCTCACCCACGAGTCTGCCGGTAAAGGTATAGGAACCTTCTTGGTATGGGTGGCATGCACCCAATTTTTTCGTCCTTCCAAACGGACGGCAGTTCTCGTGGCAAGGAGGACCTGATAGGGTCCAGTGAAACGGGGTTCCAAATTCTTTTTGCGGGTAAAGTTGCGGGTAACCACCCAGTCCCCGGGTTGGAGCTGGTGGCCTGGACCCTCCGTCTGCGTCGGCAATGCTTCGTAAACCTGTTGGTGAATTAACCTCAGTTTAGCAGTCAGATCATGGAGATAATCAATCAACATTGGATACTCAAGATTAGAAAATACACCCGGTCTAGGAACCCCCCAAACATTCGCAGGACGGCCGAACACTATTTCATAGGGACTGAGCCCTACTCGGGAGTGTACTGTCGCCCTTGTTGACAACAAGGCAAGGGGCACGAAAGACCAGTTGTAGCCTGAATCTTAGCCAGTTTGAGTTTAAGGGTGCCATTATACCCCTCAACCAAACCTGCTGACTGGGGATGATTGGCGCTATGGAATTTTTGATTAATTCCAAGGCCCTTACACACACTCTTCATCACACTGCCTACAAACTCACTTCCGTTATCAGACCATACAATTCGGGGCATTCCATACCGAGGAAAGTATTCCTTCAGTAGGATTTTCGCAGTGGACAAAGCAGTATTGTCTTTAAGAGGATAGGCTTCGATCCATCGGGAGAATGCGCAAACCACCACTAAAACGTATTTCAGGTTATTGCATCGCTCCATATGGATGAAGTCTAGTTGAATGACTTCGAAGGGATATGAAGGGGGAGCAAAGTGGCCAGGAGGTGTAGGGGTCCCCTTACCAGGATTGTATAACATACATGTAAATGTAAATGTAAATGTAGGTATACTTATATAGCGCAACCTGTCACCACAAAGGGCATCCTGGCGCTTGCCTAGGGAACCCGTCCTGGTATTCCCCTGTGAGAAGCCCCGACAGGGTGTCCACAGGGTGAAAGTCAGGCATCCCGCCGCGAGGGGCCGTTGTGGAGATTAAGCAAGCTATTGCCCAGAGTCGCAGAGTGTGAACCCGTGAGTCGAGGAGGCACCGGGACGAGAATTATCGAGTCCGTGGAATTTTTAGCCCAAGACCCGCCGGGGCGGGGAATTGAACCCTGGTCCAGGACCGATCTCAGATTCCGGGTCTGCCGCCTCTAACCCCTGAGCCACACTTCTCCACCTACATATCATGCAATTCTTCACCAATCTCTCAGCACACTTCGTAATACCATCATTCTTCCACACAGAAGACAACAACTTACAAATACCTTTCGCAATAATATGCGCTAACCCGTGTGCCATTGTCACAACAGCCAGCACATACGCATCTGGCAACATCCACCTCTTGTGCTCTGACAAATCGACCCAGCAACCATTCGCATCCAACTTTCCCGTACTCTCTTTCCACTTCGTTTTTTCAGTCTCAGTGGCCTCATTCTGAATTGCTTTCACGCTCTCGATAGTGTCTTCACACATGCTAGTCTCTGTAGGCCACCTAACCGAACTCGTCACATACATTCTAGTGCTAAGGTTCCGGGCAGTCTCCTTAGCAGTCTCATCCGCAAATGCATTGCCACGACCAACATCATCCGTCACCTTACGATGCGCACTACATTTAACAATCGCCACCTGCTTAGGTAACGTAAGTGCATCCAAAAGATCATTCACAAGCTGTCCATGCTGAATTTTCGTACCATGCGACGTCAGAAAACCTCTCTCTCTCCACAATCGTCCAAAGCTATGGGCGACGCCAAAGGCATATTGGCTGTCGGTAAACACATTCACTTGTTTACCTTTCGCCAACACACACGCTCGGGTTAGGGCAATCAGCTCTGCAGCCTGGGCAGAGTTCTGATTCAATCTTGCAGTTTCCACAGCAGTATTCAACGTTACCACAGCATACGCAGTAGTCACATCACCATTTGGCAATTTAAAACATGAACCATCCACATACAAGGTTCCATCGGGATCTTCCAAAGGAGTGTTTTTAAGGTCCACTCGACCTTTTGTTTCCTCCTCAGTCCTTAAGTAACAGTCATGCGCTGCTACTTCATCTGACTCTGTACTAATTGGCAACAAAGTCGCCGGGTTCAGGACATTACAGCGTTTTATCTGAATATGACTTGCCAACAACGTCAACTCGTACCCTGACAACCTCGCACTCGTCAAGTGCTGAGTTTTCGTACGATTTAAAAGAGTATCGACTGCGTGCGGAACCATCACCGTAAGCATATTATCCATGACCAATCCTGCTGATTGTCGGATGGAGACCGCGGCTGCCGATGTTGCTCTCAAACAACTCGGCAATACTCTAGCTACCGGGTCCAAGGTCGAGGAGAAATATGCACATGGACGTTGCTTATCACCGAAAGGTTGCGTTAAAACACTCAACGCACAACCTTCCCTCTCGTGAACGTATAGTGTAAACGGCTTGCTATAGTCAGGAGTACCTAACACAGGAGCCGAACACAATGCGTCACGCAGTTCAGAAAAACTTTTCTGACATTCTTCCGTCCATGGTAAAGGAGTTGAAACATCCTTGCACGTAAGAGCCACCAATGGTTTCGCTAACAATGAAAAATTTGGAATCCACTGTCTGCAATATGACGTGATACCTAGAAAGGCACGCACATCTCTCTGAGTTGTTGGCACAGTCATTCGCGCAATTGCTGCAATTCTTTCAGGGGTCAACCTTCTTCCCTCCTTTGACAATAAGTGACCTAGGTAGGTTACTTCTTGACAACAATATTGAAGCTTAGAAGGTGACACCTTATGATGTAAGTCACAGAGATGCTGCAACAACGATACTGTGGCAATTTTGCAAATGTCCTGAGTATCTGCAGCCACCAATAAGTCGTCAACGTATTGGATCAAAGCCGCACCAGCCGGCAACACAAACGCATCTGGTTGACCCTTCAAGGCTTGACTGTAAATCGATGGACTCTCACAGTAGCCCTGAGGAGCACGTTTAAACCGGAAGCTACGACCACCAAGAGAGAAACCGAAAAGGTCTCTGCTTTCTTCAGCAATCGGAATACTGAAGAACGCATTCTTCAGATCGATTACTGAAAACCAAGATGCAGAAGCTGGAATCAGAGTCAGTAGCGCCGTGATGTCAGGCACAACAGGGAACTGAGGAATCACAATTTTATTCACCTCCCGTAAATCGATAACAAAACGATAAACAGGTGGTTTAGAAGGATCGGTACGTTTCAGAATAGGCAGTACAGGGCTGTTGCACACGTTTCCCCGAGTCTCCTCAATGACATCTTTCTCGATCAAATCATAGATGATCGCCAACAGTGCTCGCTCACCGTCAAGGGAGATTCGATACTGGGGAATACGAGGCAATCGCACATTAGATTTCACGTGCACAACATAAGGGGAGATATCGAGCAGGCCCACGTCATTGGGACCTGTTGCCCACAAGGATGCAGGAAGAGAACTCAATTCCGGTGGAAGCTTATCGAGAGACAAATACATAGGAGAGACAACTCTCTCACCCAACGTAAGCTTCACTCCCGCAGGAGAACAATACAAAGTCGCATACAAACGTTTTAGCAAATCCAGGCCCAAGAGATTTTCACCACAACCAGTGGTCAAAATCAACGGAGCTTCAAGCTCACGTGGCCCAATTGTGAGTGGCAAGGGGCACGAAACCGGATTGCTAACAGGGGCGCCAGAGAATCCAACGGAAACATTTGTTAAGCCAGACAAAGGTGCGCCAGGGAGTTTCGAATGCATGATGGAACTTTTCGCTGCACCAGTGTCCAAAAGAAAAGGCTCAACGACGCCTGAGGTGGCAACTGCGACGTAAGGCCCTCTCTGATCAACCGGAACTGATACCACTCCCTCTCCTTGTCTATGGCTGTCCTAGTAATTACCGTCGTCAGTTCCCTGATCAACGTAATAATCATCTACATTGTACTGCGCAGATCGTCCTTGCGATGATCCACGTTGATCAAAACAATTGTTAGAATTTGATGAATCGTCAGAACGATCGTTGGGAGTACCACGACCCCTACCACGTGATGTCTGCTGAGCACCACCACGACCTCCTCTAGATGTGTTACCACTATTACGCTCATTTAGAACAGGACAGTCGAATTTCAAATGACCCTCCTGTCTACAATAGGCACACTGGTTGTACCCTAACGATGATCTCTGCGAAAAGGAGTCATTTCGAGATTGCGACCTATTAGATTGCGGCTGCGATCGATTACGTTGTTGCAAATCATTCTGATTCGAACGCGGAGGATACCCCTGCTGCAACAACACTTTAGTTTTAAGTTCTTTCGTTTTCTTGTCAGCACGATCGTTCTCTTCTTTCTCCCTATTCTCATAATATTGTGCCGTAGCCAATATTTGAGCAGAAGTGGATACAGCCCACGCACTTTCAGAATTTTGCAATTTATTGCTTAATTCTGGCAGCAAATTGGAAACAAACTTGTCCACAAACAACCTCTGACCACCTTCGGTACCCATGTCTTGACCACTATGGTCAATGAAAGCCTCCTCAAATCTCGTAAAGAAATCGGAGACACTCTCATCCTTCTTCTGTTTGCAAGCGGACAGTTTGTCCCAATTTACCTTCATGGCTGGCATAAGAGTTTTCATTAGAGTAATTATTCTCTGAGGCAAAGCCGTAATGAGCTGTTCGGGTTTAGCCCCACCAATTTGTCGTGTATCTGCCGCTCTAAGGGCAGCCCAATCACCACCTAATTCGTTTACATGATCTTCCTGACGAATCTTAGCCAATACCGGTTGCGGTACGACATTGCCGAACAGCATATCGATATCAGCAAGATTCATTATCGTAGCGTCTACGAGCTGCGATAATTCCTTATAATATCCTGCAGGATTTTTGCGAGGATCAGGCAAGGATTGCTTCACCTGTAAAACTTCAGAGCGTTTCCAAGGAAGATGAATCCACACTCTCTGGAAATGTGGCAAGATCGGAGGATGAGCTCCAGCATCACCTGGCATCCATACTGGTGGAACTTCGCGCATGGGATACTGACCAGACACATCTAACTGTCTCTCAACATCTTCAACGAACAATGCTTGAGGTATTGGAGAGGGACGAAGAGATAACAATTGCTCAACAGCGCGTCGAACATTAGTATCCACTATCATTCCGCTCGAGAACTGAAGCTGTAAGTTAGTCAAAGCAGTTAATACATCTTCCGATGCATCTGCCGATATTTGGTCACGCAGAACTTTACACATTTCTTCGAAGACATATCTTTGTGTTGGTATATTGAATTGACTAAACATATCCAGCACAGTACGTGGAGGGTTTCTAAAAGGGTGCGTCATCCACCCCATCGCCATATTATACAACGCAGCACGTTCCCTATTACCGGGAAGTTGACTACGTCTTTGAGGACCGTCCGAACCAGCGGACTCGAGAATAGGTCCAAGAGAATTAAAGAAGTTAGCAGCCATAGAAGGGGTACGACGTCGAGTAGTCAGAGAAGTATACGATAGAGTAGAAACGAGAGAAGGAGTAGGAACAGAAGAAGCAGTAGGAGTAAGTAGAACCGGAGCAGTAGCGGGAGCGGGAGTATGTGGAAGCACAAGCGGAGGAGCAGTAGGGACAGCAGTAGGCAAGGGAGCAGGAACAGTCAGAGGAACGGGTTGAGGAGCGGGAACAGGAGCAGGTACAGGAGCAGGTACAGGAGGAACCACAGGAGCTGCGGTACCCTGTGCGTACGGAGGTGGTGACTTCATAAGATAGGACATTAAAGGATCCTCAACTAATTCCTCCTTTTTATCCGACTCCGTTGGCAAAGCGGGATAACATTTATCTATAGTCATACGCTGAAGCCTATCAAAAACTTCCTTTTCCTTATCCTCCTTATCACGCTGAAACTGCTCTGCTTTCTTTACAATGGTAGCAACACCATCTCTCTGATTACGTTTTGTCTGTCTGATCTCTTTCTGTCGGGCTTCTTTACGCCACAACCGAAAGGCATCAAACATGGCCGGCCTTGACTTTTTCTTAAACAATTTTGCCTCGAGGTTATCTAAAATCGGGGTCTCAAAACTACCATGAGGTGGCCAACTAAGGACACCATCCTTTTTAGTGTAACAAATCCAATATTCATTAAAGGTAATAGGACCCAATCCATGCTTACTGTAGAGTTCATAAGTTGGAGTTCCAACCGGAGGTATCGGACACGAGTCCTCCAGTCGGGAATCCGTACCACAACGTCTGAAACAACTGAACAAAGTACTACGACCAGGCATCTTGCACACTAGCCGAGTTTCACAAACTTCAAGGGTTACGGGATTTACCAAGTCCCAGCAAAGAGCAAAAACCCTCGGTTTTTGGCGACTGCAGACGTCAAATAACACAACAAAGAACCAAGTACTAAGAACCACAAATGCAATGGAACCATGCAACAACTAAGAACCACAACTAAGGACTCTGGGAGCGACCCACAAATACTTAACTCAAAGATCAATGGCGTCACCAGGAAGGCCCGTCAATCGTCTCGCTGTACCAAGGTCTACGCCAGGCGCCAAAACAGGTCTACAGTCAGGGCAGCAGTCCGTCGCAGCCGTCAGGAGGCGGGAATCTTCGCGGGAAAAAGTCGTCGGGCCACTTGTTTCGACAACAGGATCGATGAAGCGGAGTGCACCTTCCCTCTGACATTTCACACGAAGTTCCTCACGATCGTCGGGCTTGGACCGGTACCACTGATGCAGCCCTACGTTGGGCGCCAACTGAAGGACTGGGTTATTTAAGACCCAGCGGTGCCAGGGGACAACACCTGAAACCTTCGTGGGTAACCTGTTCCGGCATACAAATGACAGAGACACGGGACACTTCCTTCGGCGTCAAAGATTCGAGGTTTATTTACTGCAGGGAACACAGAATTCACGAGAAGTACACAACGGGTATGTTTTCGGGATCTGCTTCAATTTGCTACTGTGGATCGCTCCTTTTTATACACGTTTTTCTCATAGGTTAACATGGTACACAAAGGTTTACAACTTGGTTCCCATAATTATCCCCGAGAGGGGTCGCTTTGATGCATTCAAGGTCCGGAAAATAAGTACAGAAACATTTGGTGGTTCCCAACTGTAAAAACCCATCTTCCCACCATTAGTACATTCCAATCGGCAGTAAACAGATCGAAAAAGGAACAGAGACAGGTGCAGAGGAAGGCAGAAACAGTGGGGAGATCGGAAAGGGTGTAAAAAAGGGGTGGCATCGGGAAACACGAGCTCCAGTCATCAAAGGGACGTGCCTAATGAGATGCACGGCTGAGACAATAGACCAGCACGGCAAGATGAGCCTCGAGCGGGGCCATCTGCCTTACAGTATCATCCTCCTCATCATAAAGACACTTTCAAAGGAAATGTGTCTTCCGCAAGAGTCTTGGGAATCCCAGGGTCGCGAAGCGGACAACGTCCGTTCGCTGGCTACTTGAGGGCAAGAGACAAAATTGATGCCATATCTAAGATGGAACCCGTGGGTACAGATGTATAAACCCACGAAACAGACGAACGGTTTAGGTTAGCACTGCGAAACTGCGCACACCTACTAAACTCGTCATTTGCGGTTCATAGATACCAGACTCGACCATATTCGAGCGAGTCAAAAACACCACTTACAATCGTCACGGAACCTCAATCCTTCAACAGGAGTTTAACATTCAACCATCATCATCAGAGTCTTGCGCCACAAATGAAATTGGAGGTGTCTAATGACAAAGAATAATTACCCCGTTTCGTTTCCTGTCCCTTGGGGAGAAGAATACATCTCCCACCCACCCTTTTTTCAACTTTAATGACTCTGTTAGATGAGTATCATGTAAAAACACCAAGTCAGCATTTAATTTAGCTAAATGAGTGAGGACCCTCTGTCTTTTAAGAGGAGAGTGCAAACCCCTAACATTCCATGAAATAACTTTCAGGGACATAAATAATCAAAAACAAAATGAATCAAAACTGTGAGGCATAAATCTAATTTGTTATAACAGCATCCTATATTTATAAGAAAAAATGAAAAGAATTGGGATAAGAGTAAAAGTTTATGTAAAAGAGCAAAATAAGGTATGAGACAAATGAGCAATGAGTAGAGAGCAGGGTTGATAAGAGAATGAAGAATGAGATTAATGATGGAATGGTGAAGAGACAAAAGGCAAGAAATGATAGATGCTAAAGTATCAAATAGTATTTTATACAGGAGAAGAAAATAGTGTAAGAGATTATAAAAGACACTAGAAACGAGAGAAGAGAAAAATTGTAAGACAATACAGAAAACAAAAAACAAATTGATGACACCAAGAAGGCTTGCGAACAGAAATTTGGAGAAATAAGGGAAAGGCAGCATAAAGAACGAGAGTCAAAACCAGAGACATTCTTACAAACTAAAATAGAACAGACCTACATAAAGGGAACATGGAAGTGAGGGTGGGTAGAGCCACATGGAACAGACAGGGCAACAAGTGAGGACTGAACTGAGCAGGAGGGGAACGCGCTATAACAGGTACATAACTGTGGAAACATAAAATACATTTTTTTACATTGGTTTGTATTCAAAAGATGAGCATGAGAATAACAAGATCAAACATCATCAACAAGGAATTCAAAGGTAACAAAGACTTTAAGTCCAGCAAAAACATAAGAGATCAACAAAACTACAATCAAAGAGAGTATTACAATTTATAAATAAAGTACATGAAAATCAAGTAATACATGAGGAGGAAGATCTTGAAGAATCCATATGTTCCATTTTGTGTGCATTGATAAAACTACACAGACGTACTGGATCATCATATGTTGTTGTTTTGTTATTTTAGGTGACTTATAAAGAGGCACGGATGAAAAAGACCATATCTAGCCCCCATAGAATGGATATCTGATCTCATGTCGAGGAATGACTTGCGTCTGGATGCTGTAAGTTTAGAGTAGTCCTGTTAAAGTATAATGTAGAACCAGACCAAGAAATCCGTTGAATAGCTTTAGCGGGCGCCAGCACCTTCAGTAAGTCTGTATACTCTAGAGAGTAAAGGATGACTTCTCTTGGTCTCTGTGGAGACGAGTTGTTGCTTGATAAGCGGCCTAATCTGTGGGCCTTTTGAATATTCAACGTGGTATCCTCTGACAGGTGTAGAATCTAGGGGAGGAAGGATCTGAAGAAGGCAATGGTGTCTGTGCCTTTAATTCCCTCTGCCAGGCCATAAATATGCAAATTATTTCTTCTGTTGCGATTTTCAAGGTCCTCAACCTACTTCTGGAGCATAGAAACTTGAGATTGTAGCATGGTGACGGTTTGGTGGTTTCCCCAAAGGAGGAGACATTCTGTTCTACAGTTGTGAGCCTGGTATCAAGTTGCATCCAGTTATCGGAGAGGATTTGCAATTTAGAGTTAGTTTCTTCAACAAAGGGTCGAAGAGCTTTCATCTCCTGAAGTAACAATTCCATGGAAACTGGGGAACCTGGTTTAGACGGCGAGGGAGGACCTTTTTTTAGGCATTTCACGTTTGACTTTACTGGCTGTGCTTGCTAGGAATCCATGACAGTATTTTCACTATCAGTTTGAAGGAGATCTGAGCATTCCAGTTTGGAAAGTTCTGAGAAGTCCGTTGAGTTCTTGAGAAAAGTATGTTTTGGCTGTGTTGTGGGTAGAAGAGATTTTTGCTTACTACCCATCAAATTGTGTAAATCCTGTGGCGGAGTGCCTGAAAATGTTGCTCAAGAAGTAATATACCGCTAAATGAAGTGGCTTCACAAAGATTGGTAATGAGATAAATTGTAGGTGATAAGGATATCAGAGAATTGGTACAACAAGAGCCACTTTAGCTATTATTGCAAGAGGTACTGGTATATTACTTGGTGTAACCTCATTTCTTGGTCACATAACGACCCTTGCTGCGAATATGAATGCCAACATGTATTGTTACAAAAGCCTTCTTATGACATGGTCTTAAACCCAAAGAGAGAAAAATATGTTGCATAAAAACTTTTTATATCTGTGTATGTGCTTATCTTGATTGACACGCACATCCTAAAATGGTGGCTGCAGCCTCATCTCCTCACAGCTTGTATGGGGGTGGGGAGAAACTGGGTAAAAAGTAAAACTTTGTTTCAGGTTCTCACTGGAGAAGGTCTTAAAAAATGATGCTCTTTATGCAATAATAAACCCAAGAGAGGAGTAAGGCCCTTTTGGACAGGACTTCGGTAGGGCCGTAAAGTAAATATTTAAGAAAGAAATTTATCAAAAGTCCTATTCTTTATTTAGAAAAATCACACTATATACTTTTTGCGATTTGGGTTGTTTATTTACCCATTCTTATTTCTTCTTTTTTTTGTAGAATATAAAAAGATTTCCTCCTACTTTTTGGAGAATCATACAAAAACTTTACACATACATTTAACATTTACTACAAATTACAAAGACAAATTTGCAAATCATGAAACAATAATGACCACATAAACATACGATATGTCAATAGGCTATACAACATTAATTACACCTGATGGGAATTTCCTTTAGTTGTTGCACACACGTGCAGCTGCAATCTTGGAATGCGTTTCATGAAACAATTGGGAAAACATTCCAAGATAGTTGCTGCTCATTTGCATGCCTGAGTGGTCCTCTTGGAATAGTTAAAACCATTTTAAGGTATCTCTCTACAGGTTCAGTGACTTGCGGTGCTTGAAGCAGAAGGGGGCTGAAGAAATAAGATGGGTTTGCGGGAGGTCTGATATTTTAATGAAGATCGTGGGGATTGGAAAGGAGCATGGGAAAGAAGGGACACAATAGCCCAGCATGCACAGCAATGCAAGATGTGCCATCTGCAGTAGATTTATACTAGTCATCCAATCAAAACACAGTGAAACCAAAATTATCCTTTGATAGGATAAACACAAGAATAGGGAGGTAAACTGTTGAATCATGAATAGTGAACTATTTGGACACGAAAAACATCGACTCATGAGCAATGAGTGTACCCCAGTCCAGTCAAAGTGTCAAATTATATGTGCCCTGGAGGAATAGGTGGTATCTAACAAACTTCATTAAAACCATTACCCGTGGACTTGGAATTTACCAGGTATTTTGAAGGGAAAGACCATGTGCATTTTGGTGCTAATTGCACCGACATCAATGAGTCTCTATAATAAAGCAGACCTTTTCTCTTTTTACATTGCAGCAGGTGTGACCTGCTGAAATGTAATAAAGGGCATGAACCATGTCACACCTGGTAATTAGTGGGTGTAGTAAACATCACACTGCTTATAATTGTTGTCCTTGTGAAAACAGGTGATCGTAATTGCACAGATCATTTGTAATGAGGTCCCATGGCTTGATTGGATACAATAGGCCTGTTTGCAATAAACAGCTAAAGCTCTCTTTAAGCACGACCTACATTTGACAAGGCAGGGGTTCTACATCCGCGATATTATAATACTGACGTTTTTGATAGCTCTGAAGCACTGACATCGCACTGACGGCCCTCTAAAGCACATACAGGCCAGTGCTGGAGAGAGATGGTGGGGTAGCTGAACACCACTGGAACTGCACTGCCATAGCACAGACATGCACTGCTGCAGAAAGACGAATGCTGGAGGTCCACACATCTGGCACTGTTCGAGACAGATAACTCACACTGTTTCGGAGAGACATACAGCGCTGGAGCTCTACAGCACTGGCAGGGTAGCTGGAGAAGAAGAGGTGTACATCTAGAGAAAGAGGGCCTTACTGGAGACTGGAACACCCAAAGAGCTCTGTTGTGAGATGATGCTGATGGTATACGTCAGTGACAGTGCACTGCTGGAGAGACAATACAAAGGAGCACCACTGCACTGGTGCAGGAGCTAACATTGCAGGAGATCTATAGAACTGATAGTCCCACAGTGCTGACAGGGCACTGCTGGATAGACATAGCAATGATAGCAGTGGAGCTCCACTGCACTGGTGCAGGAGCTAACATTGCTGGAGCTCTATAGAACTGAGAATCCCACAGCACTGACAGGGCACTGCTGGATAGACATAGCAATGATAGCAGTGGAGCTCCACTGCACTGGTGCAGGAGCTAACATTGCTGGAGCTCTATAGAACTGAGAATCCCACAGCACTGACAGGGCACTGCTGGATAGACATAGCAATGATAGCAGTGGAGCTCCACTGCACTGGTGCAGGAGCTAACATTGCAGGAGCTCCATAGAACTGATAGTCTCAGAGCGCTGACAGGGCACTTCTGTATAGACATAGCAGTGAAGCTCCACTGCACTGGTGCAGGAGCTAACATCAATGGAGCTCCATAGAACTGATAGTCCCAGAGCATTGACAGGGCACTGCTGGAGAGACATAGCAGTGGAGCTCCACTGCACTGGTGCAGGAGCTAACATTGCGGGATCTCTATAGAACTGATAGTCCCACAGCACTGACAGGGCACTGCTGTGGAAAGGTAAGAGCTCTGCAGCAATGAAAAGTGCAGCTTCAGACAGCTGAAACTGCTGCAGCACTTCAGGCTTGCGATGAAAGAAGACTCACCACAGACAGAGCTCTGTTCAGATGGTGGTCTCAGTCAAAAGTAGAGAAAAGGGAAGGCTGGGAGTGCAAACGTGGGACTCTCACACTTGAATTTACCTGCACATAACTAAACACATTAAACATGCACACTCATGCACACTAAGTCAGTCACTTAGACATCACCGACACCATCGATTCATAAGTCACTGCTTACATTCCATCCATTTTCACACAAACTCATGCTTATATTCAAACAGATGATGCATACAAGGTTGTCACATTCTCATTCACAGATTACATGACCATCACCATGGACAACTGTACAATCGACAGTCACATAATCATGTAAATCCTATTTACACACACCGTTTACACTCAGATGTTTAAGAATACAATGTACAGTCATATCATTTATGCAATGCACACTGGTACCATTCAAATATGTTACTCCTATTTTCATCATGTCTACATGCATCATGCATAATCAAGCTGTTTGCAAAGACCACGAGCAGATATCAATCAACGCATCATTTTTACTCACTTCTTTACAAACAGAATGTGACAGACATGTGAATTATGCAATGCCCTCTTGCATTATTGACATACGTTAATCACTTTCATCACATTGACAGACGCACCATGCATAATCAAGCTATTCGTAAAGACCACACACAGACATCAATACATCCACTACGCACATTCATATATACCCAGGCACCACAGACCTTATGAACGACTTATTTATGGTAATAAACGTATTCATTGTTTTTGGTCAAAAAAGAGGAGTAGGAGTCAGACACCCCATTTCAATATTAGCTTCTTGTAACTGTATAACTGGAAGAGGGGTCCGAGTGAGAAAATTAACTAAAATCTACCCCAGGCAAGGTTTATAAAACATCTTACCATAATCATTGAGTGCATTAGAAGTAATCATGCACTCTTTATTGAAGATCTTTTGGGGCACACACTATTTAAGTTTGTTACCAAAGATAGTGACTTAGACCACTCCCCGACCCTAACTTACTTGGCTTTTATGGAGCTCCGTGCTGCACGTCCAATTATGGAAGATTCTTCCCACCCATCAAGAAATCCTACCTTTCAGTCAGAACCAACATCTCCCTTGTTAAACTCTCTCTTATGTATATAAACCACTCACAGAAGTGTCTGGCTGGCTCTGCATTCACTCACATAAGCAATCACTTCAGGCACTCGCAGTATCTGTCCTGTGAGGGTGAAGTATAAAACCCCTCCAGCCCGTCCATGGCTCTCACCAGCCAACACCCCTCCTGCTGCACCCACGGCCAGCCTTCCCCGTGCTTGTGTGCTCTATGGCTACTTCCCAATACTGAGATTTTGAACATTTGGTGCAGAGTAATTATGCCAGGAAAGATTTGAAAAGTGGCAAACTAGGTACAATCGCAAAACTTTGCCACCTAGAGGACATTCCAGCAGAAAAAGTTTTCGGTGTAGGAATTTTCTGGCAAAAATCCTCTTTTGTAGTGGGGGATGGTTATAGGTACAAAGGGGGTTAGGAAGGAGGATTCTGTAAAACCTGCATTTGCTGTATTTTATCCAGGGAATCATTCTCAAAGTGTTGCAAATTTCGCTCAACATCACAAAACGTAACATGTTTTATACAGAACTTAATTAAGTTTGCAGAAGAAGCCCTTCACAATCTTGTGTCGCCTTAGTTCCAGACCTGTGGGATCTTGATGGATATCTTAGGTATGCTCCATTATTGTTTATTACATTAATGCATTCATATTGGCTTTCGCCTACCTACAATTCAAGATCCAACCTAACTGAATGAAACTATTCAGTTAGCAATTGGCTTACTTGATGAATGAGTTTATAGCAGTATCAGGGCCGGCTTTAGCGCTGGTGGCCCCCAGTGCGACAATGTTTGCTGGCATTCAAAATGACCACCTCCGCCATGGATTCCCTCACTACCATCCTTTAACAGTGCCCCTTAAGTCTCCATAACCACTCTCTCACAGATGCATTTCATTTGTTTTATAGCGCCACTCATACCAGTGTAGGGTGTCAGATCAATTTACATCACACACACATTACACAGAGACTGAGGGATAAAAAATAGATTTCCCATACATAAGGAGTATCGGACCATATTATGGGGCCGATTATGATAGCGGATAAGCCGCATCCTCCGGGCCGGCGGAAGCCACCGCCGGCCCGGAGGATGCGGATCATCGAAGGCAAGTATATCGACATCCTATCTACAACATGGTAAGTACAAAAATATCGAAACAAAAATATAGATGTTAAAAATATTGTTATTAAAAATATTTTTTTTATCTGTTAATAATAATGTGTCAAATAAAGTAAATAATACCTAAAAATAAAATAAACATAGTTAAAAATAGTTAAAAATGTTACCAATTAATATATAATACATATATGATAATAATACATTAATTAAACATATATATAAAATATATAATATATTTTTACTTAATAATAAGTTTTAATAATTATTTTAATTACTTATAAATTATTTAAAAATACTATAAATTACAAATACATCTACATACATAAAATAATAACATAAAAAAGTAAATAATTATATTTAATAAATTAGAAAAATATACATACTTTAAATATTTTTAGAATTAATTAAATACTACATATCTTAAAATAATAAAAAAAATATTAAATAGAAAAATAAATAAAACTACCATTTTAAAGTCCCAAAAAAATACAATAATGAAAACATTGGATAGCGTAGGACATAAAATTACTATTCCCACTCCAGAAAATGCAACAGTAGGGAAAGTGTTAAATAGAGTGGGGGTAAAAATTACTATCCACACTCCAGAGAGTGCAACAGTAGGGAAAGCGTTGGACAGCGTAGGGGTGAAAATTACTATTCCCACTCCAGAGAGTGCAACAGTAGAGAAAGAGTTGGATAATGTAGGCGTAAACATTACTATTCCCAATACAAATAGTACAACATTGGGAAAAGCGTTGGATAGCGTATGGGTAAAAATTACTATTCCCACTGCAGAGCGTGCAACAGTAAGGAAAGTGTTGGATAGTGGGTGGGTAAAGCTTACTATTCCCACTCCAGTGAGTGCAACAGTAGGGAAAGCGTTGGATAGCGGGTGGGTAAAAATTAGTATTCCAACTCCAGAGAGTGAAACAGTAGGGAAAGCGTTGGATAGCGTAGGGGTAAAAATTACTATTCCCACTCCAGAGAGTGCGACAGTAGAGAAAGAGTTGGATAGCGTAGGGGTAAAAATTACTATTCCCAATCCAGTGAGTGCAACTGTAGGGAAATTGTTGGATAGCGTAGGGGTAAAAATTAGTATTCCCACTCCAAAGAGTGCAACAGTGGGGAAAGTGTTGGATAGCGGGTGGGTAAACATTACCATTCCCACTCCAGTGAGTGCAACAGTAGGGAAAGCATTGGATAGCATAGGGGTAAAAATTGCTATTCCAACTCCAGAGGGTGCAACAGTAGGGAGAGCGTTGAATAGCGTAGGGGTAAAAATTACTATTCCAAATCTAGAGGGTGCAACAGTAGGGAAAGCGTTGAATAGCGTAGGGGTAAAAATTACTATTCCAAATCCAGAGGGTGCAACAGTAGGGAAAGTGTTGGATAGCGTAGGGGTAAAAATTACTATTCCAACTCTAGAGAGGGAAACAGTAGGGAAAATGTTGGATAGCGTCGGGGTAAAACTTACTATTCCAACTCCAGAGGGTGCAACAGTAGGGAAAGCTTTGGAAAGCGCAGAGGTAAAAATTACTATTCCAACTCCAGAGGTTGCTACAGTAGGGAAAGCGTTGGATAGCGTACAGGTAAAAATTACTATTCCAACTCCAGGGAGTGAAACAGAAAGGAAAACGTTGGATAGCATAGAATTTAAATATAACATACTCATAAAAAAATGTATATTTAAAATAATGAATAATTGAATTTTACATAAATCTACATAATTTACAAACAATTAATAATTATTAAAAGCAATTACAATTGAATAATTACTTAACAATACATTAACAATAAATACCAAAAAATATTAATTAATTAATATTATTCACGAAATAATGAATAAAAAACAATAAAATATGTTTCATTACAAAAAATATTAATTATTTAAAATTATTTCACAATGAAAAATTAGTACATAATAACATTATGTTTCATATCAAACAATACTTTTTATGAAACATTGATTATCAATTCATTAAAAATAATTTCCAATTAATAAAATGTAATTACCACTTAAAAATATTAATTGCCAATTAACAAAATATTTTACCAATTAAAAAATTAATTATCAATTAAAAGAATTAATTAACAATTAATAACACTAATTACCAATTTAAAAAATGAATTATCAATTAAAATAACTAATTGCCAATGAATAACTAATTATAAATAAAATAATTATCTATACCAATAAATAAATATAAATCATAAATTAATTACAAATAAATTACTTCCCACCCAATTCCCCTAAAAACCCACAACCCGCTACAAAAATTAAAACAAAAATTCATCAAAATGAATTCATAATTCCTAAAAAGTAATAATTAATTTAGTATATTTAAGTTATTTCCCACCGTATTCCCCTATAAACCCATAACCCGCTACGGTACTAAAACATAAAATTTACTTAAAAATAACATTATATATATAAATATATAGAAATAGTACACATATAATTTAAAACAATTAAAATACTTAACAAAAACATATTACACATACATAATAAAATACATAACAATAATACAAATATTGATATTAGTAACATCGAAATTAGTTACACTGATATATATGCTATCGATTTTACTAACTTCGATAATACTTACATCGATGTAAAAAAAATCGATATTACTTACCTTAGGGTCGATATTCTGTCCAACGATATTCTTGACCTCGATATTCTATACCTTCGATTTTTCCAACTCGATATTTTTGTAGGTCGATATATATAAACTCGATATTTAGACTGTGTACCGACTCCATGATAGGGTCGTCCTCCCAGTAACCAGGTTGAAAGGACAAAAAAAGGGGAGCTCTGGTCGAGCGGGTGGACGGACCAATTTTTTTTACTTACTCTGCTCTCGCGATCAGAATGCTCCAGCTGTTAGTGACCCTTCGCCGGAGTCCTACGGGGTTAACCCAGGAGCTGACTGTGTTGGTCTTCAGGAGTTGGCAGTGGAGAATACGTAATTGTACCTGCGTGCACCAGGTGAGTGGATTGTTTTTGGTGTCTTTTGGAACGCGCTGCTGAGCAGTGCTTTTGAAGCAGTTAACTGTGTAGGATTTGGTGGTCGGTGTACCAGGTAGAATTTTGGGGGCTGACGGGGCAGCATTGTGGCTGCTCGGGTAGATGCTCCACAGACTTGTTTTGTGAACAATAAAGACGCCGACTGTCACCCAGGTGTGGCTCGTGTGTTGCACACCCAGCTGGACTAGTCTCGGAAAGGCCTGTGGTTGAACCTGGGTAGCCTTGGGGACATATCTGAAGCAGTGCTAAGGAAGCAGGCTTAGTCAGAATAGTCCCAAGGGTGAACCAGGAAGACTGCAGGATGGTTTGTTGGACGGTCTGTGGTTATATCTGTCCGGTGGTCTCTTGGTAGTCTTTGGACTGCTTGATTTTGGTATCTGTTGGTCTGAAATCTGAATTGATTGATTCTCCATGAACAGGAGTCAACGGGCTCTGTTCTTTGTTTGGAAAGACAGAAAAGAGACATGTTGTTTTGAATATCTTTGTATGTACATATATTATTGTTCTGTGTATGTTTGAATAAGAGTGAAGTTGAATATGTTGTGAATGTTTGAACATGGCCATGTTTGAAAGTACGTTTTTATGATTGAATGAGGAATACGTGACAACAATCATTATGCCGCGTGTTAGCAAATTGATTCGTTTTGGATGTTGTTGCCACCCGAATGATACGCGATTGGCTGAAAGTCAACCTGCCCTACCTGAGGGCAGCCCAAGTTATGATATGTATGTAAAGCATGGTATTACACCTATCTTGTTTAACACACTATTGCATAAATATACTAGGGATAATGTAGATTTGCAATGGCCTTTAACCGGGTCTTTTGATGAGAAAAAGAAAAATTTCCTGCAGGATCGATTGTTTTCTAAGCATAGTCAACAGTCAATGTTTGATCCCCTAAACCTATGGCAGAAAGAAGCAAAGCGGAGACGTATATGGGAGGAGAAATTATGCAGAATGAAGGGAGGACAGACGATTATGCAGAAAGCCATTCCCCCAACTCCAGTACAGGTCCCTTCAGCCTCTGCCCCTGTTGTTTCCTCTTCCCCTGTCTCTCCGGGAACGTCCTCTGTTTTATCTCCCTCTGTGTCTGAGACGGCTACCTTATGGTCTGTTGCATTGCCATCTTCTGTTATGTCCACAGCTGTTTGGTCTTCCCCTACCCTTGCGTGGGCTTCCCAGTCCGCGAGCACTAGCCCGTCCCTAGCTGTTTCAACTCCAGCTCGTGCTCCGGGGGATTTAGACACACAAAAGTTGTTTACTCATTTGACTGTAGGACTAAATGAGAAACATATGGTTGAAAAGCAGTCATCCCAGTGGATGCGACCTCCTATTTATACTAAAACTGATATATGGAGCACGCTCCGAGACTTTGAGCCTGTTATGCAGCAACTTGCCCTGAAACACATGGCCACATGTCTTATTACTTTATGGGAATAGTGTTTAGCAGGAGGTATGGCCCCCCAAGTGATGTTTGATATTCGGTACAGGGCTCATAAGTCTGAACTTAGACCAGAGGAAGTGTACAAAAATGTTGAGGTTTTATTAAGTTATCGAGGGCGGATGCACCAAAAATGTTCCTCATGGGACTCTCGGCACCCTATGCGAGAAGTCCATCCTATCTTTCACCCTGAAATACCGGAATAAAAAAATTATCAGGATGTAGTGACTAGACCTCATGTAGAGGCACGAGTGCAGGAACAATGGGTTTACACTCCCTGGAAGAAGAGTGAAGTCCTCTTGCTAAAATCACAACTACCTGACCCCCGTAAGAATCCCACGGCTTAATATAAAGAACTCACAGAAGCGGCTTCCTCAGCCGTTATGACCCTAGCTGACATAGAGTTATTTTTTGCATTGCTAGTCCCTGTTGATTTATGGCATCAGGTGCATGATCAGGACCATGTTCAGGACTTGGGCAGAACATGGGAACAGATAAAAGATTGGGATAAGGAACGTAAGCCTGGTTATAAACCAAAACCCGAACTATTGGCGTTACCTGGCCGTATTATTACTTACATGCATTCCTTAATTCCACCTCATAAGGTGCATATGGATAAATTGACAGGATGTAAGCAGAAGAAAGACGAAAGCGTTTCTGATTTCTTCACTATATTTGAAGGTGTATTCATTGACTCAAGTGGACAGGATTTATCATTGGAAGGCGGTGTACGATTATTTGTTAATCGTTTTGTGACCAATTTGTTACTGGAAGTTTCTGCGCGGCTAAAAGCCGCTGAAAGTACCTGGACTACATCTACGCCCTCGGTAATATTGAGTATGGCCCAATATTACAAACATAGAGAAAATAAGAGTAAGGATGAGATGGAAAAGAAAATGAAAGGTCTTAAGACGCTGGTGTTGTTGCAACAAGTCGTTTGAGGACGAGTCAGAGAGAGAGGTGGTAGAGTGTTCGTTCTGAAGGGGGCAGGAACCGGACGAGGCGGAGGGCCGGCTGTTGTTTTGGGACCAAACCAGTGCGCTTACTGTAAGGAGGAAGGGTATTGGCAATTTCAGTGTCCATTGTTGCTGGCTCAGAATGGGGCTATGAGATGAAGAGGTAAAGATGGTGTGAATCGCAGTGATATGCGACGAGAGGAGGCGACGCACGTCGGATCAGAAAATAACTAGTTCGATAATCCGAGAGGTAGGCAGTACTATAATGAAGACTGTGCGAAAGATGCAACTGAAGGGTATGCCAATACATAGGACAGCCAAGGACAGAGTGGGGGTCAAGTGTCAGTACCCGTTGATCAGCAAGGTCCTTATGTAAAAGCCCATTTGATGGGGACATCTGAAATTTTTTTAGTTGATACGGGTGCGATGAATAGCTCTACTTCTCGTTCTCTGGTCCCAGGGGCTGCTCTGTCTGGGCACAATAATATTTCTGTGGGATTCTCGGGAATTCCGGTGGTAAGCCCCATTTCCAAACCTATTCTGTTCACAATTGGTCCAGTTACAGTAGACTCCCCATTTCTCTTGGCTTCTCATTGTGGTGAAAATGTATTGGACTTGGATTTGTTGAAGAAATTTCATGCAAAAATTCATTGTTCACCTGATGGTGTTTATTTGACTATCAATCCCCTGGGCAGGCATACTTTGCAGTGTTTCACCAAAAATGAACCCCTCCCTCCTGAGTTTGCTGCTATTCCAGAGACGCTGTGGGCCACTGGAGACACAGATGTGGGATTATTAAGGAGTCCACCCATTTCTATTACTCTGAAACAAAATGCTCGGCTTCCACGTGTACCTCATTGCAAAATGTCTCCGGCGGGCGTGAAAGCTTTGCTCTCCATCATACAAGATCTGATCAAAAGGGGTGTAGTGTAGGAGACGGATGCTAATGTATGCAACAGCCTCATTTTACCGATCTTAAAAAAGGCCCCTGTTGGAAGTGATCTTTTTTTTTTTTTTATCCTCATTCGCCGACACGCCACCCAAATCTTCTAACTAGTCCACCACTGGGCTTTTTATCTCATAAGCTGTTTAAAGAGAGGAGGCATAAACTCCACCTATTTTTGAGTCTGACCCCCAAACAATCGGTTCTTCTTGACCATCTGGCTCACCAGGTGTGTCCACCTCCTGCTCTATTTCCGACCTGGAATCCCACATAATAAGTACCAGCGAGATAGGCGGAGGCTTAATCATCGGATGTCATGTCAAATAATATTTACCCAAAACATAAAAGAAAGGGTACCCAAAATCCTTGATTTCTCTTAGTGTGATCTGAAATATCAAGCTTGGCCGTGTACCCCATAGTCAATATCCAGTCCATTAATTTAGGGCTAAGTGGTGAGACCCACAACTTACATATCTCTCTACGAGCCAGTAAGATGGCGTACAAAGTAAGTTTTACATTATCATTCATGCATTTATCCTCTAAATCCAATCTCCCCGTTATTATTAATTTGGGGCTTACTTCCATTCGCAGATTCAGGACTTGAAATAGACAGTTACTTACATCCAGCCAGAATTGTCTTATATATGGTCAAAAGACAAACATGTGTAGATCATCCACATTAGGGGTCTTGCATTTCGGACACCCCACTATGCCACCAACTTTGAATTTTGACAATCTGCGAGGGGACCAATATGCCCTATGGATGGTAAACAAAAGATTTCGCCTTAAATTTGCTGGTTTAACAATACTGTAAAGCATAGCCATTGTTACTAGCCATTGGTTCTCTGTCACGATCTTCGGCAAGCATTCTTTCCACACAGCCTCCAGAAGCAGGAAAGGTCCATCTTCCAATTCCAATATCATCCAATACCATGTGGCCACCTCCTTCTTGAAGGTCCCTTCTATTCCAAGCTTTAACTCAAAGTCATTTTGTCTCCCAATTACATTTCCTGGATCATTTGCCCAACTCTGAATCTGCAAATATTTATATCTTGAAAAGACCTGTCCCCACAATTGCTGGCATAGGCCCCAAGTCACTAATTTACCCTCCTGAAACAAATCCTTCCATCTTTGCAAAGCGTCCTTTTTTTAACTGAAGAGCCAAAGCATCTTTTGTCCAAAGTGGAGCTCCAGGAGAATCCCATATTGGGGCCATATAATTAAAATACGGTAATTTTAATAGTCTTCTTATTTTATACCAAACCTCCGCCAAATCCAGAAGGATCTTAAGTCTAACCTTTTAAAAAAAATTTAGGGTCTGCAAACTTATACAAAAAACCAAAATAATTATGTCCACAGCTTTTCAGCATCACACCAAATATTTCTCCGATCGTTGATATAGTTAGAAGTGATCTTGACTATGTTGATACTATCGTTTTGTGATTGATTTGCATGAAATTAATAAAATAGTGTTGCCACAATACCCTGTGGTTTCTGACAACACTACTATTCTTACTATGATTCCTCCCACTGCAAAATATTTCCCTGTGATCGATTTAAAGAATGCTTTCTTTAGCATTCCGATACATCCTGATAGCTGTCATATTTTCTGCTTCTCATTATCTGGTCGCAGCTTCCGGTTTTGTTGCGCTCCCCAGGGGTACACGGAGACTCCTAGTATTTATAGTCAAGTTTTGAAGACATTGTTGAATGATTTGGTCCTTCCCCTCTGGTAATGTGCTTTTGCAATATGTCGATGATCTGTTAGTGGACTCTGATACTGAGAAAGGTTGTAAGGAAGCCACTGTGCAATTATTGTCTTGTTTGGCAGCTAATGGCAATAATGTATCTCTTCCTAAATTCCAATATTGTCGACAGGAGGTGACCTATCTAGGTCATCTACTGTCAAAAGAGAAGAGGAGACTAACCCCTGAGCGTGTGACTACCATTTTTAATATGTCAGTACCTCGTACTCAGCGTGATGTCAGTGCATTTCTCGGCATAACTTCTTACTGTTGCCAATGGATCCCTAATTTTTCCCTTCTCACTAAACCTCTCCTGTATTTAACCACTAAAGATGTGCATGAACCTTTACCCTGGACTGATGATTGCCAAAATGCTTTTGACTCATGGAAATCTGCGCTTTGCTCTGCACACGTTCTTGTTACCCCTGACGTCCGAAAACCTTTTGTGCTTTATGTACACAAGGTGGACAGTTGCTCGCTTTCTGTGTTAACACAAGGATTTTGTGGTAAGCAGAGACCTTGTGCTTATTTCTCAGCGGTGTTGGATAACGTCGCCAGAGCACTCCCTAGCTGTTTAAGGGCTACTGCTGCGGTCGCAGTGGCTATTCGACAGTTGGAAGGGTTCGTTTTGAACACTGATCTCACAGTGATGGTACCGCACGCTGTGGATACATTATTGAAATAAAACGAAGACCCAGCACCTTACAAGTGCGCGTCTTACAGGTGACTTTGTTTGCTCCCCACATTACGATTAAACGATGTGCCACTCTGAACCCTGCCACGTTACTACCCCTCCCTTCGAACAAAAAGAACAATGATGTTCATGATTGTATATTTCGGACAGAGGAAGAGACGAAGGGACGGGTAGACCTGACAGACAATCCTCTATCTGACCCTCAAGGGGAGCTGTATGTCGATGGCTCTTGTTTCAAATTACCAGATGGCACATCAACTGCTGCATATGCGGTAACTACTCTTCACACTAGTTGAGGCTTCTTGAGTACCCTATCAATCAGCTCAGGCAGCTGAGTTAGTGGCATTGCTCCGGGCCTGTGAGCTAAGTGAAGGATTGAGAGTAAATATTTACACTGATAGCCAGTACGCCTTCGGCGTGGCTCATAGTTTTGGTCGACTTTGGGTCGACAGAGGTTTTCTCACTTCCCTTGATCAGCGAATACAGCATGGCCCTTGATTTTGCGATTGCTGACAGCATTGACATTACCACAGATGGTGGCTGTAGTTAAATGCAGTGCACACAAGGCAGCGGTTGATGCAGTGGGTGAAGGTAATGCCTTTGCTGATCAAGTAGCTAAGGAAACAGCAAAATCGAAAATGACCTCAATGTTTGTGACTAGCTCTGCTAGGTGGGTGGCTGAAACAGAGATGTTTAATAACACCATGGAGAGTGTCCGAAAAATACAGAAAGAAGCTACCACTATTGAGCTGGCTCACTGGAAAGAGAAAGTGGGGAAATTAGATTGTTGGATTGATTTGACAGAAAAACAACAGTGGTTGTTGCCCAATGCATTAGTGAATGCGGTGGTAACAATGGCGCATGGTTCAGCTCAAATTGGGGCAAAAGGTATTTGTGCATTATTGGATCCTGTATGGTACAATCCCAATATTCCAAAGACCGCTGCTCATTTGGTTCAATATTGCATGGTTTGCTTACAACATAATCCTCGGGGCAGGGAGCCTGTTCTGAGTGGAAACTTTGCGCCACCATCTTTGGCGTTTGAGGTGCTCCAAATAGATTATATCCAGCTGGAGCGTGTAAATAATTTGAAATATTTCCTTGTCGTGGTGTGCGCTTTCAGTAAATGGGTGGAAGTCTACCCGACCAAGGAAAGTACTGCTTTGGCAGCAGCAAAGGCATTGGTAAAGGAATACTTCCCACGATATGGATTGCCTTGGCTGATCTGGAGTGATAACGGGGGACATTTTAATGCAGAATTCATTAGTCACATTTGTAATGGACTGCAGATTAAACAGAAATTCCATGCAGCTTGACACCCCCAGTCCGCTGGGTTGGTTGAGAAGTATAATGGAATACTGAAGCTCAAATTAGCAAAAATTCAAGAAAGTACCGGATTGAAGTGGCCAGATACTCTCCCACTGGCATTAATGTCAATACAGGTTACCCCACATGCTCGTTCTGGCTTATCTCTATATGAGGCCATTTTTGGGCACCCTCCTAATGTTTGGGGCGTCCTGAGACCCAGAACGTTTCGTGATATAGAGTATCTTATGTTGACAGACTATGCTTTGACTAAAGATCTACGTTCCATTCATCAACAGGTCTCAGCAGTTTTGCAGCCCCTGACGGAGGGTCCCGGACATCGCTTGGGGCCAGGACAATGGGTTCTGGTCAGTAATTACCAGCGAAAATCCAGCTTGGATCCCAGTTGGTCTGAACCGTTTCAAATATTGTTGACCAAGCAGACGGCAGTAAAGGTGAACGGCAAGCAACACAGGATCCATGTGTCACATCTGAAAAAACTACCCCTCCCGCTTCCATATGATCAGCCAATCCAGGAAGGGCTTCTGACCCAGGAAAGTGAGCGAGTTCTTCATTTTGTCCCTTTTTCTGATGCCCAGGTAATTGGAGAAGGGCAAGGAGAAGGTGTCTCTGGCTCGGAAGGGGCTCTGTCATCAGCACAAGTGATTGCCCCAGATTCTGTTGCCCCTACAGTCGAACGAGAGGCTCTCAGTACCCCTGTGGCACCGGATTCATCATCCTCTGTTTTGTTCTCTGATCAGGAAGTGCCTGGCCATGCTCAATACAACCTGTGGCCAAGAAGATAACGCGGTACCCCAGGTGAATATGGTAGGAGGTAGGGAGAGACTTGAGTGATAGGGTACAGAATTGTTCCACTAATGTCTGTTAGATGTGCTTCTGGGGTACTCAGCTAGACACTGGCTGAACGCGCTGAGAGCCTTGAACATTTGCTTACTCCATTCAGAAAGAAAGACTGAATTTCTTATTTAAAGAGGCCCGGGTTGTGTTTTCTTCAAGGGTTGTGTGAGAACATAACTCCAACGTGAGAGGCGTGCTTTGAAATTATTTGTGATGAACAATAGGAGCTTGCCTGTGAGGCTCTAAACGGACACAGGAAAGAAGCACCCTCTGGCAGGTTGGACTGCATCGCCCGAGTTTATTTTTGGACTTTTAGTTAGTATGTATCCCTTTGCTCATTTCGTTCCTGAAGAGGAACGTCCTTTTATACCGCGTTATTTCACTGCATATATGCCTCTTTTCTAGTTGGACCTAACAAGTTAAAATTGCATATATAAATATTGTAGCAATATTATTAATCACATTGATAGGAGTATTCTTCTATTTAGAATTCCGCCACCCTATGCGTACTATTTTAGGAACAACTGTCCCACCTCCAGAACATGAGTTTCATACTTTAGCCCCACATAAGTAAAGGCATCGTTAGACTTATGTGAAAAATGTATTTGTTGAAATGCTTCATCAAACACACAGCGCCCCCAATGCTACAAATTGTTGGGTTTGTTGTCTTTTACGGTCTGTTATGCACAAGCACGACTTATTCATATCCCTACCCTTGACTCATCTGGGGAGTTGTGAGGCTTGGTTTAAATTACTTTCAATGATGTATATGCATTATACTGTGGACACTCAAAGGTTTTCGGAAAAGGATTATGAAATGATTTTAGCATATATTGAGGTTCATCAAGAATTCGACCCCGAGGGGAATAATGGAGAGGGAACCTTAGGTCCGAATGCATGTATGAATATGTATACAACGCATGAAAATACCACTTGGTTGAAAAACTAGATTTTGGATTTTGTTGAGTTTAATTTCACTCCGTATTTTCGACATTTTCAAGACCGTAATATTACTGAAGATAGGGCTATTCCAGTGTCTATACTAAATATTACTGTGTTCTGTGTTCAGGGAGTAGGGTACATATCAGTAGGAGACCGCCGATGTAATTATACTTATCAGTTGCGTACCTTTAGCAGCTCCCCATTGTTATCCCCTCCTAATGTATATTTTGTTTGTGGAGAAAATGCCTATAATTGGCTTCCACGAGGTTGGGCTGGACGTTGCTACCTGTCCTTCCGGTATCCTCCAGTCTATATTGCCCCTTCTAATTATCACAAGGATCACTGCTTAGATAAACGAAGTATGCCTGTTAACAGAAATAAAAGAATGATAGATACTACCGATACACATCAGACAGATACTCCTGAACAGCATTTTACCGACATTGTAAAAGGAGTGTTTCCTATATAGGGGCCTATAATCACCAGCAAAGAAGTAAGCCGTTCGTCCGGAGTAGTTGAAGGGGTAATTAACACCACAGATTTCAAAAGAGAGGGTACCCCACTTTCACCAGGGAACAGGGTACAACGACAGCAAGTCAGAGGGAAATCCCTGGAGTGCACTAATTGACCTCACATACCAATATAATTACACTTATACATTTAAATGGCAGAAACCTATAGTTTACTGTGCTATAGGGAATACATAATAATTTCCACAGAGAAATTAAGTCGTTTACAGTCTATTTTTAATAAAAGCCATACATGTGAACAACTTAAAATACAAGACAATTAAAATTTCAAAGGAATACTCTTTGAATAGTAAAAATACTTGAAATCAATATCTCTCATGCAAAATTAGAAAATACAGCAGTTAAAATTTCAGGACAATGGAAAAACATATAAATGACATTTCAACAGTTCATAGACGATCAACAATGAGATACAAAATAAACACTACAAAGTGACGAACCCCTAGTATAACTGTGGCTCCTAGATGTCTTTGCCACTATTGATCTGTAGATCCAAGGGCCTAATATTACATTAGCTTCTGTAGACAACTGTGACAGTAATACATGTACATCCAGTGTTTACTGGGCCCTAGTTGGATTCTTTATATCTGAGAAATGCGTTGACGCGTTTCGGTGCAGTACATTTAATTCTGTGGCACCTTCTTCAGGACTTCTTTGGTAGGGGTTTCTTGTTTCAAAGAGTCTTGGTTCTTACTTTCCCTGTAAATATATGGGGAGAAAAGTAAGGAATCATTTTCTTTTTCTTTGGGTTACAGACTATTTTTCATTCAAGTCATTTCTATTGTCTATCACCTAGATAGGTAGTTCCTATGATCTCTCATTAACATATATGGTACACTATCCAGGCATATACATGGTTGTCTATTGGGTGTTTCAGAATAGTTCACGCTGTACATATGCTATGTTTAGTCCGTTATTATAATGTACTAGTCGGTACCCTTGTTTATTCAAGTCATCATTTGCCCTCCGAGTCCATTTCAATGTGGAAACCATTACAATAGGGAGTGCTAGCTCATATGGGAGAAATAAGGTGACTGGTACACAGTTCTCACACTCACACTTTTACATATAGAATATTCTCACCCCCACTGAATGTGGTAGAGGATACAAGATGGGGCTTGTGTAGCGTTTCAATGGATTTCTGCAGTTTCTTGCTACTACGCCCTGATAAAAAATATTGAAATGATAGGGGACATTATTCCTGGTAAATGGTATATGGGTTTAGACCTATGTTTGCAGGGTACTAACACCATATTCTAATTACCTTCCTCTTTTTAAAAAAACTCCTCGTATTGGGATGTCTTTTTCCGTCTTTTCAGTCCTTTTGGCAGTATAAGCTTGTTTATCTATTTAAACAAAGTACATTTATAATTATTTTGTTATGTTCCTCTTTCTAATTTAGGGCTAGTCATATGATCTTGTCCAACAGGTATCTTACCTTATAGTATTTTAAAACTTTCCTTGAACGGGCATAGGATAACAGGATTCCTTCCGGGAACTGGATATGTTCTAGTGGAACCAAAGTAAGTATTAAGAGATGTTTTAATAGTGGCCCAGTTGGAATATTATTTTATTCATTGCACGCTATTTTACGTAGGGTTGACCCTTGTTTAGACTTTTTTCCTATGTGGAGGCATGTGTTCATCACTCATCTAGATGTAATCCTTTATCCTACTATATATTTGGCACTGGTCACTTATTTAGATGTAATCCTTTATCCTACTATATATTTGGCACTGCGCTTGTTTAGCACTATAGCGAGATGAAAGGTTGTAGCGGCGGTGATTCTGTCCTACGCTCAGTCCCACCCCACTTCTTTTATTTTTAACATTGATTGGTTTACCTACTATATATATTGCGCTTTGACTATGCTTCTTCCATACTGGGTTAAATAGCTTAGGCCCACTACTTATATCTCTGGATCTACCTGCGAGTTTCTAATGGCGCTCATAAAAACTAGGTCCCCGGGCTTCTCTGTAGCTCTTACCTCGGTCTCGCCGGAGCCGCGTATCTGCCTCGTTCAATTCACTCTCTGGAGTGTTGGTTCGAGGCACCTCTATTTACTCGCGCTCCTGGAGTGCTAATTGTTTACACCTGGCTAGTTCGTCTCCGTGTAAGGGGCGTGTCACCCATATGCGGTCGCGCCATCTTGGAACAACGTCCGTGTAGTTCCTTTTCTATTGTATTTTGGGTTACCTATAATTCGTACTCGTACTCGTGTCCGGTTGTTTCCGTTTACAGGACATTTGTCACGAGATGACCCACCGTTGTTGGAAATATTACATGTTTTTTATATTTACATTTGAGCCATTTGGCCAATTCGTCACAGTCGAACAGGCGTAACATACAAATCTAGTAGCGCCATCTTAGAACAGTGTCCGAATAGCGTTGTTTTCCCTACCGTTTTTGGTATTACCTGTAAATCGCCGGTACTCATGCCTGGTTGTTTATATTTACAGGACTTTTACTTCCAAATAGCACACTGTTATTTATGTATTGGCGCTAGTCTTGTGACTGTGAAGAGTTTCGCTTTTTTTCTCTTTTTCTCTATTCCCCCCTGTAGTGTGCGCTTCGGGTGCCCGGGTGTTTATATTTATAAGGAGCCTTCTTTCTTCATTTTTGATCCTATGGTTTTATGGATATAACATATGTGGGGGAATCCCTATTTATATCTGTTATTTTATATGGATAAGACATAAAGAGATGTCTATCGTCTGACTGCCCACTATGTAGGGTCTAGTGTTTATATCGTTTAATTCTAGAGTACGTAGACGTATCTGTGGGGACTGAACTCCTAGGGGGAGCCCTATCCTCATTTTTGTTCAATTGTATGTCAGAGAGTGGTTCAAAGAAAGTATCGCTTCTCAGAGTATGCTTGTGCCTTAGATTAGATAAGGGCCTCCCATTCTTCCCTTGAATTCAGGCCTTTCTTAATCGTATTGAACTTAACCATATACCACTGCTCCTGTTGTTTACGCCTGGATGCGCTGTTACCTGATCTGGTCAGTTCTTTTATTCTTTCTAAGATGACCCATCTTAGATCTTTGTCACTGTGGCCCTGTTCTTTCCAGTGGGATACTAATGGGGCGTTTTCTTTGTTGTTTTTAATGGCGGATTTATGTTCCCCTATTCTTAACCTTACCTCGCGGCCAGTTTCTCCTATATATGCCTGGTCACAAGGGCACAGGATCATATATATAACATTCTTGGTTCTGCAGTTGTTTAAAGTAGTGATCTCGTGTGTGACTCCATTGTGTTCCACCTTTTTGGTAATCACACATAGTTCACAGATGCATCAGTTACCGCATTTGTTGTTTCCAACTGCTTTCTTTCCTCTAAGGGTAGTTTGGCTTTCTGTAAGGTCGTCCCTGTATGTATGTACCAGGTTTGATCTCAGGTTTTTGTTTTTTCTGTATGCGTATAATGGACGTTCCAGAATAGTAGTATCTGGTCCATTGTTTAGGATTTTCCAGTTGTGGTTGATAATATTCTTCACCTGGTTCGCTATCACAGAGTGTTGGCTCACCATCACTATTTTGTCCTGTGTTTTCTTTTTCTCTTTTTTAGTTAGTAAACACTCCCTATCGTAGTAGCGTGCTCTCTTCAGAGAGTGGTCAATCAGTTTTTTAGGGTAACCCCGCTCTCTGAATTTCTTTTTCATTTCTCCGGCATGTCTGTGGAAGTCTGTTAGATCCGTACAATTTCTTCTCAAACGAAGAAACTCCCTAAAGGGTATTGAGTCTTTTTGACTTTTGGGGTGGTAGCTGTTGTAGTGCAGGATGGAATTACGGTCTGACTCCTTCTTGTACAGTTCTACTTTGAGCTGTTTTTCTTGGCTCTTGATGCAGATGTCTAGAAAGTTTACCTTCGATCTGCTATATTCTGCTGTGAATCTGAGGTTTGGGTCTCCCAGGTTGAGCCAAGACAGGAACTCTTCAAGTTGTTCTACGGTTCCCTGCCAGATGAAGAATATGTCGTCTATGAAGCGAGCCCAATTTCGAATATTTTCAAAAAATTGGCTCACTTCATTGTATATATGCTTGTTTTCAAATAAACTCACATATATACAGGCTAGACTGGGCGCACAGGTTGCGCCCATGCTGGTCCCTTTCCTCTGGATGTACAGATCCGTTTTGAATAAGAAAATATTGTTGAGGAGTACCATGGAGACACATTTTACGATAAATTCTTTGTTTCCTCCCACAATTTCGGTCTCTTCCAGGAGGTTCTTGACTGCCACAATTGTATCTTTCTGCGGTATATTTGTGTAGAGTGACTCTACGTCGAGAGTCACCATGAGTTCATTGTCCTCATCAAACTGTGTCCCTTCCACCTTGGCTATCATATCCGCAGTATCGCGGATATATGATTTTTGTTTTTCCACCAAAGGTTTGAGGAACCTGTCAGCGTACTGACTCAGAGGTTCAAGTAGTGAGTCAATAGACGCTACTATCGGTCTCAGAGGGGGATTATTGAGGCTTTTATGGACTTTTGGTAGTCCATAGAGGGCCGGAGTTTTGGGGTTTGTATTATTTAGAAATTTCCACTCTTCTTCAGTGATGTCTCCCTCTTCTAAGGTTTTTTGGAGTAGCATTTCTACATCCTTTTTTAGTTTGTTAAGTCTGGTTTGGGGAACTCTCGAGTAGTGTTGTTCATTTGACAAGAGGATCATTACTCTTTGATCATAATCATTTGTGTCAAATACTGCTACTCCTCCCCCTTTGTCCGCAGGCTTTATTGTTATACTGGTGTCTTTCGATAAGGAATTGATGGCCTCTCTCTGTTCTTTGGTAATGTTTTGTTCTTGAAAATGTTTTTTCTCTGATAACAAACCTATCTCCAATTTCACAATGGATTCAAAGATCTCCACATTTTTGTCAACCATGCCTAGACTAGGGGTAAAGGCGGACTTAGTTCGTAGACCCGAGTCTGTTGGTGGTTCTCTATTCGGTCTATTCTCAAAAAACCTGCGCAGTCGGATTTTACGGAAAAATGCTCTAAGATCTTTCTCTAACAAAAATCATATATCCGCGATACTACGGATATGATAGCCAAGGTGGAAGGCACACAGTTTGATGAGGACAATGAACTCATGGTGACTCTCGACGTAGAGTCACTCTACACAAATATACCGCAGAAAGATACAATTGTGGCAGTCAAGAACCTCCTGGAAGAGACCGAAATTGTGGGAGGAAACAAAGAATTTATTGTAAAATGTGTCTCCATGGTACTCCTCAACAATATTTTCTTATTCAAAAAGGATCTGTACATCCAGAGGAAAGGGACCAGCATGGGCGCGACCTGTGCGCCCAGTCTAGCCTGTATATATGTGAGTTTATTTGAAAACAAGCATATATACAATGAAGTGAGCCCATTTTTTGAAAATATTCGAAATTGGGCTCGCTTCATAGACGACATATTCTTCATCTGGCAGGGAACCGTAGAACAACCTGAAGAGTTCCTGTCTTGGCTCAACCTGGGAGACCCAAACCTCAGATTCACAGCAGAATATAGCAGATCAAAGGTATACTTTCTAGACATCTGCATCAAGAGCCAAGAAAAACAGCTCAAAGTAGAACTGTACAAGAAGGAGTCAGACCGTAATTCCATCCTGCACTACAACAGCTACCACCCCAAAAGTCAAAAAGACTCAATACCCTTTGGGGAGTTTCTTCGTTTGAGAAGAAATTGTACGGATCTAACAGACTTCCACAGACATGCCGGAGAAATGAAAAAGAAATTCTGAGAGCGGGGTTACCCTAAAAAACTCATTGACCACTCTCTGAAGAGAGCACGCTACTACGATAGGGAGTGTTTACTAACTAAAAAAGAGAAAAAGAAAACACAGGACAAAATAGTGATGGTGAGCCAACACTCTGTGATAGCGAACCAGGTGAAGAATATTATCAACCACAACTGGAAAATCCTAAACAATGAACCAGATACTACTATTCTGGAACGTCCATTATACGCATACAGAAAAAACAAAAACCTGAGATCAAACCTGGTACATACATACAGGGACGACCTTACAGAAAGCCAAACTACCCTTAGAGGAAATAAAGCAGTTGGAAACAACAAATGCGGTAACTGCTGCATCGGTGAACTATGTGTGATTACCAAAAAGGTGGAACACAATGGAGTCACACACGAGATCACTACTTTAAACAACTGCAGAACCAAGAATGTTATATATATGATCCTGTGCCCTTGTGACCAGGCATATATAGGAGAAACCGGCCGCGAGGTAAGGTTAAGAATAGGGGAACATAAATCTGCCATTAAAAACAACACAGAAAACGCCCCATTAGTATCCCACTGGAAAGAACAGGGCCACAGTGACAAAGATCTAAGATGGGTCATCTTAGAAAGAATAAAAGAACTGACCAGATCAGGTAACAGCGCATCCAGGCGTAAACAACAGGAGCAGTGGTATATGGTTAAGTTCAATATGATTAAGAAAGGCCTGAATTCAAGGGAAGAATGGGAGGCCCTTATCTAATCTAAGACACAAGCATACTCTGAGAAGCGATACTTTCTTTGAACCACTCTCTGACATACAATTGAACAAAAATGAGGATAGGGCTCCCCCTAGGAGTTCAGTCCCCACAGATACGTCCACGTACTCTAGAATTAAACGATATAAACACTAGACCCTACATAGTGGGCAGTCAGACGATAGACATCTCTTTATGTCTTATCCATATAAAATAACAGATATAAATAGGGATTCCCCCACATATGTTATATCCGTAAAACCATAGGATCAAAAATGAAGAAAGAAGGCTCCTTATAAATATAAACACCCGGGCACCCGAAGCGCACACTACAGGGGGGAATAGAGAAAAAGAGAAAAAAAGCGAAACTCTTCACAGTCACAAGACTAGCGCCAATACATAAATAACAGTGTGCTATTTGGAAGTAAAAGTCCTATAAATATAAACAACCAGGCATGAGTACCGGCGATTTACAGGTAATACCAAAAACGGTAGGGAAAACAACGCTATTCGGACACTGTTCTAAGATGGCGCTACTAGATTTGTATGTTACGCCTGTTAGACTGTGACGAATTGGCCAAATGGCTCAAATGTAAATATAAAAAACATGTAATATTTCCAACAACGGTGGGTCATCTCGTGACAAATGTCCTGTAAACGGAAACAACCGGACACGAGTACGAGTACGAATTATAGGTAACCCAAAATACGATAGAAAAGGAACTACGCGGACGTTGTTCCAAGATGGCGCGACCGCATATGTGTGACACGCCCCTTACACGGAGACGAACTAGCCAGGTGTAAACAATTAGCACTCCAGGAGCGCGCGTAAATAGAGGTGCCTCGAACCAACACTCCAGAGAGTGAATTGAACGAGGCAGATACGCGGCTCCGGCGAGACCGAGGTAAGAGCTACAGAGAAGCCCGGGGACCTAGTTTTTATGAGCGCCATTAGAAACTCGCAGGTAGATCCAGAGATATAAGTAGTGGGCCTAAGCTATTTAACCCAGTATGGAAGAAGCATAGTCAAAGCGCAATATATATAGTAGGTAAACCAATCAATGTTAAAAATAAAAGAAGTGGGGTGGGACTGAGCGTAGGACAGAATCACCGTCGCTACAACCTTTCATCTCGCTATAGTGCTAAACAAGCGCAGTGCCAAATATATGGTAGGATAAAGGATTACATCTAAATAAGTGACCAGTGCCAAATATATAGTAGGATAAAGGATTACATCTAGATGAGTGATGAACACATGCCTCCACATAGGAAAAAAGTCTAAACAAGGGTCAACCCTACGTAAAATAGCGTGTAATGAATAAAATAATATTCCAACTGGGCCACTATTAAAACATCTCTTAATACTTACTTTGGTTCCACTAGAACATATCCAGTTCCCGGAAGGAATCCTGTTATGCTATGCCCGTTCAAGGAAAGTTTTAAAATACTATAAGGTAAGATACCTGTTGGACAAGATCATATGACTAGCCCTAAATTAGAAAGAGGAACATAACAAAATAATTATAAATGTACTTTGTTTAAATAGATATACAAGCTTATACTGCCAAAAGGACTGAAAAGACGGAAAAAGACATCCCAATACGAGGAGTTTTTTTAAAAAGAGGAAGGTAATTAGAATATGGTATTAATACCCTGCAAACATAGGTCTAAACCCATATACCATTTACCAGGAATAATGTCCCCTATCATTTCGATATTTTTTATCAGGGCATAGTAGCAAGAAACTGCAGAAATCCATTGAAACGCTACACAGGTCCCATCTTGGATCCTCTACCACATTCAGTGGGGGTGAGAATATTCTATATGTAAAAGTGTGAGTGTGAGAACTGTGTACCAGTCACCTTATTTCTCCCATATGAGCTAGCACTCCCTATTGTAATGGTTTCCACATTGAAATGGACTCGGAGGGCAAATGATGACTTGAATAAACAAGGGTACCGACTAGTACATTATAATAACGGACTAAACATAGCATATGTACAGCGTGAACTATTCTGAAACACCCAATAGACAACCATGTATATGCCTGGATAGTGTACCATATATGTTAATGAGAGATCATAGGAACTACCTATCTAGGTGATAGACAATAGAAATGACTTGAATGAAAAATAGTCTGTAACCCAAAGAAAAAGAAAATGATTCCTTACTTTTCTCCCCATATATTTACAGGGAAAGTAAGAACCAAGACTCTTTGAAACAAGAAACCCCTACCAAAGAAGTCCTTAAGAAGGTGCCACAGAATTAAATGTACTGCACCGAAACGCGTCGACGCATTTCTCAGATATAAAGAATCCAACTAGGGCCCAGTAAACACTGGATGTACATGTATTACTGTCACAGTTGTCTACAGAAGCTAATGTAATAATAGGCCCTTGGATCTACAGATCAATAGTGGCAAAGACATCTAGGAGCCACAGTTATACTAGGGGTTCGTCACTTTGTAGTGTTTATTTCGTATCTCATTGTTGATCGTCTATGAACTGTTGAAATGTCATTTATATGTTTTTCCATTGTCCTGAAATTTTAACTGCTGTATTGTCTAATTTTGCATGAGAGATATTGATTTCAAGTATTTTTACTTTTCAAAGAGTATTCCTTTGAAATTTTAATTGTCTTGTATTTTAAGTTGTTCACATGTATGGCTTTTATTAAAAATAGACTGTAAACAACTTTATTTCTCTGTGGAAATTATTATGTATTCCCTATAGCACAGTAAACTATAGGTTTCTGCCATTTAAATGTATAAGTGTAATTATATTGGTATGTGAGGTCAATTAGTGCACTCCAGGGATTTCCCTCTGACTTGCTGTAATTAACACCACTGCAGGAATATTAACTAATCTGACCGTAGAGCTACAAGCAACCAGACTCGTTTCGCTTCAAAATCATATGGTTTTAGACGTTATCTTGGCAGATCGAGGAGGAGCATGCTGTGTGATCGGCAGTTCTTGCTGTGTTTATATCCTTGACTCCGCCCCCTCCGTTCATTTGACTATCCAGAAGCTATATCATTTGGCTTCCGAAATACATGTAGAGACTGGTACGTGGTCCCTTTCTGGTTGGTTCTGGGGTTTGTTGTCTACTTGGGGATGGAAAATGTTGATAGTGCTGGCAGGTATAGCCATATCATCTTCACGTGTTGCCTTTGGGTACAATGTGGACCCGCATGTTGCTCTTATTGTGCAACTAAACTCACCTCCTCCTTGGCCGGTCCATCCCCAGCAGCAGTAAAGGCTCAGTTAGTTCAGCAGGAGCTCAAAGATTTAATGCAGATTGATGAAGCAATATTTGAAGATTGAGCTGTTTTAGTTAGCTACATCATGCTAAAAGGGCCGTTCGGAGGGATAAAAAATAGATTTACCATACATAAGGAGTATCGGACCATATTATGTTAGCATGATGCATCTATATGTACCCTATTTGCTTGACATGTATATATATATATATATATATATATATATATATATATATATATATATATATATATATATATATATATATATATATATATATATATATATATATATATATATATATATATATATTGTTTTTGCAGGGAGGACAGCATTTATTTACTCCTTGCGTTAACACTGCTAACAGAGTAGGCCGAGAACCATACAGACGCCTTTTTCTGAACCTATGCCCAAACATGGGCTGTAATCACGTGTTAGTGTCCGGCAGTTGTCAAGCCCCAGTTCATCTGAATTACTGGGAGCAGCTGAATGTAGGCTGTTTACTCGCCTGTCCTGAGACTCAAGGTCATATCTAGCTTTGGCTGTGATAAGCGCATTCCTGGAGGCGATGTGCCTACACTCCCGGGCACCAAGACGAAAGGGAGTCACCCCTCCTGACCTTCCCAGTAATAAATAGTTAAGCTTTGAACTAATCATGTGTGCCATATATGGTCCTTTCCTGGAGCTCGAGGGCCAACTGGTGTGTTTCCTTTTACAGTGATTATATGTGTTGAACTGAAAAGTATATAACCTCATGTTTGAATGCGAGCCAACAGTCTTCTCCACGCACCTGATGGGTGAGGGTTGGAGAGGCTCCTCTATAGAGTATTTTTGCTAAATAAATTATTGAACTTTCTTCACTGCCAACTGATTGAATATTTGGTAATGGGATTGGGGCTATTGGTAGGTATAACTCTTTAGGTTATTTTTATGGTACTTAAAGACATTTAATCATACATGTATAAATCAGTGTATAGGAAATGTTACATAAGACAGAGGATTACAAGGTGTAAGAGTCAAATGTCATCCATACTGGTCGTCAGTATAGTTTAAGAGTGCTTGGTTCGAAGAAGCACAAACTCAGAAGTCAAAAAAGTAACACCACGGTTGGAGGTTCTACCCTTTTTGCAAAATTAGGATATTGAAAGGCAGGGAAAAAATCATCCTATCAATACTTCACATTTTGCATGCAGCTCTTTGGTGACAGTTAATGGCTCGCTGCTCTTTGTTAGGATTTTAACTTATAAACTGAAAGTAATAAAAGTATCTCTCTGACTAAAGCAGTAGCTTTCTGCATGACTGCATAGTACGGAATCTTTGCAACAGGCATATTTACCATCTGCGCTACCTCACGATGAGTCAAAACTTCCACTTCACAAAACTATGACCACTCTTCAGCAAGAACATTAATAGCTGGAGTTATCTTGACATTTTTATTGTTGCCGAAAATTGCTGGAGGCAAGGATCTTGGCAGCAGGTCCTTTAAAAATGATAGAGTACTTGCAAATAGGTTTCCCCCACCCGAAGTCAGCACCCGGTGTGGTGGCACTGGTCACACCGCCCTAGAATCGACCATGCGCTACATAGATAACTATGGCATATGGAGAGCATTGTAAGCAACTTCGTTTGACAGATTTGAGGCTAAAGTAGCTGTTTTCACAGTTTCAATATAATAGGTAAAGCATAAGGGCACACCTCTATTTCTACTGTTGTAAGATGGAAGAAGCCATTTTCGCCGCCTCCTTTGACAAGCCCATGCACGTACTTTATCTTCTATTGTTGCATAGCATACGAGCAAAGCGACGGCCCTTTGTAACATACTGAAGGTGTGCCAGAGGTAAGCCTGTCTGTTCAGTACACATACCGACTAGGCCTAGGGCTTGTTTCACTGCAAGGAAAACCATGCACTATGTACAGAGTCTCTCCATCTTTGGAACGCACCTCATTTGAAGCAAAGTAAACAGACTCCTCCTATTATCATCCAAATTACTATGCTGTCCCCCTTGCCAGTTCAGGACACATCTTCTCTTCCACCTTCCCTTCCCCTGCTAATTTTAAGGACAGCTCTTCCCTGACCTGTGCACTTCTCAATACCTCATCTCTAAGTAAGCACATGACTAAAATTTTATATGTAATCCTTGGCAATGAATTCAAAATATTCTTTCAATACTACAGACTGAGACTATGGAACACGATTGGTGATGGTTTAGCCTTTAGTGATGAATACCATATGACATCTCTACTCTGCCTATGTATATCTTTAGCAAAGTTGAACCTACCTCCTGTGACATAATTCTCTCCATTGCCTGTACCGATACATTGTTTAGTCTATCATCCTCCAGCCCTCAAATCAGGTGTTGGAACAGTCAATCCTATTGCCGCATATATCAGGTAGGCCCGGGCGGTAAATTCCGTTCCACTAGTTGAATTTGGGGAATTTGGGTAATTTCATGTTCCGGGGGAGAAGGCGAAATTGCCCAAAAATCTGCGTTCCGCGACTTCGTGAAATTTTGGCTTGTACGCGTTCTCAAAATGCGTGTTCGCAGGATATTTCCCCCGAGCATGCAAACAACAATTGCGAACAGCAAAAAAGCATCGCTTAATAAATTGGTGACTGGTGTAGCTCACCACACAGGACATTCTTTTGATACAATATACTCCTATCGCTGATTCTAAATCTATCCACCCTAGATATTTTCTCACCTGTAGTGCATTTCCTTCTCAATGTCAGTTCTTCTCAAAATCTCCACAAAATATAACTAAATCCCTCACCTGTTTCAAACCTTGGCCATTACTGCAAACTTTGTAAATATATATACACGTTGGATCCTACTGCTTCTCTCTCACCAGTCCTGTCTGGGCCTGCTGCACCTCTTCAGAAAGGACCCCAGTTGCCTTAGATCACATTGCGTCAGCAAGGAAATCTCTGCAGCTTCATCCCCAAGCCACTTAACGCTTATGAGGATATTATGATGCTTATGAGGGCAGATGAAAAGTGAAACACACCGGGTGTGAAATATTAGGCCTGATCTTGAGTGAGTCTATCTTTCCCCTAAAAATATATATAATGCACCTCTGAGCATATATCTCGCCTTCTACAAGGTCTTAAAGACAGGGGCTCTGTTTTAATACTGCTTTTCATCCTGTTTCTTTTAGTTTTGTACAGCAAACCCAATAAAAAGTGTTATGCTGGGATTTACTGTCTAACACAAATCAGGATTTGTGTTGGGTAGTTTCTCAAAGTAATGCAAAGTTTTGCTGTGTCCTGCTTGGCTTTACTTTGCATCATACGGGCATTCCATGGGTGGTACATGGGTGTTCCTAAGCAAGCACCCACAGGTTTTTATGCAAATTCCAATATGCAAATATTTGTAGATGGCGTTTGGGGCAAAATCTTATGCCTCCTCGAAGCAGGAATAACTGGGATAAATACTTTCATTTCTCCTATTTTGTCCTTCTTTGCATGCGAGCTGCATTCTACAGCAATTATACAAATCAAGAAAGGTGTTAATGGATAGCTTTTGCGATGGAAGGTTCTTCTTCCAGTACAAAAATGATTCCTTCCAAGATGCAATATGGAGCAAGGGTGTGTACATTGGTGCATGGCAGCCTAAATTCAACAGCGAAGGCAGAGAGGAAAACAGCACAATATCTTAGTAGATATGGGGGAGTACTGCTCTCCCCTTTCACACAACGCAGCACAGTAACCTTAGTGTTGAGATGCACTGCGTTACGTGAATTTTCATACTTCTGCGCCATGACTCTTTACTGCCACCATCAATCTCTCTGTACTTGGCTCCTCTTGTATTTCCCATAAGCACCGGGATATAACCAGAGGTTCCTGACGCGCTACTGTAGCTAGTTTTGTTCATCCATTCACAATGATCTGTGCTATGCACATTAGCTCTCTGGTGCGCAAAACACAGTTTTTACCTTGGTGGATAACTCTGCTACCCCTGCTTCGGCTCCTCTCCTTCTGCTAGCATAGCAGACTGTACGTTATCTTCTCAATTTCGGTTCTCTGCATCAGTTTCACTCTGCTTTGTGGATCCCTGCAGTAACTGCCCAATTGCTCAATTTCTTTTGTCACTGCCTCTCCCACATAAAAGTGGACCATACTCCAAACCCACTGCATGTGTCTTTCCCACTCCACCTCTCCATTGTTCACTCTTTATCCATATCTTCGCCCACTCCCTCGTCAGTTTCCTCCGCTCGTTTATTTATTTATTTATTTATTTGGCGATTTTTAGAGCGCGCAAATACCCAAGGGTGTCTCGGCGCTAAAGTTGCAAAACTCTCTGGCGGATAGGGGGGAATTAGGTTACCACTGCTTCTGGCTGGCTTTGCTTCTCATTCCACCTGTTCTTTTTATGTAAAAATGGGGCAAATGTCCATAAACAGCATTTTTACACCATAGCCAAATGTCTACAAGCGGGGCTGTATCAGGAGTATCATGTCCCCTAGCAGACATGAAGAAATAACTACATTCCATATAGACCGGGCCGGACAGGGAACCCAAAGCAGCCCTGGCAAAGTTTGGGGCCAGCCCACACCCCTGCGATCTACAGTGAATGATCAAGACCAGTACAATGGAGACTTGGGGGGTCTCCCACCTAAGAAAGTATGGGAGAAAAATGACAAAAATGGTGCATCCTGCAACACATTTTTCAATATATATTCAATTGAATTGAATTTGAATTTAATATGCCCTTTAAGGACATATTAAATTATGACCTTACAGGGCACCGGGATATGCTGATCTTTATTGGGGCACTTCAATGATTTCTCACTATCACCCTCCAACAGGGCTCCTCATCTCACCAAGCCCCTCTCTCACAAGTATTTCACTTGATTTATAGTGCCCCTCTCTCACAAGTATTTCACTTGATTTATAGTGCCTCTTATACCAGTGTAGGATGCAGGAGCGCTTTACATCACACACACATACAGAGACAATAAATCATGCATGTGTAAATCTGTGTATAGAAAATGGTACATAATATAAAAGGGAATACAATGTAAAGGGTTCATTTCATCCATGCAGGTAGGCATTGTTTAAGAGTGCTTGGTTAATAAAGAGATTAAAAAAAGAGTGCTTGGTATGGAGAAGCAGAAACTCAGTATTTATAATTTAACACAATGGTTGAAGCTGAATTTACTAAAAAAAGATGTACTTCTCCCCAAATAAAGCTATTTTTTAGGATAATGAAAGACGGGAGAGGGGGAGCGTAACTTCTGAACCTGAACCATGTAGTTTACATGCAGCCGTTTGATGGCAGTCCATAGTTCACTGTGCTAGATTATGATTGTAAATTATGAACTGCACAGTAACAAAAGGATCTCTGTGTCAAAAGCAGCAAGCCACTGAGCTATGCCCATAAAATAAACTTTTATGATCTGCATGGTACACATTCTTTGCAGCAGGTATATTAACCTTATGTGCTACTTTAGATGAGTCAATACTGCCAATAGACCAAACTCAAATCTGTCTCCAGCAGGAAGATTACTCATCAGACATATGAATCTTGGAACTTTTAGTGTTGGCTGTTGGATATACAAGCAACTGCAGCGAGAGTGAGAAGTGAGTGACCATGCTGGCAGTGCTGCTTAATTTGTTACTGGAGGCCAATATTGCAGCACTACTGCAAAATTGATCCGGGTTAACAAAAACTGGGCCCCAACCCTTCCAGGAAAATGCCTAATGCCCAGTACGTTCAGTCTGGCCTTGCATATAGGGGCACTATCACCAAAGAAACATTTCTGTGGAAAATATATTTGTCCTGTGAAGGTATGATCATTTTTATTTCTCAAACTGGGATGATGGTGGGGTGTGGAAGGAGACTGATTCACTTGTAGACTTTAAAACGTATGTACAATCTTCAAAACGTTATTTTGCATTTTCTTGCTTTTTATACAAATGCGGTATGACATGGAGGGTTTTGTGTGGACGTCCTTTCAGGCACTCCCTTGCAGCCAAACAAGTCTTTTGGTTCATTTTTCTTCCTGCCTGTTCTGTTAAGGGCTTTCATTTTAACATTTTGACAGCCTTTTTATTGCTCATCATCAATCACAAAATAAAAATAAGGGATTGGTCTACCAGAATGTAAGACCTATTCAGTCAAATATCTCATAGGTGAGGCATTTAAAACTCTTATTTATTTTATTTATTTGTGTTAGATTTGTATTGCGCATGGCTGCCCCAGCGACGCTGTAGGGTGAAACAAGGGAACCTGAAGGTGCGACCACTCCTCTGTTGTACTGGTAAGCCACCATGATGTGTACAAAAGTAAAAACATGCTCTTCAAGGACATTGGTGGAATTGTCAGCCCAGGGCTAGAAATTGTGCTTTAATGAGTGACGACTCCTCTATATCAACCAACACAAAATCATCATGAAAGTACGCATACCAGCGAGGTAATGACGTATAATCGTAATGGTCAAACAAATATTGACATCAAGCAAGCACCTCACCCTTTATCATTTAACAAGTGCTCACATAATTTATTATTATTTTCTTAATTGTATTGAGGATATGTATATAGTGTGAAGCTGGCATTGTGGGGATTAGTATATGGTTAACGTGTAGCTCATTTCATAATCTTTGAAGCTAGCCACAGGAACGACAGATTCCTGACTGAGTTCAGTTGAAAATCCATCTTGTCTCTAGTCCTCCCATGTACTTTTCGTAAATTGTTTGAAATTATATCAACTCATGCTTATGCTGAATAATTGAAAGTGGCTATGGGTAATGACTGTTATATATTTTCAAACTTCGTCTCTTTTGTTTTGTTTGCTGCTGAAGTCCAAAGAAGCTGGGTCCCACCCACAAACAAACCGTTAACAAGCGCAAGCCTCCACTTTCCCACCTTCAGGATACACTTACAAACTAAACAAGGTCTCTGTGAGCACTTTAGCATCCTACCAAATACAGTGGGAGGTTAGTCAGGTGACCAGTGCTGCTTCCAGTGCAAACCTACGCCATCAGAACAAGCTTTGGCTTTCCAACTCTCCTGGTATTTATTTATTTTATTTATAGTATTCATAAAGCATACTGTCACCTAACAGGTATTCTGGCACTAAACCTTTACTGAGAAGAAGATAACTGCTATTGAAATAGCCAGAGTAGTGATTACTAATAAACAAGGAAAAAGCCAGGTTGTTACTGCTTTCCTGAAATGCAATACCAGTGGTGGCACTCAGGTAAATAAAAAAAAAGAATGAAGGCCTCCAATGGCACCCCAACGTTTTACAGAAAGGTACAAACTTAGTGCCTGATATAGATCTTGGCTGGATTTGCTCTGCTGCTGCTTTTTTGCCAGTCTTTCCAGCCGCGGCCTTGGCGGTCTGCCTGCCCAATTTGGATGTTGACTGGGCATTAGAAGGAAGATTGTCTTGTTCCCACCGACTACACCAGGATTTGTCTCACACATCAAGGGCATCAGAGGCTGAAGCAGCTGTTGGAGGGAGTCCCACCAAGATTCCGGCCGTCAAGATTATGAAGTGCCTTTCCATCAAGGCAACTCTGGCAGGAAACATCCAAGCTCAGGTTGGAAGAAACAAAGAAAGAGAAATGAAAATTCACCTTTTTTCAGGATCTCACCAACAATTCCATCTCCAGCACCATTGCCCAGGTCTTCGCTGTGCTGCTGCTACTTGACCATGAACCTCAGCCATTCCGTTGTCATCGGATTCTAAGGTAGGCTTTGGTGGTGGGTGTGTGTGTATGGTGAATGGTGGGTTTATGTTGTTGGTGAACAATGCATTATGTATAAACAATGGTCAGTTCACATTACCTACATGTGCATATTGACATATACGCAACATATATGTGTAATGAGATGCAAATAAGTAGTACTTACCTGTCACCAAGCCGCCGTTGCCCCACCCTCTGGCCTGATGGTGACAGAGTACTGCAAGCAGCAGAGAGGACCGCTGCCACACTGGTCTCTTGTCTATTGCCACAACATCTAAATACGCCAGGCGGACTGCCATCCACTTGACAGAGTACTTGGGACCGCTGCCGCGGCGGGCGGCGTTAAGACCGCCAAGATCTAAATCAGGTCCATAGTCAAGGGAACTCTTTCACCCATTACCAGTGACTAGCCAGTCTGACCAAGGCCTTACTTTCCCACCTTATAGCTAAATTAAAACATGTATTGAAGGCTTCATATGGCAATCCAGCAACCACCGAATGCCGCAGATGCATGGTTTCATGACAATCACATCCACCAATATTGGACAGACATTTAGAGCAATCCCCATTGCTTCCTCCCTTCAAGTATATTCTCTGCTATCCCTGTAGGCCCCCTATCTTGGGCATCCTCAAGTAAGAGCATATGAAGACAAGGGTGTTATACTACTGTGCCTGATCGGGCCGGTCAAGGACAAAGTGCAGAATACTTGTATCATCAAAATATCTGGCATGGCACCTTAGCACTCATCTTCGAAATACTGTGAACATCCCACCCATTTCACCATGCTCCATCCCAAGCACATACAACAATGCAATCAATCAAACACATCTATTCTATGCAACTCTTTATAGAACAAACACACTCAACAAGCACTTAACATCATGCTTTTCAATGCTCACTTTGCAAATGAGTATGCAGCAGACAGTTCAGAGTCAATACCAATTTAAATACAGAAACCATGACTTTAACCAGCCCCGATCCACATCCTTGATGCCCAGTTACCGCACATAAGTAGGTTGATTGATCGAATAAAAATGAGCGAAGAATTACTGTTGCCCACTGATCTTCCTGGTCATGAGCCCTTCATCTTCCATTTCCCACTGTCACAAATGCAAACCTCTCCTTTTCTTTGATCTGTCAACCATGACAAAATAACACAGCCTTCAACTTCCAGATGCTTATTGTCATCATAAGGCTTCAAAAGCTCTGCAAACAACACGTATCTTGCATGACGCATTCACAAAGGAAACAAATGATTTCTCGAACCTGCTGTACATTGTAAGCATCACTGAGCCCATCATGGGAATGCAAACCTGCCTCCCAGCCATGAATGTCAGCATCTTCGTTCCTTGTCTGATTCACCACACCAAATAATTGGGGGGCATATTACCAAGGGGGGCTATAGGCAATTATCGCCGGGTTAGCGGCCGTTTTCGGCCGCTAAGTGGCGATAATTCTATCGCTATATTAGCGAGCTGTCGGTAACTGATGTTAGCGACAGCTTTTAGGCGATAACAAGCGGTTTGGGGCCCGCTTTGCATGTCAGCGATATTTATCTCTAATGACATGCAAAGTGGGCATACCCAACCTGTTAGCGACTGAAAGCAGTCGCTAACATCGCTATCGCCTATTAGCAAGGCGGACGAAGCGATGGAAATATTCCTGCTATCCCCAAAAACTAACGCCTGCTCAGACCAGTTCTTAGCCATGTTATCCAATGGGAGGTGGATAACATGGCTAAGAGCATTTCGTCGCTAATGCTTGAATATCGCTGTATTCGCAGCGATATTCACGCTATCGCCGGAAAAATTATCGCTTTGGAGATAAACGTTGCTAATAGCACGTTATCTCAGCGATAATTTCCGGCTATGCTTAGTGATAAAAAAATTGTTGCTAAGCCTAGTTAGCGATAAATATCACTACTCATTGGTAGTATGACCCCAGGTTTTTAGTGAGACACCGCTAGCTTCAGGACTCACATTATACGCGGAACAAAAATGCTCAGCGCTAATCCCATCCCACCTCAATCCTCCTGAAGAGAGTACTCCAGTTTGAACTCCACACAATGAAGAGTCTTCTGAAGTATACCAGGTTCATACTGGCACCCCTGGACCATCATCGTGTAGGAAGGTACATCCTGACTATGGTTGCCCCCAACTTTTTGCCCTGTGTTTTAGCTGGTTTTTGACATAGTCGACCTGGGATCCTGCCAATCAGGACCCCAGGCCTACTGCTCGCTCTGTAAAATGGATTCCATGTACCTTAGGTACATTTCCAATTGGTACTGGGCCACCTTATCAGACCCTGTAACTCAGGGCATAGGTGTACCCAGGGCCTACCAGGGGCTGAAGCATGTATTATGCCACCCCTGGCTGGCCTCCTAAATTTGACACAACTGGCTGCATGACAGCTGGGGCAAAGTCGTGTAATCACCCTTTGCTGTAGATATAGTATACCTATATCTAACCCTAAAATGGACACACAGATTCCTATCAGTCACTCCTATGGCAGGCCTTGACAATCCTGAAGGCAGAGTGCTTGGAATCGTGTGAGATGGTGCTCTGGCATGAGCTGAGCCTGTCTGCAGCTTGTGGAACCAAGTCCTAATAGCTGTTCCATGATATCGCATACCATATACTCTTAAGTGTATTATAATCCTCGCGGTTAAATGCTATCTTTGGTATTGCTTTATCAAAACATGTCGAGTAAGGTGTCATACGAATTGGAATACTAACCCCTCGCCAATTCTGGCGACGGGGTTAGCATTCCACCCTTCTAGAGGGACACGACATGTATGTAACTGTGAACCCCGGTTAAAGTTAAACGAAGCCTCAGCTCCACAAAATGGATGCTGCCACCACAGACACGAGTCTGACCCCCTGCAGCTGGGAGTCCTTCCAGCGAGGGGAGCCTGGACAAAGGGTTTCCTGTCAGGGGCGGTGCTAGCACCGTCCCAGACACGGTTTTGTGTATCCTGGGTAGGCAGGGCTTTACAGGAAGGTGACTACTGAGTGGCACCCCGGTGCTCACTACGCATAGGCCGGTCAGAACCACTTCCAGGGGCACACCAGCCCCTGGCCTGGGGAAAGTCCGGCATGGCAGAGGGGTGTAACCACCCCCCTCCTAGTCCCACCCATAGGCAGGACCTAGTCACCGGGTCAGCCCCCTTTTTTAGTATAAAGATAGGAGCGGGCCCCCTGGTAAAATTAGATCATCTTTGCAATCAAGACTCGACTTTCTGCGAAAGACATCAAGATTTCCTTCTTCAAGATTCTCCCTTGTGGCTAAGGAGTAGTCACCCTGCATCCGCAGGCACCATCCTAAGAACACTGCGGTCTGCTGCAAGTCCTTCTTCACGAATCCGACGACCCAGCTCGACGAGACCCGGCTTCCCTGGCACCTCTGACCTCTACTCACCTCTACAGCCAAGCTGAGAACTGTGAGTGCGACGAGACCTCGAGGGACCGACGATCGCCAAGACTGCACGACTTCTTTGCAACAAGCCCACCGTGTGCTCCACTGGTGAGTGCTTTGGGGTCCGAGAAGCCCCAACCCTGAGCAGCTCCAGCACCGAAGATCAGCCCTCCAGCATCTCCACGATCTGCGTGGGGCCCTTCTGCTTTTGCGTGCTCACCGCGCTGTGTGACTACTAGCCGGCTGGCTTGTGGCCTTCTACACGACGCCCGACGACATCACTGCTGCTGGTCTGGTTGCTCCAGACTGGCCCTTGCTTCCTTCTTCAAGAGAGGCACCCCGGACCCTCCTGGTCCACTCCAGACGCCATTTTGAGTCCACCGCGTGGGCTTGAATTTGCCAAGGCTTTGTTGCCCAATCCTGGGTCCAGCGACGCCGACAGCTTCATCCTTCGTGGGACAGCTCGCTCCTCCATCCTGGTCGCCGACAACGCCTCCTGGTCCGTGAGATCTGCGAGCACAGCGTCACCCACTCACCTAGTCGAGGTGGCTACCATCCGGTGCCCTCCTGGTGCCCACTGACTACTGGCTAGTAGTCGCGAACTTGGTCCCCTCTGCTTTCAGGTGTCATCTTCCTTCGATCCAGGCTTGGATCCATCGAACCTTCTTCACTGGTCGCCTGCCAGCAACTTCTTTCTTCCAGGCTCCTGGTCCGTTTACGAGGATTCCCGACGTCTTTTGAGACCTATGCAGCTGCAGCCCCTGGGCTAGGTAACTTCGGCATTTTGGTGCCCCAGCATAGCCTCACTATCCAAGGGTCAGAATCCACTTTCGTTTTCCTCCTACCAGGTCGGGTTCGCCCGAGAACACTAACTTTGTAATTACTAGCTACCATAGACTTTGTCCCGCATCACGCGTGAGAGTGCACACTCTGCACCCGAGTCCCCTAGGCCTCCTAGAAGTAATCTGAAGATTCTATAGTCAAGTCCTAGCGATTCCAAAGGCTATTAGTACTGTACTTACCTGCTAGTAATTTCGCATTCCACTTTCAGAGTATATGGTTTTCCGTGCCCCTCGGGCATTTGTATATACTGTGCTAACTTAAGTATTTTCGTAAGAGTTTTGTGTTGTGCTTAGTACCCTGTCCTCATAAAGAGTACAGGGCTGTTGTGATTCTTAATAAATATCTTGTTTATTTTCATAACACTTGTGTGGTGTCCTTTCACTTGGTGTTCAAGGGGTATATGTGTGGTAAACAGCTGGCTTAACACGCCCTCTCGAGTCTTTAGCCTTAGACTGCTCGTATGCACGCTACTAGGATAGCTGGTCTATAAGGTTGACTTACAACCAATCATCAATAAGGGTTGCTGGACTGATACATAGTGTTCACTAGAATAGTGAGCACTGCATATCAGGCCACCTTCTCACATTGGTGAGCAGCGGTTGGGATTTGAGCTTGCTGTTGTTTTACCACACGTATCCTAAGAATATCTTGTAGAAAGATCACATAAGTACTGTTAGGTACATATAACTTAGCTTAGAATACTCTGAGTTCTACTGAACCAGCTGTTGCAGCTCCTCAAGGCTTAGCACACCTTGGCTGCAACTCTTAGCAAGGGACCAGTAGGCAAACACATAGTGTAGGTAGGTGCATCACTTACACCACACTAGAAACAGTATGTCAGACAAAGGAGGAAACTCTGAGTCTCCCCTTGTGTCAGTGGACCCTCCACAGGTCCTCCCTTCCAGATATACTGTGCTTAGCTTCCATGAGTTAGGACAGGTGTGTACCTCTAGGAAGATAAAGCAGGGGTCTAACCCCACAACTTCCTTTCTGATTGGTCTCTTAGAGACTTATGATGCCAGAAAAGCTGAGAAACTTCTTAGCTCTTCTAATCCAGAGGGAAGCATGCCTCCCCTTGAGGGAACCAGAGGAGACCCTGACCTAATCCACCTCTCAGCTGAGACTGAAGAGGGGGAGGAGGATGAGGATCCCTCTGGGGATGAGGCAGATAAGGGACAGGTAGAAGTCAGCAGACTAACCAGGTCCAACTTAAGCAGACATGAGATTGGTACTGGGGGAACCCTGGGGCCGCTCTCAGGTCAGCTTAACATTGGGAATGGACGAGCCAGATCTCTATCAAGAGGCTCTGGCAGATCTATTCAAACCAATGGCTCTCAAAGCTCTTCTCACAGAGGGATGACTTCCCCTCAGAGGAGAGTGTATGAAGCTGAAGAAATGGCAGTCAAACTGAGGATTGAAAGGGAAGAACTTGCCCTGGCCAAAGAGAGACTTGCCTTTGCTAGAGAGCAAGAATTATGTGGGCTACAGCCCACTGGTGGCAGCAATAAACCTAGCAATAGGGAAAGGAGTTTTGATACAAAGCACCTGAATAAGATTGTGCTCCCCTTTAAACAAGGGGATGACATCCACAAATGGATTACTGCTTTGGAGAGGGCCTGCACTGTGCAGGGTGTTCCCCAAAGTCAGTGGGCAGCTATCTTGTGGCTCTCCTTTGATGGTAAAGGTAGAGATAAGCTCCTCACTACTAGAGTGGAGGATGCTAACAATTACCAAATCTTGAAAAATACACTGGTTGATGGGTTTGGTTTAACCACTGAGCAGTACAGGATGCTGTTCAGAGACACCCAGAAAACTCAGTCTCAAGATTGGTCTGACTTTGTTGATTGTGCCACTAAGGCTTTTGAAGGCTGGCTACTGGGTAGTAAGGTTACTGATTTTAAAGGATTGTACAATCTAATTATGAGGGAGCAAATCTTAAGTAATTGTCAGAACCAGTTATTACACCAGCACCTGGTAGACTCTGATCTGACCTCTCCACAGGAATTGGGTAAGAGGGCAGACAAATGGGTCAGAACCAGGGTCAGGCCTAAGAACCAGGGTGGTGACCAAAAGAAGGAATCAACCAAGCCTCAAGAGAAGGGTGGGGATAAATCCACAGAGAAGACTTCCCAAGGGCCCCAAAACTCCAACAAGGGTGGTGGGTCCCAGAACACTCCTTCAGAACAGAAGAAACCTTATTGCCATGCCTGTAAACAGGTGGGCCATTACAAAAGTGATGCCAAGTGCCCTAAAAATAGCAATAAGGAAAACATACCCCCAAGTAACACTCCCAGACCTCCTGTTACCACTAGTGGTAATCCCCCAGGTGGTGGGAGTGCCCCCAAGAATGTGGTGGGCATTACTTTGGGCAATCAGGAGGACTATGGCCTAGCCAGGTCCCCTGACCACACTCTTGTCTGTGAGACTGGCATGGGGTTTGCCAACTTCACTACTGGACCCCACATTTTGGGAAAGTATAGACAAGAGGTCATAGTCAATGGTCAGAAAGTTGAGGCATTCAGAGACACAGGGGCCAGCATCACCATGGTGATTGAACATCTGGTTCCCTCTGCTCAACTGACCCCTGGTTTTACTTATCAGGTGACAGACATTCATGGAGTGAAGAGAAGGCATCCCATGGCAGTAGTGAAGCTCAGCTGGGGTAATGTCACAGGGCCCATGAGAGTGGCAGTGACAGATAACCTACCTGTAGATTGCTTACTGGGGAATGACCTGGAACTCTCAGCATGGGCTGAGGTGGAGCAAGAAACTCACTCCAGAATGATAGGCCTATCCAGACAGGTTAGGGGGGCAGTAATAGCTACAGCCCCAGTCCAAGCACCATTCCTCCCTGAAAAGGTTGGAAGGGCCGTGGTAGCCACTGCCCAGGCTCAGACAGACTTTCCAGAACAGGATAGGAGGGCTGTGACAGTCACAGCCCAAACACAAACTGAGTGCCCTCCTGAAAAGGTTGGCAAGGTTGAAATGGTCTCAGCCTCTACTCAAACAGATAGTGAGGGTGTGAAGCCTGAAACAATGGATCACTCCACTCAAACAGAGAGCATTGAGGAGGAAGAAGAGTCTTCCCCCTCCCAGACACTAGGTGAGAGCCAGCCTCCTCAGGGAACTGACTCTACCCCTGTTGAAGGAACTGCCCCAGAGGTAGTCAGGCCTAGCCTGGCAGAGCCCCTGATGGCAGTGGACCTTCCCAGGTGGGACCCAGTCTGGAGCAGGTAACCTGCACCTCTCTACCCTGCCTCAGTCAGCCCAGGGCTGAAGAGGTCAGGGAGGCCAGTGGTGGACCCCAAAGGGCCCCCTGTCCAAAAGAACCCCTTAATCAGCAGATTAGGATCACTGAAGCTGGTAAACCTAGCCAAGTGAAGATAAAACAGACTCCTGAGGGATCCCCCTTAAAAGTAGTTAGGGACCTCCCACAGCTGGACACTGTTGGGCACAGCCAAACATGGGGCCTAAAAACCCCAGACCTGACCTGTCCCTCCAGTAAGCCAAACAGAGGGACTCAGCCTCCAACTTTAGGTAGCCAGAGGCTGACCCTGAGAGCTCAGTGCATCTCAGCTAAAGAAAGAAAGGCACACATGATGGATGGTGATTGGAGGAAGTTGAGCCCAAAGGTAGAGGAGCCTCACTTCAGTACTCCATCCCAGCATCAGCCTTTTACTTTCCCAAGACACACCAGAGACAGAGATTCCCTATGGTGGAGACCTTAGGGTGAGGGGTTGCCTAGTGGACCATGACACAGGGGGAAACCAAGCCAGAGCTGGTCCTTCCTTATATGGCCACTTAGGTAATAGAGGCTTACCTGGACAAGGATAGCCTTATCTCCTTTCGTTTGGGGGGGGGGGGGTTGTGTAGGAAGGTACATCCTGACTATGGTTGCCCCCAACTTTTTGCCCTGTGTTTTAGCTGGTTTTTGACATAGTCGACCTGGGATTCTGCCAATCAGGACCCCAGGCCTACTGCTCTCTCTGTAAAATGGATTCCATGTACCTTAGGTACATTTCCAATTGGTACTGGGCCACCTTATCAGACCCTGTAACTCAGGGCATAGGTGTACCCAGGGCCTACCAGGGGCTGAAGCATGTATTATGCCACCCCTGGCTGGCCTCCTAAATTTGACACAACTGGCTGCATGACAGCTGGGGCAAAGTCGTGTAATCACCCTTTGCTTTAGATATAGTATACCTATATCTAACCCTAAAATGGACACTCCTATGGCAGGCCTTGACAATCCTGAAGGCAGAGTGCTTGGAATCGTGTGAGATGGTGCTCTGGCATGAGCTGAGCCTGTCTGCAGCTTGCGGAACCAAGTCCTAATAGCTGTTCCATGATATCGCATACCATATACTCTTAAGTGTATTATAATCCTCGCGGTTAAATGCTATCTTTGGTATTGCTTTATCAAAACATGTCGAGTAAGGTGTCATACGAATTGGAATACTAACCCCTCGCCAATTCTGGCGACGGGGTTAGCATTCCACCCTTCTAGAGGGACACGACATGTATGTAACTGTGAACCCCGGTTAAAGTTAAACGAAGCCTCAGCTCCACAAAATGGATGCTGCCACCACAGACACGAGTCTGACCCCCTGCAGCTGGGAGTCCTTCCAGCGAGGGGAGCCTGGACAAAGGGTTTCCTGTCAGGGGCGGTGCTAGCACCGTCCCAGACATGGTTTTGTGTATCCTGGGTAGGCAGGGCTTTACAGGAAGGTGACTGCTGAGTGGCACCCCGGTGCTCACTACGCATAGGCCGGTCAGAACCAGTTCCAGGGGCACACCAGCCCCTGGCCTGGGGAAAGTCCGGCATGGCAGAGGGGTGTAACCACCCCCCTCCTAGTCCCACCCATAGGCAGGACCTAGTCACCGGGTCAGCCCCCTTTTTTATTATAAAGATAGGAGCGGGCCCCCTCTTAAAATTAGATCATCTTTGGAATCAAGACTCGACTTTCTGCGAAAGACATCAAGATTTCCTTCTTCAAGATTCTCCGTTGTGGCTAAGGAGTAGTCACCCTGCATCCGCAGGCACCATCCTAAGAACACTGCGGTCTGCTGCAAGTCCTTCTTCACGAATCCGACGACCCAGCTCGACGAGACCCGGCTTCCCTGGCACCTCTGGCCTCTACTCACCTCTACAGCCAAGCTGAGAACTGTGAGTGCGACGAGACCTCGAGGGACCGACGATCGCCAAGACTGCACGACTTCTTTGCAACAAGCCCACCGTGTGCTCCACTGGTGAGTGCTTTGGGGTCCGAGAAGCCCCAACCCTGAGCAGCTCCAGCACCGAAGATCAGCCCTCCAGCATCTCCACGATCTGCGTGGGGCCCTTCTGCTTTTGCGTGCTCACCGCGCTGTGTGGCTACTAGCCGGCTGGCTTGTGGCCTTCTACACGACGCCCGACGACATCACTGCTGCTGGTCTGGTTGCTCCAGACTGGCCCTTGCTTCCTTCTTCAAGAGAGGCACCCCGGACCCTCCTGGTCCACTCCAGACGCCATTTTGAGTCCACCGCGTGGGCTTGAATTTGCCAAGGCTTTGTTGCCCAATCCTGGGTCCAGCGACGCCGACAGCTTCATCCATCGTGGGACAGCTCGCTCCTCCATCCTGGTCGCCGACAACGCCTCCTGGTCCGTGAGATCTGCGAGCACAGCGTCACCCACTCACCTAGTCGAGGTGGCTACCATCCGGTGCCCTCCTGGTGCCCACTGACTACTGGCTAGTAGTCTCGAACTTGGTCCCCTCTGCTTTCAGGTGTCATCTTCCTTCGATCCAGGCTTGGATCCATCGAACCTTCTTCACTGGTCGCCTGCCAGCAACTTCTTTCTTCCAGGCTCCTGGTCCGTCTACGAGGATTCCCGACGTCTTTTGAGACCTATGCAGCTGCAGCCCCTGGGCTAGGTAACTTCGGCATTTCGGTGCCCCAGCATAGCCTCACTATCCAAGGGTTAGAATCCACTTTCGTTTTCCTCCTACCAGGTCGGGTTCGCCCGAGAACACTAACTTTGTCATTACTAGCTACCATAGACTTTGTCCCGCATCACGCGTGAGAGTGCACACTCTGCACCCGAGTCCCCTAGGCCTCCTAGAAGTAATCTGAAGATTCTATAGTCAAGTCCTAGCGATTCCAAAGGCTATTAGTACTGTACTTACCTGCTAGTAATTTCGCATTCCACTTTCAGAGTATATGGTTTTCCGTGCCCCTCGGGCATTTGTATATACTGTGCTAACTAAAGTATTTTCGTAAGAGTTTTGTGTTGTGCTTAGTACCCTGTCCTCATAAAGAGTACAGGGCTGTTGTGATTCTTAATAAATATCTTGTTTATTTTCATAACACTTGTGTGGTGTCCTTTTACTTGGTGTTCAAGGGGTATATGTGTGGTAAACAGCTGGCTTAACACGCCCTCTCGAGTCTTTAGACTTAGACTGCTCGTATCCACGCTACTAGGATAGCTGGTCTATACGGTTGACTTACAACCAATCATCAATAAGGGTTGCTGGACTGATACATAGTGTTCACTAGAATAGTGAGCACTGCATATCAGGCCACCTTCTCACACATCTCACTTCTGGAATTTCAAATGGCCCTCAAGACCTGGCTGTTCGAATAAACCTCCAGGACATGCATGCGTCTGAATACCCTGTCAGGCGTGCCGTGCTTTATAAATCCTGATTGATTGACTGATACTGCGCCTCCGAGAACTCCACTGACCCCCCCCCCCCCCCTCCCTGCAACCTGCATCTCATTTAAGAACGGTCACGCGGCCCACAGGAGTATCATCTCAAGGAGCCCATTGGATCCGGCAACCAAGAGTGAGCTCTCCGGTGGATCACACAATGCCAGCAACAGCAGCATCGCCAGACGTCAGAGAGCTCTGGACTAGAATGGGTGACGTCAGAACTTCTGTCACAGACCCTGAACTGAAGTCTGAAGTCTCCAACTTGGTCCTGATCCGAATTATGAGTAGTGCGGAAACATCATATTCCCTGTGAGTTCACCCTGAGGCTTTTAAGCTGCCGGCGGCAGGTGGATTTTGTGGAGAGACAAGGGCCAAAATGGGAAATAACATGAAGGAATTGTGGACATGCAGATCCTGCGTCCTATTCTCATGTCTCATGGGAGTTTTCATCATGGTGTTATTGGTTCTTTCGGACGCAGGAATCCCAGTGTGGTATTCCACCATCATTCATATTTGAGCAAGTATGCTTTGTAGGGGGAGACACTTGTGCGTTGTGTGAGGCTAATTAATAAAATAAATCATAAATTGCCCGTAGAAAAGCAGAGGGAGTGTTGTTGCAGAATCTAAACGCTACATATATTCCACGTCACCGCTTCTGCTGCACTCACACCCTTGTAAGATTAGAAGAGCAGAAGTGTGGGAAATGCATTACAGATATATGTGCATAAGTTCAAAGGTATGGCTGTGCGGGCGTTCACCTTGTTTGTACTGCTTTTCCCTCACCACAACCTGGCACTGCCCTGTGAGCACCTGCTTCGATTCATCTAGGTGTCACTTATGGCTGCAGGCGTTCTGCATACTTTGCATAACTTTTGCGTGTGTAAATGAGACCTAGCCATCCGTAAATGGCTCTGAGCGTCAGGACAGGTGTGTATGTGGCAGTTCCACGAGTTTTATGTCATGTGCAAGTCACACTTATCTACAGAAAAAGCTTTGACGATAAGGCCCATCACAATGGTGACATCTGGACATTGCCAAATCATGTGACAAGATGAGATAGGTTATACTATGACAGTGAACATAATTGTTTTGGTTACAGACTTTTGATTGTGTGATTTGTGCAGCAGACACTACAAACCTATGTGTCTGCAGATGCTACGCCCACCGCACAACCTTTCAGGAAAAAGCTGCCGAGACTTAGAGAGAAGCATTATCAAAGATCTTTCTGGAAAGATTCAGAGGTAGATGCACGGTTCGGAAGACGAATATTGCTCGTGCCAGGTGGAAACGAAACTTCAAAATACCTAGACATCAATGCTTTCTGGAACAGGTGATAGAATGAGAAACATACATTCCACATGCTTTGTAGTTCACACATTGTGACCCTTCTTCTGCCACAAAGGCAATTTATTCCATACATTCCTTCATCAAATATGACAAGCATGGTTAATGTGAACTATAGAATTAAAGTATTAAATATAGATAGTGTGGGGAGATCTTACAAAATAGTTTTCAGTGGGTAGTAATTTAGCTAAAGTTCAAGATGAATCGTATGGCTAGGTGGAATACATGCAGATATTTTCACAAACAAACCTGTCTTAATGTGTCAGATTAGCAGCTCTATTACAAATATATTCTACAACTTTAAGCAAAGCTTTACCAGTGCACCCAGGAATGCATACACTCGCTCTTCTATAAAGCACATCTACACCATTACCTTTCAAGGCATACAGTCATCTCTCTAATCTTTATTAGTATAATAATGACTTATCATGTAAGTTCACTTTACTTCATCCTTCTGGCTGAGGAAAATTTACAATTGAGGAAGATAATCTCAATGACGTTGTTGCTGACACTATAGTGCTGCTCTTGCTCAAGCTATTTTGTCACAACTTCAGTGTGACAGGAGCACAAATAATTCAAGTGCAAGATTTGGTCTTGACTCTCACAGTCCAAGGGCGAGTGTTGCTGTCGAAGAGGGTGATGCTCCCCGACTTTTGCATTTTTTTCACAACTTACCTCTACACATACCACGCACCACCTGCTAAGCCCTACATTCTAAGCTGAGGAGCTTTATCTGGAATAAAGGTAGGAGTAGGTTGCATTGCAAAAGTTGCAACTAACTGTTGATAAAGGGGGATTCCGGGCACTAAAGTTTGAACATTATTTCTTAGCTGCGCAGTTGCAGTGCCCTGCTAGGTGGCTGGCGGTGCGGCAGACAGAGGAGCTAGGAATGCCGTTGGTGGTCAGAAAACACCGTGCGATTGGGGGGCACTAATCCCACATGCAAAGCTCCCCCAGGAGGCTAACAATCTGCTGCATACAGATCATGAGAACTACTGAAGAGGCCTGCGACTCATGCCGCGTATCACTCCATATTCCCCTGAGAACAGAGTAAGCATGCTTGCCCCATTCTTCGATCTAGGTGGAAGGCAGGGACTGGCAACCTGGTAGGCTGTCAAGGTAGGGACAGTGGCCACTTTATTTCAGGATGGCACACTCATATCATTTGAACAACTTCAAACAGAATGTGAGTTGCATGTAAAACACCTCCTGGTTCATGGCAAGTTACTGGAGGAGCTGGGCAGACTATGGCACATCACTTACACAGAGCCTGAGCAACAGCCGCTGTTGTATGGCTTCTACTTTCTCAGTAGAAACTGTGAGAATGTTGTGATGGTTCCAGACTGATTCTATGCACCCCCGCAGGGTATATTGGCTTACAGTCCTGCTATCTCACAGTGCAACCATAAGTACCCGTAGACCTAGGAAGGTAACAAATGAGTTGTGCAACATCAGAAAATGGCAACTGTGACTCCCCAAGGAATCACGGTTACAGATCTAGAACCCTTTCGCTCAGTCATTTGTGCATACCAAAAGAGATATACAAGAAGTCCACAAGTAAGCTTTTCAATATTTAATGAAGCATTGCGAGTCTGGTATTAAATATATGTGCTGCAAACATTAATAGGCAGAAACAGATGAGGGTTATTAGAATCACAAGAACAGAGAAAATGATAAACAATTCGATCATTGTGCTGAAGCAGTGTATATATTCTGGCATATAAGTACTTTGTATAGTGTACGCTTACTATGCGCTCCCTAACCTAGTTGCCTCGAGGAGGGTGATCTGCAAAAAAAAACCCTAATGGATGATCTGACTCCCCATTACCAGAGGGTAAGTGTCTTTAGGGGTCCGTCTTGGTCACAAGTTGGCATCCCTCCTCGCAGAGGGAAACAGGAACAGCTGAGCTGGGATTATGACAAGCAGTGACCTGGCAGTGACAGCAGAGTTCTTCTCTGATTCCAACATGGAAGTGCTTTATTTATCTTCTTATGATAGCAATGTCGCCTAATGGACAATCAACAAACAACATTTGCACAATCAACTTTATCCCTTGTACTAAATGTTCAAGGTGTCATGATAATGTTTCAATGAGGTTGAAATGTAAGCAAAAAGTGGTTTCTAAGAACCATATCCGGCACTTTTATGTACGCACATGTGTGAAAAATGAATGCGTAGTAAAGGAGGCAACTTAAGAAATGTGTTTATGTAAAATGGAAGCTTTCTCCCTGGGCCTAACCCAGCCATGTGACACCCAGTCCTTGGACTTGAGTCGACTAAGCTATCTAAAAGCAATGCTAAAAAGATATGAATATATGCATTTATATGTTTAAAAGTAAACAAAGGCAATAATTGTAGTTAGTAGCGAAAAGCAGTCAGAAAGCCAAAATTGTCAATTGACTTAAAAAAACAACGGTTACAGTGACACTAGAGTTCAGAAATAGAATTTGAAAAACGTAAGAAATTCACTGAAAAAACAAAGGCTACAGGGATGTTATACTTAGGCTCAGATTTCACTGATACAAAACCATTGGAATTCAGCAGGTATAGTTACTTGAGCCAACTATAACTTATGCCCCCTCAATGCACTGCTTATGAACTCACGGATTGCATCACTAATGGCATGGTCAGTGACATCAATCATGATGTGTGGCCCCCTCCTTTCTTGATTTTGCCCCTGGGAGGTGGTGGTCCCTGGGGCTGCAGGGGGGGCTGTGTGGCCCGTGCACTCGATTTATGGAAAGCACTGTGGAGGTGGCTCACCCAGGGCTGCAGGGAAGGCCTGCATTATTTGTAGTTAAAGCCCCAGGGAGGTGACGGCCCTGGGACTGTGTGGGGTCCGTGCACCCCCACATTTTTCACAGATTAAACCCCAGGGAGATGATGGTCCCCGTGGCTGAGGGGGTCTGAGAGGTCCCCCTTATAAAAAATAAAATAAGCCCCAGGGAGGTGGTTGTGTCCAGGGCAGCGTGTAAGGCCATACAGGCCTCTCTGACAATAATTAGTAAAGAAGCCCTGAGGAGGTGGTGGTCCCCAGGGCATAATAAGCCCCAGGATGGGTGGCCCATGCAACCTTTTCCTTTGTGTATAATGCCCCCGGGACCTGACCCAACCAGGGCCAATAATGAATAAAGCGCTTTTTGGAAAATATTCAGCCGGATTCGCGGATCCCAACGAAAACATTCAAAAAACCTTTTTGGGCCCTGCGGGTTTCCCGTGGGGACTCCCCTAAGAGGTCTATGGGGTCAGGGTGTTTCTACCCTACCCCCTTTTCTTTTTCTTTCCTTTTTCTTTGTGACTCGATTCAACGTAGTCGCAAGATGCCTGCTAACACTTCCTTGTTTGAAGAGTTGGGAGTCAATCAGATCTCAGCACGAGATTGGGAGGTGCTGCAAACCCTTCTTGTCCCCAGTTGTATATCTGAAAAATCTTTCAATAACATTGAAATTACCTAACAGATTTACACCATTTAACTAAATGGGTTCTTTCTGGACAAACAGCTACCTTTCTGCCAAATTTGGTGCTATTCCATTCAGCAGTTTGGGCTGTAGGTGTGTCTAAAGTTTCCTATGGAAATAAACATGGGGAAAACACATTTTGGGGCCCCCCATTTTATCGGCCCTTGATGACACATCACCCTGGCATTTCAAAGACAGCAGCTGAAGTGAGTGGAAAACTAGTTTTGAACATTTCATGAGGATTCACCAAAAAACGCCAAAGTTACAAATGAAAAAATGCTCTTCCTATGGAAACTACATCCTAACTACAACTTCCTACTGGTGACTGTGAAAAACAAGAGTTGCCCCCAGGCGAAGTGCACTCTTCAAACTGGCCTTTTATTTGCACAGCGCGGCTTCGGTAAGTTACACAGAGACGAAGTATGGGCGAATTTTGCGGATCTGCGGTCCGTGAATTGGCGCGAAATCGCAAAAAAGTCTGCGGATTTTCTAGCGAAATCGCAGATTTTTTTGCTATTTCCATCTACTCAACTGGAGTACTTTCTACTGGCTAATCAGTAAGTGCTACCTCGTTGGGTAAATATATAGTGCTTCTCCTACACTGCAGCTGCGTAAAGGGCCAGAAGATTTGTCTCCACTGACCATGTGTGCCTGTAACTTTGCCACCGCGCCAAAAGGCGCTGAGGTCCCTTGAGTGAGCTGTGCATCATAGTTGGAAAAGGGCGGGAAGACGTTTGATACCGCTAGTGTGTGGTGCGGGGCTTCTATGCATGTTCACATTCCTCTTGTGTATAAAGGGTCAGAGAACGAGCAGGGCAGCAGGTGAGGAGAAAGCAGCCTCCTGGTCACAGGAACGGGGATTGCACTCGAGAAACTCAGGGATGCAAAGACCGCCCTCGGGTATTACAGATAATTTTTGACCGCAGATATGGGGTTATAGCACACTTGCCCAGCCTCGACCGTGCTCACTAATGTTTTGGACTGATTACGTTACTGAATTTGAGCTTCAACTCGGGCTCCTCCTGTATTTATATCTTAATTTTTCGGCCCACATGAAGCACTTACAGAGTTGAGGCAGGTGCCCGAGTTGAAGCTAACTTTGTAACCATTTTAGATCGGCACCAGCTAGCACTCTGGCAGTTTGCCGGCACCATTTTTAAATGGTTACAAAGTTAGCTACAACTCGAGCACCTGCCTTAACTGTGCTTCCTGTGGGGCCCAAAAAAAATCCACCCACTTGCGAATTCGCAAATTATTCGGCAATTTAACGAGATTCTCGTATCGCGAAATTGCCGAAAATTCACAAATTTCGTGAGCTGAGCGGATTTTGCGCCCATACTTAACAGAGACAGTCTAGTCTGCCATCGCCTGAATGTTATTAAATGTTATATATAAGCAGAGGATTACAGTAAATGTATTATTTCTAATGATGTTAATCTGAATTTTGCATCCAATATAAGTAATCTCACTATCCCGTTTCTTGATGTGAAGGTTACCATAGATAACAACACAATAAATACATCTTTGTACCGTAAGGAAACTGCAGGCAATACGTTGCTTCTTGCAACAAGTGCACATCCGCCGCATTTAATTCATAGCATCCCCTATGGGGAGATGCTTAGATTGCGAAGGATATGCAGTAGTGATTTGGAGTTGCATAAACATCAACAAGAAAGTAAGTTACGTTTTATTGATCGTAGATATAGTGTAAAGACAATCGACATAGCAATTAGGAAGTGAAGGCTAAACGTTTAAGGAAAAGAAACTCCCCGAATATACTCTAGAGAGTAACATGTCAGATAGCGAGGAAGTTCCCAGATTAATTCTAACTTTTAGCCGGCAACAAAAAGAATTACGCAAGATCATTCAGCGTAATTAGCATATTGTCAAAGATGATCCCGTCATAGGCAACTCACGTCCAGAATTTCCTTTAATAACTTACAGAAAATCAACTTCAATGGCTGATATTCGGGTAAAGAGCAGTCCAGAGTGTAAGGAAGAAGTTAGGTGGCTCACGGCTAGGAAGGGATTTTTTAAATGTTCAATGTGTAAAGCCTGCACCTTTGGGAATAATAAAACTTCATTTCTTACAGCCTTCAGTGCAAAACCCCAAATGATTAAATATCACTTAACATGCAGAAGTGAATATGTAGTGTATGTGCTAGAATGTAGCTGCAACTTAAAATACATAGGAAGTGCCAAGTTGGCAGCCCACAAAAGGGTTTTACAACACAGTAGGGCTATAAACAACAATGACCCGAATTACCCAGTGGCACGCCACCTCAAAGAGCATCATGGGGGAAACACGAAAGATTTGAAGTGTTATATCATAGATACTGTCCCAATTCAAAGAAGAGGTGGTGACAGGGAGCGGAAATTACGTCGACTGGAAACCAACTACATAATGAAGCTTGACACTAAACAACCTAATGGGCTCAATATGAGTGAGGATTTGTATACATACTTAGACTAATTAACCCCATTCATTTATCTCATGTCAACAATCTTCACCTCTACAGTGGTGACATCGATAAAAGAAAACAGTAACGGTATATTTATTAAGGGTGGGCGTAAAATCTGTTTCGCGGGCGAATTTGCGGATTTTCCGCGATTTCGCGATCTGCAAATCTCGCAATATCGCGGTAAATTCCGCGAATCAGCTGGGACGAATTTTCAGCCAAGCAAGGGTTACAGCAGCAGGTGCAAAAGTTGAACCTAATTTCTTTGTGACCTTTTACAAAAGGGTTACAAACAAATTAACTTCAACTTGGACACCTGCTGCTAATTGCTTCCTGGCGCCTCGTTGCCTACTTGCAACTATTTTCTGACCCTGCTCTGACCCCTGAAGCAGGGTCAGAGAATAGTTACAAGTAGGCAACAAGGCACCTGTCCAAGGAATTAAACCTCATCAGGAAGCACTTACAGAAATAAAAAACAGGAAGAAGGGAGAGGATGGCAAATACACTCATTTTGAGTTGTCAGGAGGGGTTAAACTAAAAGAGACCTTTACAGCACAATTTTCATATGCATTTTGCTAAAAATAAAAAGCTGTATGTTCTGTAGGGGCAACTCAGGAATCTGGCCCTTCAGAGATCCGGCCTCTCTTTTTTTCTCTCGTTCTCTCTCTCCCTCTCTCTTTCCCTCTCTTTCTCTATCTATCTATCTATCTATCTATCTATCTATCTATCTATCTATCTATCTATCTATCTATCTATCTATCTATCTATCTATCTCTCTATCTCTCTATCTCTCTCTCCCTCTCCCATAAACGACTGCATGGGTAACTTCGCTATGCAAGCGGCTCGCGAAGACGCAAAAAACCCCGCGAACACGCAAAAAAACAAAAATCCGTAAATTCGCACAAATTCGTGAATTTTGCGGATCGCGAATTCGCAAATCCGCAAATTCGCGGATCGCTAATTCACAAAATTCGCCCATTATTTATTTATTTACTATGGTATCCAATTTTGCACTATGTAATCATCAGAGTTTTTTGTACGATTAGATGATGAAATGTTTTATCAATAGTTTATAAGGCTTTTTAAGAAGATGTTTTTTTTTTTTTTTTGGTTTAAAGTATTTTATTGAAGCAGGGTGGGATAGGACACAGAGGGGTAAGAAACAGGTGACCCACAAGATCCGCGCACCTGTGCGCATCATACAGCCAGTACAATAATACAGTTACAATTTGGTAAGAGGCTCCGTCCGACTCGGGAGCATAGCTTCAGCACCTGTGGGCACGGACAAACGACGAGGGGAGGGGAGGGGGGGGGGGAGAAGGGGAGGGGAGAGGAGGGATGAGGAGAGGAAAAAAAAATCAGGAGGGAAGGAACAAAAGAAAGAACGCATGGGGAAGGAAAAAAGAAAAAAAAAAAAAGGGGGGGGGGTGAAGGGAGGAGAAACAACCCCGCTCCAAAAAACCTACCCAACCAAACTGAACCCCCAACTACCATATCCCGACCCACCCCCTGTACTGTGCCAGCATCTACAGTCTCCGCCACTGTGAACTCTCCATGAATCACTACTATGCAACACCAACCCCACCCACTCAGGCAGGCGGGTCCGGCGGCGGCGTCAGCCTCAGCAACCGCAGATATCTAGGGCAGGTAATCTCTCGAAACTCAGAACATAACAGGCTGTGAAAGGGCTCCCACAATTCCTCAAAGGTATCAGTATCCCCCAGGGCCACTAAGGACATCTTTTCCATTCCAAGAACATGCCACAATCTGTGCAGCCAACCAACTACAGAGGGAAGTGTTGTAGTGCGCCAGTGTATGAGAATATTCTGCACCGCTGACCCCAGCGCAATTGCGATCTGTCTACCCCTCTTGGACCTAAGGGGATACATCAACCCATTCGGCAACCCCAACAGGACATAGGCCGGGAACCTAGGCAGTTCTATCCCAAAGCATTTGTCAACCTCGCTCAGGACCTCTTCCCAGTACGGAGCCAGCAGGGGGCAATCCCACAGTATGTGCGTCAGTGTACCAGTGTTGCCACAGTTGCGCCGGCACGTCCCTGGTATCGCCCTATCCATCTCATGCAGTTTCTCCGGAGTGCGATACCAGTAGGTCGAAATTTTAGTAAAGGTCTCTGTAAGACCCGTGTGGTAGGCCGAGTGGCGCGCGCGATAGGAGATGTGGTCCCATTCTTTATGACTCAGCTCGCGCCCAAGCTCTCGCTCCCATCGTTCCCGACCAGGGTTGTGAATGTGAAATGAGGGGGGCTGCAGCATTCTATACAGGTCCGAGATCAGTTTGGCGTCCGACGTGCGAGTAATTAACCAACGCTCATACTCCGTGATTTCCCTGTGTGCCGCGTCGCGCACTTGGGGTTGTAATGCCCAGTGGCGCGCCTGCATGTATCGCATGCGTTTTGTCTCAGGGAGGCCATAATCCCTCTGCAAGTCCTGGAAGGAGACAACTCCCTCGGGGGAGTACAAGTGGTACAGAGTGCAGCAGCGGGCCACCCGCCAGCGTTCATAGGCTCCCTGTTCCATCCCTGGGCCGAAGTCCGGGTTGTCAATGAGCGGCGTGAAGGGAGAGGGGAAGGTAGTCAACTCGCATCTGGCAGCCACCGAGTCCCACGTCTGGAGCGGGACCCTCGTCACCAAAGACGCGTAAAGATTAGGGGGCCGATGGGCTCGCCTCAGGAACGGTACTTCCTGCAGCGTCCTACCCGCCACCGCCTGATCTTGGAACAACCAGTGTTTATCAGATTCCCACCGGCTCCATTCCACGAGGTATCGGAGCTGAGCGGCCTGAAAATATTTCCGTAAATCCGGTATCCCCAGCCCTCCGGATTCCGGCGAGAGCATAGCGATGCCCCTCTTGATCCTCGGCCTACGGCCCTGCCACACGAATCGCGCAATGGCAGTCTGAGTCTCCGCGAGCCACCCCGCAGGAGGGTGGAGCGGTAATGCTCTGAAGAGGTAAAGCACCTGAGGCAGAAGGGTCATCTTCACTGCGGCCACCCTACCCAGTAGCGACAGCGTGCCTTTATCCCACCGGCCCAGTTCCTCCTTGATTTTAGTGCCTAGAGCTGCGTAATTGGCCTTAACCATCTCCGGGAGGGAGGGCGCCAGCAGGATCCCCAAATACGGGATCTGGTCCTTGGACCAGCTCAGAGGGTAAAGCCTCTGCAGTTCCACTCTAGTGGCAGCAGATAGCGAGATGTCCAGGGCGGCCGACTTACCCAGGTTCACCTTAAAGCCCGCCACATCAGCGAATAAGGTGAGTTCCTCCACACAGGCCGGTAGCGATCTCCGCGGGTCATCCAGCGTCAGAATGACATCGTCCGCGTACAGGCTAATCGCGTGGCGAAACCCGCCCATCTGGACACCGATAATGTCAGGGTTCTGTCTAACCCTCTGGGCAAATGGCTCCATGTACAAGGCAAAGAGCAACGGGGAGAGAGGGCATCCCTGTCTCGTGCCCCGTTCAATGGGGAAGGGTCGAGAGCTGCCGCCGTTCACCCGGACCACCGCCGATGGGAACCGGTAGCAGTTAAAGATCAGGTGACGAAACTTCTCCCCTATCCCAAATTTGCTCAGGACTTTCTCAAGGTAGGGCCAGTGCACCCTGTCAAAAGCTTTCTCCGCGTCAATGGACAGGAGCATCCTCTCTCCAGGGATCCTAGAAGCCTTCTCGAGAATGTGCGTCACCCTCTTCGTATTATCTACCGTTTGCCTGCCGGGCACGAAGCCCGCTTGGTCCGAGTCAACCATGCCGGGGAGATGCAACGCCAGGCGTGCCGCTAAGATACTGGTGAACACCTTCAAATCGGTGTTCAGCAGCGAAATGGGACGATAGGACCCACAGGCGGTCCTGTCCTTGCCCGGCTTAGGGATCACTGAGACCGTGGCCTGGAGAAATTCGGAGGGGATGGCTCCCGGCTCCGCGAAGGAGTTAAAAAGGCGAGTCAGCAGAGGCGCCAGCTCCTGACAGAAGGTTTTGTAAAACAGCGGGATGAAGCCATCCGGACCCGGGGCCTTGCCCAGTTTGAGCCGGGATATCGCCGTGACCACCTCCTCAATGCGTATGTCACGCTCCAAATACTGAGCCTGATCCTGAGTCAGCGACGGAAGCGGAACCGAGTCCAGGTAGTCCCCCTCAGCCTGGGCCGAAGGGGGCTCCCCGGAGTAGAGGTCCGCATAAAAGCCACGGAAGACGTCCGCTATGTGTTCATCGGTCGTGACTCTGCCTCCGGCCGGGTCCAGCAGTTCCTTCACTCGGTGCTGCTGGTGCTGCACCCTGAGTTTGTTAGCCAGGAGCCGCCCACACCGATCGCCCCCTGTGTAATATTTGTGCTTCAGGCGGAGCACTGCGTACTCCGCCCGATCCGTGTCTAGGGCTGCCAGGAGCTTCCGCGCCGCCTTCAGCTGCCTCCACACCCTGGGGGCCCCTGTCCTGTGATGAACCTGTTCCAGCTCCCTCACCTGCTGGGTGAGCTCATCTCTCTTAAGTTGCCGGTCCCTATTCTCGGCAGCGGAAATCGCGATAAATTCGCCTCGGAGCACGGCCTTTAGGGCCGCCCACTGTGTCGCACGGGAGGTGTCCCCATTGTCGTTCACGGTCTGAAAAGCCAAAATGGCCGCCCTGATCTGATCCACCACCGACCGCCTATGCAAAAGCGTATCTCGGAGCCTCCAAACCCCCCTCGACCGAGCCACCGGCGGAAGAGTGAAAGTGCCTTCAACTGGGGCGTGATCAGAAAGAGAAAGGACCCCCATGTCCGCATGCGAAGCCAAAAGAAGCAGCGGGCCCGACACTAGGAGGTGGTCTAAGCGCGCATAAGATCTATGGGCGTGTGAGAAATAAGAGTATGCGCGGGTGGTGGGGTGGAGGCAGCGCCACATGTCATGCAGGTCCAGCTCCGCAAGTCGAGTTCGGATCGAGCCCGAAAGCTCACCCAATTGCTGGCGCAGCTGCACAGACCTATCCAGCGCCGCGTCAAAAACCAGATTCAAGTCACCCCCCAACACTATGTGCCTATCAGAGGTGAATGCAACGTCGTCCAAGGCCCTGTGTAAGAATTGGTCCTGATGATCATTGGGGCAATAAACGGAGCCTACAGTCAGTGCTAAGCCCCCCACCTTGATTCTATATACCAGGAGTCTTCCTTTCTGCTCCGCCACCTTGCTCACAACCTCGCCCCTGAACCTTCTAGAAAACAAAATGGCCACCCCTGCCGTCTTGGAAGTGCTAGAGGAAAATAGCTGTGTGGGGAACTTGGGGGATCGCATCCGCGAGCAGTCCTTAGCCAGCAAGTGGGTCTCCTGCAACAGGCATATATCCGCCTGTGAGTTTTCCAACAGGGATAACACTGCCCGCCGCTTAACCGGATTATTCAGCCCTTTCACATTGAGAGTAAGCACCTTAAGAGCCATCTAAGAGAGAGTTCAGGGAGCACATATCAAAAGGCAAAGCCCCGTCAGCAAACACAAAAGGCACCCTTCGAGACCTCAAAACAGAGCAACGTTGGATCAACCATTGGCACAGTACAGTCCCCGAACCCCAACACCCCACGACCAAAAACCCCCCCCCCCCCGCCCCTACACCAGCAAAACCACACCACCCCCCGCTACTGGCCCCCCCTCTAGGTCCCAAAATCAAAACAGCTGCCCGTCCGCCCCAACCCCTTCCCCCGCTTCTCAAACTTTTCAAAAAAGACATTGTCCCAGTCCGGCCCAAAACGGGCAAGGCCGTGGAAAGTCAACCTAGTGGACGTCCAGCCACCACCTTCAGCACTCGCCCTTCCTCCCGCGCCACCCCCCGAAACCCCGCACCTGCAATAAGAATGTGCTAAAGTAGACTCCCCCCGGAGTAGGTTCAGGCCGTCAAGGCCACTTCGCCATTCGCCGCCACTCTGGAGGCCTCCTGGATGGCAGCCGCCATTTCAGCTCGGATTGCAGGCGAGCCCGGGCGCTCCGCCGGGGGAGAGGCCCCCCCCTCAGCTCGTTGCCAGCCGTTACGATTGCTGCGCCTCCGTCGCGGGGCCGGGGTATCCGTGTCCGTTGCAGTGAGGCCCAGCACCGCGCAAACATCTTGAAGGGACCGCAGTTGATGTAAGACACCGTTCCATCTGAAGATCAGGCGGAAGGGGTGCCCCCAGGAGTACTGCGTTTCATGCTCCCGAAGGAAGTCCGTAGCGATCTTGAAGGATTTCCTCTTCTGTAGCGTGACTGTGGATAAGTCCTGAAACAGTGTCACAGGATGGTCCCGGAATCGAAAAGGCTGCTGCCCTCGTGCCTCACGGAGGATCCGCTCCTTCAAAGAAAAGTTCGGGAGGAAGGCCAAAATGTCCGGGGCGGGCGCCGTGGCCCTGCGGGGGCGACCCACCCGGTGCGCCCGGTCAATGCGAATCCGAAAGTCCTCCGGCTCTCCCAGGATCGCTCGGAAGAGGGCCACCAGATATGCCGTCACGTCTTCACCCTCCTCACCAGACGGCACTCCGCGGACCCGAATGTTGTTCCGCCTGGACCGATTTTCAAGGTCCTCGGCGTGGGCCTGTAGCTCAATCTGTTGCTCCCGGAGCCGTAGGACCTCCTGCTGCAGATGGGTGATCTCCTCGTCCCTGGAGTGGCCCGCTTCCTCCACCGTGTTCACCCGATCCCCCAGGGAGTCCATCTCTCTCCTCACTTCGCGGACCTCCCCGGCCACTTCATTCTTGAGTGCTTGGAAGTCTTCCCTCAAGGAGCTAAACAGGGACTCGAGAAAGGACCTCGTCACCGGGGGCTCTCCACCTTCTGCCCCCCTGGCTGGTGCCGGGGAGGTCGCGGCCGGTTGAGCACCTCCGCTGCGCAGGGCGCCCCGTCCCAGCATCTCCGGCAAGGTCCGGTCGCCTCTTCGCTGTCCCCTGGCATTCGACATTGTAGAGCGAGAACGGGCACTGAGGCTCGCTGAACAGCAGAGAAAGCGGCTATATGCCAGCCGGGAGTGGTCGCAAAGAGCGCCAGGAGGGATGAGCTGCCCGGCCGAACTCCACAAAATGGCCGCCCAGCAGCGTCGTGGGGACAACGCCCAAGATGGAGACCCTTTGTCCTTCTCCAACCCAAGAACCAGAAATCCGGCCAGGGGGCTAGGTCACAATGCAACAGCCACCGGGGTCCGCTGCTTCAGGGAGAGATCAGCCTCGGGAGACTCGGTCCCCAGTTCCGCACAGATAACCAGCCGAGGCGACCTCCTCCAGCAGGCCTCGTCAAGCCACGGGCTGGCGTAGCGAGGTGGCACCGACTCCGCCACCGCTCTGCACCTCCGCTCCGCTCCGCTCCGTACAGCCGCTGCTGGACAGCTCCAGGCCGCTCGCGGAGCCGTCGCCGAATCCCACTCCAACAGCACATGCACCACAGCGGGCTTCACACCTCAGAGGCCGATCGCCCCTTCGCGCTCCGAGGGTCGGGAGACTCGCGGCTTCCAGCTCTCACTCGGGTCGTACAGCGGGGTCCGATCTGGGCTACACCGGCCAAAATCTCGTCCCCGACGGCGCTAACCAGGCTCAGCAGGCTCTCCACACCTCCACCGCAAGCACCAGGCTCGGTGGCCGCGTGATCCGGGGGGGAATCAGCAGTTTCGAGCGGTGCAGGAATTCAGGGGTCCGGGAGCCCTCGGCAAGTGCGACCGCTCAGCCCGCCATCTTGGCCACGCCCCCAGAAGATGGTTTTTAAGGTGGATTTTATAGAGATTTTAGTGATGGATGAATTATATTTATATAACTTTTTAACATAAGCATGAATTGAATTTTAATTGCTTAGAGTTGATTTTAGAAAGTTTGTATTTATAATTGTGGGAATCATTAATTAACAAATGTATATCTCTATAGATCCTTCTTTTGTTACCTTCCAAATATATTAATATGGGAGACTCTGCACAAATTTCTTAATTTGCACACATTATTGCATATATCGTAGCAATTAATTCAGCTGTATGTAAAGACATCCAGCTGGTGCTGAATTTGTCCTCTGAAAATTGTGAATAAGGCACACCTGCACTTTATTTTAGATAATTTTCCATATATTTATTAGTTAGTTTGCACACTTAGGAGAATAACCTGGTGGTTTTACTCCTAGCACTATTTGCACATTTAGAAATTATGTCTCCATTAGGGTTACATATGGGTTCTATTATATCACTTAAACAAAAAACTTATGGACTAGGATGACGGAAAGGCTCATGGGAAACATGCAATCACCAATATAATGTCATATCATAAATATTATATTTTAAATGAAAAGTATACATATTGTGTGATAAGTAATCGTGTCATGAAATTTGGGGTTAGGAATGTATTAATTTATTTCTAGTTGTTTATCAATTATGATTAGATCCCTATGATTTGTGTATATATATAAAAAAATGAGCATTTATTCCATTATCAAATGTATTAAACAGTGATTACTATCTTGATCGAATATTGACAGATACCTGAGCCCAACGCTACATATGTCTTCTATGTCCTTTGTTGCACTGTCACTTTAAAAATCGAAGTGGTTCACACAAATGTTGTCATGTGATCAAGGCAGGGATCTGCCGAAACGCGTCGTAATGGCGACTGGTGGTGTTTCTAGATAAATAAATAAAACTGGCACTGAATCTGGGTCTGCAATCGTTTTTCTTCACAAGTCCGAGGAAATTGTGTAAGGAGCGGGCTTTGCGGCATATATATACTTTCATGTGCAAATTCGACAACGCTAGAAGAAAACAATATAGTGACAAAGCAAAAAGCAGTGCAACAAGAGAAATAACGAGTGCAGATCTGAATGAGTAAATCTCCAGCGTTGATACGGTATCTCTGACAAGTGACTCTAGCTTAGAATTCGATAATTTGGCAACAACAAAAATCAAACTGAGGGGCCCATTAGGATGTCAGGCAGTGGCATTACCGCGGTGGTGGCGGGGCAGAAAAACAGCGTTTTCCGCCCGTGAGCAGCGGAACTCACGTCCACCACATTAGGATAGCAAAACATAGGTCATTTCCCGTCCGTCGCCGAGCACCGTGCACCGCCATCAAAGTGCGCCCACCACCGTGGGAGCCAATCGAGACTCTCCGGCATGCGGAATGACGTCCGCCCGCTCAACAAATTAGTATGGCCCAAACAAGTCAACGCACCGCAGGGGAGACACCGCCCAGTGTTAGCTGGCGGAAACTTGTTAGCGGAGCGAGATAGCCGAGACCCGGTCCTGAACGGCATAAACCCAGCCCTCCATATGCATCCGGTGATGTTCCTCCTACAACACTACCGTCAGATGGGCTGCCGCGCACGCTGCCGCAGGTATGCAACAACACAAATGCAACATGCAACACACAGGCCGACACAGGGTCCAATCACCACACAGACACCCTGCTGGGGGTCACAACACATCCACAAGGACACCCACACATCACCCACCTGACAACATGCCAGCTCTCAGCCTCCAGGACACACATCGTCCGTCAACCAGCAGCAACGCCAAGGTCTCGGTCACGTCACCGCTGTGGTCAACACATGCCACTATGCAGAATGCAGGGCCACTCCAAGGCATGGGCAGGGCACAAACACCACAGGCCACACCACCCCAAACCACACTGCAACACACCCCTACAAGTCACAGGCCAAATGCCCATCCCGTGCAATCCCATGCACACCAACGAGCACTGCAACAACAAGCACAATACACACTCTCTGCATCACACAACACACAACCAGCGAGACAGCCACTGCAGCAGTGGCTGACAAGGAACACACAACACCAGTGCCACATACACAGAAGGCTCACAATCCTTGCCAGCACATACATACACAAACAAACACACACCCTGGGCGTAGCCACTAACACAACACACACACAGGGATGCCTCAACAAATGCCTGCTCAAGAACAACACGCAAACACTACAGGAACACATACTGAACTCCAATAGAAACAGACATACCCTGTACTCCCAACTGGGGAAAAGCAATGGGAGCACAGACACAACAGGAGTACACAACATCATCACTCGGGAACAAAACACACACACCATAACACAAATCACACATGATGTGCATCTGGACAAACACACACTGCCACATCAAACCGACCACAGATGCACATCAAACACCAATCAACAAACACCATAAGGCATCAGGAGATGCACATCAGGCAATGCCAAGGCCACATACACACAGCACCGCATGCTCAACAAGCAGTGTGTGCATAACAAGCACAACAGCCACACACACACATGATTAACACAACCACATCACACACACCACAAATCAGCATTGCACAAATACAACAGCACACCCAGGAACTGAAGCAATACCACAGCCAACACCAACACATCCAACACAACAACTACACAGGCATCACTCTGGGACACAAGAGCCAAGCCATCTCCAGAGCACTGGGCAGCACACACAGCTGAAGTACACATGACCACTACAGAATGACTAATAGCACAAGGACAGCACACACACACCATTGTGGCAATGTCCAGAGTGGAACAACACTCATGGCCCAAGAACTGCACCACAAAGCACAAGCTCACAAATGAAGTGATGGGGGGGCACACACACATGGAAACCAAGGGGACAGCTGACATCAAAGTGAAATACCCTGCATGTCAGTAGCAGACATGTAATGAGTGTACCACACACACATAGAGGGAGGGAAGACCCACAATGGCAATGCACAAGTGGCACACATAGAGGGTGGCATACCACCACACACACCATGCCATACAGGAGGAGAAAAACCACCATGTGTCTGCAATGCATGACAAACACAAACACAATACCAGTGTGGAGCAGCAGGGCCAAACAGTCTACAAAAACACACCCAAGACACATTGAGGATCAATCAAACACAACACTGATGTGCAACTCACACACTTTGCACACTTCAAACTTACAAAAACAACAAGGAGGAGTCACACACAACAGCATGGACACACCAACACACAGCACAGTGCACTACAAAAAGCTCACACAAGTGCATACAATCTTCTACACAGGACAAGACAAAACAAACAACAGGCATCCAACTCCTGGGTGACACATGTGTGTCTCTCACAATACAGGGGCACACATACATCCACTACAAACTTACACCCTTCACACGCACACCTCTGCTACACCCAAGACCACGCATCTCATGTAGGCCATGGTACCAGGACTAAGGGCAAACATAAGATGACCATACACATACACGGCTGGGCACACATAAAGGAATCCACACACATACATCATGACATATCCCAACCTGCTTCTAAACCTTTGCACAACATCACACCCTGTGCTGGCAGTGTCCCACAACCTGACATGTGAACAGTGTATCCAACAATAGCAAATCACTAAGAAGATAACAGCATGGCAGGTAAAATAGCCATCACAGATTACACTATTATCAGGGTCAAAATGGACTGAAGACCCTGTCACCCCTGTCTAAAAATCTGATGCCGGCAAAGAGCCTTGCATTGTTGAAGTGATACATAGAGCATGGGGCACAGCCAATCAAATGCAAACAGAAAAAGAACTTTAATCAGCAAGGACACTGACGAAACACACAACAGAAGTAACTGTATTTATTCACATATTGCACAGATGTAGCAGTAGAACAATAGTAGACAACAGCAAGGCACAACATGATGTACAAATGCAAGATACTATGCACAGGTGAAACACAAACAGGAAGGCCAGTGTCCATAGCACAGGGGAGAGGCCAACATAGCAGAGCAACAGGGCCAGTCTTCATGGCAGGTGAACCAGCAAGTACATGAGAGGCTGCACATGGGAGAGGCCAACACAGCACAGCAACATGGCCAGTGTCCATGGCAGGTGAGAGGCCAACACAGCAGAGCAACAGGGCCAGTGTCCATGGCAGGTGAGCCAGCAAGTACTCAAGAGGCTGCACAGGGGAGAGTACAGCACAGCAGAGTAACAGGGTCAGTGTCCATGGCAGGTGAGAGGCCAACACAGCAGAGCAACAGGGCCAGTGTCCATGGCAGGTGAGCCAGCAAGTACGTGAGAGGCTGCACAGGGGAGAGTACAGCACAGCAGAGCAACAGGGCCAGTGTCCATGGCAGGTGAGCCAGCAAGTACATGAGAGGATGATCACGGGAGAGGCCAACACAGCAGAAAAACAGGGCCAGTGTCCTTGGCAGGTGAGCCAGCAAGTACATGAGAGGCTGCACAGAGGAGAGGCCAACACAGCAGAGCAACAGGGCCAGTGTCCATGACAGGTGAGAGGCCAACACAGCCGAGCAACAGGGCCAGTATCCATGGCAGGTGAGCCAGCAAGTACATGAGAGGCTGCACAGAGGAGAGTACAGCACAGCAAAGCAACAGGGCCAGTGTCCATGGCAGGTGAGCCAGCAAGTACATGAGAGGCTGCACAGGGGATAGGCCAACACAGCAGAGCAACAGGGCGAGTGTCCATGGCAGTTGAGAGGCCAACAATGCAGAGCAACAGGGCCAGCAACACACCCATATACTAAACAATGTTAGGACTAGCACACCTGTATGAGGCACAGGCTTATGAGGGGGATGTCAACTCACTCCTGGCTGACATGCGGACTTGTACCTGGCTTTGTGTTGGGGACAGCAGGCCCACTTGACTGTGTTGACAGAGCCCCAGGTGATGTGGTGCTTACAGTGTCTTTGCAAGCTGGATGGCTGTGTGGACCAGGTGGCATAGTGGCACGTGGAGGTAGAGTCATGCAGACCTCTGACACAGTGTGGGTGGGAGAGGTTGGAGGGGTGCCCTTCCACTTTTTGGGAATATGAAATGGCTTCCCTGTCTTGGGGTTGATGGGAAGTGGTGATGAAACAACTGGCACACACCCCAACTGTCCCACATCAGGTGCAGATACTGGCACCACCTCTGCAGATGTGCTGGATCCCGCTGAACGCTTGGTCTGGCTACGTCTCTGGACCACCTTCACCTCTTTGCCAGGTGTACCCTCTACAGTGCCCTCCTTTGACTTCTTGCCAGGGCTGGTCACTACTGTGCCCTCCTTTGCCTTCTTGCCAGGCTGGTTACTACAGTGCCCTCCTTTGCCTTCTTGCCAGGTGTACCCCCTACAGTGCCGTCCTTTGCCTTCTTGCCAGGTGTACCCTCTACAGTGCCCTCCTTTGAATTCTTGCCAGGGGTGATCTCTACAGTGCCCTCCTCCACCTGCAGCAAAGGTCGTGGAATTGGGGTGGATGTGGTGGGTGGATGTGTCCCTGTGCTCGTCCTAGTTGTACCCCTGATATGCAACACCTCCTCAGTGGGCACAGACACTGCATGGGTAGGTTTGTGTGATGTTTTAGTGACAGGAGAGTCTTTTGCTGGTGATGGCTCTGCGGCATGTGAGCCTGATGTCTGCCTGATTGCTCTTCTGGCCTTGCTCTTCCCTGACTGGCTCTTGTCTGTGCATTCTGGGGTGGACATGCTCTTCAGTGGGGATGGTGTCTGTGGGCGGGAGTGTTTGGCTTGTGTCTGTTGTGTGCTCCTTGTGCTGTACCTTTTCGTTGATGCAGGCGAACCGTGGTCACTGTCATCTGATGTGGCCACTGACTGAGGGGTGGACAAAGGCACCTGAGCTGCAATGGGAGCATGTGTCTGTTGAAGGGCTGACGTGACTGTGCATGACCACGCCTGGACTGTACGGTGTAGCCCACCCACGTCAGAGTGTATGCCCTCCATGTATGCAAAGCGATACAAAAGGGGATGATGGACGGAACGTTTGAACAAATCAAACACTCACCCCCAGTCAACTGATCTGGGTTTAATTCATCACCATTCTTTAGCTTACTCAGCCACCCCAGTTCAGACATGGCCATATGCAAATCAGTCTGACCCTGTGCCTCATGGGAACAGTCCAGCCCGAACTGCCAAGCCATGTCTTTCCTGGACCGGAAACAAGCATCCTGGAACCGGTTTCGGATTCATAATCCTCATCAGCCAGGCTATCTTGAATCCAGTTCTCTATGTATTCAATCACCTGGCCTAATTTCTTGTCATGGTCACTGAAGGCATTGAGCAGGGCACTCTGGCCCACACAAAGCTGGCTCAGGAGCTCTACACACTCTGCAGCAGGGGGGACACGTGCAGGAGCAGCGGTGCCAGGTGTGAATGTGACTCGTACCCTCTTAGTGACACGGATACCGGCAGCCCCAGAGGAAGTGGATGGGAGGCTGGGCACTGGCCGCTGGGTGGTAGATGATGATGCAGACTCCCATCCCCTGTGCCTGCCAACATGGATGCATCCCCGCTGGCATCAGATGATGTGGTACTCTGTGTCTCAGCCACAGATTCCTCCTGCATGCTTCTATCCCCTTCAGATGCGCTGGTGGGCTCAGTGTCACTTGCCTCCGCTGCAGCTGTAGTGCTACTTTCGTCACCGCTGGTTTCTGGCTCATGTTCCTCCGTGGTCTCTTGCGAATCTGCATTAGAGAGAGATACAGGGTTGTCTAAGTGTCATCATCTGGTCACACAAATTCAAATCAATGCAGTACAGGAGAGGCCCAAATCTACATGGTAGCCACCACACCCTACAATCACTGTGCAGCAACACACAATACATAGACCACAACAGTGCCTGTAACGCAGAATAACTGCCAGGAGTGAGGCATGTTGATGCCACACAGCTCTACACCCTGCCCGTAGATGGAGTGCCCTCCCCCCAACTTGACCTGCCCTAGGGACATAATGTGGGTACAACACTTATTACCACTTACAGACCTTCAGGGAACAGGAGGGGACAACACACACACCTATTATGACATTACATGCCACAATGCCATGTAGGCCATAGTAAGCACCATGTGGTAATCACAGTCACATTGTTGTCAGATGTGTGGGCCTTAACCATCATGGTGCATGCAAAGTAGGCATACATGAAGTCACACTCAAAGTTGACACTGCAGTTCACCACAATATAGATTTCCCACACTATCCCAATGATGAATGACCATGTGGAGCCTAACACAGCTGGCAATGCGAAAGAACAGCAGGGAGAATCAGCTCAGTAAGGTCAGGGTGGCCCAATACCTCATACAAGCACACATCACAGTAGCCACTCACATCACACAGCACAGCATAGCAACACACGCACATCACATGGTTCACCGCTGCCACAGGCCCTGTACACATGCATCCACTTCCAGCTAAAGTCACCCTCCCCAGATACTCACCACTCCTGCCTTGGTGCCGATTAAGCATGGGCGAATTTTGCGAATTCGCGATCCGCGAATTTGCGGATTTGCAAATTCGTGATCCGCAAAATTCGCGAATTTGTGCGAATTTGCGGATTTTTGTTTTTTTGCGTGTTCGCGGAGTTTTTTGCATGTTCGCGGTGTTTTTTGCGTGTTGGCAGGAATTTTTGCGTCTTCGCGAGCCGCTTGCATAGCGAAGTTACCCATGCAGTCGTTTATGGGAGAGGGAGAGAGAGATAGATAGATAGATAGATAGATAGATAGATAGATAGATAGATAGATAGATAGATAGATAGATAGATAGATAGATAGGTAGATAGATAGAGAGAAAGAGAGGGCAAGAGAGAGGGAGAGAGAGAACGAGAGAAAGAAAGAGAGGCCGGATCTCTGAAGGGCCAGATTCCTGAGTTGCCCCTACAGAACATACAGCTTTTTATTTTTAGCAAAATGCATATGAAAATTGTGCTGTAAAGGTCTCTTTTAGTTTAACCCCTCCTGACAGCTCAAAATGGGTGTATTTACCATGCTCTCCCTTCTTCCTGTTTTTTATATCTGTAAGTGCTTCCTGATGAGGTGTAATTCTTTGGACAGGTGCCTCGTTGCCTACTTGTAACTATTCTCTGACCCTGCTTCAAGGGTCAGAGCAGGGTCAGAGAATAGTTGCAAGTAGGCAACGAGGCGCCAGGAAGCAATTTTCAGCAGGTGTCCAAGTTGAAGTTAATTTGTTTGTAACCCTTTTGTAAAAGGTTACAAAGAAATTAGGTTCAACTTTTGCACCTGCTGCTGTAACCTTGTGGGACACCCCCGCGCCGCACGGCCACCAGCTGCTGCGTGTGTTCCCCTCTGCCTGCCTTCTGCCTCGCTGACGCCGTGGTCGCTCCCCTCTGGTTTCCCAGTTGTTTTGCCCTAAATTTGTGCTTGTCTGTTTCTTTTGTCTGCTCGCGTATTTTGCTGTTTTTCCTTGTTTTGCCCTAAATTTGTGCTTGTCTGTTTCTGCCGTCTGCTCGCGTATTTTGCTGTTTTTCCTTGTTTTGCCCGTAATTTGTGCTTGTCTGTTTCTGCCGTCTGCTCGCGTATTTTGCTGTTTTTCCTCGTTTTGCCCGTAATTTGTGCTTGTCTGTTTCTGCCGTCTGCTCGCGTATTTTGCCGTTTTTATTTGTTTTGCCCTAAATTTGTGCCTGTTAATTTCTTTGTATCCCCTGTGCCGTGTCCAGTTTCCTTCCTGATTGGCCGCCTACCTCGCCGCCCTCCGCTCTCGCTTCCCGCCACCGACATTGGCCCCGCCCCTTTTTCTCTTCTGTTCCCTCCCCGCTCCCGCCTCCCAGCTGCTCCGCCCACCCGCGCACTTCGCCTTAAATGGCGACCGTGCGGACGCGCAGCGGTCACGCGCAGCGGGCGCGCCGATTGTGCGCCGAAGGCGCGCCAAAGGTAAGCCCGTCTACGCCCGTCCGCGACCGGATCGCGACCAGCGCCAGGACCCCTGGCCCACGAAGACCCCGACCGACCCGCCTGACGTACTCCGCCGCCACCCTCACCGCTCTCAACACCGGCCGACTCCCAGAATGCCATCAAGCCTCTCCACGACGTACCCACGGACCCTTCAGCTGCCACGCCTGCAAGTTCACCTGCATCCGGACCTGCCTCGCACCAGCACCCACCAAGCCGAACACCAGCAGTACCCACCTCAAGTGCATCCTGCTCAACACCCGCTCCATCCACAGACATGCCATCGAACTCTGGAACCTCCTCGACACCACAGCTCCAGACGTTGCCTTCCTCACGGAGACCTGGATGAACGCCTCTTCAGCTCCCGACATCGCCATCGCCATCCCAGAGGGCTACAAGATCGTCCGGAGGGACCGAAACGCCAACCAGATGGGAGGAGGCATCGCCATCATCCACAGGAGCACCATCCGTCTCACGACCAGCACCGACAACTCCCTGACCACTGCCGAACACCGGCATTTCCAGATCCACACCAACCCGAACACCACCCTCAGAGGCACCCTGATCTACCGACCCCCTGGACCACGCACACAATTCAGCGAGGACATCGCCGACTTCGTCAGCCCACATGCCCTCCCCTCCGCTGACTACATCCTCCTGGGAGACCTCAACTTCCATCTGGAGAACAACAACGACCGCAACACCAGCACCCTGCTCGACAACCTCACCAACCTGGGACTCAAGCAACTGGTGTCCACCCCCACCCACCTCGCCGGACACACACTCGACGCTGTCTTCTCATCCAGCAAGGACATCAACTTCAGCCACACCACAGAGCTTCAATGGACGGACCACAGCTGCGTCCACTTCACCTTCAAGAAAACAACGACCCACCACCACCAGCAACAGACCGCCCGCAGAAGCTGGAACAAGATCACAGCAGACCAGCTCGCCACCTCCCTGAGCCAGCACCCTCCTGCCAGCTCAGCGAACCCCAGCCAGGCCGCCGACAACCTCACGAAGTGGATCAGCAACTGCGCGGACGAACTCGCCCCACTGAGGACCCCGCCCAGCAGACCCGGCAGCAAGAAAGCCCCATGGTTCACCGACGAACTCAAGAGCTCCAAGAAGAACTGCCGAGCCCTCGAGAAAGTCTGGAGAAGGGAACCGACACCGGACAACAGGACCTCCTTCAAACTTGCCACCCGGAAACACCACCAGCTGATCCGCGCCGCCAAGAAAACAGCATTCAAGGACCGTTTGGACAACAACGCACACAACTGCAAGGAACTCTTCAACATCGTCAAAGAGCTTTCCAACCCCAGCGCAGGAAACAACGACATCACCCCATCGCAAGACCTCTGCAACTCCCTGGCTTCATACTTCCACAACAAGATCGCAGACATACACAACAGCTTCAACAACCAACCAACGCACACCATGACCGAACAACCACCCCCCACCACCACCCTCCGCGCCTGGACCCCGATCAGCACCGAAGACACCATCCGCACGATGATTTCCATCCACTCCGGATCACCGACCGACCCCTGCCCTCACCACGTCTTCAACAAAGCCGACGCTGTCATCGCACCCCACCTGCGAGACATCATCAACACATCCCTCGACACCACCATCTTCCCCGAGAGCTGGAAACACGCCGAACTCAGCGCCCTACTCAAGAAACCAACAGCGGACCCCACCGACCTCAAGAATTACCGCCCCATCTCGCTCCTCCCGTTTCCAGCCAAAGTCATCGAGAAGACCGTCAACAAGCAGATGGCCGCTTTCCTCGAGACGAACGGATCCCTCGACCCCTCACAGTCCGGCTTCCGAGCCAACCACAGCACCGAGACCGCCCTCATCGCCGCCACCGACGACATCCGAGCCCTGATGGACAATGGAGAAACAGCGGCCCTCATCCTCCTAGACCTCTCCGCGGCATTCGACACGGTCTGCCACCGCACCCTAGTACGGCGCCTCAGCAACGTCGGAATCCAGGACAAGGCGCTGGAGTGGATCACCTCCTTCCTCGACGGGAGAACACAGAGAGTCCGCCTACCACCGTACAAGTCAGAGGCCACCGAAGTCATCTGCGGCGTCCCCCAAGGATCATCTCTGAGCCCCACCCTCTTCAACGTCTACATGAGCCCCCTCGCGGCCATCGTACGCAAACACAACCTCAGCATAATCTCCTACGCCGACGACACCCAGCTGATCCTCTCCCTGACCAACGACCCCGCCGCCGCCAGAGCCAACCTGCACGAAGGGATGAAAGAGGTAGCCGAGTGGATGACGACCAGCCGCCTGAAACTGAACTCGGACAAGACGGAGGTCCTCATCCTGGGCTCCTCTCCCTCCGCCTGGGACGACTCCTGGTGGCCTCCCGCCCTGGGCACCGCACCCAAACCGACAGACCATGCACGCAACCTGGGCTTCATCCTGGACTCCTCCCTCTCCATGACCAGGCAAGTCAACAACGTCTCCTCGGCATGCTTCAACATCCTACGCATGCTACGGAAGATCTTCTGGTGGATCCCCACCGAGACCAGGAAGACCGTCACCCAGGCCCTCGTCACCAGCCGACTGGACTACGGCAACGCCCTCTACGCCGGGACCACCGCCAAGCTCCAGAAGAGACTCCAGCGGATCCAGAACGCCTCAGCCAGACTCATCCTCGACATCCCACGAACCAGCCACATCTCCGGACATCTGCGAGACCTTCACTGGCTCCCCGTCAACAAAAGAATCACCTTCCGCCTCCTCACCCACGCACACAAAGCCCTACACGACCAAGGCCCGAGCTACCTCAACAGCCGAGTCAACTTCTACGCTCCCAAACGCCACCTCCGATCAGCCAACCACGCCCTCGCCGCCGTCCCCCGCATCCGAAGAGCGACTACAGGAGGAAGGTCCTTCTCCCACCTGGCCGCCAAGACCTGGAACTCCCTCCCGACCGACCTGCGCCTGACCCAAGACCACCTCTCCTTCAGGAAGAAGCTGAAGACCTGGCTGTTCGAGCAGTAGCGGCTCCCCCCCCCCCAGCGCCTTGAGACCCCACGGGTATGTAGCGCGCTTTATAAGTGTCACTGATTGATTGATTGATTGATTAACCCTTGCTTGGCTGAAAATTCGTCCCCGCTGATTCGCGGATTTTACCGCGATTTCGCAAGATTCGCGGATTGCGAAAACGCGGAAAATCCGCAAATTCGCCCGCGAAACGGATTTTACGCCCACCCTTACTGCCGATGCTCCTTCAGATGTGCATCCAGGTCTGGATGAGTCACTGCTAGTATGCGGCCCATCAGTGGAGTCATGCTGCGCCGTGCCAAACGCCCTGTGCGTGGTAGCATCCCCAAGGTCATCTCTGCCACTTGCTTTGCCAGCCAGCTGATGTCGTCCCACCTCTTGAGACAGTGAGTGCGTCGTCTGTTGGAAACCCCCAGGGCTTGCACCTTTTTTGCAATGGCCCTCCACAGGGCCTTACGCTGGTGTAACTTGAGCTGCAGCTATGAGAGAAAATATGGGTAAACGAACATTTGTGATTGCATGCACACTTTGGGGCGTATAGGCTCCATGATAATCTCACAAATGCAGGATGCCTCAGCACAATATGCATCGACAGAAGTGTGTAAGTCTGAAATTATACAGGGCACAGATGGGGCATATTTACTGTTCAGTGTGAAGGAACAGGAGCATGTGAGTCTGGTGATGTTTTATCGTTTGGGTGGGCAGCCACTGAACCTACTCTGTTGGTCACACTGACTCAGACTACAGGGGCACACAGAAATATTCACACAGCAATTACTGTCCAGGCACCTACATGGCTAACATCCATTGGCTCTGTATGGCTGACAATGTGACACACCCCATTCACACATACAAGTACAGGCATAGAAAAGAGTGACATTGGGACACACACACTCCCTCGCCCTGGAGACAGCTTGTCTGTTGGTGTCTTACACAACCCCACACCCTCAGGCATATACTGCAGCTGCACAACTACACGTCTGATACCCCCCTGCCCTACAGCTACCTTCATGGAGACTTACCACTACATTGGGACCACCAAACAGCCTTGGGTACTGTGCCAGCACCTCGTCCATAATGGACCTCCAGCTCCTCACTTGTGAATGGACTGGCACGGATCTTCTCTGTCCTTGCCATCCCTGTGGACATGGAACACCTGTGGTGGAAGTGAGTGGTGAGAGGTCCCAGGCAGCAGGCTCTTCAGGCAGCAGCAGGAGAGGGTCCCAGGCAGCAGGCTCTTCAGGCAGCAGCATGAGAGGGTCCCAGGCAGCAGGCTCTGTGAGCAGTGGAAATGTGAGTCTCACTCCCACAGATTTATAGCCCCCTGGGGTCGTTTGGAAGCTGAAAAGCTGCTACAATTGGTTGTCCAGGTCTGCCTCTTTCGAAAGCATCCAATGACCGCCTCCGCGGTGGCGGTGCACACCTTCCGCGATTTTCAAATCTGCATCATGTCACCACGATCATCGCTGCCATTGGCTGTAGGCAATGCTCCATGGCGATGACGCACCGCAGGTGCCCGTGGTGCGCTACCACGATGGTGCATCATTCAAAAGTATCCAATGACCGTCTCCGCGGTGGCGGAGCACACCTTCCGCGATTTTTAAATCAGCATCATGCCACCGCAATCATGGCTGCCATTGGCTGTAGGCAATGCTCCATGGCGGTGACGCACCGCAGGTGCCCGGGTTGCGCTACCACGATGGTGCATCATTCAAAAGTATCCAATGACCGCCTCCGCAGTGGCAGAGCATGCTCACCGCCATCTACACATGTTCATATGCCAATGGCTACAGCACTTGTGAAGGGGGTGGTGCTGGTGTCACACCGCCGGGGCCAGGCAGTAGGTACTACGATTCATGCAGCGGAGCATGCCCACCGCCATCTACACATGTCCATATGCCAATGGCTACAGCACTTGTGAAGGGGGTGGTGCTGGTGTCACACCGCCGGGGCCAGGCGGTAGGTACTGCGATTCATGCGGCGCAGCATGCCCACCGCCATCTACACATGTCCATATGCCAATGGCTACTGCACTTGTGAAGGGGGTGGTGCTGGTGTCACACCGCCAGGGCCAGGCGGTAGGTACCGCAATTCATGCGGCGGAGCATGCCCACCGCCATCTACACATGTCCTTATTCCAATGGCTACCGCACTTGTGAAGGGGGTGGTGCTGGTGTTGCACCGCCGGGGCCAGGCGGTAGCTATCGCCATTTTTGTAACATTAAATGGCTATGTCCATCGTGAACACTGTATCAGTAACCAGCAGCAACATGGTGAAGGGCACATCCTTGTACACACAATGCCATTCTTCCATAACATCCACAGGTGGACGCACGGTTTGTGTGACACACTTTGGTCTGTGGTCACTGCCATGTTACTTATGCATTTGATGGTTGATGATGCTTGACACTCTTGAGCTGGTGTCAATGATGTTGAAGAAATCAATGTGTTTTGGGTCAGTGCTGACCTCGACAAGGCTTGAATCACTGTATTATATCGTACCAGACTGGTGCTTTCACATCAGCACATGCACACAACTGAAAGTTTTCCTGCTACTGTGATGAATGTGTGGATGGATATGTGCAGACTTTACATGATGCATTGAGGTGTGACATGTACAGCAGATGGGTATGATACAGTCATGGTAGTTTCAAAAACATTTGCGGATGTTACAGCACCTTGCGGGCACATGTGACATGTGTGGTTCAGTATGTGTGCATTCATATTCACCAATGTGTTTGTGGCACTCATGTATTATTAGTGGAGAGGTGTTTATAACAAGAAAACCTGGGGGTATTAAAGGAGCTCAAGGGAACTCAAGAAGGACTAAGACTCCTTCCAAGGTGAATTAGGACACAAAATCCTATATCTATACTACTATTATAAATAGAGAACTGTGTCCTTTGAGCCAGGTAAACTCGAAAAGTACACCACCAATCAAAACACCCAAGACATCTTTGAAAACCTCAGGGCAAGCAGAAGGACATAGGCTATTAAAAATAAAAAATATACGTTGTTTAAAAAATTTTGAAAGAAAAATAAAGTAGTCCCTTGCAAGTAGCACCGGCCGCGACGTCTGCGTGATGACATAATTTGCGCTCCCAACACTTCCTGAACACTTCCTGAAATGGCGGCCAAGATCGCGACCTGCTGGGAGGACTGCCGCGGCCCTGCTTGCTGCTGGGCTAAGTAGCGGCCTGTGCGGGCGAGGCGCCTGGATCGGGACCGGCGGCGGAGGTAAGGATCAGGCTCTCCGGGACACGGGCGGGACACGGGCGGGAGGGGGCCGGCCCGGGAGGGGGCCGGGCTGGGGCGGGAGGGGGAGGTGGGCGGGAGTTTGGCCCTGAACAACAGCGGCTAAAAAAAAGCTGCCCACAGCCCCTTTCTGCCCCAGGCAACGCTGGGGCGGGCTGCTAGTAGTCTTTATAAACAGGGGAACAACAGTGACCAGAAAAACAGAACCAGAAGTGATTGTTGGTGAGACTCATAAACAAACATTGGGATTCCCATCAAAGTCTTGTCATCATCAATTTTCTCACCTGGTGATCCAAAATGCGATGGTATGTCTCTAGATCATTGAGACTGATTCCACACCCAAGAAAAGCTGGGTCAGACCCACAATCACTTCATAACCGTGAGATTTGAATGTCGGTGGGAACATGTGCAGTGCAATACCAAAAGAAGAAGTGGTGACATAAAATAGGGTAGAGGGCAAAAAAGGTAATTTTAATGAATATTGACCTCTCCCTAACTAAAAACAAGAACAGTGCAAAAAAGCAGTTTCAACCAATAGCTGTATATGGGCCCACATGTTTCAGCCGTCAGGGAAAGAGATCCCACGGCTTTCTTCAGGACCTCTGTTCTATACTTTTTGCTACTGCGTGAAATAATCACAACCAAACAGAAATCAAGAAATGAGTGAATAAATCAAATTTCAATAAAGGATATATGTAAACAATCCATGTTACTATTCCTCAGTGCCAAATGGTGTGTCTCACATCTAAAAACAAACATAATGAGTTCTGCGTTAAGAAGAACACTGTGTTGCTCCTTTATTCCTTAATTTGTGAAAAATAAGCAATTATTTCACTCACCCAGGGTGACCGGGGATTGGACCTCACCTCTCCTGGGCAAAGCTCAGGAAGTCGGAGGCCCCGCTCTGTGAAGGTAAGGAATGGGGTGCTCAGAATAAAGAAGGAGACCTAAGGCATCTTCTCTGCTTTATAACATATGTGTACCCCTCTCATTTCCTTATCACACAGCAAATACACCTGTCCTGTCTGCATACAGTTATGGCTCACCTACGACCTGAAAAATCACACACTACGGAGCCCTTATATCTGTCATTGGGCTCAAAAGGCTTAAAGGTTCCTTAACCCCGATACTCATAATAAATGGGTTTATATCTAATATGCTATTAGTGGCAACTATAATAGCTCTCCCAGATGGATGATGGATGTTGGGTTTTGGGGCAACCTCTCATCGTCTTTCCTGACTTCTGAATAAGCACCTATACCAACCTGTCCTTCGTTGCCTCTAGCGGATCCTGAGTCAGGGGGGAGGCAACGACTGGAACAGGGTTGGTGCTTTTAAAGAGAATTGTGCCTATAGAGTGGAGCGCGATTGTAATATTTGGCTTGAGCAAGGGGTAATACTTTCACAAAGCCATTGTACAATATTAAAGAAATTACCTACTTTTTGTTATTAGCGAAGTTGAACGTTTGTAAAACGACCCAAACCGATCATTTCTTGTTGACTACCGAGATCACGTGAGACTAACACGAACTACACGATGATATCATCGTCTTTATGTTATGTTATGTTATGTTATGTTATAACAATTTATTATGCGCGCAGCGACTCCAGCGAAGGAGCATCCTGGCGCAGAGACACGGAGCAAACATAACACAACAAGGCGAAAAGCAACAGAAAAGTGCTGAACCAAGGGGGCTAAAATAGAAACGTTTTTATGGCTCTACGAAACGACAGCAAGTCCTCTATCTGCCGAATTTCAACAGGGAGGGTGTTCCAGAAAAAAATGTAGTTCCAGGAATTAGTCCACACGCTATCCCGAATGATGTTAACTTAAACCTCTAGACTCTATATTAATCTGGGGTTCTGGTGTCTAATTACTCCAACACAATTGAAAGAGTAAATTTGCGCTGAAGTCTGTTGAAAGCACGAGTACTCTGTAGAACTACAAAAAGAACCACTTCCATGTCTATTGTAGTTTTCAACTCACGTTAAATTTATTAATCTATCTTCTATAGACAGTGTAGACCGATTAAGAACATAGTAATGTCACCAGACCAGTCAAACCCGTTGATTTCACTCAGTAAATGGTTACTAGCAACTCTAGCTCGCTTTGTATCTCTCATTCAGCTAAACCAAAGCACAATTTTTTATTTGAGTCAATGACAATTAAAATTGTATTTACGGTCGCTCCCTTCTGCCCTCGCTGCCTCCTTCTCAAAGCTGCCTGATATCGTGTGCTTTGCGCTGGTGAGCTTTCCTATCGCCTGAAGCTGCTTGCTCCACTGTATCTGCACGTTAGCCTGCATAGCGCTGCTGGCCTCACTTAGCGCTTTAACGTGCCTGCCTGCCTGCTTGTGCGCTCGATTGTTACTGTATCTGTTCACTGTGTGTTCTGTTAAAATATACTTTTGCCAATTACCTGCGCATCTCCCCCAACCCGGTCTGCCCTCGCGTTGCAGCCGCCATTTGCTGTGCTGTTGTTGTTGTCTTGCCCTGAGCCCGCCCCCTCCACCACGCACCCGCCTCCCATCGGACCCTCCCTCGCCCCTCCCCCTCCACCATCCATTTATGACAGTTTCTTCCGCGCAGCGTTCACGCGCAGCGACCGCGCCCAACCCGCGCCGAAGATGCGCCAAAGGTAAGCCCGTCTACGCCCGTCCACGCCTGGACCGCGCCCAGCGCCAGACCCCCTGCCCCTCGCGCTGCCCAGCCCCCCCGCGTTACCTACGATGCCGCCACCCTCCTAGCCCTTAACCCCGGTCGCGCCCCCAACTGCGTCCAAGCCGCTCCTGGACGCACCCATGGACCGTTCTCCTGCTACTCCTGCAAATTTAGCGGCACCGACAACATCTCCGCTACCACCACACCACAGATTCCCGACCCCAACCACCTAGAATGCATCCTTCTCAACACCCGCTCGGTCCACAGGCACGCCATTGACCTTTGGAACCTACTAGACACCACCTCTCCTGACGTCGCCTTCCTAACGGAAACATGGATGAACGCTTCCTCCGCCCCTGACATCGCCATCGCTATCCCTGATGACTATAAGATCACACGCAAGGACCGCACCGACCATACAGGAGGTGGAATCGCTATCGCCCATAAGAAAACAATCCGCATCTCAACCAGCTCTGATGCCAACCTCGCCAACTCCGAACACCTTCACTTCCAGATCCACATCGACCCCAAGACCACACTCAGAGGCACCCTCCTCTACAGACCACCAGGGCCACGCGCAAAATTCAGTGAAGACATCACGGACTTCATCACCCCACACGCGCTCCCCTCCAAAGACTACATCCTTCTGGGAGACCTCAACTTCCACCTTGAAAAGATCAACGACCGCAACACCGCCACCCTCTTAGACAACCTCGCCAACCTCGGACTTAAACAACTGGTCACTTCCCCCACCCACATCGCAGGTCACACTCTTGACCCCATCTTCACCTCCAGCAACCATGTCTCCTTCAGCCACACTACAGATCTCCTCTGGACTGACCACAGCTGCGTTCACTTCACCTACAACAAGCCGAAACCCATCATCCACCTCCAACCAACTCTACAAAGAAACTGGAACAAAATCACCACAGAGCAGATCTCCACATCACTCCTTCAAACCTCCCCAGCCCCCTCTTCTAACGCCAACGAAGCCGCCTCCAACCTCACCCTTTGGTTATCCAACACCGCCGACACCTTAGCACCACTGAAAAAACGTCAACACAAACTTGGCATCAAAAAGGCTTCATGGTTCAACGACGACCTCAAGAAATCCAAGAAACTGTGCCGCACCCTTGAAAAGGCCTGGAAAAAAGACCCATCCACCAGCAACAAGGACGCCTTCAAAAGCGCCATCCGTACTCACCACCAACTGATCCGAAAAGCCAAGAAAACAGCATTCAAAGATCGACTTGACAACAACGCCCACAACAGCAAGGAACTTTTCAACATCGTCAAGGAATTTTCCAACCCCTCGGCCAACTCCAACGACATCACCCCCTCTCAAACCCTCTGCGATTCCCTAGCCTCTTTTTTCCACAACAAGATTGCTGACATCCACAACAGCTTTGACAACCAACCCGGAAGCCAACCCACCCTACCATCAGCTGATCATCTTCCCCCCGTCAACACCCTTAACGCCTGGAACCCAATCTCCACTGAGGACACCATCCGCCTGATGAATTCCATCCACTCTGGATCCCCCACAGACCCATGCCCCCACCACATCTTCAACAAAGCAGACTCCGTCATAGCTCCGCACCTCCGAGACGTCATCAACTGCTCCTTCAACTCCGCTACCTTCCCAGAAGATTGGAAACACGCTGAACTCACCGCCCTTCTGAAAAAACCAACAGCAGACCCCACCGAACTCAAAAACTACCGCCCCATCTCGCTTCTTCCATTCCCGGCCAAAGTCATCGAGAAAGCTGTCAACAACCAGCTCGCCGCCTTCCTCGAAGCCAACAAATCACTCGACCCCTCACAATCTGGCTTCCGAGCCAAACACAGCACTGAGACCGCCCTCATCGCAGCAACAGACGACATTCGAACTCTACTGGACAATGGAGACACAGTCACCCTCATCCTCCTCGACCTCTCTGCAGCCTTCGACACAGTCTGCCACAGCACCCTTTTACAACGCCTCAGAAACATCGGAATCCAAGGAAAGGCACTGGAATGGATCACCTCGTTCCTCACCGGAAGAACCCAGAGAGTCCGCCTCCCACCATTCAAGTCCGAGGCCTCTGAAATCATCTGCGGCGTACCACAAGGATCCTCACTCAGTCCCACCCTCTTCAACGTATACATGAGCCCCCTCGCGGCCATCGCCCGCCAACACAACCTCAACATCATCTCTTACGCGGATGACACTCAACTGATCCTATCTCTCACCAAGGACCCCAGCACCGCTAAAACTAACCTACACGAAGGAATGAAAGAAGTCGCCGAATGGATGAAACAAAGCCGTCTGAAACTGAATTCAGACAAAACAGAAGTCCTCATCTTAGGTAAATCCCCCTCTGCATGGGACGACTCCTGGTGGCCGGAAGCCCTCGGAAATGCACCCATCCCAACAGACCACGCACGGAACCTTGGCGTCATCCTGGATTCTTCACTCTCTATGAACAGACAAGTCAGCGCCGTATCCTCTTCCTGCTTCAACATTCTTCGCATGCTCAGAAAAACATTTCGCTGGATCCCCTCCGAAACAAGAAAAACAGTCACCCACGCTCTAGTCACGAGCCGACTGGACTACGGAAACACCCTCTACGCAGGTACCACCGCTAAACTCCAGAAGAAACTACAACGAATCCAAAACGCCTCAGCCAGGCTCATATTAGACATCCCACGCAACGAACACATCTCTGGTCACCTTAAAGACCTCCACTGGCTACCGGTCAATAAGAGGATCACCTTCCGACTGCTTACCCACGCACACAAATCACTCTACGACATCGGACCAGATTGCCTCAACTCTCGACTGTCCTTCTACACCCCCTCCCGCCAACTTCGCTCTTCCAGCCAAGCCTTCGCCACTGTACCTCGCATCAACAAGTCCACCATGGGAGGCAGATCCTTCTCATACCTGGCTGCCAAAACATGGAACTCACTCCACTCTTACCTCCGCCTCACCCAGAATCACCTAGCGTTCAGAAAGCAGCTTAAAACGTGGATTTTTGACAAATAATCCACCTCCCCTCCCTAAGCGCCTTGAAACCCTCTGGGTATGTAGTGCGCTATATAAATGTTATGACTTGACTTGACTTGACTTGGGTGTTTCGTTGAACCGAGGCATTTTCAGCACTTATAGACCATCTATCACACCAACAACTTTCGATTAGTATGGCATGTTCTTTCATGAACAAATATCTGCAGACGTCACCACTAATAGAGGTGAGGTCCAATCCCCGGTCACACTGGGTGAGTGAAATAATTGCTTATTTTTCGCAAATTAAGGAATAAAGGAGCAACACAGTTTTCTTATTAACGCAGAACTCATAATGTTTGTTTTTTAGATGTGAGACACACCATTTGACACAGAGGCCCTGAAGAAAGCCGTGGGATCTCTTTCCCTGCCGGCTGAAACATGTTGGCCCATATGCAGCTATTGGTTGAAACTGCTTTTTTGCACTGTTCTTGTTTTTAGTTAGGGAGAGGTCAATATTCATTAAAATTACCTTTTTTGCCCTCTACCCTATTTTAAGTCACCACTTCTTCTTTTGGTATTGCACTGCACATGTTCCCACCGACATTCAATTCTCAAGGTTATGAAGTGATTGTGGGTCTGACCCAGCTTTTCTTGGGTATGGAATCAGTCTCAATGATCAAGAGACATACCATCCCAGTTTGGATGACCAAGTGAGAAAATTGATCATGACAAGACTGTGATGGGAATCCAATGTTTGTTTATGAGTCCCACCAACAATCACTTGTGGTTCTGTTTTTCTGGTCACTGTTGTTCCCCTGTTTATAAAGACTATATAAGATTTTGTGTCCTAACTCACCTTGGAAGGAGTCTTAGTCCTTCTTGAGTTCCCTTGAGGAACTTTTAGACCCCCAGGTTTTCTTGTTAAAAATATTAGCTTGTTAGAGGATATTAACCTGGGCAGGTCTTTAAATATCCCTTAGATCCTTCTCTTCTCTGTATTTTCTAGTGGAGAGGTGTGCCCTCTGTGTGTATCAAAAGGCCACGCATGTAACCTGGTGTGCTATGCATCTCTCAGGCAGTCTTTGTTTTTCCATGACATCATTGATGGTATGTGCTGTGGCCATCTCATGATGGTTGTCACTGACATTTTCTTATTTACATTTCAACTAGGAGGAAGCCAAATCTCCTACGTCACCTAACATTGCTGGAGGACATGGAGAATGTTGCAATAATTTGGAAATTCCGTCTGGACAGACCAACACTGAAGATCCTGTGTGATCTTTTGGAGCCCCACCTGCAGCCTCGCCGTCACTATCCAACTGCATTCACACCCATATACAAGGTGATGGCAGCCCTCCATTTTTTTGTAAATGGTTCCTTCCAGGAGACCGTGGCTAGCGCTGGAGGGATGTCGCAGCCCATGTTCAGCCAGATGCTGAGGGATGTTCTTGCAGCCATGATGCTCTTTAGGAATCGCTACATTCATTTTACTAGGGAAGCAAAATTGGCCGGTGTAAAGGGTGACTTCTATCCCCTTGGGCGCATCCCACATGTTGTTGGTGCCATCGATTGCACCCATGTAGGTCTGGTGCCACCACAGGCAACAGAGCACATTTATAGAAACCGTAAACATTATCATTCTATCAATGTGCAGGTGGTGTGCCTAGCGGACATGACCACTTCCCATGTGTGTGCAAGATTTCCTGGCTCTGCACATGATTCGTACGTCATGTGGAACAGCATGGTGCCCTGGATTATGGAAAATCTGCATCCCAAGCGTGCTTGGATTGTGGGTGAGTATGCCTACTGATATTGCATGCTGTGTGTTACCCCCTGCACTCTGGATGTGCAACATTGCAATGGGTATTTGTCATTCACAGGTGACTCTGCATATCCCAGTAGGCCATGGCCGTTGAGCCCGCTAAGGAATCCCAGGACCCCGGCTGACATCCGGTACAATGTTTCCCATGGCAGGACCCGACGTGTAATTGAGCTGACTTTTGGCGTGCTGAAGTCAAGATTCCGCTGCCTTGACAGGACAGGAGGTGCATTGGCATACTCGCCAGGGAAGGTATGCAAGATCGTTGTGGCATGCTGTATGCTGCACAACCTGGCCATCCACAAGGGGATCTCCCTGCTCCTGGATGATGGTGAGGAACCAAGGCCACCACCTGCTCAAGGACCTGAGTCCAGTGATGAGGACAGTGGAGAGGAGGAAGGAGTTGACCTGCGCCAACAGCTCATCGACTGCTACTTCACTTGAAGGTGGATGACGACGTACGACATGTACATTGTCTGGTGTGGTTGCTGTTGTTGTGAATGGCTATGCGTAGATGTAACAGACAGGCACACGTACAGTCACCTGTGTGTGGTTAATGTTACATTGACGTCCCATATGGGGACGTATGCTGGCCTCTATTTGTTCACACCTGCAGCCCATTGTCTTGTATGCCAGTAGTGTCTTGTGTATGTTTTGTGTAGTGTTCTGTCTGTGATGCCACAATGACACCAGTGACTGTCGTTCTGTTGTGTCTCCCTAGGTGCTTCAGAATAATCCTGCCCTACATACAGTACATCATTTGGACACATCATGGACATTGTCAGCACTGAAAATGTTGTACTAAAAAAGATACTGCACAAAATCTGGTGTGTCAGGTATTTTATTAGTAAAGTGGTCATGTGATTTGTGCGTGAATATTTACATGAAGGTGGGGAATGAGCAGTGAGTTGACAGTCATGGTCGATGAGATGCAAGGGTAGACACCACATGGATGTGGTGACCCAGTCCAACAGACAAGTGCCATTGCAAAGGAAATGTGGGGAAAGACAGTCCAAACAGTCAATGCAGTGGGGAAGAGGGTGGCCATCAGGGCTGCCTCCGTGACTGGAGTGTGGCAGGTGCTTTGCCTCCGGAGACTCCCAGGCTCTTCTTTGGATGCCCCCTTGATCTTTTTGGCGGTGGGGGGTCTGCTGACTGGCCAGCAGCGTCAGGGGACTCGTCCCACTCTGTTGGAGCAGGGGAGGATGGTGCACTGTCCTTCTGCAGCACAACAGGAGGGGGCTGTGGTTTTGTTTGGGACACAGGCCTGTCCCTCTGCAACGCCACTTGCTGGCCCATGAGGTCCACCATCTGTCCAAGGCGGTGGTCGATGGACCTCATCAGCAGGATGAGCTCCCTTAATAGTTCATCAGACCGGCCACGTTGTCCCTGGACCTCTTGGTATGCCTCCACAACTCTGGTGAAGTGATCCAGGGATGGTGTCCACTCCTCCCGAGGTCTGGTTTGACCCTGGCCCTCCCACCTGCCCTGCTGCCACGGACCTGTTGCCTCGCCACTGTGGGTCCACGCTCACTCTCCCTGCCCTCCACAGTTGCTGGTGTGGCCTGGTCATCCCCTGGGACAGGGAGGGTGCTGCAGGTGGTACTGGTGGTACTAGTGGTGGTTGGTGGTGGTAGTGGTGGCGGTGGTGGAGGCAGAGGCCGTGACTGCATGGGTCTGCTGTGCTGTTGTTGTTGCAGCAGACATAGTGGTGGGGAGGATGGGGTCTTGGGACCTCTGGGTCTGTGGCACACCAGATGGGCCGGCCTGGAGCTCATCGTCGAAACTGTCCTGGGAGTCAACATCTGAGAGTCCATGTACCGGGGATGGAGACTGGCTCTGCTGTACGTTGTCGTGTTCCTCAGCAGTGAGGTCATCATCATCTGTGGATTAGATGGGAAATGGTCAGTGTTGTGCACTGTGCAAGTATTATCTGCGTTTTATTGACTGTCTGTACACTACACTAGTATTATTGATGGCAACACTGTGTGTATTTTCATAGTGCAGTGGAACATCATTTACTCATACATGTCAGGTGTCAATGCCTTGCATGAAATTGTTGCTTTGTGTAGGGATGCAGGTCTCACACACACACACATCAGGAAGAGTTAAGATGGCTACCTACCTGTTAGCTGAGGGAGAACAGTGCGATGGCTGACACATGCTCCTGGGTGGGGGAGGCCTCCATGCTGTTGGAGTGTGGGACAGGGGGCATGCTGGGAGTAGTGATACAGGCCTCCCACCCCCAAACAGTCCTCCAATACAAGATGGCTACCTACCTGTAAGTCAGTTTGTTGAACAGTGCAATGGCTGACACATGCTCCTGGGTGGGGGGGCCTCCATGCTGATGGAGTGTGGGACAGGGGGCATGCAGGGAATAGTGAGTGATACTGGCCTCCCACCCCCAAACAGTCCTCCAATACAAGATGGCTACCTACCTGTAAGTCTGTTTGTTGAACAGTGCAATGGCTGACACATGCTCCTGGGTGGGGGAGGCCTCCATGCTGCTGGAGTGTGGGACAGGGGGCATGCTGGGAGTAGTGATACTGGCCTCCAACACCCAAACAGTTCTCCAATACAAGATGGCTACCTACCTGTCAGTCTGTTTGTTGAACAGTGCAATGGCTGACACATGCTCCTGGGTGGGGGAGGCCTCCATGCTGATGGAGTGAGGGACAGGGGGCATGCAGGGTGTAGTGATACCGGCCTTCCACCCCCAAACAGTGCTCCAATACAAGATGGCTACCTACCTGTTAGCTGAGGGAGAACAGTGCGATGGCTGACACATGCTCCTGGTGGGGGAGGCCTCCATGCTGATGGAGTGTGGGACAGGGGGCATGCTGGTAGTGGTAGTGCAGACCTCCCTCCAACAGACAGACATCACAAGCAAGATAGCTACCTACCTGTTAGGTGAGGGTCAACAGTGCAATGGCTGACACATGTTTCTGGGTCCTGTTGGGGGGGATATATCTCGGTAGGCTGTGGTAGAGGGGGTATGGTGTGAGTTGTTGTACAGACCTCCCTCCCTCATACAGGCCTCCTAAGAAAGATGGCTAGCTACCTGTTGGGTGAGGGTGGACAGTGTAATGGGGTTTGGGTTGTACAAGGAAGTACTTCTCAGTGTGTTGGCTGCCATTTGTTTGTACTTACCAGCCTCCGTTCCCCCGGCTACTCCTGTGAGACTCTCAGGATGCAGTATGGCAAGCACCTTCTCCTCCCATGGTGAGAATGTTTTTGGTGGGATGGGAGGGCCACTGCCAGTCACGTTCGCCAGCTGCCAGTTCTTGCTCCTCTTCTCTTTGACAACCCTCTTGAGATCATGCCACCGCTTCATGATCTCCATCTTGGATCTTGGGGTGGTCCCTACTGCATTGACCCTTTGGACTATCCTTTCCCACATTTGTGTCCTCGTGGCTAATGGTGTCTGTTGGACCAGGCTACCAAACAGTTGTGGCTCTACTCTGACTATCTCATTGATCATGACTGTCAACTCACTCTCTGTGAATTTGGGCATTTTCTGTGATGTCATGTTGTGTGGTGGTTGAAGTGTTTGTGGGTGCAGGTGTGTGGGTGGCGGTTGTGGTGTTGGTGTGTGAGGTGTGCTGTGTGCTGGCGGATTGTTGGTGCTGGTGTGATGGTGGTAGTGATGGTGATGGTGGATGTGTGTGTGTGCTGTGCTCTTTTGCCTCTCCTGTCAGATGTGGTGTATGGCCTTCTCTTCTGGAGTGTTGCAAAATATTGTGGTCAGTGAAGGTGGTGGTTTTATACTCAGCTGTGTGGGTGTGTCCAAGTGGAATTTGGCTGTCAGGTGTGTTGTGGGGGTAGTCCTGTGCTTTTATATTTTTATTAGCATTATTTATTTTTATTTGCGTGTGTTTTATTTTTTTGGGGGGCATGGCTACTTTGATTTGTGCAATGTTTGGCATCACTGTGGTGTTTTGGAATCGTCCGCCATGTTTTTCATGTTCAGTCCGCTGCGGTGGCTATGCTGCCGCTCTTCCGCTATCTCTCCCATTCACTCCTGTGTGCGACCGCGGTGGTCGGGAACAGCGGTTCCGACCGTGGGACCCTCGGGGATATCCTAATTTCCCGTGCGGTGTCTCCGCTTTCCTTGCGGCAGGTTGTTGCTTTTCTGCTGCTTTTCCGACCGCCGCGGTCGGTATTTTTACCCTCACCGCCCGCGTCGGGCGGTTTTGGTAGACCTGCTACCGCCGTGGTCGGTCTTTTGTGGCAGTTGATCCTAATTTGGACACCGGTTTATCCGCGGTCCTGGCGGGCGGTTGTTTTCCGCCTCCATGGCGGTCGGGGTGATTTTCTGCCCGCTATCCTAATGGGGCCCTGAGTGTTGGGGAAGAGCTGTATTTTTTCGTCGAGGAAAGATTACAAACCCTGAGGCCGAGGCAACAAAGGAATCCAATCGAAAAATAAAAAATCCAAGAAGGCGCAGCAGGAGAAACAGGCGCAAACAGAAATCAAAAGAAAAAACACACAATGGCAGAGGAGACGGAGAAAAATGATAACACAATAATTAATTCATCATCTGTAGTATTGACAAAAGCCGAAGAACAATTGCTGGCACTCGGATTGAATTATTGCCCTAAACAGAGCTTCAACTATGCCAGCATCATATTGCTGTATTCTGTTTCATCAGCAAACTTAAACTAAAAAAGTTTTTTGCTATTAAAACGGGTAAAGGACAAATAACAACAGCATCAAATGTTGAGGATGGCGAAGGATAACCACTCATGGTGTCTGATATCCCCACATTACTAACTTTACTTGACTTGAATGAAGAAACTGGATCGCAGCCCCCAATTCCTGAGATAGATGATGCAACACAAACTAGACTACGTAAAATCAGTTTGATCTAGAAAGGGGCTGGGAGCAGTCCTTTTCAACCAAAATCATGTTTTGTTTCCCTTATGCCAAAAGACGCTGTGGACATTTTTCACGATAGAGTGACTGAGGATATTAAAAAATTGTGTCATCAAGTGAATCGTAAGAAGAAAAGCACACACTACAAGAAGCATGAATAAGCACACACTACAAGAAGCATGAACTGGGAGAAAATCAAGAAATAATAATAAAAAAATCAGATAAAGGTGGAAATTTGGTGAAATGGCTAAAAACTGTTTATATCCAGGCGGCAAAAAGACAACTTGACATTAATGAGTGTTATGAGAAAACAACAATAACGGACTATAACAAAGCAAGAGATGTACTGCAGAAAGAATTGGCACAATGGAAACGAGAAGGACTTATTTCTGCAGATGAATACAAATTCATGCATAAAGAATTTCCGGTCCTTCCAGTGTTATATCTAATTCCCAAAGGGCACAAAAAAACAATGCCTATTCCTAGAGGTCCATCATTTCAGCCATCAATAGTGTGGGAGAGCAAGTAGGGCAATATATTGACTACTTTTTATAGGACATGGTGAAGGAGCTACCAAGCTACGTGAAGGACACAGGGGACCTTTTAATGAAAACAAAAGACATAATATGGACAGAAGATCTGCTTTTGATTACACTAGATATAGAGTCTCTCTATACAAGCATTTATCACAAAATAGGCCTACGAGCAGTTACACATTTTTTAGATGAGACACCATGTGAATTCTACGGACATAACAAGGTTCATTTAGTTCTCATTTTTTTGGTTCCTCAATAATAACTTTTTTTCTTTTTGGCAAGGACATATTCAAGCAGCTAACAGGAGTAGCGATGGGAGCCTGTTTCTCCCCCAGCTATGCGTGTCTCCACGTAGGCTGGTGGGAGGAATAGGTTCTGAGGAAGGTGCATTGTGAAATGTATGATCAGCATATACTGTATTGGCTTACATATATAGACAATGTTTTTATACTGTGGAAGGGAGATGAAATAGATGCAAAACAATTCATTGAAGCAATTAACATCAACTCTATGGATCTCAATTTCACTTCACACATAAACAAGTCTTGCATCGAATTTCTAGATGTTAAAGCCTATATTAGGGATGGCAAATTTGAAACAACCTTATTTAGAAAGCCAACATCAGGCAATGCTACGCTACACGCAAGCAGTGCCCATCTCAAACATTTCATAGCGAGTATACCCTATGGGGAAGTTTTAAGGCTCAAACCTATCTGCAGTCTGGAATCTGATTTTATTAGCTGCATGCAAGACACAATGAATAGACTCAGGGAAAGAGAGTACAATGAAAACATTTTGAAGGAAGGTATGGCAAAATCCAGTGCAAGGCCAAGAATGAATCTCTTCAACGGAAGAGATAGTGAAGCACATGACTCAGCTGGCGACACTGAGAATCCACCTAGAGAGAGTGATGGCCCCAGATTAATTACCACCTACAGTAATGAGGAAAGGAAAATAAGATCAATAATAAAATAAACTGGCCAATGGTCTTCACCGACAGTGTTCTGCATACCAGACTACCTGAAACTCCTTTGGTTACTTTCAGGAGAGCGAAGTCCATGGGCTCCAGCCTAGACAAAAGTTACCCTGAGTTAAGACAGACAGTAAAATGGCTGAAGCCTGCTCAAGGCTTCAGAAAGTGTTCCTCTTGCGGGGCGTGCAAGTTTGGAATCAATTAGACTCACTATGTGACTCCCTTCAGTGAGAAAGAAATAGCTATTAGATGAAACTTCAACTGTAGAACCGACTATGCGGTGTACGTTCTGACATGCACCTGTGGTTTTAACACCTGCGAGCTATCTTACATAGTGATCCTGCATACCCAGTAGAGAGACATTTTAAAAGGACACACAGCAATGATGTGAATTGTCTCACATATTTTGTAATTGACTCCATTTCCAAACCTCAGCGAGGTGGAAATAGGGAACGTCAATTAAGACAGTTGGAGACCAGAAGGATCACAGAATTTGATAGCAAGTCGCCTAACGGTTTGAACAACACTGAAGATATGCATAATTTTTCTTTTTGCATTAAGGTCCAACATAGCTGAAACAGTTCCATAGAATTTAGGATTTAAGTGGCTGTATTGCGCAGTAATCTCTTAATCATGAACTAATGATTTTAAGTGATTTATCTGCTGCCAAAGCTGAATGTATAGTGACAAATTGTCGTATAAGGTTTTTAGCAAAATTATTTGTAGGATTTTTTCAAATATCTTTTTTGATATTTTGCAACTCTATTATACTTCTTTTATTTTACTTTAAAAATGATGTAATGCTTTATATCTTCCCCCCCAAAAATTATATTTTATTTTTTCTGAGAAAACTGCACTCCCATACCGGTAGCATACTAAGCTACATCCTATCCACCATATTGCTAAACTCGGAAATGATGCGCATTTCGTATCAGACGACTTCGTGGCACCGCATCCCGCGTAACATCATATACGCATGAAGTCACCCCAGCTGCTACTTTGGTATTCGATGGGTACACAGTACCAAGCCACGTGTTACGTCATGTACGTATGGGGTCACACCCGCTGCGTGTTGCGTATGCGACAAGTGCACACTGCCAGGCCCTGTGTTACATCACAGACATATAGGGGTCGATTCTGATTCAGGAAAAACCGCTCCGAATAGCCGTTCGGAGCGTTTTTCCCGTACGAATCGTACCCTGCAACGTCCCCCGTATGTACGACGAAGTACGATTCGTACCAGAAGCTGTACTTCGTATGAATTGTACAGAGACCATCCGAATGAAATCCCCATACGATTCTCCCTCAGAACCCGCAGTACGCGACATCCGTATGGTTCGCGACTGGTTTTTCAGATGCAGCAAGTACGATTTGTGTCGGGTACTCACCGTACGAACCTTTTCTTACGAGAGCCGAAAACAGCCGTAAAAGTAGAGTTCGCCTCGAAACAGGTAAGGAATGGCCCCCCCGGTATGGTGCGTACCCCCCATGATCGCAGGGGTACGGTGCAAACCCCTGCGATCATGGGGGGTACGCACTGTACCCCGCGATCATGGGTTGTAAGGATTGTACACCATGTTTGCAGGGTGTACGGTGCGTACACCCTGCGATCACAGGGGTACGATGCGTACAACCCATGATCGCAGGGGTACGCACCCTACCCCACGATCATGGGGGGTACGGACCGTACGGTGTGTATGTGATTGTGTGCTTTTCCATATGAATCACCCTTACCTGACGTGGGCCGTTCGAATTGCGCTCTCATACCCGGTTCTGGATCGTACTTGTCTGGTCGTATGGCATGTGTACAAGTCGTACGGTTCACGGTTTCAGCCTTGCAATATGTACGGATCGCGACTATTCGGACGGATTCACGAAATACGGATCGTACTACGCGACTCGGACGGACGGGTATGATTTGAACGGAGAGGGCTCCGGATACGAATTGTACGGATGTTTTTTTTACCAGGATTGGAATCAACCCCATAGTGTTGTGCCGAGTACGCCATTCCCTCGTTTTGTTTTTTGACTCAAAAGTATATCTAAATAACTTTAAACAGTATCTGAGAGCAAGCGATAATCTAAAATATTTCAAACACTTATATATTTCTAACTGTAATAAACTTATTTTATGATAAATATATTTTGTCAAAAGCGCGTCGGGTGTGGCCTCCTTGCGCGCTCGGTGCGATATTGCCATGTGACCTTAAAAAAAACATTTGAATGCTTCATAACATTTGCCATTGTAACAGTTGGACGACCCCACCCATTTTACTCATTCCCTCTACAGTGTTTGATGAGAGACACCTCTTCTGCTTAGAGAGCTTTTTTGAAAAGTTTTTTTGCTGTGTGCACATATCTTATACTACACACAACATGCAACGATCATCTTGATAAATATTATTGGTCTGTACATTAGCCTTCCAAGTGTGATTGCCATGCATCTCAAACATTCCATCAAAAAACAAATATGTGTTACACAATGCCCCTGGTGTGGGTGTGTCCACATTATTGTGCTCCCTTTCGGCCTGGGTATTCGTGGCTCTAAGAAGTATCAGGAGCCACGGGCAGAGAGCACATTCTAGATCACATTTGACAAACAGTAAACAGCAATGTGTAATTTCTTTTGCTGTACGCTCTGTTGACAGGCTTTACCAATATACTAGTGTGTTATATGTGAGACTTTCAGATTCACATTTGACATGTATTCCTTGACTGTAATGAGTGTTATCACTGTATATGATGAAGCCTCACTGCTCATCTTCCCTCCATCCCACCACATTCACATGTGTACGCTTTGCGATAGCAACACTTCCAATAATACCGCACACCATTGAGATGGATGTCTGCGCATATCCACAACCTTGACAACAACATGGGCTCTAAATTGTGAGCCCTACTACCCGTTGTCTATGAAAGGGATCCATGAGGTGTCCACCATCCTGAAATCATCACTCCAGCTGAATTGTGAGCAGGGCACCCCGTAGTGTTTGCTCACACAATGACAGCAGGTAAGCAGAACGGCCTGGGTGCACAGGGCCTCCAATTGAGCACGGTGCACCTGGACGGGTGGGGTGCATCACCCTGGCTGCGCAGGTATGAACAAACGATGTTGCCATGCGTAATGATGTGATCTCTGACCTGATTCAGTCTCATCGCTGTCTCATTGTAAAGACCTGCTGGACCGTACTGTAGGCCTGAGCCAGCAGGTAACGCTGCCCTACAGACACCTGTTGTGCTCAATGTTGCGGGAGGGGTGGGGTGCATGACCCTGAGTGTGCACATGCAAAAAAGCGATGTTGCCGTGCTTAATGATGTGATCTCTGACCTCATTCAGTCACATCTGTCTCATTTTAAGGACCTGCTGTATCATACTGTAGGCCTGAGCCAGCAGGCAGTGCTGCCCTACAGACACATGGCATTGGCTTTTAGGGCACTGTAGTGAGCTCGTTACTAAGTGTGCATGCACACAGCCTTCCGCCACTGCATTACACATGCACATTATGTTTCTAGCATGCGCTCTGTTCCTTTCTATATGAACCTTCGTATAATGTATTATCATTTAACCTTGTGAATTCTCGAGCACTCCAACTCCTCTTTGAACCATGATTACCACTAACAGTTGGTAAATCGTACTTCAAAAACGAAGGATGCACTCAACTCCTGTTTTCTATCAAGCTTGAAATAAACCTTCATTTACCTCCAGATGTTTCCACCATTAAATTATTTCTCCCTTTTCAGACATTCAATTGATTGGCTCAAGAAGGGCGGAGAGGGAGCTCACTCCGCAATGATGCTCTGGGCATTCTGAAGCTTTCCATCGTGGTATCAAAACACCATCCCCGACTGGAGACCTGGTCTCTTACCGTACAAACGTACCCCAGACTCGGAGCTTGCACCAACACGTTGTGGAACACACCGGTGGTGGCAGGTGAGCAATGAAGCCTCGGTGTGCAGGATCTACAATTGAGCACAGTACCGGGGAAGGGGATGGGGGGCAGCACCCTGGGTGCACAAGTGCACGCAAGTGATTTTCCCATAGCTAATAATGTAGGACCATATTATCAAAGAACGGCGATAACATTATCGCCACTTTAGCAGAAGGAAACTGTTGCTAAAGCGGTGACAATGGGCTTGGTAATATGCCCTTGTGAATTTCCATAGAAGCCCAGGTTCACACCAGAACCTGGGCTTCTATGGGAATTCACAAGGGCATATTATCAACACCTTATCGCCGCTTTAACAGCAGTGCCGCTAAAGCAGCATAATGTTAATATATGCCCTAATCTCTGGCCTCATGTGTTTCATTTTAAGGACTTGCTGAACCACACTCTTTCTCGCGGACCCCAGCGTCCTAGACAAACGGGTGATGGAAGGGTAAACACTAAGGGCTGGGTACAGTAGGCCGACGATCTGTCTCCTCTTCCCTCTATTCTTTTGACTCTCCCTCCCCTTCTCCCTTCCACCCACTCCCCCTCCCTCCCATTCTCACTATTGTCCTTTTATTCGGACTACCTTTATTTACCTCTTCCACATAACACATGCTTACATTTCATTTTTGTCTTGCAGATTTCCTACGCTGCTTCCACTGAAGTTCAACCCACGTTTTTTATATTATACTGTTTGTTATATTAAACTTATGTTTCTATTTATATGTTTTAATAAAGGTTACTTTTTTTTCAAATAAATAACTGTGTGTATAGGTCTTCTTTTACTGACAACACTTGTCTATTATTTATTGTGAAACTCATCTGTTTATAGGCGATTATGAGGGAAAACCTTTCTAATATTACAGTGCACCTACCAAACATAATCTAACTGACTATTACACAAATGAAGCCTGGGTAATTCTACAACTGCAAGAGTTCTATGAGTGTATCGCTTTATAACACCATGAGTACTGCCTGTGTGATTACAGAACCAATAAGGCACTGCCTAGGACCACTGAGGCTTCAGGGGCTGCCGAGGCCCACCCTGCATATTCAAATAAAGCCCCAGAGTGTGTCGATCCCTGGACTTCAGTTGGCCTCGAACCCCCCGAACAATTAGTAAACAATACCGAGGAAGGTGGCGGTCCCTGAGGCTGCAAAAGGTCTCTGTGCCCTTCCGCGCCTAATTTACATGTGACATTAAGATCCCCAGTCCTACAGAGACCCCACAATATAATAATTAGATTGGCCACGGAACATTACCCACCAGGGGCCTCATTTAAATGAACGGGTGAGACACCGCTTTTTTTTTTTGGTTTCTTTTTTCTCATCATTTTTACCATCTGCATCCCCTCTATTAAAGCGATATTAGGTTTTCCTCCTCTCGCTTCAAGTAGTCAAACAAGGATTTGCTATCACAGGGTGCAAGCCATGCACCAGCCCTCTAATAGCAAACACAAATGTCCTGCGAATGCACACCCAGGGACATTGTATGAGTTGCTCCTGAGAGGTCGCCCTCCCTAGAACCATAATGCATTTGTTAGTATAATTGCATACTAACACTACTTACACACGTATAGTACAGCGACCAGAATGCAGAATGTAGTGAAGAAGCAGAGGAAGCGCAAAATCTAAAAATATAAATCCTACCAGAAGTCGGATGACATAGTTCAATGAGCCGACGACGCTGGCATGAGTAGAAACAGCTAAACGAAGAAAACAGGTCTTCAGCACAATGCATACAATTTTGTAATATTGGTGAGTGGTGCCTTTTTTTACCTTCTTCCGCTTGTTGCCACATTTATGTAGTAAAGAGGCAGACAGCAGCGGATCCAATAAGAAGGTTTATTACAAGAAAACAAGACACCTGAAGCAGCCACCAACAGAAGCAGATAGCAAGGCAACTGTCTTCTCCAGCACCGTGTACAAACTCCGCAAGGTTCCCCTCATGACAGCCCTACATTCTAGCATTACATACTTAGATTCTAGTAGAATTACATACTAACATTCTACTATGACTTACATTGGAATACTACACAGAGAACATGCCTTTACAGCAATGAGCTCATGGATTCATCCACGAGTCTTGAGACCAGTAGTGGTAAGTAGTTCGCTTCCCACTCCATATATTTTATAAACGCAAACTAACACTACTTCCACAGGTATGCTACAGTGCCCAGAGCACATCACTTTACAGCAATGAGCTCACAATTTAGGCTCACAGTTTAATCCTAGAGTCTTCACACCAGTAGGGGTGAGTAGTTCGCTACCCACTCCCTATATACTATTAACGCATACTAACACTACTTACACACTTATACTACAGCGGCTAGTATCCTACAGCACCCAGAGCCCATCACTTTACAGCAATCAACTCGGTTTGATCCCCGAGTCTGCACACTGGTAGGCGTGAGTACTTCACTTCCCACTTTCGGTATACTATAAACACACATTAGCGGTCAGTAATTTGCTTCCCTCTCCCTGTATGGTATAAACACCTACTAACACTACTTGCACACGCATTCTACAGTGCCCGCAGCCCATCCCTTTACAGCAATCACCTTGGTTTCATTCCCAAGTCTTCACACCAGTAGGCGTGAGTACTTCGCTTCCAACTTCGAGTATACTATAAACACACATTAGCAGTCAGTAGTTCGCTTCCCACTCCCTGTATGGTATAAACGACTACTAACACTACTTGCACAGGTATGCTACAAACACCAGACCACATCACTTTACAGCAATGACCTCACAGTTTAGGCTCCCGGTTTCATACCCGAGTTTAGCACCATATCATATCAGCACCATGTTACTTTGAGCAACACCGTACTTTCAGACCGTGAACAGTGACTACTTCGCTTTGCACTCCTCCACAAAGCTTACAGTGCTCCTACCCTCCTTTCCTACTTTTTCCGCCCTTTTTTCCCCTTACTCGCTTCAACGGAATCACAAAATGGCGGCCAACACTTCCTAGTTGCAACCGCTTCGCAGCCAATAAGCAGCAAGCTCCTGCTCATAACGCCTCAGCCAATCAGATGGCAGAATACCCAAATATAGATATTTGTAAAATTTTGATATTTCTCAAAAACTACTAAACGGTTTTACACCAAATAAACAAAAGCGTGCTTTCTACACCAAAACCCTTTTCCCTGCCAAATTTGGGGTAATTCCGTTCACCGGTTTGACCTGTAGCATTGTCTGAACTTCCCTATGGAAATTAACATGGAGAAAACACATTTTGGGACCCCCTTTTATCTAGACCCTCCTTGACGAATCACCCCCAAACTTTTAACATAGGAGCCAATATTCAGAAAGAATTAGTTTTCAAAATTTCATGAAGATTCATGAATTGACGTCAAAGTTATAAGCAAAACAAAAAATGCTCTTCCTGGAAACTCGGTCCTAACTCTATAACTGCCTACTGGCAACCGCCATTAGGTAATAAAGAACACATTAGAATAGTTCCTTGATTCTTTTAGCTTTTAAAACTTCATTGTAATACTGTCTTTCTAATTTTCCATATAAACAATTTTATTAATATTCAAGGACACATAGAAGTCAGAAATGCGCTGTATTCTATCAACACACTTTCTAGAACATTCTACAACACATGGAGGTTAAACGTTCATCAATTTTTTTAAACCTAAATATATTTTTTGCAATATTTTCTTGAACATTTAACAGCACGTGCAGGTTAAAAGTTCATGATTGTTTTAAGTTCGAACAATGCATTCCAAATGCAAGTAGCAGGTGTGGTTGAGTTGATCAAATTTTATCCTATATGTACTCCACGTTCAAACTGCTTTTTTTTAACCAATCACAAAGATGCTTTTCCACAAAAAACGAAAGTTTACCCTACTTTTAAAAAACAATGCTTTTCATCTCCCAATCAGGTACAGTTTTGTATGTATGTATATATATGCAAACGCGTCGCCCCACCTTCGGTTCCAATGTACTACGGACTGATGGGGGAGAGTAGGCAACACTGATTGCCTGATAAGGGGGCAAAAGAGAAGGCTGAAAATTTCCAAGCAATGGTGGCTGGTTTTGGGAACTGTATCCAATGCAAATTGGTTCATCACATGGTGTCAGGAATGCCTATCACTGTATATGGCCTCCTTAACGGACTCCCTCAACCAGCATGCACCGGCAAGACAGGCGAGCGCAAGGAATATTACAATCGTTAAGTGGAGGAGGGGCGAGAGACCATCTGACTGGGAGTGGTCCAATTTTATCAACAAAACATCGCTCTACTCTCAGGAAGTTCAAGAAGCCCATGGAACCGGCACTGATAAAGCCGATTGGACGGCTGAAACGCGTCTGACCAAGCGTTTAAATATGTTAAATAATACAATCAGAATAACATAAAAAAATATATAATAAACTTAATTTAAAAAAGTTAAAACACACATACATAATATTTCATATATATTTACTTTAAAACAAATAGACTATTAATTTTAATTTAGTTTATCATTTTAAAATTATATAAAAATGTACAAAAAAAATATAGATATATCTATATATCTATCTATCTATATACATCTATATATATTTATATATATATCTATATATATCTATCTATATATATCTATAAAAAAAAAAATATATATATATATATATATAGATATATATAGATAGATATGTATATAGATTTATATTTCAAAATCCTGAAAAGCTTGGCGCACACGCCTCAGTCGCGCATGCAGCGCGAAAACAGGACACGGACCCGAATTTCCTTCTTGTGTTATTTTATTTTGCCCAAAGTCAAAAGACGCGTTTCGCGGCTCCCGCCGCCTGTTCACTCGATATATATGTGTGTGTACCAATAACATAAAATCTAATTTAAAAAACATTCTATTATAAATAAAAATATTTAAAAATCTTCAAACTTAAATTTCCCGAAGGGGTAAAAAATACTATTCCCACTCCAGTGAGTGTAACAGTAGGGAAAGTGTTGGATAGCGTAGGTGTAGAAATGAATATTCCCACTCCAGTGAATGTAACAGTAGGGAAAGTCTTGGATAGCGGAGGGGTAAAAATTACTTTTCCTGCTCCAGTGAGTGCAACAGTAGGGAAAATGTTGGTTAGCAGAGGGGTAAAAATTACCATTCCAACTCAAGTGAGTGCAACAGTAGGGAAAGTGCTGGATAGCGGAGGGGTAATAATGACTATTCCCACTCCAGTGAGTGCAACAGTAGGGAAAGTGTTGGATAGCGGAGGGGTAAAAATTACCATTCCAACTGCAGTGAGTGCAACAGTAGGGAAAGTGTTGGATAGCGGAGGGGTAAAAATGACCATTCCCACTCCAATTAATGCAACAGTAGGGAAAGTGTTGGATAGTGGAGGGGTAAAAATGACTATTCTCACTACAGTGAGTGCAACAGTAGGGAAAGTGTTGGGCAGCAGAGGGGTAATTATTACTATTCCCAATCCAATGAGTGCAACAGTAGAGAATGTGTTGGATAGTGGCAGGATAACATTTACTATCCCCACTCCAATAATTGTAAACGTAGGGAAAGTGTTGGATAGCGGAGGGGTAAAAATAACTATTCCCACTCCAGTGAGTGCAACAGTAGGGAAAGTGTTGGATTGCTGAGGAGTAACGATTAATATTCTCACTCCAGTCAGTGCAAAATTAAAACAGACAAAAGTTTAACAACAATAAAAATATTTAAACAACAAAGTATGTTAAAATTATATAAATATGGAGGGGGCATGGCTAGCAGCCAACGATGGCGGCAGCAGCTAAGGGAGGCTCCCGCAGCAAGGCGGCATCCCACATAAATCCGTAGCCATAATCCGGTACATTTCTTACTCTGTCGGGCGGACTGGGTCTGGTGACCGTGCGGCACCCAACGAGGCGGCTTTGAGGCAGCGGCGGCCCGACAATAGGCGGAACGGAGAAGTGCGAGGAGGGGCCTACTGTCCTCATCGACGCAGCGAAGTGGCTGGCGGACTGTATCCGGGCGGAAGTTGAGCATCGGCGGGTTCCACCAACCGGAAGTCTCGGACCTCCGTCCGAGTCGTCGGAAAACAAACGAACGGCCTCCAGGGTATGCAAACAGGCTGGCGGAGGGGGATTATAGCGGGCGCTGCCACAAAAGGCGTACGCAGGACACCGCAGAAGACACCGCGGCTCCGGGGGCGGGCCGCCATCTTGGGCAGCGGACCTGTCCCGAAGGCAGAAACCTATGTGAAGCAGGCACGAGACCCCCTGTGCGAGTTTACCTGAGGCTATGGGACCGGATGAAGAACGCCGGGGGGGAGGGGCGATAAGTGATCTCCGCAGGCAACTGGGGAGAGCCATCAACAGGGAGCAGTGCTCCGCATGGAACTAAACCCCCCCCTCCCATTGCTGGGACAGAGGCAGCACCGGACAGCTGGATGATCTAACACGAGGAACCTTTCTATGGACTGGCGCTCTGGGCCTGTAATACACCGATATACTGGGCAATTCCGGGGGCAGGCGCTGCAGGCTCTCATTAGGCCGGCCATTAAACTATATGTCCTCGGGTGATCAGAAGGAACATCTTACCGCGACACCGTTCAGGGGCAGCAGAAAGGGGTGCATGATACATGGCAATTGGAAAAGGATATAAGAAATACCCTGAATGCAAATGGCTTGCACGGGAGCCTACCCGAACCTGCATAGTCAACAGTGGGTGAACCAGTGAACAAGTACACACTTGGGGAGACCTGTATCACGATATCCGCAGTGGCTGCCGCGACGTCTACACAGGTACCACCCAGGAGACGCGAGCGGAATGCCTTCCCTGGCCAGGTAGCGCACCCCTGTTGGCGAACAGAACAATCTTTGGCTGTGCAGCATGGCGAACAGAGGCCCCTGACACAACACCACACAGGCCAAACTAGACAAATTCGCCTACGAAAAACAAACGCCCCCGCAAGAGCAACGCAGGCCCGCGGGGAAAATGGCGGACACCGAAGGGTCAAAGAAAGCCACACTAGACGATGTCCTGGCAGCATTGGCTCAGGTGCAGGAAACAGTGGGGGCCACGGCGACTGAAGTTACCCTGATATGAGCGGACCTCCAGAAGATGAACGAGAGATTGAACAGGTCGAAGTGGTGACCAAATCCTTAATCGAGGATGTTTCGGAACTGCAAATTGAAATGGGTAAATTGCGAGCGGACAACAAACTACTTAAAGAAAAGCTGGATGACCAAGAAGAGCGCTCACGAAGGAACAACGTCCGAATTTTAGGTGTACCGGAGTCAGAAACTAAGGGAGCAATGGACCTCTATGTGGAGGATATGATCAAGAATCAACTTTAGCCCAAAGGCCTCTCACACTTCTTCTCAGTGGAAAGGGCCCACAGAGTGCCAGGGGGAAAGCCGAAGACAGGAGGCCCACCGAGGCCGATACTAGCAAGACTCTTTAACTTCAGAGACCGGGAGGCCATTTTACAAGCGGCTAGGGTGGCTCCAGCCATCCAGATCCAGAACTCCAGGGTGTCCTTTTTCCCGGACTACACAGCGGAAGTCTCGCGGAGATGGAGAACTTTTCTTGAAATCAAAAAAACATTAAGAGAAAAAGAATTGCCTTATTCCATGCTCCTCCCAGCCAGGCTCCGAGTAGTAGCTGATAAAAATGTCTGGTTCTCTGACTCCCCTGATGCGGCTAGGGACTGGCTTGAGAGATGGCACACTATGGACCGGCCACGGAAGACTCATAGGCCGAATCACGGACATCGCGACGACAGCCGGACAGGGTCACAAACGTCAGGCAGAGGGGCACCGGGACGATCCCCAACTCAGGATCTCATGGAAGCAGATGGAGAAGAATAACCCGGAATAGGAGGGACAAGAATAGTCGCTGCCTCTTGTCAACGGAACTAATGTTTTACAGCTGCAAATGGATGCTGGCTTGGATTGCCCTGGTTGTGAGCAGGGATGCCGCCTGCTTGGGGAGACGCTCTCCCCCCTACACGCAAGTACTCTGGTTTTGGGATGGGTTAAGCACTCTGCTCAGTTGGGGAGGCGGGCAGTTGGAAGTCCGATAAGCTGGGGGCAGGGAAGGGGGTTGAGGGGGGGTTGTTTTGACGTTGTTCGGAATACACATGTATGGTAGAGGAATAATGTACGATACTCGGGAGATGTAACAAAAGTTCGGTATGTACAAAGAAGATCTAGCTCTTATGTGAGGATTCTATCCAGTCTACGGAACAGGGGTGGAGATGACATTCGGGGCACGAACCAGGTTAGACACACTAATGACTTCATAACCGCAAATGATAGATGACCAAACAATCAGTACAAAAGGGGTTGACCCGAACTCGCGAGGCTTGTCCCTACAAATACTGACATGGAATGTGAGAGTGCTAGGAGATAAGGTAAAACGAGGACTGGTGCTGGCCGCACTGAAAAGGCAGAAACCCAATATAGCACTGCTACAAGAGACGCATTTAACGGGGGGGGGAATCCAAGGCCATGGATAGGAGAGGGTACAAAATGGTAGTCCATTCAGAGTTTACGTCAGGGTCTAGGGGAACTGGTATCCTATTACAGAAAGCCTCAAAGTTCATTCCATTGCAAACTAAGACTGACGATCAGGGGTGCTTCGCGGCCCTGCAAGGACAGTGGGAGGGTAGGCTCCTCAATCTGGTTTCAGTATACATTCCCCCAGCGCTCCACTCGGTGCTGCTCCCGAAACTAGCTGACTTTTTGCTGACTCTTCCTGAGGGAGATGTTGTTCTGGGGGGTGACTTTAATGCCATTGTGGACGCTCCGCTAGATAGGTTTCCGGCGGCGGCTTCCACTGGGGGACCCTCCCACTTCCAGCGTTTTTTAACAGCCATGGGTTTAATCGACATATGGAGGCATATCCACCCCCAGGCTCAGCAATACACCTTACACTCCGCAATGCACGGCAGCCTGTCAAGAATTGACCACTTTCTGGCCATCGGCAATGGCATCCAACACATAGACACCATGGAAATTCACCCTAGGGGCATTTCAGGCCACTCCCCGATCACCCTAGCGATTTCCACTCAAGAGAAGTCGCGCAAACGAATATACCCTATACATGCTACATACCTGAAGATCCCCCAAGTTCGCAAGGCTCTTAAAAAAGTGACGACACAGTATTTCACCGAGAATGTAGACTCAGTACGCTCCTCAGAGGTTGTGTGGGAGGCATATAAGGCAGTGTTAAGGGGGCAAGCCATAAACTCGATCACGGGCCACAAAAAGGAAAAGGCTTTGGAATTAACCAAATTGGAACTAATATTGCAGGAATTGTCAACAGCACATGAAAGACACCCCACACCGGCTACGGCACACACACTTAATCTCCAACAGCAACTCTACACGGACCATTTACGGGATCAGGTTAAGGGACATATATCTGACACGCAGAACAGGATTTATGAAGTAGGAGACAAGGCAGATAAGATGCTGGCATGGCTAGATAAGAGGGGAGGCAGCTCTAGGGGTGTCCAACAAGTGAGGGACGTACTGGGGGAGGTGCCCCCAAGCCCAGAACAAATAGTCGAGACACTTGCGGCCCACTTTGAAGGGGTATACACCCCTGAGCGAGTAGTAACACCAGAAATGGCTAGAGCGGCGTTAGAGCAGATCGAGGTCCAGACACTTCCTGCGGAGGTGGCAACAGAGTTAGATGCGGACATAACTGCGGAAGAGATCCAACTGGCGATTAAATCACTGAACCCAGGCAAGGCGCTTGGGCCGAATGGCATACCTATAGAATGGTATCAATCGACGCCTAAGACACTAAGTAAACATCTACTAGGAATGTACAAGGAATGTTTAGAGAAGGGAATACTTCCACCAGATCAGAGACTGGCCACTATAGTAGCCATCCCCATTCCGGGGAAACCACCAGAGGATTGCTCCTCATACCGCCCCATCTCGCTACTTAATGCGGAAGTCAAAATCTTTGCCAAACTTTTGTCGACCAGACTTCTGCCTCATCTGCCCCGTCTCATACATCCGGACCAATCTGGATTATGCCTCATAGAAACACGGCGCTAAATCTGCGTAGGCTACACGGTTTGCTGGCAAAGACGGAATCGATCTCAGCACAAGCAGTAATACTGGCACTAGATGCCAAGATGGCCTTCGACCTTGTAGAGTGGAACTACTTGTTAGAAGTTCTGTCTCGTTTGGGTTTCGATCCCAAGATTATTGCATGGGTTAGGTTATTGTACGCTGACCCGGTAGCACAGGTGGTGGCTAACGGCCATATCTCACGAACATTCCCTCTGGGAAGGGGCACTCGTCAGGGTTGCCCACTCTCGCCGTTGCTATTCGCACTTTCATTGGAACCACTAGCCACCTTAATAAGGACCACGCCACTACTGAAGGGAATACACTGGGCAGAGGGATGGGAGGACCGGCTCTCCCTCTATGCGGACGACATGCTGGTATACCTAACAGACCCAGAACATGGGGTGCCGGCACTTTTACACCTCTGTGACAGCCATGGTAAAATATCGGGGTATACGTTAAACTGGAGCAAATCGGAGATGTATGTCCTGAAGGGTCCGACTCCAGCGCTGAGTACAGAATGCCCTCTAAGGACAGCTGGGTCCTCCTTCAAATACTTAGGTATCCATATTACAAGGGACCCAGCGGAGTTCATGGATAAAAATCTGGGGCCTCCCATGGAGCGACTTAAACAGGATGTTAAGTTTTGGGCGGGGCTGCCTCTAACACTACTGGGAAGGGCTGCACTATACAAAATGATGTCCTTGCCCCGATTTTTGTATGTACTTGAAAATACCCCGTATCCGGTGGCTCCTAGATTCTTTCAGAAAGTAGCGGCATTGGTATCAAATCTTCTATGGGGGAACCTCCCGCCACGCATTGCGCAAGCCAAACTGCACAGGGGATGGTACGATGGCGGAATCGCGTTGCCTAATCTGAAATTATAATATTGGGCGGCACAACTGAAACCCATCAACCACTGGATACATACTCCGCAAAACGAGCCAGCATTTCAGGCAGATAGGGCGCAACTAGGCACGAATAGTCTACTAGCCCCGTTATATGACCAGAGCAAAATGCGTATATTGGAGGGGCCCACCAAACTAATCGTGATGCTGTGGCATATGGTGACAGCAGCATTAGGTTGGAAGGGGAGAATAACGAGGCTTACACCACTGTGGGACTCCCGAGCTTTGGGTAACATGCGAAATAGCAGAGGCTTCTCCCACTGGGATACTATAGGGATATCTACAGTTGGGGATCTCTGGGAAAGTGGCAGTGTAGTGCCTTTCGACAGACTGAGAGAGTTATACGACCTGGGAGAGAGGGAACTATACAGATATATTCAGATACAACATGCGTTGCTCGCTGCCATACCCCCGGACACTTAGTTGCCTGACTCATCCCCACTTGAGGACCGACTTCTCACTGACTATATGATAGAGCGTGCGTCCTCACTTACATACCGTAAACTACTCAACAACCTACCAGACCCAATGAACCGGTTGAAGGAGAAATGGGTGGGAGACACCAGTGAGATGGACGAACATGAATGGAATGAGGCGATAGCGTCGCCTAAGGAAGTAGGCATCTCCGCACGACTGAGACTTATACAACTGAAAGTTTTAAATAGGGTATATTACACTAGAACTATGTTACACCGCATTAACAGAGCACAACACCCTTATTGTCTTCGTGGGTGCGGGGAGGAGGGCACGTTTTTTTACACTATATGGGAGTGCCCCCACATCCAGGACTTTTGGAGACAAATAATGCGAACAATATCACAGACACTGGAAATCTCACTGCTACCCGATCCACGGAGGTGCCTCCTAAATGTGTGGGAGCTACAGATGTGTCCAGACATGGTCAAACCTGGGTCACGGTGGGCCTGATAGTAGCTAAACGTGACATCGCACAGAGATGGGGAGCGGCAGAAGTACCAACAAAGACACAATGGTGCCTCAACATGGACAGGGTTATGGTGACAGAAAGGGCGGTGTACTCTAACAGAGCCTGTCCGGGGAAATGGAACAAAATCTGGACCAAATGGAACGTGTATAGAGGGGAGACCTGTGATCCCTTCCAGGAAGAAGATCAGGACATGTCAGATGAGGAAGGGGAAGAGGAATAATAGACCTCACAGGATCCAAAGGGAAGGGGGGCCACGGACATCGGGAGAAACCGGGCTTTACAGAATAGACTTGAGAGTTAGATAGGGGGGGATACCAAGGGAGTAGCGTCCGGGGGAACTTGAGCACTCGCAATATCATGTTTTGGGGTAGTATTGGATGAATCGGATGGAGGTGACAATAAGGGGACCCTTCCCTACTCAGCTGAGACGACCGATAATCAACACTGAATGACCATAATGTGTTTCCTCAAGTTTCCTTTGTTTTGTTGTTGTTGTTTTTGAAAAAAAAGAAAAACAAAAAACCTGTAATGATTGGCAGAATAGTGAATACACAGTACCTGTTCCTCAAAGCAGTTATAAGGATTGTAATAGAATACCATTAGGATCCCAGTTTGATGTTACTGCATGGTGGTGGTAAGAATGTGATGGCGGCCAGCCCCATGGGTTGTAGGCCTACCGCTGTGTAAATTCAAAGGTACAATAAAGGTTTTTTGAAAGAAAAAAAAATATATAAATATATTAAAAATTCAAATAGAAATATTTTAAATAATACCATTTTAAAAAGCTCATATGTTAATGTTAAATACATATAACAAATACCTACAAATAATACATTAAATAAAATCCAAAAAAATTCAAAACAAATACATATTTTTAATTAATAGGTATTTAGAAACAAGAACATTAATTATGACATAAATTAACTTTTGTATTTCCTACCCTATACCACCACACAATTCACAATCCACATCCAAATTTAAATAAAAATGTAGTCCTCAACTAACATAATTAATTACCAATTAAAGAAATATTATTAATTAAAAAACAGATTAAAATGTTAAAAAATTATTTGTCTTCCCACACTTTACCCCTATAATCCCCACAACACACAGCTACAACTAAACTGTAAAAAAATCAATTACACAATTAAAACGTATTTTCAATGAAAAAACTAATAATATTTAAGAACGAATTAAAATGTGAGTAAAATGTATTTACTCCACACACTGTACCCCTATAACAATAAAACCCACACACAAAAAATATAAATAAATACCCTAATTAAATATTAATTAAATAATTAATTAATATTAGTTATCAACTAATTTTTAATCAATTAAACATAAATTACTTCTCACCCTCGACCCCATAAACCCCACAACCAACACATACAGAAAAATCACACAATTACCAAAATTAATTATCAATTAATTACTTGGCGTATATGATACTGTTGGTGGTCATAGTAATAGAGCTATATCTCAAGGATACAGGGTTTAGGTATGATGGTTTTATTTATTATATCTAGTCGCTGAGTCTTTGATAATATGTATATTTAATACTTTTTAACATTGGTTTTAACATTTTATATATTTATATGTTTTACCTGTGTATAATCCATGGTTGATTATATTATTTAGCATGAATTATATAATGTATAGTACGTCTTTTATGATGAAATTCGAAATAAAGACCTTTTGACTGAAAATCATCAATTAATCAGTTAATATAAATTAACAACTAATTATTCATTATTAAACATAAAGTACTTCCCACCCTTTACCCCTACAAACCCCACGACATGCATCTAAAATTAATTGCACAAATAATAGTTTTCTATCAATTAATTAATAATTAAGAAGTAATTATTAAGTAATTAAAAATAAAATAGTTCCACTCTTTACCCCATAAACCCCGCATCCCATGCCCAAAAAACACACATTTACCATAATTAATGATCAATTAATTAGTTAATATAATTCAACAATTAATTATTACTTAATTAAACATAAACTACTTCTCACCTTTTACACCAATAAACCCCACAACCTGCACCTAACATTAATAATACCATTTTCATAATTAATTTTCAATCAATTAATCATTATAAATTAACAACTAATTATTAACTAATTAAAAGTAAATTACTTCCCATCTTTTACCCCTAGAAACCCCACAACCTGCACCTAATTGTTTTACCCAGTTACCATAATAATGACCAATTAATTACTCAATATTAATTAACAACCAATTAATAATTCATTACAAATAAATTACTTCCAACATATAATGCTACAAAAAAATTCAATAAATAAAAAATAATCACAATTTTTTTGTAATTAAATTACTTCCCACCCTATTCCTCTATAAACGTACAACTCACTACCGAACTAAAAAATGCAAAATGTAATTAAAATAAAATTCCTAACTACTAAAAAGTTAACACTTATATTAAAAACAATAAACAATACTTATACAAAAAAACACACATCATAGCAAGGTCAAGCGACCCTTGACCTTGCTGGTAGGTCGCTCCCCCACCACACAGCTCCGCCTGTGTGTCCTGACCCTGCCCCAGCTGCCGTTGCTGTAGAAGTTGAGACCCTCCTCCACCCGTAGGCTACCACCTGTGCCTCATCCCTGGTGGCCAGTGGTAGGCCTTAGGTTCGTATCACTGTCGCTGTCTGTCTGTCTTCCCTGTACTGCCCATACGGTCTTCTGGTGTCTGTGACCGCTGTTACCTGTATCCCCCCTGTGCCTGCATTCTGATCTGTGCCCGTTCTCTTGCATTCTGTTCCCTGATTGTGTTCGTTCTCTTGCCTACTGCTCCCCTGATTGTACCCGTTTTTCTTGCCTTCTGCTCCCCTGATTGCACTAGTTTTTCTTGCCTTCTGATTCCCTGATTGCACTTGTTTTTCTTGCCTCTGCTCCACTGATTGTACCCGTTTTTCGTGCCTTCTGCTCCCCAGATTGCAGTCGTTTGTCTTGCGTTCAGCTCCCCTGATTGTATTCACTCACTTTTCCTGAGGCACAGCCCGGAGCTACGATCTTTTGTCTTTTTAAAACTGTTTGATTCTGTGTTTTTAAAATTGTACACTTGCCTGCTCTTGGCATAGCGAATTCCCTTGGCTCTTAGACACCCCTGCACAGCGGATTTAGCGCTGCAGCGGGCGAGGTGGTTCTGATTACTATTGCC